>NC_054468.1:171082433-171754576 GCF_017639515.1 Carcharodon carcharias | reverse complement strand
TAATAGTTGCAGTGTTGAACTAAAAACAAAAAAAGACTGTGAATACATAAAAACAGAAGAGCACAAGAAATAGGAGTGGACCATGTGGCCCATTCAGCTTGCTCCATCATTCAATACGATCATGGCTGGTCTTGGGCTTCAACTCCACTTTTTGCCCCCTCTCCATAACTCTTGATTTGCTGAGAGACCAAAAATCTGTCTATCCCAGCCTTAAATGTATTCAACAATGGAGCATCCACAGCCCTCTGGGGTACAGAATTCCAAAGATTCACAACTGTTTGAGTGAAGTAATTGCTCCTCATCTCAGTCCTAAATGATTGGCCCCTTATCCTGAAACTGCCCCACTGTTTTAGATTCCCCGACCAGAGGAAACAATCTCTCAGTGTCTACCCTTTCAAGCCCATTCAGAATATTGTGTGTTTCACTGAGAATGCCTCTCATTCTTCTAAACTCCATAGGCCCAATGTACCCAGCCTCTCATCATCGGAAATCCCACTCATACCAGGGACCAATTTAGTGAACCTTTCCTGTACTGCCTTCAAGGCAGGTATATCCTTCCTTAAATACAACGACAAAAACTGCACATAGTATTACAGATGCAGTCTCACCAAAGCCCTGTGCAATTGTAGCAAGACTTCTTTATTTCTATATTCTAATTTGCCTTCCTAATTGCTTATTGTACCTGCATGCTAACTTCCTGTGATCCTTGTACGAACATACCCAAGTTTCTTTGAGCAGCAACATTTTTCAAGTTTCACACCTTTTAAAAAATCTGCTTTTCTATTCTTATGACCAAAGTAAATAACCTCACACTTCCCCCTACAGTATACTCCATCTGCCATCTTGTTGCCTACTCACTGTCTATATTTCTTTGTCTATATGTCTCTATCAAGTCTATATGTCTCTATCAGCCTCTCTCTATCCTCCCTACAGCTTACATTTCCACCTAGCTTTGTGTCATTAACAAACTTAAATATACTGCTCTCTGTCTCTTCATCTAAGTCATCAATATATTTTGTAAATAGCTAAGGCCCCAGCACTAAGCCTTCTGGCAATCCACTAGCCACAAATTGCAAACTTGAAAATGTCCTGTTTATGTCCACTCTCTGCTTCCTGTCCATTAACCAATCCTCTGTCCATGATAATAAATTACCCCCAACTCCATGAAACCTTATCTTGCCTATTAACCATTTCCGTGGCACTGTATTGAATGCCTTTTAGAAATCCAGGTATACTAGTCTGCTAGTTTCCCATTATCTACTGTACTAGTTACATTCTCAAAAAAAACTAATTCATTTGTCACTCAGGATTTCCCTTTTGTTAAACAATGTTGACTAGTTCTAATTATACTATACTTTTCTAAGTGCATTGTTAAGACTTCCTTAATAATGGATTCCAGCATTTTCCCAATGACTGATGTTAGGTTAATTGGCCTGTAGTTCATTGTTTTCTCTTTCCTCCTTTCTTGAAAAGTGGAGCAACATTTGTCAACTTCCAATTTGATGGGACTGTTCTGGAATCCAAGGAATTTTGGAAAATCGTAGCTAGCACATCCACTATCTTTGCAACTATTTCTTTAAAAACCTTTTAGAACTCTTTTAGAATCTACATATGAACATACAAATTAGAAGCAGGAATAGGCCACTCGGCCCTTCTAACCTGTTCCACCATTCAATAAGATCATGGCTGATTTGACTGTAACCCCAACCCCACAGTCCTGCCTACCCCCGATAACTTTTCATCTCCTTGTTAATCAAGAATCTACCTCTGTCTTAAAATATTCAAAGACTCTGCTTCCACTGCCTTTGAGGAAGTGAGTTCCAAAGACTCACGATCCTCTGAGGGAAAAAATTTCTCCTCATCTGTGTCTCAAATGAGTGACCCTTTATTTTTAAACAGTGACCCCCTAGTTCTAGATTCTTCCACAAGAGGAAACATCCTCTCCACATCCACCTTGTCAAAACCCTGCAGGATCTTAAAGGTTTCAATAAAGTCACCTCTTACTCTTCTAAACTCCAGTGGATACAAGCTGTCCAACCTGTCCTCATAAGACAACCTGCCCATTCCTGGTATTAGTCTAGTAAACCTTCTCTGAACTGCTTCTAACACATTTACATCTTCCCTTAAATAAGGAGAACCAAAACTGTACAGAGTACTCCAGATGTGTTCTCACCAGTACCCTGTACAACTGAAGCATAACCACCCTACCTTTGTATTCAATTCCCCTCACAATAAACGCTAACATTCTATAAGCTTTCCTAATTACTTGTTGTACCTGCATATTAGCCTTTTGTGAGTCATGCACTAGGATACCCAGATCCCTCTGAATCTCAGAGCTCTGCAATCTCTCACCATTTAGATAATATGCCCCTCTTTTATTTTTCCTGCCAAAATGGACAATTTCACATTTGCCCACATTATACTTCACTCACTTAAACTATTTCTGCCCCTTTGTAGCCTCCATATGTCCTCCTCACAATCACCCTCCTACCTATCTTTTTGTCAATAAATTTAGCAACCATATCATCTATCCCTTCATCCAAGTCATTTTTATAAATTGTAAAAATCTGGGGCCCCAGCAATGGTCCCTGTGGCATTCCACTCATCACTTTCTGCCAATCAGAAAAAGACCCATTTATGCCAACACTCTGCTTCCTGTTAGCTAACCAATTTTCTATCCATGCCAATATGTTGCCCCCTACACCATGAGCGTTTATTTTTCACAATAACCTTTGCTGTGGCACCTTATCAAATGCCTTCTGGAAATCTAATCACAGTACATTCACTGATTTCCCTTTATCCATAGTGCATGTTACTCCTTCAAAGAACTCCAATACATTGGTTAAACATGACTTCCCTTTCACAAAACCAAGTTGACTCTGCCTGATTGTCTTGAATTTTCCTAAGTGCCCTGTTATAACATCTTTAATAATAGCTTCTAACATTTTCCCTATGACAGATGTTAAGCTAGCTGGGCGTATAGTTTCCTGCTTTCTGTTTCCTCCGCTTTTTGAATAATGTAGTTATATTTGCTATTTTTCAATCTAATGGAACCTTCCCTGAATCTAGGGAATTTTGGAAAATTAAAAACATTTCATCCACTATCTAAATAGCCACTTCTTTCAAGACACTAGGATGAAGTCCATCAGGACCCGGAAATTTGTCAGCCCGCAGCTCTAACTATTTGCTCAATACCACTTTCCTGATGATTATAATTTTCCTAAGGTCCTCCCTCCCTTCCATTTCCTGATTTACATCAACTTCTGGGGTGTTACTTGTGTCCGCTATAGTGAAGGCTGACGCAAAATACCTGTTCAATTCTTCTGCAATATCCTTACTTTTCATTATTAATTCCCCAGATTCACTTTCTATGGAACCAACTCTTTTATACATAACAGCTCAGCCAACAGTTGGAGAGAGAAAGACAGTTGAAAGTTTGGGCTCATTCTCTGCATCAGAACTGAAAAATAGGAGGTGAACAAGCATATTTTCCAACCTTTCTTTCCGTCTCTTTATTTAGAATCATAGAATAATTTATCTTTCTGCACCTGATTTGACTGAATTTATCCCCTCTAATTCAGCCACCTTTGCAGATTTCTTAATCTATAAATTTTATTGGATAAGAGACACTGTTGGTCCCTTTATTCAACAAAGTCCAAGATGCTCCATTGCCCTCGCTGCACTGTTATCATACATTTCTAACAACTTTGTGGGCAAACTATTTTAAAACAAAAACATGTACAAACGAGTATAACTAATGGGACACTTCATGTGATGCCTCACACTGCAAAATCTGGCCCAATAAGTAGGTTTATGGTTAACTTTAGTAATTTCTTTGATTGTTTATTTATGTAACATCTCACAAATTAACTTCAGCTGCCTATAGTTAGTGGCATGAAAAGCGATATGACAACTGAAAGAGGATGAAATATAAATTCCTGGATGATGGTCACTAATAAATTCAATAAGGAATTCAGAGAAGTTAGCATGTGGAACTTGCTACCACAAGGACTAATTGAGGCAAATAGCAGAGATCCATTTAAGAGGTAGCTAGATAAAGACAGGGAGAAAGGAATAGAAGGTTACATGATAAGGTGAGATGAAGTAGGGTGGAATTAGGCTTGTGTGGAGCACACACATAAGCTTGGACCAGTTGAATTGAATGGTCTGTTTCCGCACTTATGCATTCTATGTAATTCCATATAATTTGAATAATCAGTTTTGTGATATTTGCTGTTGTTTGAATGGTAGCTTTGAAAAATTGAGCAATCTTGAATGTTCAATATTGTGTTGATTCCTTATTGATGACTGAGTGTTTTTATTGTGAATACAACACTTTTGACTAGTTAATATTTAGTCAATTGGACATTGGAATCTTTTGGAATGGTTAAATTAACTTCTGGTAATTATCTAAACTAATCTGAATTTTGTAATTTTAAGGACTTGTGGTACCTTTGAGGTGTGATGCTTTGCAGCATTATTATGAAATAGAGGCAAGCTAAATGCAAGACATAATTTTAGATTTTCAACATCCAAAATAACATTAATTTTTCTAATACAGGAAAGAAGAAACTATTGCTTGGATTGCCTTACCTTGGCACATTCTTGAACCCAGGAGTTTGTATCCCTCTGGACAGAGGCATGAGTATCGTCCTGGTTCATTTATACATTGATACTGACACATGTAGCTCGAATAGGCACATTCATCAACATCTGCATTACAAGAGATCATTTTATAGCTTGTAAAAAATACATAAAATTTGCAGCATAAGTTCATATTTTCTTGCTGATGATAATGGAACATGAGCAGTTGTAAAATGTGAGCCATGTCAACTGTAACCATGAAATTTATTACAGCTAAATCTTTCAAAACTTCTTTAAGTACTGAGATATACAGATGCGCTCAGGATGAGAACTGGATTAGTTCATGCCAATACGGACTGGATAATGTTCTGAGGCTTTGGCGAGTAGTGGGGTCTTTACTCTGCATCTAATGACTGTATACATCATCTGCTTCTACTTGGTACTGCAACTCGGTGAGAGGAGTAGAAAATTATTCCATTGACATCCTGGCATTTTCGGTCAAATTTCATCAAAGCAAATAAGAAATTTAATCTGTGGGAATAAACAGTGAACCAATTAATGAATCCTAAGAGATTGAAAAGCAGTACCTGTAGGTACAATGCCAGAGTGTTTATAGAATAAGATCATATGTGGATTTTTCCCAAAGGCAGTGTGTAAGAAGGCTGTGGTTTCCTTCAGAAGCAGTAAGTGAATTATATCAGTTGTTGGCACTAGATCTGTGTTCGCTTTCTAGCAGGGGTACAGTTTTTTCAGTGGCTGTAATGATAAGGTAATAGGAAATTTCTAGGCTGCCTCAAGTGTTGTAAGTTACGTAAATCAGTGGTTATATTTTGTGAACGTTAAGCTGATGAATGATGCCAATCAAATCATTTTGCATCTGAATGCATGCTATCTAGAAGCTGCTATGATTCCTTTGCTCTGCAACGATCAAAGATACCTGCATTATTCAGCAATATTAAATCTGGGAAAAGAGAAGAGACTGATGACACCACTCCTTCAACTGGGAACTGACCGCATCTAAGGTTCACTAAAGCCTTGTAAACTGCTCACATTAGTATATGGAGCATTGGCATTCTAAAATTTCATTTCTGTTACTTGATAGGCCACAGCTCGTCCTACTGTACAGTGCAGCAGGTGTGTCAATAATTGTAAAGGATGAAGAACAAGAATGGAAGCCACTATTTCCCTGATCATGACCAAAACACCAGTTGAATAAAAAAGAGGCAAAGCACAGCCCATGCCAATTTTACAGGGGCAACCCTCTGGCTCATTGGGTAAGAAGATATTGAGGCCACTGCTTTCTTTCTTCAGCTTTTCCTTACACCCAGCTCACTCACTTACTGGCACAAAGGAATACAATGAGATACCAAACTACATAAAACTAATTTTGCTTAACGTTACATTTCCATGGTTGTCATTTTGATACCATTTGGAACATTTGTCCTGCTGATCTTTCTTTAGGTGTGTCCATTGAGGAAAAGTCACCAGTTCTGAGTGAGACTCACCTCAGAGTAAAAAGAAAATCTTGTATTTATATATCACCTTTCATAACCTGCCAAAGCACTTTACAACCAATGAACTACTTTTGAAATGTAGTCACTATTGTCATGTAGAAGACACAGGGCAGATTTTTTCCAGCGATCTGGGGATGGACTTGGAGTTGGGGAGATCTGTAACAGGTGAGGGAAGATGTGGAGTGGAGTAATGGAGTAGTGGACTGTCCATTGTCTTCCTGCCGCAATTGTGTCAGTGGCGGGGAAGATGGCAGACAATCCTCGGGGAAGATCGCACAAGCACATGGGACTCAACCTCTGAGAATCTTCTAAGAGGAGAAGATTCCACCCAATGTCTTTATAGCTCTTATAAGGCCAAAACATTGGACTCTTTGTCTGCAACACTAACATACACAAGCAGTTATTCTGTTGGTTGTATGCATCATTAAATGGCTAAAATGGCCTTTGCATTTTTATGAATGAACAATAGAGGAGGAAGACGAACTATTGCATATTGGTCGTAATAACTGCACAAATGGTCTTACATGTTGAGACATCATTCAGCAATTACCTCTGCATGTAACTTTGTCTGGATTTAATTCATAGCCTTGGTCACACTGGCAGATGAATGAACCCACAATATTAAAGCATTGGTGATCACATGGAGCACTTGTCTCACACTCATTAACATCTAAAAGGGAAAAGAAAAAAAGTAATTATCATTCAAAATCTCAGCAAGATAATCTTTTCAAGTAAAATTACAAAATGATTTAATAAACCTGAAAGTAAAATGCTACAGACCCATTTTTCCAAGGTGCATTTGAGCAGACTGCCTTTCAGCTCTTTCACAAACTTCTTTCCCTGCACCCCTATCAGTTCACTTAAGTACTTTTCAGTTGATATACTTTAAAAAAGCTGGTGCCGTTACGAACATGGAGAGTGCTGAGTGGGTATTCGACCCTGTTACATTGGTGAAGCAGCATGACTGATAGGGAGCATTCCAGTGCATTTACAAGCTCATAAGAAAGCACCTGGGATGCAATTTCAGACTAAAGTGAAAATCACTCTGGAGATGCTTGATCTGAGAATGGCTCACCAGAGACTAGCAATGCAGGTTTCCCATTATGTGGCTTAGTTTCCCAAGGTGGGATAGTTCCAAAGTGGCTCTCAGATCTGGATGAAGTTGCAACCACATTATTGCTTTCAATGCAACTACTTCAGGGCCTAGAATCATAGGATAGTAAGCACAGAAGGAGGCCAGCTGTGCGGGCTCATTCGAAGAGATTTAGTCCCACTCTGTCGCTCTTTCCTCATTTCCCTGCAATTTTTTTCTCCTTCAAGTATTTATCCAATTCCCTTTTGAAAGAAACATTGGAATCTGTATCCACCTATTATTTCACATCCTAACCATTCGTTGCAGAAAAAAGCTGTTCCCCATGTTGGAAGTATGTACTCAATGATGATGTTACTGAGTGTCCTAACAGTAAGGGAGGGGAGACAACTCATGAAGGTGGTGGTGGTGGTGGTGGTCGTACGGCGGTTACAAGCTGATGCCAAAATGAGCACTTTTTAAGTAACAGTTCTTCAAAATGACCAATACTCTGCATAAAAAGTAGCCCACAGCCTTTCATTCTTCTTTCATAACTTCTGACAATCAGCTTTGATTTTTTTTCAAAATATTGCAGGAAATTATTACATATTTTTAAAGGATTGCTGACTGCTATATTTGGCAACCACAACCTCTCCATTTTAAATAGAAGATCAGCACTCATAATAGCATAGGTTCGGACTGGGATACCCTATACAGAAAGAAAGCCAAGTGTTAATTTATCCAGGACAGTCCATAAGGCATAGTAACAATCTCCAGATTCCCTCGTGTTCTGCCTGAAATATTGTTTCACTTATTTCGATTTTTCCTTAGTAGCATTGAATTGTCAGTTTAAGAAAACAGTTTTTAATAGGTGTCCAACCAAAACATCTACTGTAAAGTTACAGAAAGCAGTACTGTACTGGAGGTCAAATCTTTGTTTACTCCTAACAGAAAAAGCCAAAATGTAGAGACTGACTTGCGACCTCTCATCAAGAGGGAAACAATATTAAGACATCTGTTAATAATGCTTTACTTAGAAGGTCCCTCCACAATTCTCTCCTGACCCTGCTGAAGTACAGTTTCATGAAGTCTGGGAGCCATCCAGTGTCTTGCCCAAATGGCCATTCTTCAGGTATGAATGTAGACTCTAGCCAGGAATTTCCTTGGCGCTTCACTTACTGCATCGTTGCAACTTTGCTGGAAGTTCCACACAAACCGTGGCTATGATAGCTGGGGTTTCTGCCACATGTCTGGTAAGGTTATGATGACAGAGTGGAAGCAGTTCCCAGGAAATTCCAGGTCATTGATTCTTGGTGAGCTATCTGTTCACAAGGTCATGACTGCCAAACTCTGGCCTGTTAGCACATGTGCACAACAGGAGGCACTGAACTGCAGTTAGGATTGAGGAAGTCTCGCTGATTTATTTCCACTCAAGGCCAGGGGTCCTGAGGCTAACTTAAGGTGCTTTATTGCCATCCAGCAGGGATTAAGTTCAATAAAGACTTCTAATTGAACCCAGGGTATTCCTGATCTTTATGGCTCAGTGCAACACCAGCAGTGCAATTACTCAGCAAGCTATCAGGGGAACTAATTAGAATTTCTTATTGCATTACACTTATTATAACATAAAAGGCAGTTTGTTTTATATGCCTACAAGAATTTTTTTTCTGGAATTACTGGAACACCAAGGATTACTCTGACCTGTGGCTTTAGGCCAACCTGGCAAATACAAGTAGGAAAGTATTTCAGTGGGGTATTGCTCACAATGTTAAAAAAAAAAGGTTTGAAGTTACTCTAATACAATGACTGCCAGTTTCTAATGATGTCACTGTGGAGACTGAAAGATTCTGAAATTGTTGGATAAATCTTCAAAGGATGGAACATTACTCTTACCTTATGTTACATGTGAATCATAAAAGTGTATTCAACAGAATAACAAGTAGTATACCTTTACAGAATGAAGGGGATGGAGACAGGGCTTAGGAGAATTGAAATAAAATATTCTGCAAGGCTTTAATTATGTCTTTAATTGTAAGGCAGACACTTTTAATATATTCTTAAGGCACAGATGGAAAAGCTTCCTTACGCTAATACTGAAATCACTGTTGATGGTGCCGTATAGCTTAATGCAAGGTATCCTGGATGAGTAGGAACAGATGCTTACCTCTACATGTGTGATTATTGCTTGCCAGCTGAAAACCTGTGTTGCACTGACAGTAATAGGAACCAGGTGTGTTGACACATCCATGATGGCAATAGGTGGCTACGTTACATTCATCAATGTCTGCATAATCATTGAAAAATACATTACACAACTGCTCATATTTAAGAAAATCATTGCCAGACACCCAGAATGATTAATGCCAAGGGCCATTGCCCAATGATGTAATATTATCACAGTAAGGTTGCTTTTTCTGTTTCAAGTCATATTTTATTGTTAACACTTGGATCCATTCTGTCTTCCTTAGTAAGTCATTGACTAATCTTCAGCAGGGCCTAAAAGCTGCAGTCTGGTAGCAATTTGGAGTTGGTTATTTCCTATTTCATTCCAAACCATATTAGTGCTGAACAAACACACTTGTATTAATGGTATTAGGCCAGTTGATTAATCAGCCAATGTAGCCATGATATTGCTAACTAGGTACCATAGAAATAATTTCACCAGGATTTTAAGATGAAATCAGTCATTTCCTCAAATTATAATGAAACTTTACATCAGCATTTATCAGTTAATTTTTTAATAGTAATTTTCAGAATGTGCAAGGCCAACATTTATTGCTTATCCTTAATTGCCCTGTGAAGGCATTGTTGGGCTGTCTTCTTGAACCACCGTAGTCAATGTGGTGTTATTTATTATAGCAGTTTGATACACTGCGTGGCTTGCGCGATCATCACCCATGGGCAGCTACAAGCCAACCGGATTGGTATGCGATTGGAGTCAGATATAGGCCAGGCTGGGTAATGATATAGAATTTCCTTACCTAGAGGACAGAAGTGAACTAGTCAGTTTACTCATTTTATTGTTACCAGCTTTTGATTTGTAGGAAGGCGATGGCGTAGTGGTATTGTCACTGGACTAGCGATCCAGAGACCCAGGGTAATGTTCTGGGTTTGAATCCCACCATGGCAGATGGTGGAATTTGAATTCAACCATTGTTGATTGTTGTAAAAATCCATCTGGTTCACTCATGCCCTTTAGGGAAGGAAATCTGTCATCCTTTCCTGATCTGGCCTACAGGTGACTCCAGAATCAGACTCACAGCAATATGTGGTTGACTCTTAAACGCCATCTGAAATGGCCTAGCAAGCCACTCAGTTGTAACAAACTGCTACAAAGTCACAAAAATGGAATGACGGACCACCTGGCATCGACCTAGGCACCAGAAATGACAGTGGCAATCTCAGCCCTGTCGACCCTGCAAAGTCCTCCTTACTAACATCTGGGGGCTAATGCCGAAACTGGGAGAGCTGTCTCACAGACTAGTCAAGCAACAGTCTGACATAGTCATCCTCACAGAATCATATCTTACATATCATGTCCCAGGCACTACCATCAGGCCAGTGTCCCACTGGCAGGACAGACCCAGCAGAGGTGGCAGCACAGTGGTATACAGTCTGGAGTAGTTGCCCTGGGAGTCCTTGACACTGACTCTGGACCCCATCAAGTCTCAGAGCATCAGATCAAACATGGGCAAGGAAACCTTCTGCTGATTATCACTTACTGCCCCCCTCAGCTGATGAATCAGTGCTCCTCCATTTTGAACACCACTTGGAAGAAGCACTGAGGGTGGTAAGGGCACAGGATGTACTTTGTGGAGGACATCAATATCCATCACCAAGAGTGGCTTGGAAGCACCACTACTGACCGAGCTTGCCGAGTCCTGAATGACATAGCTGCTAGACTGGGTCTGCAACAGGTGGTGAGGGAACCGACAAGAGGGAAAAACATGCTTGAGCTCATCCTTAGCAACCTGCCTGCCACAGATGCATCTGTTCATGACAGTATCGGTAGGAATAAGCACCGCACAGTTGTTGTGGAGACAAAGTCCTGCCTTCACACTGAGGATACCCTCCATCGTGTTGTGTGGCACTACCACCGTGCTAAACGTGATAGATTTCGAACAGATCTAACAACTCAAGACTGGGCATTCATGAGGCGCCATGGGCCATCAGCAGCAGCAGAATTGTACTCAAACACAATTTGTAACCTCATGGCCTGGCATATCCCCCACTCTACCATTACCAACCCTGGTTCAATGAAGAGTGCAAGAGGGCATGCGATGAGCAGCACCAGGCATACCTAAAAATGAGGTGTCAACCTGGTGAAGCTATAACACAGGATTACGTGGATGCCAAAAGGCATAAGCAGCAAGTGATAGACAGAGCTAAGTGATCCTACAACCAACGGATCAGATCTAAGCTCTGCAGTCCTGCCATATCCAGTTGTGAATGGTGGTGGACAATTAAACAACTCACTGGAAGAGAAGGCTCCACAAATATCCCCATCCTCAATGATGGAGGAGTCCAGCACATCAGTGCAAAAGAAAAGACTGAATCACTCGCAACAATCTTCAACCAGAAGTGCCAAGTGGATGATCCATCTCGGCCTCCATCAGAGGTCCCCAACATCATAGATGTCAGTCTTCAGCCATATCGATTCACTCCACATGATATCAAGAAATTGCTGAAGGCACTGGATACTGCAAAGGCGATGGGCCCTGACAATATTCTGGCAATAGTACTGAAGACTTGTGCTCCAGAACTTGCCACACCCCTAGCCAAGCTGTTCCAGTACAGCTACAACACTGGCATCTACCCGGTTATGTGGAAAATTGCCCAGGCATGTCCTGCACACAAAAAACAGGACAAATCCAACCCGGCCAATTACCGCCCTATCAGTCTACTCTTGGTCATCATAAAAGTAATGGAAGGGTCATCAACGGTGCTATCAAGTGGCACTTGCTTAGCAATAACCTGCTCACTGATACCCAATTTGGGTTCTGCCAGGGCTATTCAGCTCCGCCCTCATTACAGCCTTGGCTCAAACATGGACCAAAGAGCCGAACTCCTGAGGTGAGGTGAAAGTGACTGCCCTTGACATCAAGGCAGCATTTGACCGAGTGTGGCATCAAGGAGCCCTAGTAAAACTGGAGTCAATGGGAATCAGGGGGAAAACTCTCCGCTGGTTTGAGTCATACCTAGCACAAAGGAAAATAGTTGTGGTTGTTTGAGATCAGTCATCTCAGCTCCAAGACATTAGTGCAGGAATCCCTCAGGGTAGTGTCTTCGGCCCAACCATCTTCAGCTGCTTCATCAATGACTTTCCTTACATCATAAGGTCAGAAGCGGGGATGTCTGCTGATGATGGCACAATGTTCAGCACCATTTGTGACTCCTCAGATACTGAAGCAGTCCATGTCCAAATGCAGCAAGACCTGGACAATATCCAGGCTTGGGCTGACAAGTGGCAAGTAGCAGTCGCACTACACAAGTGCTAGGCAATGACCATCTCCAACAAAAGGGAATTTAACCATGGCTCCTTGAAGTTCAATGGCATTACCATCACTGAATCCCCCGCTATCAACATCCTGGGGGTTATCATTCACCAGAAACTGAACTGGACTAGCCATATAAATACAATGGCTACAAGAGCAGGTCAGAGGCTAGGAATTGTGTGATGAGTTACTCACCTCCTGACTCCCCAAAGCCTGTCCACCATCTACCAGGGGGTGATGGAATACTCCCCACTTGCCTGGATGAGTGCTGCTCCCATAACACTCAAGAAGCTTGACACCATCCAGGAAAAGCAGCCCACTTGATTGGCACCACATCCACAAACATTCACTCCCTCCACCAATGAAGCACAGTAGCAGCAGTGTGTACCATCTACAAGATGCACGGCAGGAATTCACCAAGGGTCCTTCGACAGCACCTTCCATACCCACGACCACTACCATCTAGAAGGACAAGGGCAGGAGATAGATGGGAAGGCCACCACCTGTAAGTTCCCTCCAAGTCACTCACCATCCTGACCTGGAAATATATCGCCGTTCATTCAGTGTCACTGGGTCAAAATCTCGGAACTTCCTAATAACATTGTGGGTGTACCTACACCACATGGACTGCTGCGGTTCAAGAAGGCAGCTCACCACCACCATCTCAAGAGTAACTAGGGATGGGCAATATATGGTGGCTCAGCCAGCGAAGCCCACATCCCAAATGAATAATAAATATGTATAGATTTTTAGAAAGTGGCCTGGTAGCATTTGAAAGCATAGGGTTGGATTTCTATTCCCAAAACAATAGGTGAGTTAGGGTCAGAGGTCAAAATTTTAAAAATCTGAAACGTGATCTCAACCCACCTCCAGTCTGCCCATTTCTTGGTTTAATGGAGTGTGACAGGCGCATCCAGTCCACTTTCAGGAGGCTAGTTGGCAATTTAAATATTTCAGTGAGTCTCTCAGACTCTGACTTAGCCTGTTTTACAGGTTTAACTATGACTGGTCAGGTCTCTGAGGCCTCCTGAAACCCAACAGCTTTGGAGGACAAGGTAAGTTCGTTTACAGCATTCCTCGTGGGCCAACTGCAGAAGAGCTTCCCCCTAAGCTTTCCCCCATAAAAAGTCTCTGAGCATTGAGGTTCTGACATCCCTTCACGGTGGGATCAGAAAACCACTCCTGGAGCGAGGGATTGACCAGCCCTGGGATTGGTTATTGAACCCCCCAGCCCGAGACTGGGGTGCAAACTACCAGGGATCAGATGGCCCCACGCCGTGATTGGACAGGAGACACTCCCAGGATTGGACATCTGTCCCAGGATCAGGGATTGGATTCCCCTGGGATCAGACATTCCCTCCCCACAGTGTTGGGGATCAGACCCCTACTCAAGGAACAGAGAACACTCAGGATCAGAGATTGGACCTCATCTGCTGTTGGGGAGTGGAATCTCCATCCTTGGATTAGTTTGTGCCCATCCACAAGGTTTGGCAATCACGTCCTTAACTCAGGATCAGAAACCCTTCGTCCTGCTGGCCGTGTGCAGCCAATGACTTGTTAGAACAATCTCCAGCAGTCAGTGGCCATGACTTGGGAGGAGGGAGAGACCTTTAAATACGACTGGGAGAAGGAATGCCTCTGACTGCAGTCTGAGGGGGGTGTGGTGAAAAGGTTCTAGCAGCAATTGAGGGAGGGTGGGAACACTCTGCAAATATTGGAAGAGGGAGTCTGGTGCCAGGAACACCCAAGGCTTCACTGTTAAGCTGGCAGATCACTCTACATGGACCACAAGAAAGGCTAAAATAAAACTTCTGCATTTAACTTCTGGACTCTTCAAGCTCAGAATCTGCCTCCTAGGAGGGATGGGAGGGCTGATAATAACCCCCCTCACCTCCTCCTCACCCAGCTCAGGCCTCATCATCACACCGTTCCCACCACGTGGGTGTCCTGCATACCTGCTGAAAAGAGCAGCTTAAGATCGGAAGGCAATGGGTTCAGAGCGGGTAAGCAGTGTCTTATTTGAACTTTCCCGCAGGCATTTTTCAGCAGGCAAAGGCAGTTAAAATAGAGCTTGAGAGGTGAGGAGACATTTTTAACTCCTGAAAATACGTGGATTTGGGTCAGGTGGCAAGTACAATGTTCAAAGTCTCAACCTAACCCACCTGGAACTTATCCATTTGCAGTTTTGCAGAGGTCGAGTGGGAAGTAGGTGACCATGCTGCTCCCAGTAGGTGGATGGCTGATTTGAATATTTTAATAAGACTTCATGCCTCAGATTATTTACTTGTTCCAATTTTATCACTAACTAGCTGGGTTCATCAGACTTTTGGATACCGAGATATTAAAGGATGTAGGGAATGGTATGGAAAGGTAGGCCAGAATTTTATGCACCCTTCCCCCTCCAGGAGCAGGCCGGCAGGTGGGGGGATGTAAAATTGGCAGGCATGGTGGGAGTATCATGCTCATTGACTACCTGCCTCCGCCAAGATTTTACCAGTGGCACAGCAGGTGTTGGGCAGCTTGCCCACTCTTAGGCCAATTGAGATCCTGGAGTGGCACCCTGGCTGTGGGCTCTGTGGGGGGTCTGGGGGGCTCCTGTTTGGGCACTCTGTGCTCCCAGGAAGTGCACCCCTACTCCCCATCCCACCCCTGGCCTCTTGATTGTCACTTCCCCCGCTCCTCATGGGGCCCGCCTGACTTGCCCGGTGAATGCCACCCCACTTACCTGGTTATCCTGCCGTCATTGCTGTTCCAAATAGGGGATTGACTGCAGTCCCAACAGTGGCCACGGCTCCCAGTGGAGCTGCTGGCCCCTTGATTGGCTGGTAACTCTTGGAGGTGGGGCATCCTCCCACATTGGGTGTGGAAGCCATGACCTCAGTTAACTAACTGCCTGATGACCATAAAATCTGGTTGTGGCTTCCTGGGTCAACAGAGCTGGGCTCGTGGCCGACCTTTCAGCTGGTTGGCGCAGCCACTGCAAAAAAATTCTGGCTGTAGGTTATGGTAGGAAATCAGACATGGTAGTATTGAATGGTGGAGCATGCTTCAAAGGCCTACCCCTGCTCCTGTCTCCTATGCTCTTATGTTTTGGGAAGCCTGGCAGTTGAAGGGAGGCTAGGACTGCTGCATGGAAGTGGTAAGTTCATTTCTATCATTACTTGTGGATGGGGTGTGCTTTACCCCCAAGCTGCCAAGAAAACCTCTTATCATCCCCAACATTTGTTCCACCATGGTGATCCATGGCACAGCATCTCTACTTATTCTATATCTTTTTATTTATTCTTTCACAGGATGTGGGCATCATTAACAAGGCCAGCATTTATTTCCCATCCCTAACTGCCCTTGAACTGAGTGGCTAGCTAGGTCATCTCAGAGGGGCAGTTAAGAGGCAACCACATTGCTGTGGGCCTGGAGTCACATACAGACCAGACCAGGCAAAGGGCATTAGTGAATCAGATGGGTTTTTAATGATGGTTAAAGATGGTCACATGGTCACCATTACTGACTAGCTTTCAATTCCAGATTTTATTAATTGAATTTAAATTCCACTAGCTGCTGTGGTGGGATTTGAACCTGTGTCCCTACAGCATCAACCTGATCCTCTGGATTACTAGTACAGTAACACTACCACGACACCATCATCTACCCCAGGGTTTTCCAAACTGTGAGTTGTGTGCTGTGAGCTCTGAGGCAGTAATGGCTGCACACTAAGTTGCGAAGCCACTTTAAATCCTTGTGTTTTTTTCTATTTGTGGGCATGGCTCAACGGACAGATCTTTGAGGCCTGATTGTTACTACAAAAGAAGCCTGTGTAAAGGTAGGTGTTTGTTTTTTTCAAAAAGACGTGCAGTTTAAGCAATTTCCACTACTGAACTTCTCCCCCGATCCCTCAGGAGCAAACCCCCACCCCCATGCACAGGAGCTAAATCACCTTCCTGAGGTCACACGAAGTCTGAGGTGTTGAAATGGGCTCACACTGAGAAAATGTTTGGGAAGCACTGCTCTATATCTGAAAAAGGCCTCCTTGCAACCTATGCCCTTCCTCCCCTGAACTCTCCCTGGCTATTCCCTCATGTCACCTCCTCCTCCGACCTCTTCAGCCATCCCATTGATGCACCCACCTCCCTTGACCTCCTGTTTCCTCCTCTCTGCCCTGGTTGCGGCTTATCTGCCTGACACACAACCAGCCTCTCAATCTGGCTAGCAGTAGTCAGGATACAGAATCCAAAAACTGTAATTAGGTCTTGCCATTAAATTTGGCAGGAGGGAAGCCTGCTCTTCCACAAATCTACACCTAGCCATACTCTCTGTTAATATCAGAGCCAGTACCTATGTTCTTATAAAACCTCAATTCACCTTGAGCAACACCATAGGAAGTCAGCTGGTATGGAATAAACACATGTGAGATTGTGCTTCAAAGGTCTAATGGAGTTATTTACAAAATGTTTCAACTTGGGTTTATGAAGCATAATCTCAACTGAGCTTTATAGCACACTCTTAGCCAACTATTATTCTAGGCATTCAAAATGCCCTGTCAGAGAGTGGGTGTTGAAATATGATTTCAAAGAGATGGATGATTTAGCACTTGGAAAGTTGTATCCTGGTCGGAAAATCTGTTTTGCTTTTATTGATAACCATGTTTCACTGGCAACATTTGTTTGTCATTTGACATATGGAATACGTAGAATGTAGTTCTTTTTGCTTTGAGCCAATTAGTTAAACTTGGTCCATTTCCAGTAAATTAGATTGTCCAAATGATGTAATGATAACTACAACGTACTTGGAAACAATATTTTCAATATTTAAACAGCAAAATAACCGTACATTGCTGTGGCTAATACTTATTCGAGCAGTTAATCTTTATTGTAACAAAATTACGATTGATTTTCATTCTATTTTAAATATTAAAATGAGATGATTACTTCCCATTCTATATATTGAAAGATTTAGAATATATGTCTCCATGTATATGTATCAAATTTACATTCTTTAAATAGTTTAATTTAAATCAAAATTTTCCCTGAATGGATTAAAGGATGCAGTTAATAGAAATGTAATTTTATGAAACCATTTCTTTGCATAAATCGGTCAAGTACTGATATATTAGTTCTAATTTAGTTAGACTTAGATTCAATAAGGATCTAAGTTGCAAATATTGAAATGTGTATATTAGAGGTTTAGGGTAATATGGTGTTTGACAAATTTATTTGCATTTTTGAGGATGTAATTAGTAGGCTAGCTAAAGGGGAACCAGCAGATGTAGCATACTTGGGGCAGAATTTTCTGGCTGGCTGGGGGGGTGGACTGGGAGCGGGCATGGGTGGGTATGGACCCAATGGGGTCCATGCCGCCATTTTACGGAGGTGGGCCAATTAAGGCCCGCCCAGCGTGAATCGCGGCCCCCGAGGACAGCGGGATTGGGCGGGTAGTGGTGGGACTGCAATGATCACTGGGTCCAATAGCGACTCTGCGGCCTGTTTTAAAACCTGCTGCAGCCTTTCCAAGGCTGTGAATCACAGCCAGTGGAAGGGCTCCCCAGAGCGCTGCTGGTGAGCAGGATATGCAGGAGGATAGGGCAGGGGGTCACTGTGCCCCTCGTTTTTCGGATGATTGTCTTGCTGCCCTCCTTGAGGAGGTGGCAGCATGGCGGGAGGTCCTAGTATGCCAGGACCGGAGGAGGAGGCACCCCCCACAAGACCAAACGTGCCTGGGAGGAGGGGGCGGAGGTGGTGAGCTCCCATGACGTGGTGCAGAGCACCTGGATCCAGTGTTGCAAGCGCTTCAATGACCTGCTGCGCTTAGGAAGGGTGAATACTATTTTGGCATTGGTCACTTAACCCAGCAGGTAGGCTTTCCCCCTGGCGGCACCACCCCCTCCAACTCTGAGTGTAGTTACTGCATTGAATCATTGATGGCATGTGTCCTTTACTGGGTGGGCCAGCAGATATTGTCCATGCCGAGGTCACCCTGGGAGAGTGGTGAAGAGATGGGCTCTGCACTCGCAGCATGTGGTACACTGAGACCCACATTACTGTTTTGGGGGTAACCTGGAGGAGCTGCACCTAGGCGCAGTGCTGGACATGTCAAAGTCAGGGTGATGACATGCTGGGAGGGGAGCTTCAAGGTGGCTTGGCAACGATTGATCTGCTGCGCTCTGCGCTCCACGTGCTTGTGCCTGTTTGCTGTGGAAGGTTAGACTGTGTGGTGCCAAATGTGATGTAGGCAGCATTTGGCCAAGGGGGTGGGGGTGTGGGGAAAGGCCTAGCATCTTTGTGTGTGTTCAGCAGCACCGGGGTGAGGAGGAGGCACTGAGTCCTGCAATGTCCCACTTTGGTTGGGATGGGGCATCTGCGAAGAGAATCCAGGTACAAGTAGCACTAATCAATGCTCTTCTCTCCTTTTCAGGAGAAGAATGCACATAATGCTGCCGAGCGGGTGAGGACTGGCGGGCCTGGCACAGTTGGTGATTTTCAGTCGCTTCAAGCAGGAGGCCCTAGATTTGGAGAGGTGCCATGCGCCCAGGTCCACTGGTGTCGGTGAGGCTGGGGTGTCACGGGCAGGTATGTTTGTCACGGGCAGGTATGTTTGCCCAGCAGTGAGGACCATTATTCTCCCAACGACCATGGCAGTGCTGAATGTTTAATGATTGAAGTTTGCAACATGGCTTGATCATTGTTTATGGAAGGATGAGTGCAAAATGATTCAGGGGACAGGGATGCACATTGACATTGTCTCCACGTTAACTGATCCAATGTCCTTGTTCTTCCTTTTAGCATCAGCGAAGCAGGGCTGGGAGGAGGAGTAGCAGAGGCTCCCTCTCACACCTGAGAATCCTGAAGTTTCACCATTGTCACACCATCCCTGCCAGGCAGGCACCAGCGCAGATACTAGCACCTCAGTGGGAATTAGAACATCGGGTAGTGTCCCGGGGCACAGCAGTGAGGGCACTTCACAGTGGCAGAGACAGAGAGTGCCCATGGCACCAGCAGTTGGAGGATTGCAGGGGACCAGGCACATGCTCAGTTGAAGCCTGATGATGTGCCTCTGGAGTCGTCTGCGACGCAGCAAATGCAGGAAATGCGGCCGGGTGTGCGAGAACATCTGGTGGAGATACATGAGACTATGCTTGCCTTTGTGTCTGTGTTGGAGGAGTCTACGCGGACTGGCGCCATAGCAATGAACCTCATGTCCGTGCGCCATGCGTCCTCCATGGAGACGACGGCGACTCTCGTGGAGATGCTCCTCCAGGAGACCCATCACAGCTTCCTGGGGATGCGCTCAGAGCAACAAGCCCTCACATCGGCATTGGCCTCAGTTGGTCAGTGCCAATGTGGGAGATGGTCTGGGCATCAAGTTTCCCAGCTCGGTACCCAACCATCCAGGGAGGTCCGAAGCGACTTCATGTCAGTGCAGCAGCTGCCTGTAGTCTGTGTGGGCTCCTCTCAGGGTAGTCCGGATGAGGGTGGCAGCTCCTCCGCCCCTTTGCCAGTGACCACAGCATCCGGTGAAGCTGTGACGACTGGAAAGATGGCAGCTGTGGAACTGGTAGATCCCTCCCAGGCGGGGCCAGCACGGGCCAGAGGATGGCCACCAAGGTCATCGAGGCCAACAGGACAGCAGAGTGAGCAGGCTGTCTCAGATGCCCCAGTGAGGGGGCAACATCAAGATATAGTACCCGAAAAAATAAACATAAGGAACCTTTGGCATACCACGGGTTTATCACTGGTGCTTTTGTGTTGGCCCGCAATGAGGTCTTTATGAGTTGGTGTGATTTTTAACACCTTTGTCATTTTATTTCATTAAGTTTCTTTGGTTGCAATATTAAATTCAGACGTGTCACCGTGGCCTAGGGTGCCTCTTTTCTTCTGCAGGTGGATGGGTTCCAATAATGTAATGTGTTTTGTGGCACATTCAACTTCATTTACAAGGACCTTAGTTGATGTTCCTAACCAGGCAGATTTTGCACTTAGCTATTGAATATGGGGCCAACAGCCCAGGCTTGTCCTGAAGGTCCATGTGTGGTGGCTGAAGGTTCGTGATCCTGCCTCCCTGGAGTATGCCCGGGTCAGCGTCTACCCCCTCAGCATTTCCCTGCGTGTGCTCATCCTCAGACTCACTGCTGGACTCAAAGTGTGCAGCCATAGCTAATGCGTCTCTGTCTTCATCGTCCACTGCATTCCCATTTCCAGCGCAAGATTGTAGAAAGCGCAGCATGCAGCCACTATCAGTGACACACGGTCTGGGGAGTACAGGAGTGCACACCCTGAGCGGTTCGGGCATCGGAAGCACATCTTGAGAAGACTAATCGCTCTCTCCACCACAGCCCTTGTGGAGGCGTGGCTCCAACTGTACCGCTGCTCAGCCTCTGTTCTTGGATAGCAGAGAGGCATCATAAGCCACCTTCTGAGTGGATAACCCTTGTCACCCAGCAGCCATCCATCAAGCCGGGCTGGAGCACTGAAGAGCCCTGGCACCTGGGAGTGTCTGAGGATGTAGGTGTTGTGGGAGCTGCCTGGGTACCTTGCCATTTACATACAGACTTGTAGAATCAGCATCCTGTGATCACACACTATCTGCACGTTCATGGAGTGGAAGCCCTTCCTGTTGATGAAGGCACCGGGCTCACCTGCTGACACCTTGATGGCCACATGTGTGCAGTCTATTGCACCCTGGACACGGGGGAAGCCGGCAATGGCCATGAAGCCTCTGAGTCACTGTGTCTGGCTTGCCTGATCCCAGCGGAAGTGGATGAAAGTCAATGCACGCCTGAACAGAGCGTCTGTAACGTGCTTGACACAAGTGTGCACAGCTGATTGGGAGACACCGCAACGATCACCCATTGAGCCCTGGAAGGAGCCAGAGGCATAGAAGTTGAGGGCAGCTGTGACCTTTAGAGCCACTGGCATGGGGTTTCCACCCACACAGTTCGCAGAGATTTCAGGCCCAATCATCTGACAGATATAAAAACAAAAAACTGTGGATGCTGGAAATCCAAAACAAAAACAAAATTACCTGGAAAAACTCAGCAGGTCTGGCAGCATCGGCGGAGAAGAAAAGAGTTGATGCTTCGAGTCCTCATGACCCTTCAACAGAACTGACAGATATAGTTGACTGTTTCCCTTGACAGTAGGAGTCTCCTTCAGCACTGCACCTCAGACATATTGAGGTAGCTGCTTCACCGCCTGTAAACCCTGGCAGCAGGATAGTGGCGTCTTCTGTGGCTCCTTCTGCCTTGGACTACCTCTTGGCCCTGCATCCCTCCGCCTGACCTCCCAAAGGTGGCTCCTCTGGAAGCTGAATGTGCACTCCTGGCCTCCTCCCCCTTCTAGCCCTCCCTTTCTCCTCAGAGGAGATGCCTCCAGTGGAGAGTCCAGCTCCCATTCCCAGGCTAAGGGAAGGTTTCCTGAAACATGCAGGCCTAGAAAAGATTCCTCACTGCAGAGTGCTGACCTGAAGGTTAAGAGTCCAGTCCAAGCAGCTGGTATGCATTTTGAAGTATTGCAGATCACATGGGCAAGTATCAGTAACTTTGAAAAATCGATATTTGACAGAGCACAGTTGCAACCCCACTGAGCCCTCTTATCCCGCCTGTGGATGAGGTTTATACAAATGTGTCCTACCTGCCTGTCCGTTGTGCCCGTGCGCTAACCCAAAGATTGCACGGGCGGTGAAAAATTGCCATCGGTTGACACCTCAAGGGCCCAACCAACGAAATATCACAATAGCGCACAGTGACATCGGGACGCTTGCCCGATGTTACTGCGTGTCATTTTACGTGTGTGCATGCGAAGCCCACCCCAACACGCCAACGGGAAAATTCTGCCCTTGGATTTCCAAAAGGCATTCGATAAGGTACCACACAAAAGGTTAATAGGCAAAATTAGGGTTCATGGAGCTGGGGTAATATGTTAGCATGGATAAAGGATTGGTTAATGGGCAGGAAGCAGAGTGGGCATAAACGGGGCATTTTTAAGCTGGTCGGCTGTGACTAATGCAGTGCCGCAAGGATTATTGCTGGGGCCTCAGTTATCTACAATTAATGACTTAGATGAAGAGACAGAGAGTAATGTATCAAAGTTTACTACTGATACAGAGCCAGGTGGAAAGGTAAGCTGCGGGAAGGAAACAGAAAAGCTACAAAGATAGGTTAAGTGAGTGGGCAACAAGATGGTGGATGGAGTATAATGTTGGGAAGTGTGAAGTTATTCATTTTGGCCATAAGAATAAAAAAAAGAATATTTTTTCGAAGGTGGGAAACTTGTAAATGTTGATGTTCAAAGAGACTTATCTGTGCTTGTTCAAGGAATGTAGAAAGTTAGCAAGCAGGCACAACAAGCAATTAAGAAGGCAAATGACATATGTTGGCCTTTATTGCAAGGGAATTGGAGTACAAGAAGTGTTGCTACAATTGTACAGGGCCTTGATGAAACTACATCTGAACTACTGTGTGCAATTTTGGTCTCCATGCTGGAGACGGTACAGGGAAGTTTCACTAAATTTGTCACTAGTATGAGGGGGTTGTCCTGTGATGAGGTTGACTAAATGTTGCCTATATTTTTGGAGTTTAGAAGAATGAGAGGCAATCTCATTGAAACATAAAAGATTTTGAAGGGGCTTGAAAGGGCAGACACTGAGAGATTGTTTCCATTGGTCAGGGAATCTAAAACATGGGGCATAGTCTCAGGATAAGGGACCAATCATTTAGGACTCAGGTGAGGAGAAATTTCTTCACTCAAAGTGCTGTGAATCTTCAGAATTCTCTACCCCAGAGGGTTGTGGATGCTCCATTATTGAATACGTTTAGCTGGGATAGATAGGTTTTTGGTCTCTGAGGGGAATCAAGGGATATGGGAAGGGGGCGGAAAGTGCCCAAAAGGAAAAAAACAGTTCAATATAAAAAGTATACAAGACCAGTTTGGACCAGTATTCCTATTTCTCAGTTTTTACTGTTTTTTTGTTCTAGATGGAGTTGAAACCCAAGACAGCCATGATCGCAATGAATGATGGATCAGGCTGGATGGGCCACATGGTCTACTCCTGCCCCTATTTCTTGTGTTCTAGATGGGGATGCTCCTCATCACCAGAGGAAATTAGGCACTAGTGCTCTGACAATGGTGGGAAATAACCTACTGGGTGACTATTTGGATGGTATAAGGCAAAGATGGAACTTGGTCTGTTTTTGTCTGGAAATTCCTATATTCTCATCAACTTGCCAACAGCAGCTTCCAAACCTGCGACATTTACCACCTAAAAGGACAAGAGCAGCAAACACAATGGAACACCACTACCTGCAAGTTCCCTCCAAGTCATGCACCAGCCTGACCTGGAACTATATTGCTGTTCCTTCATTGTTGCTGGATCAAAATTCTGCAACTCATTCCCTAACTACATTGTGGGTGCATCTATACAAGATAGACTGCAATAATTCAAAAAGGTGGCTCACCACCACCTTCTCAAGGGAAATTAGGGATGGGCAACAACTGATGGCCTTGCCAGTGGTGTTCACATCCCATAAAAGAATAAAAATAATTTTCCTATGGTCCTAGTGCCACATTGCCATTGTCACTGTGGCTGCAAAAATATTCGGTAGTCAAACAGTAGGCCCAACTCCAATGTCATTAGGACCTTGCTTGCTGTTTTTGGACTGAGTTAGCCAGACTGCACACCAGCATATGCCGGTCAGTAACAGCTCATGGCCCAACTGAACAGCATCATGCAGATAAGTTTTTGTTTCTTTTCATTTGGTTGGGAGGAACAGGCATGCTCCTTCAGGTTACACAAATACAGCCTGAGCCATTGCCACTCTGGCTTCCAAACCCACCCCCCCCTCAAGGCTCCCTACTCCACCCAAATATCCAGTGCTCTGCCCTTACCAAATGACCTATCTTCTTTTGGTGGACAGTCCAATATTGTGTAGGCCAGAGCCAGTGGCCTGGGCAGCTGCCTACCATGACTACGGTGCAACCAGCCGGTTTGTTCTGTCGTCCATCCACCGAAGTACTTTCAGGGGGTGCAGGGAGAAATTTATCCCACGTTTTACAGCAATGAAAACAACTGGAATTTGTTTTTTTTGTATAAAAAATCAAACCCAGAAAAAGCATGAATTTCTCAACATTGCATGGAAAATTTATTTCCAAGAACCATGTCAAAATAAAAGCACGGAATTCTGTGTCTCCATGCAAATCTCTTTCAAACCTCTTGCCAATTTCTTTCAATGTGTTCCTTGTCACATCTACACCCCAGTTGCCCTCTCCTGGCAGCTGCATAACCCCTGACTCATCACAAGCAAAGCCACTGACAATCTGCTCGATAAAATAAAATAGCTTTCTATATTAATTAGCAGAGAAGTGATCGATCTAAGTTTCAGAAGTCTAGTTTATCAAAACTGAGTTCAGGTTAGCCTTTGGCTGCAATTTGCCAGATGGGTCAAGCAAATGTAAGTACAGGCTTTTCAAGACAGGTGGCAGATAAATTAAAAAATCCTAAAGTTTGACTGTAGAAACAATGGAGAAATTTGAACCTGATTGTCAATTCAAGCAACCACATCCATTTCTATTAATTAGTTACAGATTTACTTTTGGATATTTCATATGGTGACAATTAACAATATCATGCAGAATGTTTCTTTGTTACTCTAAGGGATTATTGCATTCCAATAGTGGCTATTTATATATCTGGAGTTTAAAGAAATCCTAAGGGTGAAGATAAACCTTGGAGGACACATGATCATGTGGAAGTGACTCAGTCTTCCATTATAAACCTGCCTGACTGTCCTTGGCATTGGGTGGGGTGTAAAATAGGCTGCCACTGTCCGTACTGTGCCACCTCTGAAGATGAATTTTACTCCCTCTGATCCTAGCAGAACATTTCCAGGTAATGTGTATCACAGCTTGCCTACACTTGCAACTTTTGCAAAAGTTTAAAAAGATGCATTAAATAAAGCATTTTTAAACTTTTTATAAGGAGTAATTTTCCAACTCTGCAATTTTCTCTCACTTAAACGAATGAACAGAAAATTATGTGCAATGTGCACACAATTTTCCAAGATGGGTTGCTCATGAAGTAGCACAAAGTCAGAAAGTTACTTCAGAAACTCTAAGAAATTCACAAAGCAAACCAACAAAAAAGTAATTTCCAAAACTAATTTCACTGTACTTACCCAAACACTGATCTCCACGTTTTTGATAGCCCTGCCTGCAGCGACACCTGAATGAACCTCTTGTGTTTATACAGGTTAGTTCTGGAGCACAGTTATGGTTCCCTAATGCACATTCATCGATATCTGTTTCAAAGTAAAAAAAACCACCAGTTGTAAAATGCAATCAAAGACTTACATTTCTATGGTGCCTTTTATAACCATCAGATATCTCAAAATGTTATATAGCCAATGAAGTACTTACAAAGTTTAGTCACTGTTGTAATGTAGGAAACAACTTGCACACAATAAACGCCAACAAACAACAATGAGTTAATGATCAGATAATCTGTTATTGTGATATTGACTGAGAGATAAATATTGTCCAGGACTCGGGATAATTCCCCTTCTCTTCCTCGCAACAGTGCTATGGGTTCTTTTATGTCCTGCGAAGGCAGCCAGGGCCTCAGTTTAACATCATATCCACAAGACGGCACCTCAAGAGTGCAGCACTCCCTCAGTATTGCACTGGAGTACCTTCACGACAGATTGGCAGAGGGTCAAAAAGACATTCCCACCACCTTCTCAAAAGCAATTATTAATGCAAAATTAATACTGGCCTTGCCAGGAATGTTCACATTCCATGACCGGATAAAAAAAATTGACTGCAGTCATGGGTGGCTGGTAGGATGGCCTTTGACATTGGAGGAGGAGAGGAGTAGTGCGGAAGACAGTAGAAAACAGGAGAAAACTGCAGGAGGAGGAGGAGGGCACCATGCAGGTAGTCGTGCGTGCATCAGGTCTTCAAGGAGCACTTCTCCTAGCTGAACTTCTCGGAGAAGCAATGCATGAGGTTCTTATGCTTCAACAAGGAGGCTGTTACTGAACTAAATCACCTGCTGCAACCACAACCCTAGCCTTGAACCAGGGCATGGACAGTATTGCTACCTTACTGTGGCTGTTAATGGGCAGAATCATCCCAGATTTGCATTAAGTGTGGTAACGGGTAGGAAAAGGAACATTTTACCCACCAGCTGCAATAGTGGCTTTTCATGCCATATCATCCCACTCCCACCTCGTTTATCATGCATTCCCGGGAAACATGCTGTTTCGGGGGCGGGCAGTCTCTAATTAGCCTGCCACACTGTCACTTTGCCACTGACTCATGCCAGGCGCCATATTTAAAGTGTAGCCACATGCACACCTCTCAGAGATTCCAGCTCAGGACTGCTGCACAGCAGACATGGCCCCAAAGGGCAAGAAGGCTGCAGCCTCCTGATTCAGTGACACACTCCTGGAATGCCTTTTGGATGGTATGGATGTCAGCTGTAATGCCCTCTAGCCCCGCTCTGGCCGTGTAAGGGGCAGCAACATCACTAATCCAGCTTGGGAGGCAGTGGCAGTGGTGGTCAGTGCCAATGCCCTGCAAAAGAGGACAGCCGCCCAGTGCCGAAAAAGGATGAATGGTCTCCTCCATTCTGCCAGGGTAAGTCACTATTCTCATCACTCTTAACTCACACACTCACAAACCCATCACACATCCACAGGGATCTCACTCACCGCTGGTTCAAGGGACATCATCATTCACTCTCTCACGCACAACTTCATCTGCCCTCGGATTGTGTCCTCATCCCGTCCATGGCACCGCTTGCCACCCACACATGCCAGGCATACTTATCAGCTGGTCTGGCAGGCATCTTGCTTACATTCTCTTCATCTCTATTCATGCAGGACAAGCTGGCACACAACAAAAGGGAGAGGTCACAGACTGGTGGAGGAATGCCTGAAATCAAGGTCCTCACGGACTTTGAAAATAAAGTCATCCAGCTGGCTGGTGAGGATCTGGCTGGTTCCTGTGCGAGCTTCCTGTGTGAGGTCGGTGGTGCTCAACCAAGTGAGGATCCAGGAGTGCAACATCCATCAGACAACCATCCTGCGAATGATGTGTCCTGTTTCACAGGCCATTGCCATGCACTGATTATCTCTCCTTGCTTTCGCAGGCACCTCTGGGAAACTGAGGGAGTCAACGACCCAGGTCCTTGACTCAAGCCCCAAAGACACCTCAGAAGAGGGGTCTGCTGAAGCCCTCATCACAGCGCTCACCCACATCCTCCACCAGCACAGAGACACACATCTCGGTGGGACCAAGCTTTAGAATAGCCTCGGGATTACAATCTGGTGAGCACATTGAACTGCCTGATCCACACAGGTGGCGGCAGGGACTTCCCTGGTTTCTGGCATTCTGAGGACTGCTGGAGACCAGAAATCTGCTGAGTCCGGGTCAGATGATGAGCCTCTGGATTCAGTTATACCCCAGTTGCTGGAGCTGCAAAGGCAAGCTCAGGGACATCAGGAAGGGATGTCCGCTGCACTCCTCAGATTGCAAGGCGTGATGGAGGAACCTGTCCGCCTTCAGTCTGAGGTGACAGCGCCAGCATGCCAATGCACTGAGATCAATACTGGTAGGATGGCAGCTGCCATGGAGACATTGGTTCAGGACATGGTGCTGCACTGCTGCGCGGGCTGAACTCCATCATCGACACCGTAGTTGGCCTGCAATAGTGTCAATGCAACAGGGGTGCGGGACAGCTCAATCTCACTCTGGCTTCTTCTCCTTAAGGAGTCAGCCAGGGCCCTTGGGCACACAAAGGGAGGAGAATCAGAAGGTGCACACCCTGGGGCCATCCATGACTCTGAGAGTGTCTGGCACATCAGAATCCCCTCTTCCTGTGGCCCCAGCAGCTCCAGCTCCACAGGCCGAGGAGGATGCCAATGCCACACAGCAGGACCCCAAAAGCAAGCCCGGACCCTCCAGGCCTCGGTCCTCCAGAGGACGCCTGTCAAGGTCATCACAGACTTGGTATACCAGTCAGCAGGCTGCCTCTACCTCTGCTGTGGATGTCGGGGGAGTACCAAGACGTAACAGCCGAGTTAGGAAGGTTAAGAAGATGTAGTTGCATAGCCTTGGCACAGGTGTTAATCACTTGTACATAATGTTCACTTTGTTAATAAGCTCCCAAGAATGTCTCCTTACCTATGGCTCCTTGTTCTGATGAGCAATGTTCGTGTCATTCAGGGTGAAATCTTGGTCCCTGCACAAAACAGGTGTCTCAATCAAGGGCCTCTTTCCTGTGCTTTGTGCAACCTACCCAACACACTGATGGTGCACCTTCACTGTCACTAGTCACATCAGTCATGCCTGCATCTCGATGGGGCTTATCATTGCTGCCAGAACGTCCTGGGCTGACGGCACAGAGTTACTGTCATTCTCTCTGTGTGCTCCCAACACCTTTGAGGTGCAGCTGGCCTCCCATCTCATCAGCATCTGTCCCTGGTGACAGTGTGGTCCTGAAGGGTTCAGCTCACAAACGATACCATAGGATCAGGAGAAGTTAAAGTTTCCCTACTGCATCTCCATGATATGACCCTGTTCACAGAGCGCAAATGAGGTGCCATCAGCCAGACAGGAGTCAGACAGGAGCCTTATCACAGAGGGTATGTGTGCTGCCATCAGCCAGACTGGAGTCAAATGTTCATAGATGCAATGTGAGGATCTATGGTGTCTCCTCACTGCATGTTGTCATCATCTTCCACAAATCTAGCAGCTATAAAGGCCTCCTGAGCATGCCAGCTTCGTTTGGCTAGTGCAAATCCTCATCACCATCATCCGCAAATTTGAGGACCCCCTCACCCTCATCCCCATCGACGTCCTCCTCATCAGAGGAGACGTGCAGCTCCTCCATCTCTTCAGCCACCTCCTCTACCTGTTGCAGCGCAGGTTGTGAAGGATGCAGCAGGAGATGATGATGTGTGACACCCTCTGTGGACTATATTGCAGGGCTCCTCCAGATCGGTCCAGGCACAGGAACCTTATTTTCAATGTTCCGATGATTTGTTCCACCAATGTGCGAATTGCAGCATGAGCCTTGTTGTACCTTCTCTCTACTGCAGTCTGAGGCTGTTGCATGGGTGTCATCAGCCACACTCTCTGTGCCCTCATTGTCCCAACCCTGCAGCATCTGTGGACCCTGAAAGACATCAGGGACACTCCCTGGGAACTGTGCGCAGGCCCGCAGGATGCATTAGTGATGGTTGCACACCAGCTGAACATTCAGCGAGTGGAAGCCCTTCCGGTTGACGTAGTTGACAACTTGTAGCCATGGATCTGAGCACCATTTGAGTGCAGTCGATGGCACAACGCACCTATGGAATGCCTGAGATCTGGGCAAATCCTGCATCCTGGCTTTCCTGACCCCAGGCAAAATGCACAAAGTTGTGTGCCCTAGCGAAGATGGCGTCCATGACATCATGGATGCATTTGTGGGTGGAGGCTTGTGATATCCCACAGAGGTCACCTGTGGAGCCCTGAAAGGAGCCACTGGCATGGCTCATCCACTCCACACAGCCTGAACGATTGGTGGCAGCTTCGCCCCCTGGAAAACACTCATTAGTTTGCAGTCTGTGTCCGAGGGGTGAAAAGCTCTGCTGCATTTGGTGGCACTTTCAGGCCTCTGCGTTGCTTCAGCAGGTAAATAAGCTAGAGATCCGACACCAAACATGTCAATGTGACTGCGCCTGAACTGTCTCAGCTGTGGAAGAATGGTCACAAGGTTTCCCTAATGCATGGCCACTTCCCTCCCCACCACCCCACCACATGTTTGTGTATCACCATCAACTGCTGTGTAGCCCTTACCCTGGCACTGAACTGTCAGCCAGCTAGGAAAATACAACTTACCTGTGCCCTCGCCTGAATGCACAGCGCCTCAACCTTGAGGTCCACCAGGCAACCCTTGCGAGTGCTGTGCAGTCAGGTCCTAGTTCCCTCGAAGTGCAGATTGTCGGGTGCATACCTTATAAATGCTGCTGTGGAACACGCTCACGTGCTCGGGTGATCCAAAGTGGAGGGATGATTCTGACGAGCTGGGTTTATAATGATATGCAGATGCATTATAATAAAGTTCCCGACTTGCGGTGATGGCAAACGCGGTCCGCCATTGATGGGTGGAGGGGACGATTGCAAACTGGTTTCATGACGTATTGAAACCGATTTTTTGCCTTCTCGCCATATTGTCCGCTCATGCCCGCCATGACACCCGACGCCAGCGGGCACGGAAAATTCTGTCCAAGGTCACCATGACCCTTAACTTTTATGCCACAGGGGCCTCTCAGGCTGCTACAGATCAGATCCACACTTGAATCCCTGGAGTTATTGCCAACCCCTCCTGTTTTCAGTGACCCCTCCCTGTGGGTTCTCCTCCAGGCTGTTCTGGAATGGCAGGAGGTTCTGTTTGTCAGCAGTGACAGCAGCAGGCTCTCCTGCCTGTCCAAGGCAGCTTGGATGGAGACTGCAAATGGAGGTTAGCAGCCATGGGTTCCACAAATGAACTGGGTCCAATGCCACAAAAGGGTCAATGACGTCCTGCGTTCCGCAAAGGTAATTGGCATGGTGGGGCCACAGCTAAGTGGTACTCATGATGGCATCAAGCAAATGTAGAGACTATGCCAGGCAGGATTTTGGGGTCTGGGCCTCAGGACAAATGAACTGCATGCGTGGGAGCCAGTTCATGCTGTGAAAGTTGTACTGGTTGCAGGAGAGCGCGTGTGGAACATTTACTAAGTAGGTGACATTAGCAGTCATAGGTCTGCAAGCTGCTAAAGGGATTTGCTGACCAGTGAGATGATACTCAACCTTATGTCTGCCTGCAGGGACAAAAGTGCGCATAACGTCAGGGAGAGTTCAAAGACTGGTGGCAGTGTCCCTGACCTCCACATATTGACCCCTGCAGAGGAAGACAGTCGAAGTGGCGGGGAGCAGGGAAGCCACCCAAGTTGCAGATGATAAGGCTAGAGTATCAACACAACAGAGTGAGGATGTCTTCATCCTGCTGTTGAGAACTGGGCATACAGGAGACATGCATGGCATTGCACTTGGAAAAGGGAATGTGCATAACCTCAAGCTAAATCTGTGTGTTCTCCATTACAGGAGACATGTCATCCACAATCTGCAGCAAACCAGAACTCCAGCTCTGAGGATGATGACATGGGACACTCAAAAGCTGCACCGTTACATCATTCCCCCAAACCTTCCATCAGAACACAGATAGTCTCCTTAGCGGGAATGCATCACAATTAGGCTCAGGTTCACAATCTGGGGAACACATCACAGACACGTTGCAGCAGCTGATGGAGGATGTGACAGGCAAAATCCTTGACAGTCGGAGGACTGCTGGAGGCTACGCCCATGCTGAGCCCCATGCGGATGACATGCCTCTGGGAACAGCTGCAGGAAACCTGCTGCAGATACAGAGGCAGGCAGGGGAACATCTGACAGAGATGCCAGAGGCCATGCACAGCCTTGAGTGAATGGTGGAAGAGTCCATCCAAGCTGTAAGTTCTCTCATGGATCTGGCATCTGAGCGCATGGCTTTCTCCGTGGAGAGGTTGGTGACCGCAATGGAGAACCAGGTCCAGCAGAACACTCAGTGGCTGCCAGATATGCACTCGGACTGCATTCTGTCGCTCTGGTCATGGGCTCCATATACCTTTGGCTAGGTGAAAGAGTGAGGAGGCACCTCAACCTCCCACCAGGTGCCTCTTCTCGAGTCAAGGAAGAGCTGTTGCGCACTGGCAGAGGAGGGGCACCTGCAATCCGCCTTACGGACGTTACCGCCAGGCACTCCAAGGGTAAGGTGTCACTCTCCTTTGCTTCTGCTAATGACCCTAGTGCCTCCTATAGATGAGGGTGAAAAAGGTGCACCTACAGCAATGTTGGAGACCCTCAACAGGCTGGAACCCTCCAGGCCTCAGTTCACCAGAGATTGGCCTCCAAGGTCATCTCAGGCAATAGGAAAGGGCACTCAGATGGCTGTCTCCATCTCAGCTGCGGATGTCAGGGTTTCACCAAGGTGTAATGGTAGAAAACGTAAGCAGTAAGCAAAAACCCTCCTAATAGCACAAAGATGTCCAATAATTCTATGACATTGTAAATTTATGTGTAAATGTATTGTTTGAATCACTTCATTCATGTATTTTGAATGGTCCTATTGTTGAGACTTTGCAGCCAGATGGGGCCTTTTAAGGGCTTAGCGCTTTATTGAAAATCAGCAATGGATGATGTGGGGGTTATCAACACCATTTATTGTGGAGCCTCGGAAGTAGTAGCATATCTAAGCTTCTTGACGTATGGTGATTTCTATGTTTGTCAACCTTTGTTAGATCAGGGGATTGGAACCTCACTGGCAAGCCAGCAGATTTCACTCATCCCCTTATCACCCCTTAGAAGTTGTCTTAACAGCGTCGGCAGCTGAGGCATTTCATATCTTGCAGGTAAATGCATAGAGTTCTTAGCAAGGCCTTGCCAGGATTGGAACATGTGTGACTGAGTCATGTGCGACCTTGTTCCAAGTTCCAAGTGTGTGAGGCTTTGATGGGACCATGCATATGGGCTTGTTCATGCCAAGGGCCTGCAGCCTTTTCCCTTCCAGGTGCCAGAGGTCACGGTTGGTCTAAAAGGAGTATGCTGGGCATGGTGGCACTTCCACAGTGATATTCTTAAGGCGGGAATCAAGACATCTTGCAGGGGCCTTGTTCTGGCTGAAATTGGGATGCAATGAGGTTCTGTCTGGTGCATCGCTCCATGGCCTTTTGATTCTTCCCGTTCATCTTGTCTGAGGATGAATCTGGTTCTGTCATCTCCCTAGCTGCAATTCCTCTCTCCTTGCTGCACTATGTTCTGTAGAGTGCAGTAGGCCACAATAATCTGTGAAACTCCCTGGACGCATGCTGCAGTGCTCCACCTGAGCGGTCCAGATAGTAGAACCTCATCTTCAGCAGTCCAATGGCCTGTTCTGTTGTCTCTTTTGTTAAGGCATGAGATACATTGTACCTTTCCTCTGCTGGACTTTGTGGATTCTGCGCAAGTGTCATGAGCCAGCTCTTCTGAGGATAGACCCTGTCACTGAGGAACCAAACCTGCAGTTGTGCAAGGGGAGCAAACAGTTGTGACATGAGAGTGACTGAGAATGTAGGAGTCATGAGAGCTCCCTGTGCAGTGAGTACACATCTGCAGGATTTGTTTTTGGTGGTCTCAAACCAGCACATTGATGGGATGAAACCCCTTTCGGTTTATGAATGATGATGGCTGTTCCCAGGGAGGTCTCAGCACCATGTGTGCATGAGTTGCCCCTTGCACTTGGCAAAATCCAGCTATAGAGCTACTTGGCTCTCAGGGTCTGTGAATCGCACAAAATTGTCAGCTCTTTTGAACATGGCATTTGTTAACACCCTTCTGCATCTGTATTTGGCTGACTGGAGATGCCACACATGTTCCCCCTTGGAGCCCCAGAAACGCTGGGTGGCATAGCAATATAGGCCACCATGAATTTTAAGGCTATTGGCCTAAGATTGCCACCCATTACACATGGCCGTAGGTCATCCTGCAGGACCTGCAGTGCTGACATAGGTCAGTGACTGACTGCTGTGATGGCCTCAGCTGTCCTTGGCATCACCTCTCTGACATTTGTAGGTATTTCCTCCACATGCGGTATATCTGGTTACTTGCTATTGCTTGGCATCACACTGGCCCCTGACTGCCAGCATCCTGAGTTGCCTAACCCTCTGCTGCCATCCATTACCCTTCTGGTTGTTGCTGGCCCTGGACCATCCTATGCCAGTTCCTCTCCTCTTCCCCCACAGCATCAAAAAGCACTGGGTGCAGGAGCTCTATCCTATCTGCCTATAATGAACTGTGGACAGAAAGCAGGCAAATATATGGTCAGCACAGTCTATTTGATCCTTCTTCCTGATTTGAGAACTGTGGATCAATGGGGAGCTCACTGCTGTGCATCGACTACAAACCTAGTCTCCACCCATTCCAACATAACCAACTCCTCCATGACCTGGTCTCCAGATGTTGTAGCTATGTCTCTGGTCTCACCCATTCTTGAGAGTGGAGCTGCAAGCCATCATCCTGCACCTCCCCTCAGTCATGTTCGACCTTCGCTCCATCACCCTCAACCCTTCGTCTAACACCTTAGCCCTACTTCCTCTGATCCTTGAACCGCTCACCATTGCCCTTGATCAACTGTCAACCATTGAGCTGTCCCTCAACACCCAGGACCTACCCCTGTCATCCTCCATCTTCCAACTGTCATCCTCAACCATCCCTCTAACACCCTTGTCCTGTCCCCTTGGTTACCCTCGACTCTCCCAGCCTCACCATTGACCTGCCCTCAATCACCCTTGATCTCCACTCTATCATACTGAGCTGCCTTTGGTAGAGATTGACCTTCTCTCTGTCATTCAGCTCCTTCCTTCCGTCCCCCACAACCTTTCAGGCTACAGCCTGCAATCCTCCCTCAGGCACCCATGCCCCGACCTCCCTGGACAGCCGCCACCCACGCTCAATGGAAGAGCTCAGCCTCCTCACCCTGATCCAACAAAGTTCCATACACAAGAGAGCAGCTCCTTGTCACTCCAAATGCACCAGTAAGACTAACTTGCCTGCTGCACGCCATTTTTAACCAGTCGTGCATCTGAAGGCACATGTTTCTCATTTGCTGCTGACTTACTCACGAAGGTACAATTTAATCTGGGGACTATATATTTTAATGAGTATGCATGACACACTATTAAATTAAAAATAGGTGCTTTCTGTTGGGAGCTACAATTTAATGTGCTGCCAACTAACTTCCCAACTTTCAACCTGTTGTTGGGAAGCAAACATTTTGCCTCCCACACAATTAAGTGTTCCCACCCACCTTGTTTTCTGCTCCCGGTAGCTTCACTAGATTCCACCTATAGCATTAGACAATCAGAAGGGAAGAGAGGAGGCAGAAGTCACAGAATCGAGGATGGCTGATGCCATTCTAGCTTAACACCTTGATTCATATATAGCTTGAGAATTGCAATGGATCTAGGGTCTACGCAAGATTTTTGCCCCCAGTAGGCACAAATCCCAAGTTACACCCTCTCCCAGCCCAACATTGTTTGTTGCTAATTCATTTCAGTTTCAATTACAGTCTTTTTAAATTCTTTTATTTTCCCTTGTTACCACCCACCAATCAGGTGTGTTTAACTATAATGTTCAATAGCCCTGCTGCGAGGTTCAACCATTCTTTGGAATTCCTCTTGCTTTGATAGCTGGAGGACAGGGAGGACTCCCAGAGAAGCCATCAGAGGAACATTTACCTGTATGTGAGAAAGGTGACACAGGGTACAATTGCCAGGGGAGGTTAGAACCCTACTGACCTCTGTGAAGAGGAAGATTCGAGCAGGGTTGTGATTAAGTCTTTAGGTTGGCATTTGATTCCAGCTGAAGAAAAATTGTTTTGCAAGGGTAGAAGTTAAAAGGGCACAATAATGCATATGTGCACACCTGCATGCCAAGCCTGGCTGTCTGTGATGTTACATCACACAGCTAGTTTGAGCTAAAATAACTTGATGGCATCTGGAATAAAAACTCCAGGGGTGAAATTCGATGTGTGCAGTAATGCAGAATCGAAAATAGGGAACGAGCAGCCTGCTTTATACCTCTTCCGAATTTTTCTTCCATTGGACTGAAAAAACAGGCTGGGTGTAAAATTGGTTGCCATTTTGCTTTAGCCCATTTTAGACTACCACCCAAGACCCATTCTTCCCCTTACCTGGGTGATAAGAAAGGTTTATAACTTTACCTTGCGTCTCGAAGGGATGCTCTCATGAGTTATGAGAATGCATGAGATACAAAGAACCTCATGTAAAGCTGCTTTAGGACTTAGAATGGGTGAGTGTTACATGCTACAACAGCCAATACTTTGCGTGAAGAAACCTTTTTCTTTGCCCATGAGAAACATGGAGTTTTTGGCCATTGCTTCTTTGGCAGATTCCTTTAGTCTTCTCCATCCATTCCCAGATCCCATAGGCAGTGTATAATGCATTGAGTGTACTTACCACTTACTGCTAAGAATGGTGCCCTAGTGCCACATTTGGCAACTCACCACACATGCTGCATTCAGCTGCACTTTTGTTTAGCAATACCTCAAACTGAGGTGCGGGTGCTGTATAACTGTTTCACATGCCCTTAGAATTTGATTTGTGCCTCCACAGTTAAAGTTGAAAGAGGATGAAATAAACACTTCTCTCAATATGCAGGCATTTAGCTTCAAGTAAAAATGTTGATTTAATTTAGACCTAACTGCTAGGATCCTACTTTCCTCATCAAACTTGTTTGCTGTTCAAAGGCAAAGTCGCTTAACCCGCTGTGATAATTATTCAAATAAACTGGATCTGAAATCTCAGCTGTCACTACACTGACATATGGTTTGTCCTAGCAAAGTGGCAGAAACTCCTTAATTGCATTGTGAACTTCGGCCCTTAAGTTACATAAGAAATATACTATTTGAACTTCATGAATTCCTGAAAAACAAAACCACTGACTGAGTCACTCTTTATAATTCCAGTTGTTCTGCCAAAAGTCACTTGGTGGCTTATGTTTCAGTAAATCACTGAGTCACGATTACTTTTAGACTATATATAATAGATGTATTGAGCGTAGGTTAACAGACTTTAAATTGTTTTTTGCTCATTTCAGAATTATTTTCAACAGATGATCAGAAGAGGCTGTAAGTAGAGGTGTGAGACAATGGTTATTGATGTAGGGCCCCAAGGCACAGACACTAAGAATGGAATATGAAAAAAGTCTATTCAGAACACTGAGCTTGTTTCTTGTATATAGCATGTATAATTTCCCTGCCATGGACATCGTCCAAGACAGTTACTGGTAATCTTTTAATTCTAAAATCGCAAATGAAAATTCAAAGAAGATAATTCTATGTGAAAGGTTTCCTTGATTTCACAACATAAGCCTCATGAAACTTGAAGTCATCCATTTAACATTACACTCTCCATTCTGAACTTTAAGTGCATTCGACAGTAAACACTTCCATTGCCCAAAAGGACATGAACAATTGTGTTCCTTGATCATTTATGTCTCTATTTAATCTTTCAAGCATTCGAGCCTGTTCTTAAACAGATAATTATTTATATCTCCTTCTGAAGAATGAATTAACACAGTTTGAACTAGTTTTGCTGGCTGGATGCGTGATGATGGGGTTGATTTTCAACTCACCTCTGGATGTAAAACTAGCATTGCAGATTGGTCACCCATTACAGAAACCACTCGATCCACAATACCAGCTCTAGGTGACAATTAAAGATTTATTCATACGTGGTGGTCTGAGATATGATGAAAACACCTCTGTGTTATAGATGCAGCAAGCTGTGTTGGAGAATGATCCACAAGGAAATAAAAATGTCATTTCTGAGACCACAAGTTTGTATGAAAGAAAATAAATTTACATTTCAGTATGATGTTATTGGTCTAACATGAAACATTCTGGAGTATGGTTGAGATATATTTTCTGATGTCTGGCATCATGCTAAATTGCACATTAAATTATGAAGGATTAAAGTTTATATCAGGAGCAGTGTTTATTTCTGAGATGCTCTTTTGGTGAGAAGATGGATGGGCACAATAAATTAAAACGTCAGTTTGTGTGCTTAGTGAATATGTTGCTTTCTGGAAAATCATCAGCAACAGTTTAGAAGTTAGTGCTAAGGTTTCCAATTGCACAGCTACGTTTACTTTCCATATTGTGTCAGAATACAGTAGCTGTGAAATTGGGCTTTGTGGCACCGCTGTGCATATAGTGAAAGCACTATGTTGTGTTATTGGAGGAGGTTTGCTAACCTTTTGGATTTCCAAATACTGAATATTGGCAAGGGGGTCAACCTGTTCCTGTCCCAGTGCACTGATTTCTTCTTATATCAACTTTATTTTATCTCCCATTGTCTGGTCTCTTCCCACCTACATCCATGACTCCTCCAATTCTCCCTGTCCCTTTAACAGTTTCCAATTTCCTGGCCCTGACCATGGATGTCTAACCCCTCGACATCTCCAACCCCCAGCAGAGTGGTCTGAGAGCTTTCTGCCTCTTCCTTCAGTGGAGGCCCAACCAGTTCCCATCCACCACCACCCTCCTGCACCTGAATGAATTGTTCTCATGTTGAACAAATTCTCCTTTCATTTCATTCGCTTCTCTCAAATAAAAGGTGTTCCTATGCAAAACCGAATATGCCTAGCTATGCCTACCTTCTTGTGGGATATGTGGAACATTCTTTGTTTCAGCCCTACTCAGGCCCCCTCCCTCTGTTCTTTCTCAGTTCATTGATAACTATATCAATGCTGTTTCCTGCTCTTGACCTGAACTAGAAAATTTCATCAAATTTGTCTCAAATTTCCACCCTTCCTTGGTCCATCTCTATCTTCCTCTCCTTCTTTGACTTCTCTGCCTTCATACCTGGGGATAGACGGACACCCAATATTCACTATAAGCTCACTGACTCCCCAAACTGCCTTGGCTACACGTCCTAACACCTCCTTCTTGTAAGGACTCTATTTAATTCACCTAGTTTCTCCATCTCTGTCACATCTGTTTTGATCACAGAATGACAGAATGCTTACAGCACATAAGGAAGCCAGTCATGTCGATATTGGCTCTCCGAAAAAACAATTTACCTAGTACCATTCCCCCGCCTTCTTCTAGCAGCCCTGGATATTCTTCCTTTTCAGATAATAACCCAACTCCCTTTTCAATGCATCAATTGAATTTGCCTCCACCATGCTCTCAGGCAGTGCATTCCAGATCCCAATCACTCGCTTCATGAAAAAGTTTTTCCTCATGCCTCCATTGCTTCTTTTGCCAATTACATTAAATCTGTTCCCTCTTGTTCTTGATCCTTTCACCAATGGGAACAGTTTGTCCCTTTCTACTCTGTCCAGATCCCTCATCGTTTTGTACACCTCTATCAAATCTCCTCTCAGACTTCTCTTCTCTAAGGAAAACAGACCCAACTTCTCCAATCTCTCCACATAACTGATGTTCTTCATTCTTGGAACCATTTTCATGAATCTTTTCGGGACTCTCTTTAATGCTTTCACATCTTTTGTAAAGTCTGGCGCCCAGAACAGGACACAATGCTCCACTTGAGGCTGAACCCGGTGTTCTATAGAAGTTTAAAATAACCTCCTTTCCTTTGTACTCTACCACTATTAATAAAGTCTAGGGGGAGAAAATCCCCCCCCAATGGGGGTGCTGTGCAGGGATGGGCAGGAGCGGGTGTGAACCCGATCAGCGCCCCGATTGGGTCCACGTCACCATTTTATGTGGGCGGGCCAATTAAGGCCTGCACAGTGTGACGTGCGCCCTGAAGCGCAGTGAGCTCCCTGTGCAGGCAGGGGGGGGATTCCCCGAGTCAGGGCCTGCACTCTTTTGCGCATGCGCGTGAAAGAGTGCAGAAATCTCCCTGAGGCACATAGATGCCTCAGGAAAAATAGTTTAAGGTTTAAAAATTTAAATAAAGAAAAGAAAATGTTCTAAGACATATCCCCTCATGTGACAGTGTCTGGGACATGTCAAGGAACATTACTGAAAAAATTTATTTAATTTATAAACCCTTCATGAAACCTCATCACGCCCATAGATGAGGGTCGATGAAAAATATGAAGGCCGCCTGGGCTCTTGGCCTGCTCACCAACCTTAAGGTTGGACGGGCAGCTCAGTTTATTACTTTAATTGATATTTAAATGGTCTTAATAGGCCTTTGATAGTTCGGCTGCGCGCCCATTGAACTGAAAATCAAAATGACGTGCGGTGACGTTGGGATGCACGCCCAACATGACCCCGCATTATTTTATGCCTTGGCAAGCGGGCCTCACCCCCGCTCGCTGAGCCGAAAATTCTGGCCTAGGACACTGTATGTTTTATTAACCGCTCCCTCAACTTGTCCTTTTTTTTTCGAATCATTCATGGGATGTGGGCAGCATGTATTTAACCTTCCACACCAGCACTACTGACATGTCTTCCTTTTTCCACAAACAAGAAATCTCCCCCACCATGTTTCTCAGGGCCCTCAACAGTGTTCTATTTCATGTATTTCTCCTCTCACTCCTGATCCTGATTCCCAAAATCATGCTGGACTCCAACCAAAGCATCTGCATTCAACCTATTATCCTCCATCATTTCCACCACCTCCAGTGTGATGCCACCACCAAACATATCTTCCAGCCCCTTTCAGGGTTCTAAAGGGGCTATTCCTTCTGTGACACCCTGGTCCACTCCTCAATCATGCCCAGCAACCCCTCCCCTTCCCATGGCACCTTTCATGCAAACGCAGGATGCAAAACCTGTCCTTTTACTACAGCAACAATTTATACTTGTACAACATAATAAGATCTTCCAAGGCACTTCACAGGAGCTTTATAAAACAAAGTATGACACCAGCCACATAAGGAGGTAGGTAGATAACCAAAAGCTGGGTCAAAGAGGAAGTTTTAAGGAGTGTCTTAAAGATGGAAAGCAAGGTAGATAAAGCAAGAAATAGGGAGGGTATTGCTGAGCTTATGGCCCAGGCAACTTAAAAAAATTATTCATTCATGGGACGTGGGCTTCGTCCACCCCTAATTGCCTTTGGAAAGGTGGTGGTGAGCTGCCTTCTTGAGCTGCTGCAGTCCACATGGTGTAGGTACACACACAGTGCTGTTAGGAAGGGATTTCCAGGGTTTTGACCCAGCGACACTGAAAGAACGGCAATATATTTCCAAGTCAGGATGGTGAGTGACTTGGGAGGGGAACTTGCAGGTGGTGATGTTCCCATCTATTTGCTGCCCTTGTCCTTCAAGATGGTAGTGGTCGTGGGTTTGGAAGGTGCTGTCTAAGGAGCCTTGGTGAATTCTTGTGGTGCATCTTGTAGATGGTACACACTGCTGCTACTGTGCTTCGGTGGTCGAGCAAGTGAATGTGGTGCCATCCAGGCAAGTGGGGAGTATTCCATCACACCCTGACTTGTGCCTCGTAGATGGTAGACAGACTTTGGGGAGTGAGGAGGTCAGTTACTCGTCGCATGATTCCTAACCTCTGATCAGCTCTTGTAGCCACAGTATTTATATGGCTAGTTCAATTCATTTTCTGGTCAATGGTAACCTCCAGGATGTTGAGAGCGGGGGATTCAATTATAGCAATGCCATTGAACATCAAGGGGTGATGGTTGGATTCTCTCTTGTTGGAGATGGTCATTGCCTGACACTTGTGTGGTACAAATGTTACTTGTCACTTTTCAGCCCAAGCCTGGATATTGTCTAGGTCTTGCTGCATTTGGACATGGACTGCTTCAGTATCTGAGGAGTTACGAATGGTGCTGAACTTTGTGCAATCATCAGCATACACCCCCATTTCTGACCTTATGATGGAAGGAGGGTCATTGATGAAGCAGCTGAAAATGGTTAAAACCATCACTCTTTTTCATATTGGCTGAAATATAAGGCGGCGCTACACTATAAGAAATTGCTATGTAACCTTATAAAATCGAAAGAAATTTACTGATTACGGGATAACTTGCTCTTGACAAACACAGAACAGCAGATTGCTCCGATGGCGGGAAACTGCCATCTCTTTTGGAAAATAGGCCCCAAATAGGGTCGTAATTGATCTAACTGGCTGCCTGCCTCCATAGAGTGGACTGACAACTTTGTTCCCAGCCTATCCCTTGGAAATTCCCACAAGGCTAGAAGATATCTGGGTGCCATCCTGAGGCAGCTTCCCCCTCTTTTCCTGACTCCCCTGTCTCCAAATCGGTCTCCACAGGGCCGGAAAATTTAGCCTGTTAACCCTGTTTCTTTCTCCACAGATGCTGCCAGATCTGCTGAGTATTTCCAGCATTTTCTGTTTTTATTTCAAATTTCAGCATCCATTGTATTTTGCTCTTGTCTTCAGGAGGTGAGAGGAGTTGGTTGGCCTGTCATTAGAAAGTCTGCTTCAGGAATGGGTTCTATCCTTGCACTTCCTCTTGGGCTGCAGCATGACCAGGAAGTGGGGCACAGGCAGCAGGGAGGACAAGCAGTGCTGAGGGAGGAGGAGGAGGAAGACTCTTAACAAAAGGCCCTACCCACAAAGGGTCTTTAAGAAACACTTCTCCTATCTCCATCTCAGCCAGGGGCCAAGTCTGAAGCACCCGCATTTCACCAAGGAGGTGGTGAGTGAACTGTGCAAGCTCATACAATTTGACCTTCAGCTGCAGAGCAGGATGACGTCGGCATAGTCAGTGGCCTTCAAGGTCACTGATGGCTGTCATGGTCATGATCCCCCCTAATTTATACATCAGTGGATCATTCCAGGTTGGAACAGGATATCAGGAACATCTCATAGTTCACTGTCTATCACTGTGTCAGGTGGGTGACAGAGGCCCTGCAAAGAAGGAGACAGGAATTACTGATCTTCTCATTGACCAGAGAGAAGCAGGAGGAAAATATGTGCCTCTGCGAGGTTAGTGCGATTTCTATTGGTGCAGGGTGCAATCAACTGTTAATGATGGGATGTTCTGTGACTGCAAGACATCAAAAGCTGAATTCTCTGGTTGGCAGGTGGGTGGAGCGGGAGCGGGTACAGATCTGATCGCCTCCCACAATTGGGTCCACGCTGCCATTTTACGTGGGTGGGCCAATTAAGGCCCGTCCAGCGTAATGTGCTTATGCAACTCCCGAGGATAGTGGGAGCGGGCGGGCGGCGGGAGTGCATTGTTCGCCGGGTCCAATGGCGACCCGGCGGCCTGTTTATATGAAGCGCTGGCAGCCTTTGCAAGGCTGCTCACAATGTCAAGTGGAAGGGCTGACCAGGGGGCCTCTGGTGAGCAGACCAGTCTGAAGGGTAGGCCAGTGGAGTAGGCCAGGCTCGAGGATAGGGCAGCGGAACAGGCTAGGCCAGAGGGTAGGGTGGTGGAGCCAGTGTGCCCCTCATTTTTTGGATGGCTGCCCTGCTGCCCTCCTCAAGGAGGTGGCAGCATGGCGGCAGGTGCGGGTTCCCCAGGATGGGAGAAGGAGGACCTCCGACATGACGAAATGTGCCTGGGAGGAGGTGGCAGAGGTGGTGAGCTCCCATGACATGGTGCTGCACACCTGGATCCAGTGTCGCAAGCATTTCAACAACTGGTTGCCCTCTGGGAGGGTGAGCACCATGTTGGCATTGGTCATTTAACCCAGCAGGTCGGCTTATCCCCCTGCTGTGCCTCCCCCAAGTCTGAGTGTAGTGACTGCACTGAATCATTGACAGCATGTGTCCTTTGTTGGGTGAGCCAGCAGATACTGCCCATGCTGAGGTCACCCTGAGAGGGCATTGAAGAGATGTGTTTTGCCCCCGCAGCATGTGTTACATTGAGTCCCACATGGCTGTTTTGGGGGCAGCCTGGAAGAGCTGCACCTAGGTGCTGTGTTTGAACTCCAGGACTTGTCCAAGTCAGGGTGATGACATGCTGGAAGGGGAGCTTCAAGGTGGTGTGGCAACGAACCATCTGCTGCCCTCTGTGCTCCACGTTCTTGCGCCTCCTTGTTATGGAAGGAAATACCGTGTGGTTCCTAATGTGATGTCGGCAGCATGTGGCCAAGGCGGGGGATGGGTGGGGGGCGAGTGGTGAGGAGCAGGCCTAACATCTTTGTGTGAGTATTCGGCAGCAGCGGGGTGAGGAGGCACTAGAACCCTGATAAGTCCCACTCTGGTTGGGATGGGCCGTCCGCGAAGAGAGTCCATGTGCAATTCTCACTAATCAATGCATGTCTCTCATTTTCAGGGGAAGAATGCTCATAACGTGGCAGAGCGTGTGAGGACTAGCGGCGGCCAGGTGCAGATCACCATTCTTAGCCACTTCGATTTGGAGTGGCGCCATGCGCCAAGCGCCAAGGTCCACTGGTGTCGGTGAGGCTGGGGTACCATGGCCAGGTATTTATACCCAACAGCGAAGTCAGCATTGTTCTCCCAACAGCCAAAGCAGTGCTGAATGCTAATTGATTTAATGTTGCAACATGGCTTGACCATTGTTTATGGAAGGATGAGTGCATAATGATCCAGGGGACAGGGATACACATTGACATTGTTTCCGCGTTAACTGATCCACTGTCCTTGTTCTTCCTTTCAGCATCATTGGAGCAGGGCCGGGAGGAGCAGCAGAGGCCTCTTCTCACACCTGAGGGGCCTGAAGTCTCAACAGCATCACACCATTTCTGCGAGGCAGGCACCAGCTACTAGCACCTCGGTGGGATTTCAAATGTTGGCTGGTGTCCTGGGGCACAGTGGTGAGGGCACTTCACAGTCGCTGGAGGACAGGGAGTGCCCATGGCACCAGCAGTCAGAGGAATGCAGGGGACCGGGCACATGATCAGTCGGTGCCTGATGATGTACCTCTGAAGTTGTCCGTGATGCAGCAAACACAGGAAATGCAGTCGGGTGTGTGGGAGCATCTGGGGGAGATACATGAGGCTATGCTTGGCTTGGCATCCATGGTGGAGGAGTCTATGTGGACTACCGTCGATGCAACGAGACACATATCTGAGCACCATGCGTCCTCCATGGAGAGAGTGGTGACTCTCATGGAGAGGCTCCTCCAGGAGACCCGTCAGGGCTTCCTGGGGATGCGCTCTGACCAGCAAGCCCTCACATCGGTGTTGACCTCAGCTGGTCAGTGCCAGTACGGGAGATGGTTTGGGCATCACTTTCCCACCTTGGTGCACATCCATCCACGGTGAGCAGGGAAGTCCAAAGCGACCTCACATTGGCGCAGCAGCTGCCTGTCGTCTCTGCGGACACCTCTCAGAGCACTCCGGATGAGGGCAGCAGCTCCCCCACCCCTCTGCCAGTGATCATAGTATCCAGTGAGGCTGTGATGGGGAGATGGCAGCTGTGGAACTGGCAGCTCTCTCCCAGGCAGGGCTAGCACTGCCTTTACGGGCCAGAGAACGACTGCCAAGATCATTGAGGCCAACAGGAGAACAGAGTCAGCAGGCTGTCTCAGATGCCACTCTGAGCAATGGGGCAGCACCAAAACATAGCACCCGGAAACGAAAACATAAGGCACCTCAGGAACACCATGGGTTTTTCACTGGTGCTTTTATGTTGGCTCGAGATGAGGTCATTATGATTTGTTTTGGTTTGTAACACTATTGTATTTTTTTTTAAATAAGTTGGATTGCTTGACATATTAAATTCAGGCATGTCACCATGGCTGAGGGTGCCTCTTTTCTTCTGCATGTGTATGGTTTCCAAAAATGTAATGAGTGCTTTGTTGGACATTCAGCTTTATTAACAAAGCCCTTAGTGACTGTTCCTAACCTGGCAGAATTTGCACTTAGGTGTCAAGTATCGAGCCTACAGCCCAGGCTTGTCCTGGTGGTTCATCTGTGGTGTGCTAGCCAAAGGTTTGTTGGATTAAAGCCTCCCGGGTGTCCCTGCCTCCCTGGAGTATGTCTGGGTCAGCGTCTACCTCCTCAGCATTTCCCTGTGCATGCTCATCCTCAGACTCACTGCTGGACTCATCGTGTGCAGCCACTGTGTCTACATCTTCTTCATCCACAGCTTCACTCCTTTCCAGCACAAGATTGTGGAAAGTGCAGCATGCAACCACTGTCAGTGACACACGATCTGGAGTGCGCCCCCTGAGCGGTCCGGGTATCAGAAGCACATCTTGAGAAGACCGATGACTCTCTCCACCACAGCCCTTGTGGAGGTGTGGCTCCTATTGTACCGCTGCTCAGCCTCTGTTCTTGGATGGCGGTGTGGCTTCATGAGCCACCTTCTGAGGGGATAGCCCTTGTCACCCAGCAGCCATCCATCAAACCGGGCTGGAGCACTGAAGAGCCCTGGCACCTGGGAGTGTCTGAGGATGTAGGCGTCGTGGGAGCTGCCTGGGTACCTTGCATAGACTTGTAAAATTAACATCCTCTGATCATACACTATCTGCACATTCCCTTCCTGTTGATAAAGGCACCGGGCTCACCTGCTGGCACCTGCCGCAAGTGCATCCTATTGCATCCTAGACGCGGAGGAAGCCAGCAATCGCTGTGAAGCCTCTGGCTCGCTGTGCTTGACTTGCCTGGTCCCAATGATAGTGAAGGTCAATGCATGCCTGAACAAAGTGCCTGTAATCTGCTTGACACAAGAGTGAACAGTTGATTGGGAGATACCGCAAACATCACCCACCGATCCCTGGAAGGAGCCAGTGGCACAGAAATTGAGGGCAGCTGTGACCTTTAGAGCCACTGGCATTGGGTGTCCACCCGCACAGTTAGCGAAGATCTCAGGCCCTATCATCTGACAGATGTAGTTGACTGTCTCCCTTGAGAGACGGAGCTTCCTTCGGCACTGCACCTCAGACATACTGAGGTAGCTGCTTTGCTGCCTGTATACCCTGGCAGCAGAATAGTGGCGTCTTCTGTGGCCCCTTCCGCCTTGGACTACCTCTTGGCCCTGTACCCCTTGTGCCTGTACCTGACCTCCCGAAGGTGGTTCCCCTGGAGGATGAATGTGCACTCCTGGCCTACTCCCCCTTCTAGCCCTCCCTTCCTCCTCAGAACAGCTGCCTTCAGTGGGCAGTTCAGCTCCCATTCTCAGGCTAAGGGAAGGCTTCCAGAAACCTGCAGGTCCAGAAAAGATTCCTTACCGCAGAGTGCTGACCTGGAGGTTAAGAGTCCAGAAAAAACAGCTGATATGCATTTTGAAGCACTGTAGATTACACAGGCAAGTTTGAAAAACGTTCAAAAATAAATAATTGACTGTGCACACTCGTGACCCCTGTGAGCCCTCTTATCCTGCCCGTAGATGAGGTTAATACAAATGTGTCCTACCCGCCTGCCTGTTGCGCCCGTGCGCTGACCTGAAGATTGCATGGGTGCCGAAAATTCAGTGTCAATTGGTGAGTCAAGGGCTTAAGTGGCCCGTTAGTTAATGGCGGGCAAGCGTTGGACATCAAGTGCCCGCCCAGCGAAATATTGCGATGGCACGTGGTGATGTCAGGACGCTTGCCCGATGTCACCGTGTGTCATTTTATGCGTGGGTGTGCGGGACCTGCCCCCGCACGCCAACGGGAAAATTCTACCCCAACATTCAGCTGGTGAGTTGCCATGACAGAAGATGCTCTTTGGACTGCACCAACTCAGCTTGGGCAACAGCAGACTGAGCTGGGCTGGTTGAGAGGCAACAAGAAGAGCAGGGTTGGAGTGGTAGTAGTGGATTGAGACAGGACAGCAGGCTCGTATACCTCAGAGCCACTGGCACTCCCCTTGGGTGGTGCCATTGCAATCTCAGTAATCTATTGGAACACAGAATGCCTAAACACTATGAGAGCATGCATGCCCCTTAGAACACTGACACCGGTTGCCATGGTGGCAGTGTTCTGAGCCTCCATGGTGCCAAGCATGACCTCAGTCTAAGCTTCCACTGCAGCAGTGAGACGTTGGGTGGCTTCTTCTTGTGCTGCAGTGGAAGCTGAGATAAGGGCCACTGTATTTTATCATGGGTGGTCTGTTAGTGCTGCCATGGAGTTAGCTACCACTTCCACATTGGAAAGAATGTGCTCCAAGCTCTGCACAAACTCTTATGTTAAGTTGAAGCTGGACTTCTCCATGCTCCTTAACAGTGACAACAGGCTATCTGGTAGGCCTGCCAATGCGCTGAGCATTTAGCGTTAGGGTTAGCATTAGAGTTAGGATTAGGGTTAGGTATTTCAGTGTGCATGCACATCAGCCTTATGCTTTACATCGCAACATCACAGTCCTGATCTGAGTCCTATGCAGCTAAATCTGTGTGTGATCTCACCCTGTGGTGAGCTGTCACACAGACCATTCTTTCTCCCTGTGGCCTGGCAGTAGCTCACTTGTGTCCAGTGATTCACCATGTGTCAATCCTGACTCTATACTACCCTTTAAAGTATGCACAGTGTCAACATCTGAGCTGGTGACTTGGTGAATGTCTGGTTAAAGTGTTGGTGTTTCTTTGTCAGAGGTCAAGTGTAGATGTCATCCTTTCTCTTGAGGCTGCAGTGACTGGTCATGTGGCAAATCTTGGGGATCCGAAAGAATAAATGCAAAAGGGGAGGGTTGGGATGGAAAGCAAGAGGATCATTGACACACAATTTTCAGCTTGTACTTCATGCCAGGAAACAGTGAGCTGGAATTTGAAGAGGGAATAATACAGCAAAATAAGGCCATACTGAATGCTCTTGAACACTGTGTATGCAATGGCTTCAGTCATGATGTGAATGCCGTCTCCTCCAAAGGGCTTAGGTGATGCAGGTGTGCCTTTCCCTGCCAGTTTTACTCTGTTTCCTCCTCTTGTTGGCCACCTTATCTGCAGGACAGAGAGAATAATGTCAGTGAGTGTGTTGCAATATGTTTGGGTGATATGGCTGCTATAGTTGAATAGCTTTGGTAAGTGGAAGCAGTGAGAGGTGTGTGAGGTTGGCAGCATTAGTAAGTGTGAAGGTGAGGCGGAGTATCTGAATGTTAGGCCTGGGACTTGATTGCTAGAGATTGCTGATGAGTGAGTGATGGGTGTTTGGTGCACTGAGCGGGTTGGCGGTGTGCTGGGTAAGAGATGTTCTTTGAAGATGCATTCACTGACTTTGACCACCCGTATGATTGACTTCTCGCAGCACTGCTGTGGCTGCCAGATCCTGAGGATCAGACTCTGGCAGTTGACTGAGCTGGCCACCTGCTTCTCAGGGTGTACCTCGAGGGCCTCCTGACCCCTGAGGGAACATTGTGTCTCTCTTCCTTTCCATCTCCTCACAAATACCTCCAGAACTACAGCAAAAAACCCACAAGTCCTCTCCCTTGCCTGCTGTTCCAATTTCTGTCCTTTAGCTTCTCTCCAAGTCTTTTACAGTTTGTGGCAGCTTCTGTACAATGAGTGTAACTCCCCTTTAGGGAGTCCAGGATATCTATGCGTCATGTTAACCTTACATGCTGCTGAGCTCCTACATAAGTGTGCAGCCAGTTAGCAGCATGTCCTATGCTGGGCTGCACCCTGAAATCATTCAGACGAGGAGGGAGCACGTGCATGTATCCTGCTTCAGTGGGACTGGGCGAGGGCGATCGTGCATGGTGACCCCCAAACAAAAACAAGTCTTAACCTTCCTTTTATTGCCCACAATGAAACAAAATGTTCCAACCTGCTTCCATAGCTGTGCAGTTGATGCCCTGTAACTGATCACGATGATGTACAAAAGATCAACTTGCCTTCCAATTCTCTCCCCTGTGCAGAAGCATCTGGCCTCAAATCATCCTCTCTTCAAGACCGATCAGCTAAAAATCAGCACCTTGGTGGCGAGGGCAACTTTAAACACTAAGCTAAGCCTTGCTACTTCATTGTGCAGCGTGCAACCGTTATGTGACATGAGACTAATTTACAATAGAAAGGGTTTCAGATTCAAATCCGGAAGATGAATTCCTGTTATATGTTGTATATATGTATATATATGAATACAAGATGAGAAATAAATAGTGATCTGAAAATCTAATCCATATTACATTCGCCGTGTATATCAGGAAATTATTCCGAGTTTCCTAGAGCAACGTGAACAAAGCAAGAATTATGTAATTTTGGAAAATTGCCACAGCTGGAGCCTGCAGTCTGGGTAAACAAGTCCTCTGAATAACGGGCAAGTCTAACATTCAGTTAACAAATCAGATTTGAACTTCAGTAGATGGTGTTTGACAGGGTTCACTCTGAATATCATCCATAGCAGACCCAAGGGGAAATTTAGGAGAAGGAAAATTCAGCAAATCTCTCAGAAGCAACTTTTCTTAAATGTAAGCAATCCTCACTTTTGTTTAAATCAAGATGTTTTAGTGTGCTTAGATCAATAATACACGCTGTCAAAAAAAAAAGTTGGTGTACCAGAAACAATAGCCAGATGTTGAAAAGGGTACGTGTTTCAGGGCTGAAACAGGAATCTTAAGAATTAACCAGCAGCACGGAACATGTCAAAATTATTACTTTTTTCAAACTTGTGCAGCAGCGTTTCCTGGCTTAGAGAATTTGACAGTTTGCAAAATAGATTTATACCTTAAGACTTTGAGAACCCCTGGCAGAATTCGAAATACTACATGCTTCACAATGAAGACATGGCAATTAGCAAATGCCTATTTGAGAAGAGATCAGTAAAGAGCCGCCTTTTCACTGGAGGAAGGAGGAGAAAGAGGATAATGAGGAACCAACAAGGCAAATACTACAGGGTCTGTCATTGGTTTATTAATGCTATGACAGAGGAGTTCTTCCCCTTAGGCTTGTTTTTATTGGTTGTTCTTTTTCGTTTTTCAATCATCAAGCTTGCTGTTTATTTGGAAAACACCTGTGTTTGGAAAACGAACACTTCGGTAAGCAATCTGAGCATTTTACATTTTACCTTGTCCACCTTCATTGCTTTGTCTTATGTTTGATCAGGTACCTAGTAAAGCTTGCTTTCACAACCACATCTTTTCCCTCATCAACTGTCTCGAGTTCTGACTTATTCGATGTGGATTCCAACATGAATTTCATGCTTCATGTTTCAGATTCACTCATGATTAGCAACATCTCCAAGACATTCAGCATTCCTCGAACCTCTACTCTCATCACCTCCAGAGATCCACACCCAACTCCATATGCCATCACATGCACGCTCTCAATCACTCTTTTCAACAGCACTGACTCTATTTCAGAGTCGACCGCATTTCCATTTCATCCTCACCTCATCTAAACTATTTCTTCCTTTCAGACTGCAAGGATCAAAAACTCAAAGACTCTAAAGCTAGGATTTTCCAACCCTGCCATTGGCAGGCATCATTGCGGGCGGGACGGGAAAATTTGGAGAGTCATTGACTTTTAGCCCTTTTGACCATCCAGATCCATCTGCCCCTTCATCTTACTCTGACTTCAGCCCTGATCCAATCTCACTTTTTGTTGTGTTTTCATTATCCATTATAACCTTCTTTGACCCTGAACTATCAATCCTCAGCAAATCTACAGTGCCATCCCCTTACAACCCCAACTTAATGAATCTGGAGCTTGGAATGCTGTTGAGCTCTTCTTTTCCTTTGCCTTCACCTTCTCATACACTTCCTTGGCCAGGATTCCTTCAGAATTTTCATTCTACCTGGACCCCTTCCTCTGGTTTCTTATACTCTCTTGATCTTTTCAGTGGGAGCTGCCAGTGTGACTGTCTCAATTGGCTGAGTCAATTTCTCTACTCCCCTCATTGACTCTAACTTACCTTCCTCTGAGTTTGCAGCACTCCATTTTCTCAAGTCCAGGATTTTGTCATAAAACCGGCCAAGAATGGTGGCGTGGTTGTTTGGTGAACTGACCATTATCAAGTGGAGGCTGAACGTCAACTCTCTGACATCCCCCTGAGACTACAACTCCGCCACCAAATATCATCAACAACACATTGCATTAATATCACACTTTTAAGACAGTAAAATGTCCCCAGGCAGGAATGTCATCAAACAGAATTTAACATTGACCCACGTCAGGAGATGTCAGGGTAGGTGGCTAAAGCTTGGCCAAAGAGGTAGGTTTAAAACAGCGTCTTAAAGGAGGAAAGAAAGGTACAGAGGTGAAGACGTTTAGGGACGAATTTCTAAAGCTTAGGTCCTTGGCAACTGGAAGCATGACCACCAATGGTGGAGCATTTAAAGTTGGGGGTGCTCAGGAGGCCAGAATTGGAGTAGCGCAGTTAACTTGGAGGGTTGTAGCACTGGAAGAAATTATAAAGATGAGGGGGGAGAAGCCATGGACTAGTTTGAAAGCAAGGATGAGAATTTTAAAATAGAGGTATTTTTAAAATTTATTTACAGGATATGGATGTCACTGGCTATGCCAGCATTTACTGGTCATATCTAATTGCCCTTGAGAAGGTGGTGGTAGTGAGCTTCTTGAACTGCGGCAGTCCATGTGGTGTAAGTACACCCACAATGCTGTTAGGAAGGGAGTTCCAGGATGTTGGCCCAGTGACAGTGAAGGAGCGGCGATATATTTCCGAGTCAGGATTATGAGAAGACTGGAGGGGAACTTCCAGATGGTGATGTTCCCGAGTATCTGCCGTCCTTATCCTTCTAGATGGTAGCAATCATAGGGTTGGTAGGTGCTGGCTAAGGAGCCTTGGTGAGTTACTGCAATCGATCTTGTAGATGGTACACACTGCTGCCACTGTTCATTGGTGTTGGAGGGAGTGAATGTTTGTGGACGGGGTGCCAATCAAGCGGGCTGCTTTGTCTTGGAAGGTGTCAAGTTTCTTGAGTGTTTACGGAGCGGCACTCATCCAAGCAAGTAGGGAGTATTCCATCTGACTCCTTATAGTGGTGAATAAGCTTTGAGGAGTCACAAGATGAGTTACTCATCACATGATTCCTAGCCTCAGACCTGTTCTTAAAGCCACAGTATTTATATGGCTAGTCCAGTTCAGTTTCTGATCAATGGTAACCCCCAAGATGTTGATAGTGGGGGATTCAGCAGTGGTAATGCCATTGCATGTCGAGGGCCGATTTTTGGATTCTCTCTTGTTGGAGATGGTCATTGTCTGGCACTTGTGTGGCATGAATGTTACTTGCCACTTGTCAGCCCAAGCCTGGATATAGTCCAGGACTTGCTACATTTGGACATGGATGGCTTTGCTATCTGAGGAGTCGCAAATTGTGCTGAACATTGTGCAATCATCAGTGAACATCCCCACTTCTGACCTTATGATGTAAAGAAGGTCATTGATATGGTTGGGCCAAGGACACTACCCTGAGGAATCCCTACAGTGATATCCTGGAATGAGATGACAGACCTCAAACAAACACAACCATGTACCTTTAAGCTAGGTATGATTTCAAACAGCAGCCATTTTTCCGCCAATTCCCATTGACTCCACTTTTCCTAGGGCTCCTTGATGCCACACTCAGTAAAATGCTGCCTTGATGTCAAGGGCAGTCACTCCCACCTCACCTTTTGAGTTTAGCTCTTTCATCCATGTTTGAACCAAGGCTGTAAGGAGTTGAGTGACCCTGGTGGAACCCAAACTGAGCATCAGTGAGCAGGTTATTGCTAAGAAAGTGCCGCGTGAAAGCACTGTTGATGACCCCTTCCATTACTTTACTGATGACCAAGAGTAGACTGATGGGGTGGTAATTGGCCAGACTGGGTTTGTCCTGTTTTTGTGTATAGAACATACCTAGGGAATTTTTCACATTTCTGGGTAGATGCCTGTGTTGTAGCTGTATTGGAACAGTTTGGATAGGAACACAGCAAGTTCTGGAGCACAAATCTTCAGTACAATTGCCAGAATTTTGTCAGGGCCCATTGCCTTTGCAGTATGCAGTGCCTGTAGCCGTTTCTTGATATCACATGGAGTGAATTGATTTGGCTGAAGACTGGCATCTGTGATGTTAGGGTCCTTTGGAAGAGGACGAGATGGATCATCCACTCAGTGCTTCTGGGTGAAGATTGTTGCGAATGTTTCAGCCTTATCTTTTGCACTGATGTGCTGGGATATTTCTGGAGCATCCTCCTCCAGTGAGTTGTTTAATTGCACACCACAATTCACAATTGGATGTGGCAGGACTTCAGAGCTTGGATGAGATCTGTTGGTTGTGGAATCGCTTAGCTCAGTCTATCAGTAGCTGCTTATGCTGTTTGGCATGCAAGTATTCCTGTGCAGTAACTTCACCAGGTTGTACCTCATTTTAGGTATGCCTAGTACTGCTCCTGGCATGCCCTTCTGTACTCTTCACTGATCCCCTGGCTTGGTGGTAATGGTAGAGTGGAGGATATACCAGGCCATGAGGTTACAGATTGTGGTTGAGTACAATTCTGCCATTGTTGATGGCCCACAGTGCCTCATGGCTGCCCAGTCTTGAGTTGCTAGATCTGTTCGAAATTTATCCCATTTAGCATGGTACTCATGGCACACAACACGATAGAGGGTATCCTCAATGTGAAGATGGGACTTTGTCTCCACAAGGACTGTGCGGTGGTCACTCCTGCTGATACTGTCATGGACAGATGCATCAATGGCAGGCAGGTTGGTGAGGATGAGGTTAAGTATTTTTTTCCCGCTTGTTGGTTCCCTCACTACCTGCCACAGATCCAGTCCAGCAGCTATGTCCTTTAGCGCTCAGCCAGCTCAGTCTGTGGTGGTGCTACTGAGACACTCTTGGTGATGGACATTGAAGTTACCCAACCCAGAGTACATTCTGCACCCTTGCCACCCTCAGTGCTTCCTCCAGGTAGTGTTTAATATGGAGCCAATGGAGGTCAGTGGCATAGGGGTCATGGGTGATTGAGAATTAGTACAACTTAGAACAGAGGCAGCAGAGTTTTGGATGACCTCAAGTTTACAGAAGGCATTGTTTTCCAGGCTGCTATTGAGCTATCTCCTCTGGAGATCTTCTGCCCAAAGGCCTTTAATATCATAGCCCCCAAACCCTGAATGGCCAACTTCTATCTCCTCCCTAAAATCTACAAACGGGGCTGCCTTGGTCGATCCATCGGTCAGCCTGTTTGTGCTCTATGGAACTGATTTCATCCTATTTAACTATTTCTTCTTCCCTTGTCCAGTCTCTTACCACCTGTATTTGTGTCTCTTCCAACAGCCTCAACCAGTTTAACAGTTCCCAGTTTCCTAGTCCTAACTCTCTCTTTTTCATCATGAACGTCTAATCTGTCCATCCCTCCACCTTCCAGCAGGGATTCTCCACTTCTTTCATAAACAAAGGCCCAATAAATTCCCATCCACCACCACCCTCTTCCACTTGGCTGAATTTGTTTACATTGAGCAACTTTTCCTTTGACTCCACTTACTGCTCCAAATAAAAGGTGCCTCTATGGAAACCCTTATGGACATTAGTTAAACTTTCCTTTTCAGAGGACATTTGGAACATTCTTTGTTCCAGCTCCTCAGGTGGCCTCCCTCGGCTCTTTTTCTGGCATATTGATACCTATAACAATATTGATTCTTGTTGTCCTACGAACTGGAAAAAATTGTCAGCATTTCATCCAATTTCTACATCTCCCTCACCTTACCACAGTGAATCTGACTCTCTCCTGCTCTTTGACTTCTCTATTTCTTTTTCTAGGGATAGCCTGTCAATTAATATTCATTATCAACCCACAAGCTCTCACAGTTACCTTAGCCATACTACCTTCCATCCTGCTTCTGGTAAGGACTCAGTTTCATTCTCCTAATTTCCTCATCTCAATTACATCTGTTCTGATGATGCCAACTTTCATACCAGCGCTTCTGATATGTTCCCTTACCCTGAACTGAGGACTCCCCCACCCCACCCCCCACCAAAGTTGACAGGGTCCTTGTCCGAATTAATTTCATGTGCTTTTGCTCTCATCTCTTCTCCTATCTCCCAGGGCCAGAATAGGATTCCCCTTGCCTTCACCTTAAATGCCTCTATATTCAACAGATTATCCTCTGCCATATTTGCCACCTGAAGCACAATGCCACACCAAAAGCACATCTTCCCTTCCATTTTCTGCATTCCAAAGAGACAGTTCCCTCCGTGGCACCCTGGTCCCCTCCTAAATCATCCCCAACAATCCCTCCTCTTCCCATGCAAGCTCAGGAGATGTAACATCTACCCTTTTACCTCCTCATTTCTCACCGCCCAAAGCTCCAAACGCTCCATCCAGGTGAAACAGCGATTTACTTTTACCTCTTTCAATTTAGTGTACTGCATTCACTGCTCACAACGTGGACTCATCTATACTAGGGAGACCAAATGTAGATTGGGTGGTCACTTTGCTGGGCAGCTCCATTCAGTCCACGTGTGGACTGTCACTTCCGGGTGCCTGCCATTTTAATTATCTGTCCCACTCCCACTCGCTCTGCCCTTGGCTTCATACTCTCTTCCACTAAGCTCAATGGAAGTTGGAGGAATACCACCTGTTCTTTTGGTTCGACACTTTAAACCTTCCGAACTCAACTTGAACAATTCCAGGTCATGCAATTTCAGACAGCAGGTGTTGGTAAATATTTTGCCATTGCCATTTACAGCCCCTCTAGAATCTCAGGGTATGGTAGAGAAGTGGTGATATTAATGGATTAGTAATCCAGATGCCAAGACTAATACCCCAGAGGCATGAGTTCAAGTCTCACTGTGGAGTTGGAGAATTTAAATTCAATTAATTAATAAACCTGAATAGGAATCTTAATAATGAAAATGAAACAACTGGATAGCTGTGAAAACCCATCCAGTTTACTAAGGACCCATAGCGCAGGAAATCTGCTGTCCTTCTCTGGTCTTGTCTGCATGTGACTCCAGAGCAATGTGGTTGACTCTTCACTGCCCTCTGAAATGGCCTAACAAGCCACACCACAGTAAAAACACAGCGGGTCTACCTAAACCAGGTGGACATCAGCGTGTAAGGGCAATTATGGATGGCCAAAAGATGCTTACCCGCGAAGCCCACATCTCAAGAAGAAATAAAAAACTCTTTTCCAATTACCATCATCTTTAACCGACCTTCTCTTTTGTTCTTTCCTCCCCTCTCCCTTTCCCTGCCTCTATAGTTGTTTAAAATCTGTTCCCTCTCTCATTTTTTTCCAGTTCTGATGAAAAGTTATTGACATGAGATTTCTCTCTTCTCAGCTAGGGGTGGAAATAGATAGGAAACCATATGGCCCTCCACAACACGAGACGTGGGAGATAACTTAAAGAACTCCAGCTCCTTCTAGCTCACGAGGAAACCAACTTAAAAAGAAACTCACCTTTCTGGGCCTCTTTATAGCTACTTGTAACCTCCTCCAGCCCTACAACCTTCCTCAGAGCTCTCCATTTTTCTGACTTTGGCCTTGTGTGCAACCTGTCTCTCTTCATTCTACCTCCCTCTCCTTCTCAAAGACCCTCCTTAAACCTCACCTCTTTAGCCAAACAGTTTGTCACCTCTCTGAATATCTCTCTGTGGCTCAAGATCTATTTCTTCCAATTAGCCCTCTGCAAAGCATATTGGGATGATTTTCTAAATTAAAGGTGCTATGTTAATCCAAGTTGTTGAAGTTGACTAATTTATGTCTTCTGTTTACTTCTAGCCCTAGGAACATTTTGGTGCCATTATGAATGTTACTGTGGAGCTAAACTTTCATATATATAAAACCTGCAATGCACAATTCCCATGGATTTTAGTTTTTGCCAATTATACTTTTTCTTAGAATTGACCATTACTGTTGATCAAGCTTAGCAAGAAGTGGAGATATGAATGCCCTGAATTTCTGCTTCTTTATGAGGTAGAAGCCTGGTGCTATGAAGGTAGGAATGGGAGTAGCCCTTTGAACATGTATTGTCATTCAATTAGACAATGGCTGATCTGTATCTTAGCTACATCCAACTGTCCTGTTTCCGCAACCCTAACAATGTTATGGAAATGGGTGTGGAGGTTCATGGGTTTCCACAGCTTAATTGGCTCCATAGTGACTTCTGATTGGAGAGGCCTGAGTGAAATGACTGCCTGCACTCGTCTGTCCCACTGACATTTTGTGACGGTGTGCCTGCTGGGATTCCAGGTTTTCCTTCAAATCTTTTCCATTAATTACTATTGGCGCTTTCTGCAATTGTAGAATTATTTGGTGCTTTCCAGAGTTGTTTACAGTTGCTGAAGTTGTCAAGTGGCACATGCTGAAGGACTTTATCCTGACTTCAAGAATTGTGCACAGACCACTTGCTTCCAGTCAAGGCCGCAGTAGTTTTCTTATTTGTTCCTGGGAAATGGGTATCACTGGCAAGGCGAACATTTATTGCCCATCCTTAATTGCCCTTGAGCTGTCTTCTTGAACTGCTACAGCCTGTGTGGTGTAGATATACCCACAGTGAGAAAGGAGAAAGGCCCAAGGGTTAGGTTGTGCTGGGGGAAGTGGTAGAAAGGTGGAAGGTGCAAAACCATTTGCAGTTTGTAAACCTCTGAAAATATTGTGGGATAAGGAGGAAGTGGGATATGAGAAAGAGGATCAGGTATGAGCATACCATAATCTCAACCTTGCTGTTGGCCACAGCCTCACTTATGGTGACCAATGATGGTGACCGTCATCTCCTCTGTCGAGGTGAAGAGGACATACAGCCTTTCCTCCATGGGTTAGGCGTGCTGCTTCTGGTTATGCACCACCCTGTTCTGCAAAACAAGGAGAAGTGCCTCAGTGAGTCTGGTGCAATGTATTTGGGTGAAGTCCCTTTGTATTTGAATAGCTTACAGCTTAAGTAAGCTGTGAGATGTTGGTTTGAGGCTTTCAGCAGTGTTATGTGTGCGAGGATGAGGTGAAACTATGAACGCTAGGTATGAGTGACGAGTGATGGAAATTGTTGGCAGTTAGAGGTGAAGATGTGATGCACTGAGCAGTGTGTAAGGCTGGTGGTACTGCCGGTACTTTATTTGAAGAGGTATTCACTGACTTTGACCACTTGTGACGTCATTAAACTTCTTGTGGCACTGCACCCATCCAAGTCCTCGAGGCTTGACTTCTGGCATCAACCACCACCATCTGGTCTCATTACCTTTTAAGAGTTTGTCTGGAGGGCCTCCTGGCCCCTTGCAGCTTGATGACATCTCTTCTTTTCTGCACCTCCTCGATCAGGCCTTCCAACATAGGTTTGGAATATCTTTGGAGGCTGCTCTCTGCCATACCATAGTTCACTTTTCTTCTTGCTCACACTCTTTCCTGCAACCAGTTCCAGCATCTGTACCAGTCAGAATGCACCCCTTCTTTAAAAGGTTCAGGCTGGTTTTAAGGTGCACTAGCTTAAACTCACGTAGAGTCTCACCATTTTGTTCCCTCTGCTCAGATGTTCAGCCACTCAGTTTACAGTTGGCTGCACACTATAATTATTTGAATGAACAGGCAGCACCAAATGGCCAGAGAGCTCTGGGTTTGTTTTCTGTGCAGAAGATGCTCTGAAGTGTTATACAGGGAGCCCTCCTATTCTTCTTCCAGCAGCACCTCCACTTCTAACATTAGTAAACGTAACACTGCTTCCTTCTCATACTATGTAGTGCTTGGATCTATGCTTGGTTCAGAATAGCTACCCATTCTTTTCCTCACCTTGCTCATTTATTTTGTTTACAGTAAAACAGTATCCAGTAAAATAACACTTTGCAGGTATAAAGGCATGGTATTAGAATAGAGTCCTCAGATCAGAGAATGGAGACACTATTTTTGTGGCTAAGCCCCATCAACCTAATGCCCTATTTAAAAAGACTGATCATGTCACAATTACTTGTAAACATTATAAACACAGAAGGACCCATATTCTATTACAGCTCAGTGTGAACACTTGCAAAAAAAGTAATACTGGAAACCACAATGGTCCAGATTTTCAACAAAGCACAAATTAGCAGTTAGTCTTAATGAAAAATTAATTGTATATTTGATTAAACTTAAACAATTATTGTTTTCAAGGTTGGCTATATAGATAAGGTTGGCAGATGCTTTTAATTAACCTACTGTCAATAAGTCTCCGTGGTTTAATGTTATATTAGGAACAGAACTTTTTATGGAATGATTGCCTCTAGCATTTCACATGTAAACTGATGTGGAATTTTCCACAAGAGAAGTAAAACTCACAACTCCTCCTGTTGCATGTTTTAGAAAGATGATTTCAATGGCTATAGATTAGCAGTGGCTTTTAGATTTTCAATTAATACGAGATCTATCTGAATAGTTTAACAAATTCTGGGACAATGGGCGGAATTGTTCCAGATTTGCACTAAGTGTGCTAGCAGCTGGGAAAAAAAGTCATTTGGCCTACTGGTCACAATGGCAGGTTTTTGTGCCGGTAGTCCCATTCCCGGCGCGTCCAGCCTCATTAATAATACATTCCCTGGAAACATGCCGGATTGCTGGCGGGGCGGCCTCTGATTCGCCCGCCCCACATCACCTCATGCCTTTAGTAATCTGGGTGCCATGTTTAAAGCCCCTGCAGAGAACTAGCACTTTCTAAGGGATCGGAAGCTGCTGGAAAATCATGGCTGCCAAAGGGAGGAAACATGCTGCCCCCAAATTTAGTGACTCCCCCCTCGGGTGCCTACTGGAAGCAGTGGAGGCCTGCTGTACTTGGCAGCTTCATCTCTGTTTGGGGCTTCATTCTTAGCATTTCCAGGCCGCATTGCTGTCTGCCAGACCGCCTGATGATTCAAACCGTGAGGACCCTTCCAGGCATCAGACAGCCTTCTGTAACCCTGGCAATGGGGATTGTGGCCTCCGCCAGAGGCACCTGCTCTGTGGAAAAAGAGAGGGGCTGAAAGGAGAGGAGGCCAGATGTCCCAATGCAGCTTTCAGGGAGTGACCTGTGGGAGGAGAGGCATAGACACAAGGGACGTGGGGCCAGCAGTCGATGCAGCTACCTCAATGTGTCCAATGTGCAGTGCCGAAGGAGGCTCTGCCTCTCAAGAGAGACAGTGACCTCTATTTGCCAGGTGATTGGGCCTGAGATCAGCTCCGACTGTGTGGGTGGACACCCCATGCCAGTGACTCTGAAGGTTACAGTTGCCCTCAACTTTTATGCCTCCAGCACTTTCCAAGGCTCAGTGGAGGATCTTTGTGGCTTCTCCCAATCAGCTGCCCACATCAAGCAAGTGACAGAAGCTCTGTTCAGGTGGGTACTGACCTTTATTCTTTACTGTACAGACAAGTCCAGCCAGGCTGAGCGAGCCAGAGGCTTTGCAGCGTTGCTCGGTTCCCCTGCATCCAGCGTGCAATAGACTGCACACATGCGGCCATCAAGGCACCAGCAGGCGAGCCAGGAGTCATCGTCAACAGGAAGGGCTTCCACTCCATGAACATGCAGATAGTGAGTGACAACATGTGATAGCATGCAGATTCTGCAAATCTGTGCAAGGTACCCTGGCAGCTCCCATGATGCGTACATCCTGAGACACTCCCAGGCACTGAGGCTCTTCAATGCTCCAGCCCGACTGGATGGATGGCTGCTGGGTGACAAGGGCTATCCGTTGAAGAGGTGGCTCATGATGCCTCTTCACCACCCAAGAACAGAGGCAAGGAAGAGTTACAATGTGAGTCATCTCTCTACAAGGGTGGTGGTAGAGAGGACCATAGGTCTTTTCAACATGTGTTTCCTTCAAGGAGAGCACTACAATACACTCCCAGAGCGGATGTCACTGATCATGGCTGCACCCTGAGCTCTCCATAATGCGTTTGAAGCTGATCTTTGGTAGTCTAGTTGAAGGAGCGTTGGGCCAAGGCGTCCCTGGTGTCCCTCCCTTCCTGCAGGTTACAGAGGTTACAGGTTGTCCTCAGCGTTCTCCTCACCGCTGTCCCCTTCGGACTCACTACTGGACTCATCATCTGTGGTCTGTGCAGCTGCATCAAGATCCCCTTCCTCCAGTGGGTCCCCCCCTTGCCAGCCTTCGAATGAGCATCTTCCTGGTTCCCAGAAGTCTGGGCACTCCCTACCTCCGCCTGCACCTCAAGTGACTGTGAAGTGCCCTCACCAATGTGCACTGAGATACTAGCTGCCACCCTAATGCCCACTGAGGTGCTGGTATCTCTGCTAGTGCCTGCAGAGAGCGGGGAGCGTGCCTGCTCTCGAGCTTTGGGGCATCCTGCTTGAACCTGGTTAGCAGCATCTGTCCGCGTCCTCTCAGCTTGATTATGGCTTGTCTTCTCCTGAAAGGACAGAGGAGCATTTGTTAGTCCACTCGCTACCTCCAGCGCCATTGCAGCCTGGTCAACCCCAGCTGAGGAGCACCTAGCAGGGCACATCCGAGTCTTGGCTCTCAAGCCGCAAGGCACTCAGTCCAAGCAGCCAGGGCTCACCCCCTTGGCCAGCTCCGGCATCAGTTAGCACTCAGACTTTAGCACCCCTGAGGTCCATCAGGGGACAGCCATAGCTTAACACTTCTGCACAGTGACCCATGCCAATACGGTACTCACCCTTCTTGAGTGCAGCAGGTCATTGAAGCGCTTCCGGCACTGCACCCATGTGTGCTGCTAACCTGGGCTGCCACTTCCTCCCATGCCCTCTTTGTGAGGTGTGGTGGCCTCTTCCTCCCAACCCTGGGGACAAGGATGTCCCTCCTGGCAGCCATCTCCTCCAAGAGGACAGAAAGGCACTCATCAACAAAGTGGGGGGCTGAGTGCCCAGCTGACCTGCCCTCCCGCCTGGCGTTTGCAGCTGCACTCGACTCCATTGTTACAACGTCAGACAGACGTCCTTCCCTGGCAGCCTTTCTGGGGTTGCCTGGGCTGTTTTTTAACTGGCTGCTGGGTCGCCATTGGACCCGGTGGCTGACAGGTCTCTGCCCCAGCTCAGCCCTTCCCTGACAGTGCGGAGCCACATTTCACGTTAAGGCCCGCCAACATGAAATCGCGCTTGAGGCCCGGTTACGGGCGCCAGTCAGTTTTGTGGCCGCTCCCGGGCTCGCCTGCTCGACGAGGGAAAAATTCTGCCCATAAGGTTCACCACTGTAAATAAACCCCCAAGAATCTCTGCCCATGGCTCCTTGTTATGATGAGCAGTGTTCCTGTCACTCAGATGTGAAACTTTGGTTCCTGCACAAGATAAAGGCAGGCGTCTCAGTCCAGGGCCTCTTTCCTATGCAGTGTGTAATCTTCAGACCAAAATGATGGTCTGACTTCACAGTCACTGGAAACATTACTGATGCCTGCACCTCGATGGTGCTGGTCATTGCTGCCAGAATGTAGTGGGCAGGCGTCATAGAGTTACATCATTCTCTCTGTGTGCTCTCAGCAGCTTTAAGGTGGGGCTGGCCCCCATCTCTTCAGCATGTGTGACCGGTGACCCTGTGATCCTGAAGGGGACAGGTGCTGAAAGCTGACAAAGAATCAGTATTTAAAGTTTCACAGCTGCGTCCCCATAATATGACCTGATCACAGAGCGCAAGCAAACTGCCCTCAGCCAGACAGAAGTCAGACATTCACAGAGGCAATGTGAAGACCTATGAAGTATCCTCACTGCATGTCATCATCATCTTCCTGGAATCTAGCAACTATTAGGGCCTCTGCTGTGTGTCCATGACATGAGCTTGAGCACTGGGGGTATGTGTGCTGCCATCAGCCACACAGGAGTCAAACATTCACAGATGCAAGGTGAGGATATCAGGACTGTCCTCACTGCATCTTGTAATCCTCCGTCACAAATCTTGCAGCTATGAGGTGCAAGTGCACCTGCCTTGTCTAGCCGGCGTGATGTCCTCATCGCTGGCATCCTCGCCTTTGAGGACCTCATTATCATCATCCCCTTCAACGTCCTCTTCATTGGAGCAGATGTGCAGCTTCCCTCACCTCCGCCCTCCCTCCACTCTCCTCCGGCATGTGCTTGAATATTCCTTCAGCCTGTATTGCCTTGCCCACTCCAGCTCCACCCTCACCCAGCCTGACCCACACTGGAGCCCTTGCCCCGGCACCACACTGAAAGCCAGCTGGGAAAAAGCGACTTGCCCGGTGTGCCCGCAAATGCATGGCGCCTATTCCTTAATGTCCTACGGACGATGCTCGCAAGCACTGCGCTAGGTTGCATGTACTAATTTCCGAATTCCCCTCCAAGTTCAGGTCGCCAGTTGCACGCCTTTTAAAGGTGGTCGTGAAGCACACCCTGCTGAAGCCATGCCAACGCGGGCGGTAAATTTGACATGGGGGGATGATTCTGATGAACAGGGCTTCTAATGATATGCTAAAATACTGAAATTAGGTTCCCAACATGCAGCGGCGGGAAACACGGCCTGCCATTGACAGGTGGAGCGGACAATCGCAAACAGGTTTCACGACAGTGAGAAACTAATTTTTGGCCTTCTTGCCAAATTGTCCTGCCCCCGCCTGCTATGACCTGATGCCAATGGGACAGAAAAACTCCAGCCAGTGATTGGGAAAGATAAAGGTCAGAAATTAATCTGACATTGTTATATACAAAATAAACCCTACCTCTGAATTGTAAATTTTTCCATTAAATGGTTGGGTTGTTTCATGTTTTTTTGACTGAATATTTCCAGCTGTAATTTGGTGCATCACCTGTGGCTCAGTTGGTTGCCCACTTGCCTCTAAATCACAAGGTTCAAGTCCCATTCTAGGGCTTGAGCACGAAAATTAAGGCTAATATTCCAATGCAGTATTATGGGAGTGTTGCACTGTCAAAAGTGCCACCTTTTGGATGAAAAATTAAATTGAGGCCCCATTTTCCTGTTTGGGTGGCTGTAAAAGATCCCAAAGCACGACTTTGAAGAAGTGCACGGGAGTTATCCTTGGTGCCCTGGCTAATGTTTATCCCTCAATCAACAGCACGAAAAATAGATTATCTGGTCATTATCACATTATTGTTTGCGGGAGCTTGCTGTACACAAATTTGCTGCTGCATTTTCTACATCAGAACAGTGACCACACTTCAAAAAGTACTTCATTGACTATGAGTGCTTCTGGTGGTCATGAAAACTGTTTTGTAAATGTAATTCTTTCCTGTTTTAAACTTCTAATCAAACAATAATGAATAAAAATTAACTTTTTTGTAATACTGAACAACAGTCAGTACAATGATTTTCTCCAGCCTATTTATAGAAAGGAGTTAGGTCATGGAAAAAGTGAACAATCCACTCTATTCTGTCAACAGCACTGCCAAAACTGCCCATTATTGCGCAATCAGCATGGAGAGTAGAGATAACCCTCCTTTTCTCCACTACTGACCATCTCCTTAAGTCCCTCTCCCTGGCCCTTCCATCATTAACTACAATGCAAGTATGTAGAGCTTATGGACTTATTTGGCATCAAGATTAAGATTTCAGCTTCCCCTGCTGCTTCCCACAGTCCAGCATACCAAACCTCCCTGTAATAATATCAACAACATGAATTTATATAGTACTTTTAACACCCTAAGGTGCTTCACAGGAAAGTTATTAAACAAACTTTGACACCCAGCCACCTAAGAAGATATTAGGGCAGATGAGCAAAAGCTTGGTCAAAAACAGAGAGAGCCATTAACAATATCAGCTAACATGGGAACCAGGAAGGAAAGTTGGGTAGTCAGCAGTTTAGTGGGAAGAGGTTCGAAGAGCTGTGTCTCACAAGCAAGTTAATCTTAGAAAGGGTATGAGGGGATATATGATAGAATCTAGAGAAAATAGCAATTTCAGGATTAGGACAGGGGAAGCATTAGAGGAAGACTGGCCAGCAGGTTAGGGGAACGCAGGGGAAGTGGCAGAGCAGCTGACTGGACAGTGTCAAACTTAGTGACAAAAAAGTCCATGAGCTCCTCACACTTATTGTTGGAGGTGAGGCAGAGGAGACAGGAGAGAGGGGTTTCAAAAGACATTTTGCAATAAAGGAACAAAACTAAGGTTATACTTTTATTTGAGGAAGACCCTGGAATAGGGAGCAGTTTTGGCAGATGAGAGCAGTACCTTATAGTGTTATATGACGGTGAATGGCTAAACCATTCTGCCATATCCCCACTCCCCAAAGTCTGTCCACCATTTACAAGGCAGGAATGTGATGGAATATCCCCACTTGCCTGGATGAGTGCAGCTCCCACAACACTAAAGAAGCTTGACACCGTCCAGGACAAAGCAGCCTGCTTGATTGGCACCACATCCACAAACATTCACTCCCTCCACCACCGACGCACAGTAACAGCAACGTTTACCATCTACCAGATGCACTGCAGGAATTCACCAAGGCTCCTTAGAGAGCACCTTCCAAACGCATGACTGCCACCATCTAGAAGGACAAGGGCAGCAGTTGGATGGGAACACCACCACCTGCAAGTTCCCTTCCAAATCACTCACCATCCTGACTTGGAAATATATCGCCCTTCACTGTCACTGGGTCAAAATTCTGAAACTTCCTTCCTAACAGCACTGTGGCTATACCTACACCACATGGACTGCAGCGGTTCAAGAGGACAGCTCACCACCACCTTCTCAAGGGCAACTAGGCATGAGCAATAAATGCTGGCCCAGTCAGTGAAGCCCACATCCCGTGAATGAATAAAAAAAAACAATGGTTTGGTTGAGTATATTGGTTGTTTCAGAAATGTAGTGAAGTTCAGAGAGTTTATATGGAAGGAGAGATCTAGGGAGGATAACAGGGCAGTGAACTCAGAGGAAAGAGATCATAATGAGTTGAGATGGAGGTTGAAATCATCAGGACAAGCATTTGTTCAGTGCAGGGGCTGAGGGAGGAAAGCAGTGAAGATATCTTGGTGAGAAAATTTTTATGGAGCTTGGGTGGGCGGTGGCGAAAGAGATTTTAAATGAAAGACGAGAAAGGTGGATCAAGGTGAGATACTCAAAGGAGGAGAAAGTGCCAGAAGAGTAAAGGACAGACCAAGGTGTGACTTGGTGATAAGAGCCGCATCGCCCTTATGACAGTCTGGGGCTAGTGGTGGAAGGTGTAGCCGGGCAGGGAGACTTCATTTAAGGGGAAGTTGTCATCACTCCTCAGCCAGGTTCTGCCAAGGCCATGATGTCGATGCAATCATCTACAATAAGGTAATGGATGTAAAGGCCTTCTTCACAAGTGAACAGTCAGATGGGAGAGTTTAATTTTGCACTTGTTGAATTTGTTTTCAAATTAATAGTTCACATTAATGCATATCTGAGACAATTAATTAAAAGTTTGCTCTTGGAAAAGGGAATTATTATTTTTAATCATTGCTCTTGAAACCTGGTTATTGTATTCAGAATTTCTATTATCCAGGTGCTTAAAATGATGAACAATGTTAAAGTTTATTTGGATTAATGAAGCAAAAATAAATAGTTTGAAGCTATTCCTCTCTATAGAATTGAAACTTGTTCTAAGAGCCAAACAAAATAACACTTTAACATGATTTATTTCAACATATTTCCCTGACTTTATAGTGGGTGGAATTTTATGACCCCTCCCTCAGCAGGATCTTCCATTCCCACCGAAGTCAATGGAGCTTTGACCAGCTGACCGCATTTTACAGCCCCTGTTGAAGGGTTGAAGTATACGGATCCAAAGCTAGTTCAACGTTTGTTTCTTCCCTCCTAATTTAAATGAAATAAATAAATGACGGTGCCATTTTTTCAACTTTCCCATTTGCAAATCTGTACTTTTACCATACTTTAAAAAAGTTTTTCCTGCCATTTCTTTCCTTTCCTCACAATTATCCTTTGTTCCTTTCCAACTGTTGCTTTCGCTTTAGAGATGTTGGCCAGGATTTTCTGTGCCCGCTAGTGTTGGGTGTGTTCGGTGGCATGAGCAGACAATACGGCGCGATCAGTTTCACGATGGTGTGAAACCAGTTCGTGATCGCCTGCTCAGCCCATTCGTGGCGGACCGCTTTCCCTGCCATCGGATGTCGGGAACCTCATTGTAATACATCAGCATATCATTATTAGGCCTCCTGGCAGAATCGTCCCCCCATGTCAGCAGGAAAATACACCAACGTATTTCAAAACAGCACATTAGTGATGTGCGCTTGGCGGGCTACACTTCATTTGGGACTTCAAGGTTTGTCTGCCTGCCGTAATTCAGTCAGCACTCGCAGTCTTCAGCGCCAGGCTTCACAGACGGCTCCACATCACTTTTAGAGGGGATCACTGGTAGGTCTCTACCTACCAGATCAGTCATATGTGTGTGGCTTTTCAATGGCTCTAGGGCTAGGGCTTCCTTGGGAAGGAGGAGAAGTTGCCTCAGGTAAGGAAAGAGGCTGCAGGACGAGAGCTGTACTGGGGAAGGCGGGTATCCCAGGGTGTGTATGGGGGGGCACATGTTGATCTGAGTAAATGGCCTCAAGGAGGTGATGCCTGAGGGGGCAGTCTCCAGAGGAGATGAGGCCAGATGGACAAGGGAGGGTATGTGTGTGAGAATGGGTGGTGATGTCCCTTAAGCTGGCAATGAGTGAGATGCTGTGAACATGTGATGGGCTTGAGTATGTGAGTTTAGAGTACTAAGATGCCTTACCCTGTGCAGCACTGGCACTGATCACCACTGCCATCACTTACCAAGCTGTAACGGTGATGTTGCTGCCCCTCCTGCGGCTAGAGCGGGAGGAGAGGACATCAGAGCAGGCCTCCACGGTGTCCAAAAAGCACTCTTGGGCCACAGTCTTCTTGCCTTTCGGGGCCATGCCTTCTTTGCTGCAGTACTGGGCTAGAAGCACTGAGCACAGTTGTACTTTAAACGTGGTGCCTGATAGGTATTTCAGGGAGGATTTTAAGCTTTAATTTAATATTACATTTTATGGATGGGGAGAGGGTGACTGCAATGTTTGCATGTTGCATAACACATGGTTTCCCAAATGCATCCTTGAGTATTGATCGCTCTAGACAAAAACAGAGTCAATTCAAATGAACTATTTCATACTTAACCATACTGCAAAATGAAGTAACTAAAGCAGCACTGTGACGCACTTTATATTGAAAACTGCGTGAATGGACTCTAAAGCCATACTTCAGCATAAGGCACTGCAATTCTTTTATCTTCAAATAGCAGTTTGGCAAACTAAAAGAGGCCGGAATTTTCCAGCTCCATCATGGTGGGGCCTGCTGGAGGGGATATGGTGGGGCCTGCTGGAGGGGATATGGTGGGGCCTGCTGGAGGGGATATGGTGGGGCCTGCTGGAGGGGATATGGTGGGCCAGCCAAAAGTCCATTGACTTTCGGTGGGACCAGGCGATCCCGGCGGTGGACAGGGCTGAAAAATCCCAGCCTTATTTAATTTAAAACAAACAAATGCCTTTCTCGTCATTGTTAATGTTTTAAATTAGATTTAGATCTCTGACATTTTCAGAACAATGGTCTGAAATATGGTTCTTGACATTACATTATGGGATACGAGGACACAGGGAGCCTAAAGGTTTGCAGGATGGATGGATAAATGGCAAATGAAACTCAATATAGCACAGAGTGAGGTGGTTCATTTTGGTAGGAGGGCAAATAATGCTTAGGAGGCAAGAACCTAAATTGGCTCAAGGAGTAAAGGGATCTGGACATACGGATGCATAAATCACTAAAGCAGCAATACATTTCGATAAGGCCATAAAGAATGCTAACAGTACTGAGTTGATTTAGATGAACAGGATACCAAAGTAAGGAGGTAATGTTCAATGTATATGGAACTTTGCTTAGGCCACAGTTGGAGTATGTAAGCAATTCTGGTAATACAAACAGGGGTAGGCTATTTTAGTCCCTCAAACCTGCTCTGTCATTCAGTAAGACTATGTTTGACATGTACTTCAACTCCATTTACCTGCCTCTGATCCATATTCATTGATACCTTTACTGATAAATATTTCTAGGCCTCCAACTTGAAAATTTCAATTGATCCAGCCTCCATGTCCTTTTGGGAGAAAGAGTTCAAGATTTCGACTATTCTTTGTACGAAGAAGTGCTTCCTGATTTCACTCCTAAATAGCTCTGCTCTGATGTTAAGATTATGCTCTCTTGTGGATTCCTCCATCAAAGAAAACAGCTTCTCTATCTACTCTATCAAATCCTTTTCTCATTTTACACATCTCAATTAAATCAACTGTCAAAGTTCTGAACTCTAAAGAGTAAGCCACATTCATGTAACCTGCTCTCATAAATTAATTCTTAAGCCCCGGTAAATTTCTGATCTACATACTACAAAAAGGATCCTGAAGTACTGGAGAAAGTGCAGCAAAGCTTTACAAATGTGTCACTAGAATGGAGTGCATACAACTACCAGGAAAGATTGAGATGGCTGGTGCCCTTTTCTACAGAAAATAGAGGAAACCTGATGAAGGGGTTCAATAGAATGGAGATGGAGAAACTTTGCAAAGGGACATAAATATAGGATAGCCACTAATTTGGGAGGAATTTCTTTTACACAATAGAACTCGCCACCATATTTAGCGGTCGACGCATACATCCATTTAAGGAGAGACTTGATACATACATGAGGATGAACGGAGCAAAGGAATAGAGGGTCAGGGTGGGAAGAGATAATTGATTGGGTGGAGGCTTCTTTGAACTATAAACACCAGTCAGTTGTGTCAAATGGCTTGATTCTGTGTTATAAATTCTATATAATTGTAACATGTTTGCTTTTTCTTTCTCCATTATTCCAGTGGCAGTGTTAACCTATTTATTTTAACGTAACCTTTTAATTGCATTTTAAATAGATTAGTGCCTCCACTAAACTATCAGAGAAAGGAACTTTGGAAGAACATGTTAAGCATTAAAATAATATACATACTACAATGTAATGCCAAGGCCTAGAAGCCGTGGAATTTATACTTGACCATTATAAGGTAAATATTCCTCATCAGTGTGAACTTGATTTTCTGACATGTGCTTCCATGTGTTGGCAGTCCAAACTTGGAAATTCTATGAATGTGGGGCCTCTTTCATTACTCAGAGGGTGCTGATCCCAACACTGAGATGAATTACGGGTCGGGAAATTGGGTGTGCTTGTGTCGGTATGTCAGATGCCATCTTCCTGGAGGCACCCAATTAAAAAGCTGGCTCTGACCTGTCCAACTTGGCAGGTCCAATCAGTGTGGTTCATGAATAGGGCCTCTGGCAGCCTTTGCAGTGTGGACGATGCCTGCCCATCAGCTGGAGCAGCCATGTTGGCATCTACCATTGTGTCTACCATTGAAGCAGCACAAGCATTAGTGGAGCCAACTCTCCTGCAAGGCTATATCTGCTGCTTATGGATGGATTCCCTTTTTGAATTACTGCCAGCAAATAAATTTAAATTCTCAGCTGAATCGCAGATTGGACCTCCAGCTGCAAAGTTGCTTCCAATCCAATTTCAGACTCCTGAGGCAATGCGGGGCTCGTTAACCCCAGGGAATATCTCTTGTAGAGGAACCTAAGAACATAAGAAATAGGAAGAGAAGTAGACCATTTGGCCCTTCGAGCCTGTTCTGCCATTCAATAAGATCATCGCTGATCTGTTGTGTTTTGAATTCCACATTCCCATTTACCAACCCCGCCCCCCCACCCCCTAACCTTTGATTCCCTTGCCTAACAAGAATCTATCTCTGCCTTAAAAATATTCAATGGCCCTGCCTCCATCGCCTTCTGAGGCAGGGAGTTCCAAAGTCACACAACCCTTTCAGCAAAAAAAAAAATCTCCTCATCTCTATCCTAAAAGGGGGAGCCTTAATTTTAAAACATTGCCCCGTCATTCTGGACTCACCCACAAGAGGAAATGTCCTTTCCACGCCCACATTGTTAAAGGCCATTCAGGATCTTGCATACTTCAATCAAATCACCCCTCACTCTTCTAAACGCTAGTGGAAACAAGCCCAATCTGTCCAACCTTTCCTCATAATACAACCCACTCATTCCAAGTATCAGTCTAGTAAACCTCCTCTGAACCGCCTCCAATGCATTTACATCCTTCATTAAATAAGAAGACCAAAACTGCGCACAGTGGCTCATTACCAGCCTTGGCTGCCTTCCACAGCTGTTGAGGGGGTTCCCATCGAACTTGCTAGACCTTCTCTGGGAAAAGTGCATGAAGGTGGGAATGCATTGAGGAGTCAACCCGATGTGCATTTTTCCAAATATTGTCACAGCCTATATCCAAAGCAACCTCCTTGAACCTTGGAAAATTCAGCCCAGAGATTGAAGGGCATTATTGTTGTATTTTACATTTGAAAACCAAATGACTACAAAATTGGATTGCCGAGCCCCCCTACTTTCAGCCTTGCGGGTGCAGTTTTGTGTCCAAAATGGCACCCATGCGTCGGGCACATACTTCTGCTCATTCCACGACGGATATCATTGTGGTTAGGAGTTACTGTGGACATAGGGGTGTGTGCTGGAAGTACACAGAGTTGGCAGCTTGTGATGTCAGTCATCATGTAATTCTGATTTGATGACTGCCATTTTCAAACTTTATGCTCCAGCTAACACTTTCTCTTAACCTCACACAGCTGAACATGTGTTCAGCAGCAGGAACGAATACCCGACCAGTGCTGTTTAAAGGGATTATCAACTACTTTCATGTCATGTGCTGATTGATCTCTACTGGCTGCTGCTGAGTTAGTAGAAGTGTTTGGTGGTTTGTACTGTCATTTAGAGTGAAGTCTAGAGAGTGGTGTGACACATGGTTCTGACATCAAAGGTTCTGAACAAACTATTTATTCCCAGTCATGGGTGCAGTAGTTTGTATCCCATTTAGGTGCATGCCTGTGAGAATGATTGGAGGTGACAGAGAGCAGGACAAGCTGCTCAACAAGGCAGGGGGTGCAGGAGGCCATATCATTCACCCAGCATCTTCAGGGAGCAATTCTCCCAACTCAGCTTCAGTGAGGAACAATGCATTAGACATCTGCGCTTCACCAAGGAGGCCTTCACTGAAATCTGTCATCTATTGCAGCCCAAACTGCAGCCTCAGAGCAGGTCGAGAGTGACACTGGCAGCGGCTGGGAAGGTGGTCATGACTATAAAACTTGATGTGTCAGGTATCTTCCAGATTGGAGCAGGTGATATTTTCAAATCTCCCAGGTCACTGTCCAGTGTCATGTGTATGAAGGTCACTGAGGCTCTGTATTCCAACAGAGTTGGATGTATTCTATTCTTTCTTGCCAGAGAGAAATAGGTGGAGTGAGTGGAAGGCTTTGCCAGGATTGCAGGTTGCCCCAGGTGCAGTGTTCCATTGACCACACACATGTTACTATGTGAGCAATGCATGTCAATTCTGAAATGTACCATAACCTGAAAGGACTCCATTCCCTCAGTGTCCAGTTGCTGTGTGACCATCAGCAGACAAAGCAGGTCAATGCTTAGTACCCTGGCAGTAATCACGGTGCCCTTCATTCAGTCCACTGTACCATCTGAATTTCAGCCACCATGAGAAACCAGAGGGCAGGTATTAGATGATAAGGGTTATCCACTCATGACTCTGGTGCACAACCCGCACACAAATGGGAAGTAAGCGTATAATGAAAGCCATGCTGCGACTTGAAATATAACTGAACAAGTCATTTTGATCCTTAAGTAATGCTTCCAATGCTTGGACAGCACTGGAGGAGCCCTGCAGTACTCCCCAGAGCATGTGCTACGATTCATCATAGTATACTGCATCTACACAACCTCGCTCTCATGAGGGTTCAGCCGTTGCCACTAGCATACAGTGAACAGCTGAAGAGGAGGAAGAACAGAGGAGGCAACCAACACTTCCTCTCTCTGCCTGGCTGTTTGTGATCATCTCATCCATCTGCAGTGAACACAATCTCAATTCCCCATTCACCACAGTCCTACACCTTATCATCCCTCTGTAAGTGACCATCAACAGCTTTTTTAGTACTGGGCTGCACACTATAAGCATTAGCAGGCAGCACAAAGTTTATACACTGCCTTCACTAGAAGCACTGGTTGCAAATAATCATGCATCACAATCCCCACTCCCATTATAGGATTGCTTAACCAAAATATTTCTTCAAGGACTAAATTTTGACCAATGTATGCTAAATAAAATTAAGTCCTGTAAACAAAGAAAAATTGCCTTCAGATTTTTTTTTGCCTTCAGTGACATGACTTTGGTTGCATTTTTAAAAGTCGTTACGTGCAGGTAAGGAAATGGTACATTATACCTGCAGCCTTCATTCTATCATGGTTACATCTCAACCTTGCTATAGAAATTAAATGCAAGACATTGTTGTCCTGGTGCAGTTGCCATGATTCACTGAACTCTGCCCAAACAAGATTATCATTTTACTACATGCTTGTATTACCAAATTCCTCTTTGCTGTGTCATTATAGCACTGTAAGCTCAGAAGCGTAAGTTATGGTTGGCACAATCCCACAGACAAAATTCTAAACACGTCAGTAATCCCAAGCTGAGCTGCAGGTTTTTTTCTTAAGTATTAAGAATTTTATCATATTAAAGATAGCAGGATGCTATTGTGGACTTGCATACATGCACCATACAACTTATTATGAATCTATAGCTATGTTGTTAGCTTTATTTATTTTCAATAAAATGTAATTTATATTTAAATTAAAATACAAAGGTTCCCATGTTGAATTTGCATCTTACATTCTTTTTCCACCATCACATCCTCCAACTCTGGCTTTTTTACTTTGTGGTGTTTTTTGAATAGTAAAATGATCACATTTAAAATTCTTATGGTTAATATTTCTAGGTTACAATGCTTCAATATAGAGACAATCCATATGAACTTGTGGGGCAAACACAAGATACAAACTTAGCAGCAAGTGACAGATTCATGAATAACAAAAACTGTCAGCTGTGGCAGGAGACAGGGAGCCATAATACAAAACCTGGTCAGGAAAAAGAGGCAAAGCTCATATACAAGAAGAAAACCTAGAGGAGTAAATAGGTAATAAAAGATTTCTGGTACTGCTTTATTACATAATTTATGATTTTGATGTTTATATTAATTATTCAAGAATTTCTCTATACTTTATCATTATTATCTTGTAACTCATTCTTATCCATCTCTGCTCTCTATTTGTACTACTTGTGTGGTCAAAGGGACAATAGTTTAATTCTCAACTGGGAATATATTTAAATTCCCTGTCAAGTGCAGGTGCAACTTTGTCATTTCCAAGGCACTGATTTCTCATGTACTTATTTTTCCATTAGATTGCTTGTGGACTTTACACACATCTCCCATTTCTGGCATCCTCCCTCACCTTTTCTACTCACAGCTGGTATTTTCTGACCTCTCCTTGTAAGTTTATTACCACTTTTCAGTAGCCCTGGCTCCAGATTTCAATCTTTTGTCAGCAACATGTCTTCACTACTTAAAGAATTCAATTTTTTTGGCACTTATACTTTTTCTGCATCAATAGTGGAAACATAGGCAAAGAAATGCATCTGCTCTGAAAGTGCTAAAACAACTATTAATGTTTCCTTCAAGCCCTTTTTTTCAGCCCTGGCTCCGTTTCATCACATTGCCACCCCCAATGATTACTGACCACATCCTTTCTGCTCCCACACATATTTAGAATTGAATTCAAAATAATTTCAGTTTTATTCACAAGCACCCTAATTAAGCCCGATACCTCTTTAAATAAAAGGCCACGGATATGTGCAATGAGCTTTACTGTACTCTGGCAACACAGGAACCATAACTGTTGCTTGTTTTGATAAATTTTTAATATTTACATTCTCGCATTCAGTGGTCCAATCGAGGTTTTTTCATCTCTGGTGGTCTTTTGGTTAGTTTTTGTTTAATGCCAATGAGCAGACAGCTGCTGGAGGTGGTAACAGAGAGAAAATGTGATGTTAGGTCTTAAGGACATGCAGCCAGCCTGGTTACGATAAAAACTTGGTCAAATATGCTTGATCTCCGACAGTTTAGTATTGTGAAATCCTGACAGCTTGATGGTGGCAATCCATTATTTGCATGCGTCACTGGGGATCATTATTTGGTTTTGTGAATATCTGAATTTTAGGACTGCCCAGGCTCAAGCAGAAATACAAGCCTTTTGACTAGCATTGCCCGTCAATCAAATTCAAAAAGGTCTGAGGCCGAGGCCTGGTACTAAATCTAACATTCGGTCTGCATTAATCTAGACCACCGCTTTATTTTTTTAGAGTTTCAAATTTATAACTACGTAGCAAGTTTTATTTATGTAAAAAGTAATTTGGGAGCTGTGGGGTTGTGTAAAAATAAACCACCTTCAACCAGATCCACATGATCCATGCAACTTTTGTCTTATGGATTCTCTGGTTGACATTTTTTGTGGATTACATCTGCACAAACTTTAGTTTATTGTAGTTTGTTCCCTACATATAGCTTTGTGAAAGTTGTGGAGTCTGCAGCACAACATTGGCCACATTCAAGCACTGATTTATTTTAATCTGGCAATTCATTTCAGAAGTTGCAAATATGGCTCATATGAAAATGTGAAATGTGACACCAGTAGAACAGGAATGCACTTTTATGTGTGGGGGACTTTAACATCCCCCCACCTGTTGAAATGTTATAACTGAGCTGATTCTAATAGTGGGAGTGAAAACAGCGTAGAGCTTAATTTCTCAGCTTTGACATCCTCAACCCGAGGAACACAACACCTACACCACATTACCAGCAAATTATATAAAAAAATTCTCATTACTTTTCAGAAATGTACACATTATCAATAAATGGCCATGTCCTTCAAATAAAGCTGCATATTTCTACTGATTATTTGCACTCATACTAGCAACTCTATTCTATCTTCTATAACAACTAGTTTTCTTTTCCTTACAGATTTACAAAACCCTTGCACCAAATCCTGCGACATGGGGCTGGACTTTTGCAGGGTCGAGTGGGCAGGACCCAGGGGCAGAAGTCCTACCCCCATTTCTGACAGATCCCATTTTTGCCACTAGAGGGAAGGCATGAATCACACAGGTAGGAAACCCAAATTCAGTGGGGCCATTTGAAATTAGTGCCGAATTCAAACAGACCCCATTTTCGCTGATCAAAAGGCCTTAACTCTCAGTGTGGGAGTCACAAATTTATGCTGTAGATATAAACACTCTTGAAGAGCATATAAGGTATGTTTAGGTGTCATAATTGGAAGCCCTTTAAAAAACAAAAAAAAACATGCTGCTGGACTGCTTTGACTGCCATCTGGTGTAGGTTAGAAACAAACATTACCATCTGTTCCTGTAATTTCAATAGAGCTCATTGCTGACTGTTATTATAGCTGAGGCTTTATGAACGCTTGACTGAGTTTCAAAAGCTACAAAACCACAGATCTCAGCTGGTGGGGGAGGAGGGGTTGAATTCACATTTTGATTGAAGTTTAAAGAGGCTATTAAAGAATTAGCTGTCTTTGATATGGTTACTGAATAGATGCCTGTTTTTACAACAGATAAGATCATGAATGCTCCTCTGGGTTCCAGTCAAGGCTGCTGCCAGCTTATGATCCCCATGCTGTGATCTGATCCCCCTCCCCCATACTTACCTTGCTATTGGCCATCCTGGTCCAAAATTGGCCAGCCTTCATCTGGTGAGTTGCATCAGAATGACCATTTGATTGTCACAGCTGTAAATCAGGCTGTAGCCTGAAAATCTCAGCACCCTCTTTGGGAGGGGTGGTACTTACTCAAGATTTCTTTTGCTTGCTCCACCAGTTTACCTGTAGGTTAAAATTTGATCGCTTTGTGTTTTAAATGCGCTTAGTTTCACACAACTCTATACCAAAAATATCATGAATAATAATTTAGATATAGCCAAATTGCTGAGGAAATGAGAAATGAGTGTGCCTTCCCCTTCCACCATTATTTACAAATTCACATAATATATATTTAATCAAGCTGTCCTATTGTCACTGAGCCTGCTTTCCTTAACTGAATGTATTTCATCAGTTCCCAGATCAGTAATTAAATGGAATGTCATATGATAGCTGCTCCATCTCAAGAGAACACGGAGGAAACAATTCATCCATCACTCTCCTGCTTTAATCACATGCTTGGTCAGCCAATAATGGAACAGCAGCGATTGCAATTACGAAGCCAACCGTAATCCAAAATGTTCTACTCTACTGGATGGATTCAGATCTACAGTGGCAAGGGAGTTGCAAGGGAACAAAATACAAATCTAAAGCAACAAAGGGTTCTCTGTGCATACAGTAGAAAGGTTAGAAGTTGGTCTGCTGTTACATCAACAGATGTGTGCACTCATGGAAAAAGACACAAGGGTTCAAAGGATTGTCTACTGCTAGAGTGAATAGACTTGACACCACTGCTTAAGCATGTACAGGCTGTCATAACTGACTAAGATCTATGATGTTGTGATGTTGATAACCTTCCACACAGGATCGTTTTTATTTGAACTAATTCTCTTGCTCCGCTCGACACAACTTGAAAACATGGTAAGCCTAATCATTACACTCCTTGTTAAGTACAAATAAGAAAGATGGAATTCATGGCTGTCTACTGGCATGAAAAATTCCAAGCAAACTGAAATCAATCTCATGACTTATCCTGAACACATCTGTTAGTGTGACATTTGAAATTCATTTCTGGGATATGGGCAACACTTATTACCCATCTCTAGTAGCCCTGACAGTATTAAGAGTCAATAATACAGTATGGACTGGAGTCACGTATAGATCAGACTGATTTAGGGTGGTAGGTTCCATAATGAACCATTCAAGTTTTTATGAAATCACTGCAGCTTTCATGATTGTTCTGTAAGGTGCTAACCCACAGATTTTGTTTATTTGTTTTTGAATTCATTTGAATTTAATTATGCAACTCATTATAAACTTAATTCATAACCTCTTGGTTACTGCTTCAGTACCATAGACAATTCTCTCCCCCCTTCCTGCTACCAGACACATCAGACAAACTGATGTACATCTGAACTGTAGGCAGATAGTGCATGACAGTACATAGGTTAAGAGAGGTCAACAGGAAGTTGGACACAGATGTGATAGATAAAAACACTAAATTTGGAGGGAAAGGCAAATTACATTGTTCTCTTCTCACATTTTTCTTTAATGTGTTTTAAAGGAGAGGGCAAAAGCAGCAATATTTTGAAAAATAATTACTCATGCCTAGATATTTTCTTCTAAATTTTCAAAAATTAAAAAAAAATGAAGTCCTAACTTTTAATGAGACCCACACATGGTGTTGGAAATAGTTCATTTTTATAGTTTGTTTTGGTCATTTATTTGTACAATACTCATTTAACCTTTAATTACCAAACATGAGTGGACTAATGTTTCACTTTAAAGCCCACCCATAATAATACTTAATTGCTTGGAATTAATGGTTCTACATATGTTTTGGTGAAGTGGATTACACAGTATAACAGAGACATTTATATTAATCTATATTTCCTACCCAACATATTCAAAGCAATGTGTAAACATATTCCAAAATAGATGAGACAAATGTTAACTTGTTCTTACTCTACAGGTTTGTATTATAACTTACATTTGACGCTATCAGAGCAATTTTAATAATAATTTGAAATAGCTTTCAGCCAAGAATGATTCATCAAAATATTCAGAGCCAAGTCTAGCAAAGTATATGGTCCCTGTACCAAATCAGAACAAGTTACAACTATAAAAGCTTATAAGGCTGCTGGTTCTCTTCTACTCTTCTGTAGAATGTCCAGCAAAAACGTAATATTTTTTTTTTATGGTGTTCATTTCTTGTAGATGTTGAATTAAGGCAGCATATATGAGAAATTACAAATAGCTGAAGTCACCAATAAAATAAGAGCTGATTTGTACATTTAAATACATTTGTTTCTATCAAACGAACATTTCTTCATATCTGGATTACTAAAATATTTCCACTGTACTTCACAAGGTTCTTTGTTTACAAAAGTCTATTATCTCCAGCACACTGGAATGTTGTCCAGTCATGCACATGTAATGTTTTATAACCACTGACCTGATTTCTTCTGAGGGAATGCCAGTCATTCATTAAACTACACAATTATTTAGAGCATTAATCATAACATTTCTGTGCCTTTACTAAGAGAGAAGTTGGAAAAAGTATAGCAATGTATTGATTAAAATGTAAATATTATGAAAGTCTGGATTAGATATTCTATTACTGTTAATGGCCAGCTTTTGACAATGTAAAGCATCACAGTGAAGCCCAATTCTGTACTCACCCAATATCCACACATGTATTAACTTTCTGGCAGGTATTCCTGGATTCAAACTGGTGTGGGATGTCTTGCTGATTTTAACTCTCCATAACCAAAGGGATGCTTTGACCAACTGCAGCACCCCAACTACAGTCTTGTTTAGGATCAGTTAACTCATTGTAGTATCCTAACCAAAAATGAACTGCCTGACCAGCATGGCTCAGTACCACATTACATGCTTATCAATTAAGCTATGTGGGAATTTAGGAGGTCAATACTGGGAAGTAAGGGTTTAAAAGGGTATGAAGAAAAAGTGATGAGTTGGGATGAAAAAGGCGAGGCTTGATGTAATGAATGGTCTACACCTGTTCCTATGGGGTTGAGTATACGATTCTATTGCAATGGCAGTAGGACTGCCATTCCTTACACAAAATATACGTCACAGGTATACTTGAGTTAGATGATCAAATTAATTAATTGGCAGAAAGGTTCAGAATTTGCTGTAGCAGGGCATCTAGTGGTGTCAACCGTTAATTAGACTTTCCCTTTAGCACTTCAGTGTAAAACATGTTTACTTACTAAGTTGCTGGAAGTGCGAGCGAGCTGATAATGGCACACTCAGTGAAACCAGGCATCTTAGACCTGAGTGAACAGGGAAACCAACAGGATATGACCTTAACTAATCAGATTTCAGGACTGATAAATAGACAGCAGAAACACTGAGAAGGCTGGTGAATAAAGGGAGTGAATTCAATGTCAAATCAGGTACAGAAAGGGAAATAAAGAGAGGGAAAGAAAGATTGAATTAAGAGTGAGAGAAAGAAACAGAAAGAAAAAGTAAGAATTTAAATACTAAGTTTGACATTTTTAAAGTCTCCCTGAAAAATTCAAAACCTGAGCAAGTGAACTTTCACACTTGTAATAGTTAATTTCCATGCCAGAGAGGTTGATTGGCAGAAATGAACAATTACTACATTGTTAGAAATGTACTTATGCTACCAATTATCTCTGGTAGCTTTAGTTCATATCTAACATATCTAATTTCTAATATTAATATCTAATAAGGCAGCAACTTCACAACATTCAATGCATGTCAATGGTGAGACAGACAGCTGAAGGGCATTTTTGCAAAGTTAACGGCAGGATTTGGACCAACATTGGGATTTAACTACACAAATGTTCCTCACCTGAAGTTGCTATGCTATTTATACACAATACTGTTAGCCTCACCATTATTTTGAGAACAAATTCTGGCCCTGTACATCTCTTGCATATATTGGCCCAGAACACAACACAGAATCTAGCCCCTTGTTCCTAATCAACTATATTATAACTTGCAACAAAGTAATGAGGAAAGACTGAGACATACTGCTATGGAAACTCCCCTTCATAACATGCAGGACTGTGTTCTCAAATATTCTCCTCAGATTCAGTACTAACATCTACACTTGTAAACAAATGTGACTTTACCTGAACAAAACATAAGTAACTTGATTGGCACTCTATCCACAAACATTCACTCTATCCACCACTGACACACAGTAGCAGCAGTGTGTACCATCTACAAGATGCATTGCAGGAACTCACCAAGGCTTTTTAGACAGCACCTTCCAAACCCATGACTGCTACCATCTAGAAGGACAAGGGCAGCAGATACATGGGAACACTACCACCTGCAAGTTCCCCTCCAAGCTACCATCCTGATTGGAAATATTTTGCGGTTCCTTCACTGTCGTTGGGTTAAAGTCCTGGAACTGCTTCTCTAACAGTACTGTGGGTGTACCTACACCACACGGACTGCAGCGGTTCAAGGAAGCAACCCACCACCACCTTCTCAAGGGCAATTAGGGATGGGTAATAAATGCTGGCCTAGCCAGTGACGCCCACATCTCATGAATGAATAAAAAAAACCTGTAGTGAACCCAGAGTTGAACAGAAACACTTGTTACTATACTTTACCTTACTGGATATATTATATGCTACCAGTTAATGTCCCTGAGTTTGGAAAGTGGTAGATGAAACAATTATGCTTAGGCCATCAACTATAGAATTAATTTATTATTAATATAAATAAGTTTGAGAAAAGGAACAAGGATAAAAGATGGATTTATTGTAAACACAAAATTTACTTTTATTTGTAATAAAGTTGTCAATACTCAATGTACAACTGAATCTGACACACAGACACTGACCATAACATTGTATGGGGGTGTAACATGGATACTATTGGATCAGCTGGTCTTTATATACCCTTTTCAATTGCGCCTTTCATGGAAATTTTGGACACAGCTTTCTTTTTTGGTACTCGAATGGCAGTGGAGCAGAATTCTGCCCACTTCACAGAATCACAGAATTGTTATGGTGTAGAAGGAGGCCATTTGGCCCATCATGTCTGCACCGGATCTCTGAGCATTTTAACTTAGTACCAATCTCCTGCCTTTACCCCGTAACCCGTAACATTGTTTCTATTTAGATAATCATCCAATGCCCTCTTGAATGCCTCAATTGAACCTACCCCCATCACACTTACAGGCAGTGCATTCCAATCCCTAACTACTTGCTGTGTGAAAGAGTTTTTTTCTCACCTTGCATTTGCTCCTTCTGCAAAACACTTTAAAACTGTGCCCTCCGGTTCTCAATCCATTTCCGAGTGGGAACAGTTTCTTCCTATCTACTCTGTCCAGGCCCCTCATTATTTTGAAAGCTTCTATCAAGTCTCCTCTCAGCTTCCTCCTCTCCAGGAAAAACAGGCTCAATTTCTCAAATCTTTCCTCATAACTGAAGTGTCTCATCCCTGGAACCATTCTCATAAACCTCTTCTGCACTCTCTCCAATGCGTTCACATCCTTCCTGTAGTGTGGCACCCAGAACTGCACACAATACTCCAGCTGAGGTGTAACCAGTGTCTTATATAAGCTCATCATAACCTCCCTGCTCTTGTACTCTATATGCCCTTATTAATGAAGCCTAGAATACTGTATGCTTTAAAACTGTTCTCTCTACCTGTCATGCTACCTTTAATGACTTATGTACATGTACACCCAGGCCTCCCTGCTCCTGCACACCCTTTAGAATAATACCCTTTATTTTATACTGTCTCTCAATGTTCTTTGTATCAAAGTGTGTCACCTCGTACTTCTCCGCACTGAACTTCATCTGCCACTTATCTGCCCACTCTACCAATGTGTCAATGTCCTATTGGAGTTCTACACTGTCCTCCTCACAGTTTACAATTCTCCCAAGTTTTGTATTGTCCACAAATTTTGAAATTGTGCCCTGCATACCAAGTTCTACATCATTTATATATATCAGGAAGAGCAAGCGTTTCAATACCGACCCCTGGGGAACTCCACCTTCTTCCAATCCAAAAAATACCCATTAACCATTACTCTCTGTTTCCTATCCCTCAGCTAATTTTGTATCCACGTTAATACTGTCCCTTTAATTCCATGACCTATAACTTTCCTCACAAGTCTGTTGTGTGGCACTGTGTCAAACACCTTTTCAAAGTTCATATACACCACATCGACAGCCTTGCCCTCATCAGCCATCTCCGTTACCTCTGCAAAAAACTCCAACAAATTAGTTAGGCATGATTTTCCTTTAACAAATTCATGCTGGTTCTTCCCAATCAATCCGAATTTTTCCATGTGACTATTAATTCTATCCTGAATAATTGTTTCTAAAAGCTTCCCCACCACCGAAGTTGAACTGATTGGACTGTAATTGCAGTGGAGATCTTTACAACCTTTTTTGAACAAGGGCGTAATGTTTGCAATTATCCAGTCCTCTGGCACCTTCCCCGAATTCAGGGAACATTGAAAGATTATTGCCAGTGCTTCTGCAATTTCCATTCTCACTTCCTTCAATATTCTTGGATGCATCTCATCCGGTCCCAGTGCCTTATCAACTTTAAGTACTGAGAGCTTATCCAATATCTCCTCCTTATCAATTTTAAATCCTTTTAGTGACTGAGTTTCCTCCTCTGTCACCATGGTCTGGGCAGCATCTACCTTGTAGATAAAGACAATTGCAAAGTATTCATTTAACATTTCAGCCATATCTCTTGCCTCTATGCGTAAATCCCCTTTTTGGTCCCTAATCAGCCTACTCCTCCTTTTACCATCCTTTATACTATTGATGTACTTATAGAATACTTTGGGATTTCCTTTTATGTTAGCTGCCAGTCTTTTTTCATAATCCCTCTTTGTTTCTCATATTTGCTTTCTCACATCCCTTCTGAACCTTCTGTATTCAGTTTGGTTCTCAACTGTATTTGCTACCTGATGCCAGTCGTAAGCATACTTTTTCTTCTTTAACTTAACTTCTATCCCCTTTGTCATCCACAGTGCTCTGGATTTGTTTGACCTACCATTCCCTTTTGAGGAAACATATCTTGACTGTGTCCAAGCTATCTCCTCGTTGAAAGTAGCCCATTGTTTAGCTACTGTTTTTCCCGCGAACCTTTGGTTCCAGTCTATTTGGCCCAGTTCTGTTCTTGCCCCATTGAAGTCCACTCTGTGCCAGTTGATTATTCTTACTTTGAATTGACCAATATCCTTTTCCACCGTAATCCTAAACCTTACGATACAATGATCACTGCCCCTTAAATGTTCCCCTACTGTCGCTTGATCTACTTGGCCCACCTCATTCCCAAGAACCAGGTCTAGCAGTGCCTCCTTTCTTGTTGGACTGGACACATACTGTTGTAGGAAATTCTCACGAACGCAATCTAGGAATGCTTGTCCCTCACTGCCACTTACACTATCACTATCTCGGTCTATATATGGGTAATTAAAATCCCCCATTATAACTACTCTACGATGTTCACACCTCTCTGTAATTTCCTTGCCGATTTGTTCCTCTGTTTCCTTCCCACTAGCTGGTGGACTATATATTACACTGAGCAATGTAATTGCATCCCTCTTATTCCTTAGCTCTAATCAAATCGATTCTGTCCTTGAATCCTTTGACACATCCTCTTTCTCCAGTACTGCAATACTCTCCTTAACCAAAAACGTCACCCCTCCTCCTTTTTTCCCTTTCCTATCTTTTTTGAACACCTTGTAACCAAGAATATTTAGCACCCAGATCTGCCCTTCCTTAAACCAGGTTTCTGTTAGTGCCACAACATCATAATCCCACAAGGCAATCTGTGCCTGTAACTCCCCAATTTTATTAACTATACTTCGTGCATTCACATACATGCAGTGTAACCCTGATTTAGGCTTCATTACTTTGACTCCATCTGTTAACTTACTATACTCTATTTTAGTGCTATCTGCCTCTCCCAACATTCTGAGCGCCCTGGTATTACTTTATAATATTCTCTCCTGGTTCCCATGACCCTGCTGGGTTGTTTCAAACTCTCCCCAACAGCACTAGCTAAACGACCCGCAAAGAACTCAGTCCCAGCTCTGTTCAGATGCAACCCTTCCAGCTTGTACAGGTGCTGTGACCCCTGAGCCACTCCGAGTGTCCCAGGAATCTAATGTCCTCCCTCCTGCAGCATCTTTCCAGCCACGCATTCATCTGCCTTATCTTGCTATTTCTGTACTCACTTGCACGGGGCACTGGGAGGGATCTGGAGATTACTACTTTAGAGGTCCTGCTTGCTAATTTTCTACCTAGCTCCCTAAGTTCCGGTTGCAGGACTATATCCTCCTCCCTATCTAAGTTGTTAATACCAATGTGGACCATGGCCTCTGGCTGTTCACCCTCCCCCACAAGAATGTCCTGCAGCCGTTCTGTGAAATCCTTGACCCTAGCACCAGGAAGGCAACAAACCATCTTGGAGCCATGCTGATGGCCACAGGAAGGCCTATCTGCTCCCCTAACTAAAGAATCCCCTACCAGTACTGCCCTTCCACTCTTCTTCCTCCCCTCCTGTACAGCTGGGCCACCCTTGGTGCCACAGGCTTGGTTCTTGATGCACTTCTCCAAGGATCCATCGCCCTCACTGATATCCAGAATGGAAACCCGGTTAGTGAGCGGGACCTCTGGGGACTCCTGTTTCTCTTGGACTGTCTGACAGTAGCCCATTCCCTATCTGCCTGCTTGCCCCTAACTTGCGGTGTGACTACCTCTCTGCTATCCACCTAGTTCTCTGCCTCATGGATGCACCTCAGTGACTCCAGCCGCTGCTAAAGCTCTGAAACGCGGAGCTCAAGCTTGTGCAGCCGGTGATACTTTCTGCAAATGGGTTCGTCTGGGTCACGAGAAGTGTCCACGACCCCCCACATGCCACAGGATGGGCATTCCACTTGGCTGAGCTGTCCTGCCATGCCTCAACCTTAAACTTTTAAATCCTACTTAATAAACCTTATCAAAAAGTACAGTTCCTACTTTATTCTAAACCTTAGGAAAAGAATAAATCTTAAACACTAGCTAGATACTCACCAAACAGCTAGCTTCTTCTTGAACCAATCAAATTGCTTCTTTCCTGTGCCACAATTTGTTTCTTTTCACTCTCTTTCGAACTCAGCATGGGCTTGTTCCGAGCAGCTGACAGGTCCACCTCTCTGACTGCTCTTCCTGAAGGTGAGTGAGGTAGGCTGTGCTCCCCGGCTGTATTTCTCTCCCTATTCCGCGTATCTCCTGCAGGTCTGCCTCTCCGACTGCTCTTTCCGAAGGTGCGTGATCCAACTCTGGCCTGATTCTGGCTCCTTATCTGGATTAGGATCACTTGGCAGCTAAAGTAGGTTTCAGATGGAATTCCCTCCACCAAGTGGGAGCCCATCAATTAAAGGAGAGAAATGAAGCCAGGAGAAGTGGTAATAGACCTTAAAAAGGGCGGATGAGCCACTAAGATGAAGTAACGTGCCAGTATCATGGATCTTGGCAGAGATCTAGAGGTAAAGCGTTAAGTATATGGAATAGTATTGGAGGATGGATGACCCCTTTAAGTTTCTCTCCCTCTATCTGAAAAATATGGAGGCCAACTGCTGTACTTGGGATCTATAGATACCTCCCCACCTTCTGCCAGTCAATCTAAGAAAGTGAAAATAAGAGGGATGTAAAGGGACAAAATCAAGGGTAAGCCATGGCATTCACGTAAGATGGGTGAGGAAAGAGCAGCCTTCCGGCAGGGAGAGAAGAGAAATAAAGCTGGGACAGAAAATGGTGGCAGGTTGAGCAAACCTATTTAAATGTTTTCCACCAAAATCAGGTGGTATTGTGCAGGGGTAGACTAATATTAGAATAAAGTATCATGACAATTCTATTGTTCTCAGTATATGTGTTCCTCTTAAAGTAGGGTAAAAGGATAGCAAAGAGAACATAAGAAATAGGAGCAGGAGTACGCCATTCAGCCCTTCGAGCCCACTCCACCATTCAACGAGATCACAGATGATCTTCTACTTCAACTTCATTTCCTGCACTAGCCCTGTATCCTTTGATGTTTTTAATATGTATAAATCTATTGATCTCAGTCTTGAACATACTCAACAATTGAGCCTCCACAGCTTTCTGGAGTAAAGAATTCCAAAGATTCACCACCTTGAGTGAAGAAATTCCTCCTAATTTCAGTCCTAAATGGTCTACCCCTTATCCTGAGACTGCCCCCCACCGGCTCCAGACCTCCCAGACACGGGAAACACCCTTCCTGCATCTACCTTGTCGAGCCCTGTAAGAATTTTGTATGTTTCAATGAGATCATCTCTCATTCTTCTAAACTCCAGAGAATAAAGGCCCGGTCTATTTAATGTTTCCTCATAGGAAAATCCCTCCATCCCTGGAATTAGTTTGGTGAACCTTTGTTGCACTCCCTCTGTCAAGTATATCTTTCCTTACGTAAGGAGAACAAAACTGCACACAATACTCCAGGTGCAGTTTCACCAAGGCTCTATATAATTGCAGTAAGACACCTTTACTTCTATACTCAAATCCTCTTGTAATAAAGGCCAACACGCCATCTGCCTTCTTAATTGCTTGCAAGATAAAGACGTGTTTTCTTAAAATCATTAATCATGAATTCAGGCTGTATTCATGATTTGCAGTCACTTAAAGAAGTGACCTTTAGTGTATAGGACAAAATAGGTGCATAGTTTCTTGAGCATTACTTTTATCCAATATGCCCCAGACAGGGCTGCTGCAATGGAATCAGTTTCTTAGGATGGTAGGGGAGTCGTACATGAAGATGTGAAGATACTCAGCCTCATCAGAGTGACCGAGGTGTATAATTATCCCACGAGTTCTTCCATGGACATAACATCATTTAGAATACACTAAAAGTGGCAGTGCACATCACCAACATTTAAGACAGAGAGATTTTGTGCATCTGTAAGGGTATCTCAGGTATTACAATTTTTTTGGCTTTGGAGCAACTGATATCTTAACATGAAGATTTCTGGAACTCCATTCCACCACCACAAGTGCAGCAGGTCAAAATCTATATCTGCCATAGATCCCAGCTCGGCCTTAAAGTAACTCCTGTCCTTCGTCTCTTCTGCTTCCAGTGAAGATGTGAGGATACTCAGCCTCATCAGAGTGACCGAGGTGTATAATTATCCCACCTCGGATAATTGGAATTGATTATGTTCCTTAATAAAAGTTTGGACCATATTAGAGGCTTCAACAGGACTTCTCCAAGACTTAAATAGATGTAAAGAATAGGATTACCACCAAAACCTGAGAACTCCCCAGGCCTGTTCCTTTGATGTGGAAAGCGGCACACAGGCGTTTTTCCTGTTATATCTCCCCGACCCACCACTAGAATTTAAAGGGACACAGGAAATGGGGCAGAAATCCAGATGAATCGTTCTGCTTCAAATTTCTGACCTTGCTTGGTGCTTTCAGCATTGCACCTGCCACAGGAATTTCAGGGCCTTTATTTTCTGCATGACGAGCGATGAATACACCATGAACAAGAGTTTGCAATTGGTAGAGATAGTTACACTGGGAAGAACAAGCCATGCTGAGACTGAAAATTGGAATTCATGAACTCTCTGACTTTTTTCTCTTTTAGCAACTAGAATCAGGGCATTGAAGGAGGCCATTTGACCTCTTGTACCTATCTGGCTCTTTTAAAGGGCAAGCTGATTATTCCAACTCTCCTGCTCTTTCCCCAAAGCCCTCCAAATTTTTCCTTTTCCAGTGCATATCCAACCCCTTTCGTAAATTACTATTAAATCTACTTCAACCAACTTTTCAGTCAGCGCATTCCAGATCATAACAACTTGTTGGCTGAAAAAGTCTAATCTCCCCTCTAGCTCCTTTGCTAATTTTCCCTAAATTTGTGTCCGCTAGTCATCGAACCACCTACCATTGGAGATAGTTTCTCCTTAGTTACTGGATTAAAACTCTATTTCAACACATCTATTAAATCTCCCTGTAACATTCTCTGTTATAAGGAGAGTGATTTGAGCTTCTTGAATATCTTTATGTAAGTCTCTCTTCTCTGGTGCCTTCCAGTAAATCTGTTTTGCACCCTCTCCAAGGTCTTGATATCCTTCCTAAAGTGTGGTGCCCAGAAATGAACACAATATTCTAGCTGGCTTCAGATTAGTGATTCTTAAAGTTTTATCAGACCTTCCTTGGTTTTGAATCCTAGGGGCTGAATTTTACGCTGGGGGTGCAGTGCCAGGCCCCTGGTGTAAAAGTCTGGGTAGAAGCTGCCTCCAATTATCCGCTTCATCCTGTAGCCATTTAGCAGACATTGGGCTGTTAATTGGCTTTAGGTGGGCCTTCTGCCCCATCTGGGAGGAAGCCCTACCTCTGAGAGCTGCTGAACAATCAGAGGGCCCCAGCAGCGCCAGTCAGCATCATGGCCATTGCTGGGACTGTGTGCAGTCCACTAAAGATAAGCCATGGAGCCTGGACAAAGCTAAGTCTGTGATCTCTCTGCAACCAGGTACCGGTGAGAGGGTTGGGGATCCAGGGTGGACAGTGCAGGGCAGGAGGGAAACAAGTGGGGAAATACCTTCGGGGCAGGGACAAGGTACTTTGATGGGCGCAGAGTATGCAAAAATGAGGCACCCATCCCCTTGCCTGGCAATCAGTCTGCCAGTTTTCATCTGGCGAGCTGGACACTTGGCACCAGCCTCCCCTGCCGTGAGTAAAATCCCAGAGGAAGGGGAGTGGAGGCCCTTAAGCTGCCATTAGTTGGCTACTTAAAGGCCATAAATGGCCTATGGGCAACCAGGTTGCTCGATGCCTCCCCTGCCGCAGGTAAAATTGTAGCGGGTGGGTGGAGTGAGTGGGCAGTGGACACTGTGCCACTGTCATGGTGCCCAATTTTAAGGGCACCCCACCTGCATCCTGCCCCAGGGTGATGCAAGATTCCAGCCTATGCCTCTATTTATAAGGACCAGGATCCTGCATGTTTTTATCATGGCCTTCTCAATTTGCCTTGCCACCATTATTTTATATGTGAACCCCCTCATAGGTTTCTCTGTCCCTCCTTAAAATTGTATTATTTAGTTCATTTTGCCTGTTCCCATTCTTCCCTTCAAAATATAACGTTTCATACTTCTCTATATGAAATTTCATTTGCCATGTGTGTTCTCATTTTACCAGTCTATATCCTCCTGAAATCTGCTGCTATCTGTCTCACAATTTATGAGTTTTGTGCCATCTGCAAAATTTGAAATTCTACCGTTTATACCCAAGTCCAGGTTATTAGTATATATCAAAATGAGCAATGGTCCAATATCGATGCCGGGGGACATCATGGTGCACTTCCCTCTGATCTGATAAACAACCATTAATCTACATTCAGTAATTACTCAGGAATCACAGAATCACAGGATTGTTACAATGCAGAAGGAGGCCATTCAGCCCATCATGTCTGCACCAACTCTTCGAATGAGCTATTCCCTTAGTGCCATTCTCCTACCTTTTTCCCGTAATGCCGCACATTATTTATTTTCAGACAACAGTTTAATTCCCATTAGAATGCCTTGATTGAACTTGCCTCCGCCACACTTCCAGGCATTGCATTCCAGACTCTAAACACCCGCTGTGTGAAAAAGTTCTCTTTCATATCGCTTTTGCTTCTTTTGCTAGTCACTTTAAATCTGTGCCCTTTCATTCTCAATCCTTTTATGACTGGGAACCGTTTGTCCCTATCTACTTGTCCAGGCCCGTCATGATTTTGAATACCTCTATCAAATCTCCTCTCTGACTTTTCTTCTCAAAGGAAAACAGTCCTAACTTCTCCAATTTATCTTCATAACTGAAGTTTCTCATCCCTAGAACCATTCTCATGAATCTTTTCTGCAATATTTCCAATGCCTTCCTAAAGTGCCCAGAACTGGATGCAATACTCCAGCTGAAGCCAGACCAGTGTCTTATAAAAGTTCAACAAAAATTCCTTGCTCTTATACTCTATGTCCCTATTAATAAAGCCTAGGATATTGTATGCTTTATTAACCACTCTCTCAACCTGTCCTGCCACCTTCAATGACTTACGCAAGTAAAATGATTACATACAAAACAAACCAAGTTACTGTAGCCTCCTGAAGCTACTTGGCTTCCAAATCTTCCTGCAATAAGTTAGTTCCACCCAAAAATGGCATGTTTCCAATGACCGATAGTATTCAGATCTTAGCATCATTATACAAATTAGATTGACCCAGAAACTGCCATGGCATCGACCAACTTCTTGTTTTCCGCCACTTTACGTGCAGCATTTGCCCAAGCGGAATATAGAAATCATTGTGCAAGTTAGTAGAAATTAAATCTCCCAGAAACCTTTAGCAATCCATTGTTTCACTATGAATAGCACATCAAAAGCAATTTCTAGGCTATGGCATGAGTTGCTTCATGTCATGCGTCAATGATCAATTATAGTCTAATTATGCCTTTATTCATGAGAGCAGTGGGAATCAGCCTATGAAAATTCTTTCAGCAGTATATTTCTGTTCTTATGACATACGTGAAGCAATTTACATAACCTCATTGTTTTCACTTTCAGACTATTACTTACTACATTCTTGCTATCACTGGTCTGCTTTGGTGCAGTGTTCTTTCACTAAATCGCTAATAACTATCACCTTAGATACATGCATGTACGATGGTCCTACTTTCTAGTAATATTTATGCATTATATTTATGTTTATCTTTATGTTCTGCAATGTCTTTCAGACCTCCAGACAAGTTCTCTTAGGTGATGAGATACAATTCACCCTGATATATTGGAAAATTTTTTACCTTTTTGCAATTTTTTTATTCATGCATGGAACGTGTGCGTTGATGGCAAGGCCAGCATTTGTTGCCCATCCCAAATTGCCCTCGAGAAAACATTGGGGTGAGAAACCTTTTGATTTACTGCAGTCCATCTTGTGCAGGTACATCTACAGTGCTGGTAGGAAGGGCGTTCATGGATTTTGATTGACTGACAGTGAAGAAAGGGTGATATAGTCCCAAGTTAGGATGGTGTGAAGCTTGGAAGAGAACTTTCAGGTGGTGGTTTTCCCATGCATCTGCTGCCTTTGTCCTTCTGGATGGTAGAGGTTATGGGTTTGGAAGATGCTGTCGAAAGAGGCTTGGCGAGTTGTTGCAATGCATTTTGTACATGGTACACACTGCTGCCACTGTGCGCCTGTGGAGGAGGGAATGAATGTTCAAGATGATTGACTGGGTGCTGATCAAATGGGCTGCTATGTTCTGGATGGTGCCGAGCTTTGAGTATTATTGTATATGCACTCATCCAGCCAATTGGAGTGTTTTCCATCACATTCCTGAACTGTGCCCTGTAGATGGTGGATAGGCTTTTGGGGGTCAGGAGGTGAGTTGCTCACTGCAGAATACCCCATCTCTGACCTGCTTTTGTAGCGACAGTATTTATATTGTTAGGCCAGTTCAGTTTCTGATCAATGGTAAGCCCCAGAATGTTGATAGTGGGGGTTTTAATGATGGTAATGCCATTGAATGTCAAAGGGAGATAGTTAGCTTCTCTTTGTTGGAGATAGTCATTGCCTGGCACTTGTGTGGTACGAATGTTACTTGTCATTCATCGGCCCAAGTCTGAATGTTGCCCAGGTCTTGCTGCATGCAGACACGGGCAGCTTCAGTATCGACTTCAAAAGCTTCTGAACATGTAAGCTGTTCTTGGATATTTTCATTGACACTAACAAAATCACATTCTCTGACATTTCAAAGATTTAGATTCCCAACCAAGAACTATTGTTAATTCTTTTAAAATGACTAATAATTTATATATTTATTCATTAAAAGGGGAATGCTGTCCATTTACAAATCAAAAAAAAATATTGATAAGCACTGTTTGAGGAAAACAATATTACTTTCGGAAATAATTCAATGAATTTAATTCTCTATGTGTGAATAATATCATTCTTTTCACCAGGATAACTGCAAGTATTAACTTAGAAGAATTCAGTAATGAAGCATGTAGGTACCTTGTAAATTATTTCATTGAGGTGATCCTCAGTATTAAGTAGAATATAAGAAACAGGAGGAATAGAGCAAAACAAAAAAAATGCAGTTCTATATTATGTAAATCAAGGCTGAAGTTCACAGCTCAAGCATACTTTATTCATGCGGAGGAAGATTAAAAACTAGTGCAAGGATTACCTGGAATTCATTGCAAGTAAGTGTAGACTGCATTCAGGAAAATTTGCTTAGCTTTACCTTGAAATTAAACCCGGTTGATTAAGTATAAATCATGAGGAGCTTACTTTCTTTTTAATTAGTAGATATATGTCTACCTTTTGCTGCTGACTTTACTATAAATTAGCCTCGCATGTAGAATCTTGAGATTGATCCAAATTCTATCAGATGTTCTGGAGACTAACATCCTGCATGAACTTGTGAGATATGTGTTTTTTCATATATGAGCTATTTGGGGGCTTTTAATTAGTTGGTAAGAATGTGCCTGGCAGATTGAATGGCTGTGTCTATTCGTCTCACAAAGGCTCTTAGATCTTTCCTATAGAAGTGTTCTAAGATTTTAATTGGAAAAAAATCAAATTGACATTGATGTGATAAACAATATGTCAACACCATCAAGAAATCTGAGCAATGTCTGACATACGACAACTTGTAGATGAGTTGCCTTTCTTTGATCCAGCTCAAATCTGCAACATCACAAGATCTTTGTATAACAGTTTGTAAACTATCTGTACACCTTAATCTTTATCTAGACTTTATGATTCCAGCCAGATCAGGTTTCAGTTCACACCTCTAAACTGATAGGCATTTAGATAACAGTTTGTAAACCCTACGCCAAGGGTTATATAGACCTAAAGAAAAACATTGATCAAAAGAATTCAAAATTACTTTAGCCGTGGCTGTGATTCTGGGTTTCAGTGAGTGGGGCTGCGCTTTATAATCTCTATAGTTTTAAAATTACTGAGCTGTGTAATCCCTATTAAAAATACTGTGCTCATCAGGGACTTAGTGATTAAAGTCCATCAAGTGCCGGGAACTTATGAATTTCTTTGTTGTTAAGGTTGAGACCATCCGTTCAGCTACCTCCACTGCTTCCCCCCAAGCCCAACTTTACCCTGGTCCTGAAACAGTGGCTGGGATTTTCCAGCCCCATTGTGGTGGGACCTACTGCGGGATGTTCAGCGGCCCAGCCAAACATCCACTGAATTTCAGCAGGGCTGGGCGATCCCAGCAGTGAGAATGCCAGAAAATCCTGCCCAGTATTTTTCTCTTGTTTCTCTCCCATTTCCCTGATGTTCTCTTTGAGCTAATTTTCCCCATGCGACACCCATGCTTCTTTTACCCCATTTAAGTGCTTGTCTGACAATCCAGCTCTTACATGAGTTGCAATCCTCCAGATATGTTCTTTGGCATCAGCCACAAACTCTTTATCACTTGCCACTGATTCCAAACCCCTCACTGGCCACGGTCTAGGGCTGAAGCAGATAGCCTGAGCATCCCACATGATCTTGACCTATATCCTCTCCATCCCAAAGGTTGCTGAACTCCACCTCCACGACATGCTTGCCTCTACCCCTACCCTCAGCTCACCAGCTGCTGACACCCTTATCCACAGTTTTATCAGCCCCAGATTTGACTATTACGATATTTTCTTGGATATCTTCTAGGAGTGGAGAGAACAGCGTGCAATCATTGTTTTGCTTTCTCCCAGTTTAATTGTTCTGATTTAATTTTCTGGCTTTAGTTGCTTTTGTTAATTTGTACCAGTGGGCTTGAGCTTTGATGCCTGATTTCATGCTTGTAATTTTTATTATTTTAATTATTCTTTGCTCGTTTTAAAACTAGTCTTGATGGGGCATCCCTTCTTGGAATTTTAATGGTTTTACCCATTCAGGGAAATAACTGTTCCATCCCAGTAGTGTTCTGCTCATTCCTATCCCTCAATTTCCAGCAACCTATCCAAAAATGAGCTTATTTTATTATTTTGCCCACCAATCCTTGAATGTCTTCAAGCAAACCAATTATGTGACTCAACAGACGGCTTCTGTACCATTGGGCACCACATGCAATTTTTGCCTTAATTAGCTTTAATTTTATTGATTAAATATTGAAAAGACTGAAGCCATTGTCTTTAGACTCCACTACAAAATTCTTTCCGTGACTACCTTTTCCATCCCTTTCCCATCTCTCTTAGGTTGAACTATACCATTCACAGTTGACGTTTCGAGTCCTCATGACCCTTCAACAGAACTAAGTAAAAGTAGGAGAGGGGTGAAATATAAGATGGTTTAAGTGGCCGGGGAGGGGTGGGGGGGGGGGTTGTTGTGGTTGTTGGGACAAGCAAGCAGTGATAGGAGGAGATAACCAAAAGATGTCACAGACAAAAGAGGTGTTGAAGGTGGTGATATTATCTAAAAGAATGTGCTAATTAAGAATGGATAGCAGGACAAGCAAGGTACAGATAGCTCTAGTGGGGGTGGGGTGAAATAAAACTAAAAGGGCATAAAAGGTATAGATAAATGATGGGTGGAATACATTTAAAAATAATGGAAATAGGTGGGAAAAGTAAAATCTATATAAATTATTGGAAAAAACAAAAAGGAGGGGGAAGAAATGGAAAGGGGTGGAGATGGAGGAGGGAGTTCAAGATTTAAAATTGTTGAACTCAATATTTAGTCGGAAGGCTGTAAAGTGCCTAGTCAGAAGATGAGGTGCTGTTCCTCCAGTTTGTGTTGAGCTACACTGAAAAATGCAGCAAGCCAAGGACAGACATGTGGGCAAGAGAGCAGGGTGGAGTGTTAAAATAGCAAGCGACAGGGAGGTCTGGGTGATGCTTGTGGACAGACTGAAGGTGTTCTGCAAAGCAGTCACCCAGTCGGCATTTGGTCTCTCCAATGTAGAGGAAACCGCATTGGGAGCAACGAATGCAGTAGACTAAGTTTAGGGAAGTGCAAGTGAAATGCTGCTTCACTTGAAAGGAGTGTTTGGGCCCTTGGATGGTGAGGAGAGAGGAAGTGAAGGGGCAGGTGTTGTATATCCTGCGTTCGCATGGGGAGGTGCTGTAGGAGGGGGTTGAGGAGTAGAGGGTAATGGAGGAGTGGACCAGGGTGTCACGGAGGGAATGATCCCTACGGAATGCCATCGGGGGTGTTTGGTGGTGGCATCATGCTGGAGTTGGCGGAAATGGCGGAGGATGATCCTTTGAATGCGGAGGCTGGTGGGGTGATAAGTGAGGACAAAGGGGACCCTATCATGTTTCTGGGAGGGAGAAGGCGTGAGGGCGGATGCGGGAGAGATGGGCCGGACACGACTGAGGGCCCTGTCAACTACTGTGGGTGGAAAACCTCGGTTAAGGAAGAAGGAGGACATGTCAGAGGAACTGTTTTTGAAGGTAGCATCATCAGAACAGATGCAGCGGAGGCGAAGGAATTGAGAGAATGGGATGGAGTCCTTACAGGAAGCGGAATGTGAGGAGCTGTAGTCGAGGTAGCTGTGGGAGTCGGTAGGCTTGTAATGGATATTGGTGGACAGTCTATCATCAGAAATTGAGACAGAGAGGTCAAGGAAGGGAAGTATCAGAGATGGACATGTGAAAATGATGGAGGGGTGGAGATTGGAAGCAAAATTACAAAGTTTTTTCAGGTCCTGATGAGAGCATGAAGCAGCACCTAAGTAATCATCGATGTACTGGAGAAGGAGTTGTGGGAGGGGTCCGGAGTAGGACAGGAACAAGGAATGTTCCACATACCCCATGAAGAGACAGGCATAGCTGGGGCCCATGCGGGTACCCATAGCCACACCTTTTATTTGGAGGAAGTGAGAGGAGTTAAAGGAGAAATTGTTCAGTGTGAGAACAAGTTCAGCCAGACGGAGGAGAGTAGTGGTGGATGGGGATTGTTCGCGCTCTGTTCGACGATGAAACAAAGAGCCCTCAGACCATCCCGGTGAGGGATGGAGATGTAGAGGGATTGGACGACCATGTTGAAGAGGAGGTGGTTGGGGCCAGGGAACTGGAAATTGTTGATGTGATGTAAGGTGCCAGAGGAATCACGGATGTAGCTGGGAAGGGACTGGACAAGGGGAGAGAGAAGGGAGTCAAGATAGCGAGAAATGAGCTCTGTGGGGCAGGAACAGGCTGACACGATTGGTCTGCCGGGACAGTCCTGTTTGTGGATTTTGGGTAGGAGGTAGAAGCGGGCGGTCCGAGGTTGGGCGACTATCAGGTTGGAAGCTGTGGAAGGAAGATCTCCAGAGGAGATATGGTCGGTAACAGTCCTGGAAACAATGGCTTGATGTTCAGTGGTGGGGTCATGGTCCAGGGAGAGGTAGGAGGAAGTGTCTGTGAGTTGACGCTCAGCCTCCGTGAGGTAGAGGAAGTGCGCCAGACAACAACAGCACCACCCTTGTCAGCAGGTTTGATGACAATGTCAGGGTTGGACCTGAGAGAATGGAGTGCAGCAAGTTCAGAGAGAGACAGGTTAGAATGAGTGAGAGGAGCAGAGAAATTGAGACAACTAATGTCATGCCGACAGTTCTCAATACAAAGATCAAGAGAAGGTAAGAATCCAGAGGGAGGGGTCCAGGTGGAGGGAGAATATTGGAGGTGGGTAAAAGGATCTGTTGAACAGGGAGAGGACTCCTGCCCAAAGAAGTGAGCCCGGAGACAAAGGCGCCTGAAGAAGAGTTCAGCATCTTGCATAGCCCGAAATTCATTGAGATGGGATCCCTGTTCAACGGATCCTTTTACCCACCTCCAATATTGTCCCTCCACCAGGATCCCTCCATCTGGATTCTTACCTTCTCTTGATCTTTTCATTGAGAACTGTCAGCATAACATTAGTCGTCTCAATTTCTCTGCTCCTCTCACTCATTCTAACCTATCTCCCTCTGAACTTACTGCACTCTGTTCTCTCAGGTCTAACCCCAACATTGTCATCAAACCTGCTGACAAGGGTGGTGCTGTTGCTGTCTGGTGCACTGACCTCTACCTCGCGAAGGCTGAGCGTCAACTAGCAGACACTTCCTCCTACCTCTCCCTGGACCATGACCCCACCACTGAACATCAAGCCATTGTTTCCAGGACTGTTACCGACCATATCTCTTCTGGAGATCTTCCTTCCACAGCTTCCAACCTGATAGTCGCCCAACCTCGGACCGCCCGCTTCTACCTCCTACCCAAAATCCACAAACAGGACTGTCCCGGCAGACCAATCATGTCAGCCTGTTCCTGCCCCACGGAACTCATTTCCCGCTAACTTGACTCCCTTCTCTCTCCCCTTGTCCAGTCCCTTCCCACCTACATCCGTGACTCCTCTGATACCTTACGTCACATCAGCAATTTCCAGTTCCCTGGCCCCAACCACCTCCTCTTCACCATGGACGTCCAATTCCTCTACACCTCTATCCCCCACCGGGATGGTCTGAGGGCTCCCTGCTTCTTCCTCGAACAGAGGCGCGAACAATCCCCATCCACCACTACTCTCCTCCGTCTGGCTGAACTTGTTCTCACACTGAACAATTTCTCCTTTAACTCCTCTCCAAGTAAAAGGTGTGGCTATGGGTACCCACATGGGCCCCAGCTATGCCTGTCTCTTCATGGGGTATGTGGAACATTCCTTGTTCCAGTCCTACTCCGGCCCCCTCCCACAACTCTTTCTCCGGTACATCGATGATTACTTCGGTGCTGCTTCATGCTCTCGTCGGGACCTGAAAAAACTTTGTAATTTTGCTTCCAATCTCCACCCCTCCATCATTTTCACATGGTCCATCTCTGACACTTCCGTTCCCTTCCTTGACCTCTCTGTCTCAATTTCTGATGATGGACAGTCCACCAATATCCATTACAAGCCTACCGACTCCCACAGCTACCTCGACTACAGCTCCTCACATCCCGCTTCCTGTAAGGACTCCATCCCATTCTCTCAATTCCTTCGCCTCCGCTGCATCTGTTCTGATGATGCTACCTTCAAAAACAGTTCCTCTGACATGTCCTCCTTCTTCCTTAACCGAGGTTTTCCACCCACGGTAGTTGACAGGGCCCTCAATCGTGTCCGGCCCATCTCTCGCGCATCCACCCTCACGCCTTCTCCTCCCTCCCAGAAACATGATAGGGTCTCCCTTGTCCTCACTTATCACCCCACCAGCCTCCACATTCAAAGGATCATCCTCCGCCATTTCCGCCAATTCCAGCATGATGGCACCACCAAATACATCTTCCCTTCACCACCCCCCCGGCGGCATTCAGTAGGGATCGTTCCCTCCGTGACACCCTGGTCCACTCCTCCATCAGCCCCTACTCCTCAACCCCTTCCTACGGCACCTCTCCATGCGAACGCAAGATATGCAACACCTGCCCCTTCACTTTCTCTCTCCTCACCGTCCAAGGGCCCAAACACTCCTTTCAAGTGAAGTAGCATTTCACTTGCACTTCCCTGAACTTAATCTACTGCATTCATTGCTCCCAATGTGGTTTCCTCTACATTGGAGAGAACAAATGCAGACTGGGGACCGCTTTGCAGAACACCTTCGGTCTGTCCACAAGCATCACCCAGGCCTCCCTGTCGCTTGCCATTTTAATACTCCACCCTGCTCTCTTGCCCACATGTCTGTCCTTGGCTTGCTGCATTGTTCCAGTGAAGCTCAACACAAACTGGAGGAACAGCACCTTATCTTCCGACTAGGCACTTTACAGCCTTCTGGACTGAATATTGAGTTCAACAATTTTAGATCTTGAACTCCCTCCTCCATCCCCACCCCTTTCCATTTCTTCCCCTTCCTTTTTGCTTTTTCCAATAATTTATATAGATTTTTCTTTTCCCACCTATTTCCATTATTTTTAAATGTATTCCACCCATCATTTATCTATACCTTTTATGCCCTTTTCATCTTTTTTCACCCCACCCCCACTAGAGCTATCTGTACCTTGCTTGTCCTGCTATCCACTCTTAATTAGCACACTCTTTTAGATAATATCACCACCTTCAACACCTCTTTGTTCTTTTGTTTGTGACATATTTTGGTTATCTCCTCCTATCACTGCTTGCTTGTCCCAACAACCACCACCCCCCACCTCCCCCACTTAAACCAGCTTATATTTCACCCCTCTCCTATTTTTACTTAGTTCTGTTGAAGGGTCATGAGGACTCGAAATGTCAACTGTGCTCTTCTCTGCCGATGCTGCCAGACCTGCTGAGTTTTTCCAGGTATTTCTGTTTCTGTTTTTGTTTTGGATTTCCAGCATCCGCAGTTTTTTATTTTTATATTTTTGTTTTTATACCATTCACACCCTGGTGTTGTGTTTTACTCCAACCCGCATATCCGCGCCATGAGCAAGACGACTTCCAACTCGATTACACTGCCCAACTCAGATCCTGCCTAAACTCATCTGCTGCTGAAACCCTCATCCTTGCCTTTATTAACTCTAACCTTGACTATTCCAATGCTCTCCTCATTGGGCTCCCATCTTCAACCCTACATAAACTCGTGCTCATCCAAAATTCTGTTGTCCTTACCTTAACTCATACCAAGTCTTGTTTACCCATTATCTCTGTGCTTGCTTATCTTCAATGGCTCCCAGTCATATAATGCCTCCATTTTAAAATCCTCATTTTTGTTTTCAAATAACTCAGTGGCCTCATTGGGCGCTCACTATCTCATTAATCTCTTCCATCTCTATATGCCTTCAAAATCTCCCTGTTCCTCCAATTGTGGGCTCATGTGCATCCCTGATTTTAATAGCACCATCACTGGTGGTCATAGTGTCACCTGCCTCGGCCCTAAGTTTGGGAATTATCTCTATATACCACTCCACTTCTCTGGCATTATCTTCTCCTTAAAGACGCTCCTTAAGATCCACCTCTGACAAAATTTTTCTGAGGTTCAGTGTCAAGATTTTCTTGTTTTAATAAAGCTCTTGTTAAGCACCTTGGCTTATTAAAAATGCTACAGAAATGCAAACTGTTGCTGCTGTAGATTTAATTTATTTTAAACCAATTTGGGTGGGTTGCACGTCCCTGAAATTCCTATGGTATTGCTGCTTCAAAAGGAGTCACTTGATGTGTCATGGTTGGGCTTGGCATTGCCCAATTCTATAGTGCTGCAGGCTCGTCTTAAAATAGGACCCTTTACGTTATACATACATTTGCTGTTACTTGTTCCTAAATGCATTATCTTTTGTTTATAAAGGTATTGAAACCCATCTCCCTTATCTCCGACCATCTACATAATTGGTCCAAGTCTCTCTGAAAATAGTTAATCACCTTTTGCCTTAATTACCTGTCTGTTTAGCTTTGAGTCATCAACAAATTTAAGAATGCTGCTTTAGGTGCCTTGCTCATCTGCTCATAAAGGATGAGTCCAGCAGAAATTTTAGAAAAGATCTCTGTAGACCATGGGCAGAATTTTCAGCCTGTTGGAGTTCCGCCCGATGTCGTCCCACGTCATTTTAAGCATCGGTGAGCGGACCCCACCCCCTGCTCGCCGACGGCAAAATTCTGCCCCACTTCTGTAGACTCCTCAAATAAAATATTCCATTTATCTGTTTTATGTTGCTAAGCTAACTCTCTCTCAATTCTGACATCCATTTCATGAAGTTTAAATCATTTCAGGTAAGGAACATTATTGAATGTCATCTACTGAATTACAGTTAGGATTAACTTGCATACATTTTTAAAGTAACTGAATTGTAAGTCCCATTACTTTTCATACAATGCTAATTTCTCTCAATGATAGCTATTGTAGGAAGATGATGTCATAGCTACTCTAGCCTGTTGGGAAGGTAAGGGTAAAAAAGATATAATCTGGAAGATTCTAATAAAGTTATGGGCAATGATGTTGCTGGTCAGTATCATCGGGCAGAATTTTGCTGTCGGTGAGCAGGGGGCGGGGCCCACTTGCCAATGCGTAAAAGGACGCAGGGTGACGTTGGACAGAACCCTCGACATCATCCGGGTCTGTTTAAATCTTCAGGAAGGTGGGGGCGCAGCAAAATTGAGGCCATTGACACAGTCATTTAAACAATTAATGGACCTGCACATCCAACCTTAAGGTTGGCGGGCAGACCAGGTGCCCCGGAGGCAAATAGATAAAACATGAAACCTCATCCAGCGGCATTTTAATAACGTTATAATGTAAATTATGAACATGTCCCATCTCATTGTCACATGAGGGGGACATGTTAGGGGATTTTTTTTTTCTATTTTTAATATTTTTCAAAGTGTCAGCGATCTCCTTGAGGCAGCACTTAGCTGTGCGCTTTTTCGTGCACATGCGTGAAAAAGCACACTCTCGCTTTTGGGGAATCCTTCCCCAACTGCACAGGGAGCACATAGTCCTTCTCGCCGGGTGTCACGCTGGGCGGGCCTTAATTGGCCCGCCCACATAAAATCATGGCGGGGCCTACTTCTCCAGAAGGGATCGGCTCCCCGCCCGCTGGAGATTGGGTTGGGCCTGCCTGCCCGACAGGCAGAAAATTCTGTCCATAGTCTCCATTTGCTATTATCGAGGGTTAATTTTCAATTTTGACACCTGAACGGTAAATGATTAGGATGAACATTGGATGAATTTGACAATGAGTGGGCGATTTTCTCTGCCACATTAATACCCAGACAATGAACTGCCTCCATACTATTCTGTAAATAATTGTGTTGAGTTTGTTTGGAAGAAGTTAAAGATCCTATTACCTACATTAAAATGGTGACTACACTTCAAAAGTGCTTAATTGGTTCTAAAGCACATTGGGTGTCCTGAAGCTGTGAAAGGAGTTATATAAATGCAAGTTGTTTACTTATTTTTTATGTATTATCTAGCGCTGTATTTTGTTCCTCGTGTTGTATGCTTTAGATATTTACTCATAACAGCCACAAAATGCCCCTAACATTTTCCCACTACAGATGTTAGGTTAGTTAGTCTGTGATTACCATGTTTTGCTTCATGCTGAATACATGAACTAGCTTTGCTTTCTCTAGTCCTCAGGTCCTACTCTAGTCTTTGAAGAGCTCTGAAAAATATCAAAGCATCATTAATTTCCTGTTTTAATTATTGATGATTTTAGCATGTATCCAATCTGGCCCCAGAAGCCTTGTGGATATTTTATACTTCCAGTTTCTGTGTAACATATTCTTTGGCAACTTCTGTATGTGTTATTGCTTAGCCCAGGGGTATCCAACATTCAATCTCGGGCCAAAATATATGCCTTGATAATCTGGCTCTTGTAGCATAGTCAATTCCGCTTTTGTTGCATTTATATTTCTTATTTACTGGTTTGTCTTATTTGAATTTTATGCATCTGTAGGTTTCTGAACAACAGCAAATTACCTTTAAAAAACACCTTTCATAAAATACTTCACAGAATTGTATTCAGGCAAAAATAGAAAGATATCTGAGGTGGAGTGGCCAAAAGCTTGGTCAAAGAGGTGGGTTTTAAGGAGGGCCTTAAAGGAGGAGAGGAAACAGTAAGGTGAAGAGATTTAAGATGGGAATTCCAGAGCATAAGTTCTAGATAGCTGAAGGTATGACAACCAGTGGTCAGACAGAATGTACAAGAAGATAGAGCCAGAGGAATGAAGTGTACTGGGGAAGGTAAAGGGCTGGAGAAGGTTACAGGGAGAGGGAGGGGTAAAGCCAAGAAAGGATTTAAATACATTGATGAGAATGTTAAATTGGAGGCATTAGAAGAACAAGAGCTAATGTAGGTCAGCAAAGATAGGGGTAGTGCATGATAGGATTCGGACAACAGAGATTCGGATGAGCTGAGGTTTACAGAGGCTTGAATTTCTTGGTTGTTGGGTGCACACAATCGGCGGGCCCGGCAGCGGGTGGGAAATGGGTCACCAGCCGTGATTGGCCCCCGACCACGATTTCATGCTGGCTGGGCAATTAACAGCCAGCCAGCATGAAATGTACACTGAAATGCCGGGGTGAGGGCGGGTAAAGGGCATGTGCCCGTGGGACATAAAATTCTGAATGGGAGGCAACAAAGCCTTGTATGGGGGTTTCAGCTGGAGATGGGCTGAAGTAGGGAGCGAGGCGGCTGATATTATAGAGGTCAAAGTAGGGGGTTAATGGGTGTTTAAACGCCTGTAAATTGGTAGATAAATCCTAAGATGTGTTAGTATTAGAAATTTATATAGGCAGATTAATGAGCACATGGATTTCAATTCTTTATGTAGCTGCCAGAGCTCTGTACATTTATGTGACATATGAAGACAAAAGCTTGGATGCCCATAGTTTCTTTAAATGCTGACTTGACATCCAGCAGGATACTCATGTCAGGATGGCGTGACCACTGGATCAGTGTTAGTGTTCTTACTCTGGGCAGAATTTTGCCTTTGGCAGGTGGGCACGGTGGGGGCGGGCAGGAAGCCAACCTCCGCTCACGATCGGGTCCGGATGTAAGGCCCGCCCAGCGTGAAAGGCGGCTCCGGGAGCTCTGAGAAGGGGCGGGCGAGGGCAGGGGGCCTGTTGTCCGCCAGGTCCAATGGCAACCCAGCGGCTGATCCAGAAGTGGCCCAGGCAGCCCCTGGAAGGCTGCCACGGAACGACGTCTCCTGTATTCCTGCTATGGATTCAAGTGGTGTTGGACACGGTAGGCGGGAGGGCAGGTCGGCAGAGTCGTCGGCCCCACGTTTCTCCGATGAGTGCCTTGTAGCTCTCCTGGAGGAGGTGGCTTCCATAAGGGACACCTTTGTCCCCAGAGACGCAAGGAGGAGGCCACTGCACCTCACCAAGAAGGCATAGGAGGAGCTGGCATCCTGGTGAGCAGCCATGACGTGGTGAGGCGCACATGGGTGCAGTGCCAGAAGTGCTTCAATGAGCTGCTGCAATTGGGAAGGGTCAGTACCATGTTGGCATGGGTCAGTGTACAGAACAGTTAAGGGATGGCCATCCCCCCATGGAGCTCAAGGGTGTTAGAGTGTGAGTGGCATCTGTCAATGATGCCGGAGCTGGCAAAGGGGGTGAGTCCTGACTGCTTGGACTGAGAGCCTTGTGGGTCAAGGGTAATGAATCAGGTGTGCTCTGTGAAGTGTTCCTCAGCTGGGGTTGGCCAGGCTGCAATGGCGCTGCAGGTAGAGAGTGGATTAATCAATGTTCCTCTGTCCTTTCAGGAGAAGACATTCCAGAACAATATTGAGAGGTCGAAGACTGGCTGAGGACCCCCACACCTTCCCATCCTCACCCACTATGAGCAGGAGACCTTGGAGCTCGAGAGGCAGCATGCACCTCGGTCAACAGTCAACGGTGAGGTTGGTGTGTCAGATGAAGGTAAGAGTGCAGTGCATAGAGGTGAGAATTTCAGATAGTGCAACCATTCTAGTGTAGTCTTTATATTGATGTGAGCCTCAAACCTGAAGTCCCCATTGATAATTGAAAGACGAGAGCACCATGATGCAGCTCTCCATTGTCTCACCAGGGTGCCCAGCATGCACAGTGACAGTGTGATTACTCTCACTAATGACATGTTCTCCCTCTCATTTTTAGATTCACCAGCAGGTGTTCACACTCAGGACCCTGAAGAGCCACCACTGACCCCATAGGACCACCAATATCCTCATGCACCTGCATCACACCCACTCTGTCAAACAGGCACCAGCGCAGATACTAGCACCTCGGTGGGAATTGTATTGCCATCTAGTATCTCACGTTGGTGAGAGCACTTCACACTCGCTTGAGGTGCAGGTGGAGGCAGAGAATGCCCAGGGCACTGGCAGTCGGAGGACTGCTGGGGACCAGGACAATGATCAGTCGATGGCTGACGACGGGCTCTGGAGTCGTCCATTAGGCACCAGATGTTGGAAGTCCAGTGGGTTGTGTGGGAGGATCTGGTGGAGAAACATGAGGGAATGCATGCCATGGTGTCTGTTTGGGATGAGTCCCTGTGGAGCATGACCACAGTGTTGACTCTCATAGCCGAGTCTCCTCCATGGGGAGGGTGGCGACTCTGATGGGGAGGCTACTCTAGGGGCAGAATCAGGGGTGCTTGGGGATGCACTTGAACCTGCAAGCCCACAAACAGGCAATGACCTCAAGTGGTCAGTGTCCATGTGGGAGATGGATTGGGCACCCAGTATCCCAGCTATGTGCCCGTCCATAAATGGTGAGCAGGGAGGTCCAGAGTGACCTCATGTTGGCGCATGAGCTGCCTGTCATCTCTGCGGGCTCCACACAGGGTGCTCTGGATGTCGGCAACAGCTCCTCCACCCCTCTGCCAGTGGCCGTCAATTCTGATGAGGCTGCAGCAACTGTGGAGTTGCCAGCCGTGGCACTGGCTGGTCTCTCCTATCGGGGCTAGCACAGGCTCCACTGGTCAGAGGACGACGCCAAGGTCACGAAGGCCAACAAGACAGCAGAGTCAGCAGGCTGTCTCCAATGCCAGTGCCAGTGAGGGAGAAGCACCTAGACATAGCACCCGCAAAGTAAATTTAAAGCACCTAAAGCATGAGATGGGCTTGTCACGGGTGATATTTTGTTCCCCCATTTTGAGTGTTTTAATGGTGTGACAAACAACACCGGTTAATGTTTTAGTTCAGCAACCTGTCACATGCAACATTAAATGAGATTTTATTTTGAGCTATTGGCCTGAGTATGCTTCATTTGTTCTGTAGGTGCAGGTTAGGCCATTATATAATGATGGACATGTCTGTCCTGATACTTTATTGCACAGGCACAGAGTGCATGTTGGTGGCCAAGGAAATGGTCTTTTCTGAGATCGAGAATGGAGCCCAGCCCTCACATGTGGTGGTTCTTATTTGGTAGGCTAGCTGAAGGAGTGTTGGATCAAAGTATCCCAGGTGCCTCTGTGGAGGTTACCCAGGTCTACATCCATGCCCTTAGCGTTCTTCTCACTGTGCTCATCCTCACTACTAGACTCATCATCTGTTGCATGTGCAGCTGTGTCAACATCCTCTTCCTCCATGGGTCCCCCCTTTCCAGTGCCAGATTGTGCAGAGCGCAGCACGCAACCACTATTAGCAATAGCCGCTCTGGGCGGTATTGCAGGGCGCCCTCTGAATGGTCCTGGCATCAGAAGCGCATCTTGAGAAGACCAATGGTTGTCTCTATCACCGCCCTTGTGGAGGATTGGCTCCTGTTGTACCACTGCTTGGCCTCTGTTCTTGGGTGGCGGAGAGGCGTCATGAGCCACCTCTTCAACAGATAGCCCTTGTCACCCAGCAGCCATCCATCCAGTCGGGCTGGAGCACTGAAGAGACTTGGCACCTGGGAGTGTCTCAGGATGTAAGCGTCATGGAAGCTGCCTGGATACATTGCGCAGACTTGCTGACTCAGCATCCTGTGATCACACACTATCTGCACATTCAAGGAATGGAAGACCTTCCTGTTAACAAAGGCCCCTGGCTGACCTGTTGATACCTTGATGGCCACATGTGTGCAGTCAATGGTACTCTGGATGCAGAGGAACCCAGCAATCACTGCGAAGCCTCTGGCTCGCTCAGCCTGGCTGGCCTCGTCCGTGCAGAAATGAATGAAAGTCAATGCACGCCTGAACAGAGCTTCTGTCACCAGTTTGGCACAACTGTGGATAGCTGATAGGGAGACTCCACACAGATACCCATCTGAGCCCTGGAAAGAGCCAAAGACAAAGAAGCTGAGGGCCACTGTGACCTTCAGAGCCACTGGCATGGGGTGCCCATCCAAACATTTGGAGCTGATCTCAGGCCCAATCCTCTGACAAATGGAGATGACTGTCTCCCTTGAGACATGAAGCCTCCTTTGGCATTGCACCTCGGACATATTGAGGTAGCTGCATTGCCGCCTGTAAACCCTGGCAGCAGGATAGTGCCGTCTTCTGTGGCCCCTTGCACCTTGGACTGCCAGTTGGCCCTGTCCACCACTGTGCCTGCGCCTCTCCTCCCACAGGTCATTCCACAGGAAGCTGCATTGGGGCAACTGGACTCCTCGTCCTTCTGCCCCTCTCTTCCTCTTCAAATGAAGTGCCTCCAGCAGAGACCACAATCCCCATTACTAGGGTTATTGAAGGCTGTCTGATACCTGGAAGGCCCCACACAGTCTGAATCCTCCGTGGGCTTGGAAGACACTAATGAGTCCTGAAATGAAGCCTAGAAATGATCAGAATACAGCAAGATGAAGTTGTCCAGTTCACAGAAGCAATCAGCAGCACATGATCTCCAAAACTCCTCATTACTCACGTTGACAATGCTGCTGATTCTTCTTATCCCGCCTGTGCATCAGCTTTTGCAAACTGTGGCCTGCCCGCCTGCCCATTTTGCCTGTATGACGGCCAAAAAAAATCACGCGGACTATGTAAAATCTGTGACAATTGGTTTGACAAGGGCCTTAACTGGCCTCTTAATTAATGGCGGGCGCGCCTCCGTCTTCTGCCGCACCCGCCGAGCGAAATATAGCGAGAGTGCACGTTGACGTTGGGACGCTCGGCTGGCGTCGTGTGTTATTTCACGATTGAGTGAGTCGGGTGCACGCCCGCCCATAGAGCAAAGATTCCTGCCCTCTAAGTCAGATAACATGTGAATGGGTCGCAGAATGTATGGGCAGAATGTCCAGCTTGGGTTTAATTTGATTGTTGAGTTTGTACTGAAACTTCAGTAGAAATACATAAGTCAGAGCATAGGGATGTCTCCTGTATCATGTGCACTTCCCAGGCATATTTCATTACTGGCTGCAATCCATATTTAGCGCATGAGCTCAATAAATAGAGATTGAGTACTTCACTGATTATGAGCACTGCAATGTCATTGTGCTGTGGTCTGCACTGCTGCGGAGGTTGCAGTGGCACTAATTCAGAAAACCTGATCTCGCTGTTAACTTAATGGGGGAAGTGCTATGATAATTAGCTGTTCAACGTTTTTGGTGAGGGTCTCTGTGGAGTGGCACAAAGGTAGCAGAAATTATGTTTGGCATAGATAATAGCATAAGTCAGACCACAATTTTCTAAACTTTCTGCATTATAATCATGGCCTATGCCATGGATATGCCAAAGCAATGACACAAGCTTTGAACAAATTCAAGCTTAATATGTTGGGTGAGCTCCTGTAGTAATTCTTGCTGTGTCAAGCAACTTGCTTTATGGGAGAGAAGGAAATTACAGCTGTTGGGCTTGGAAGCCTTCAACAGCATAGCATGCTTATGAGCGCTGTGGTAGCTGAAGAATTAAAAAAAATGTTCAATTGCTTCGGGGCTTGGGAATGTACACTCATTGGGCCTTTAAAATGTAAATCCTCCTTCTCATTTCATTGCAGTGTTATATACCAGGAATGTTATGCACTGCTGTTAAGGTGCAGCTGATGGGAAAACATCATCTGACGTAATGCTGTTACTTGTATTTCTATATTACTCCCCATATTGGGATAGAAAAATTGCATGAGCCCTTAGCATTTTTAGCAGGATGTTGAAGTGTAAGAGAGCTGGCAGAAAGGCTGCCCACCTTGTCAAGAAGAAATAATAATTTGCATAATGTTACTGGAATTTATTGTAAAATAGAGTAATGGTGGGATGTGCCTATGTGTTTATATGTGTGTGTGTATGTTGGTGAGATTTAATTGAATTAGAGGCAGCTAGTCTGGGTGCTTTGCTCTAAGAAGAGAGCGTAAGTTTGAAATGTTAATTAGATAAACATGGGGAAGTTTAGAAACACAGGTGTCAAGGGAACATTTGCATTTTGAAATAGTCTAGACTAGATTGTTTTCAAAGGAGGGGGTAAAATGTGTCACCTAGCCAGGTGAAATTTAGAAAAAGTGTGTTTATTTTCCCCAAAGATTACCGGTAAAACTTAGTGCAATGTGAACGTTTTAATATCAGGGAAATAAAGTCTAAAGGCATAGGGCTGAATGCTTGGCTTGGCAAGTGGACCCAGGGCCCGCTCGCTGAGGTGCAAAATGACATGGGGTGATGTTAGGCGTGCGTCCCAATGTCACCGCGCGTCATTGAGATTTTCAGTTTAGTGGGCGTTGCTGAACTGTCAAATGTCTCTTAAGGCCATTAATTAACTAATGAAGCCTATTGGGAAAGCTGCCCATCCAACCTTAAGGTTGGCGGTCAAGTGAAGAGCCAAGGTGATTCATCCATGGGCAGGATGAGGTTTCATGAAGGGTTTACAAATTAAATATATTTTTTCATTAAAATTCATTGACGTGTCCCAGCTCATGTGATACTGTCACATGAGGGGCCATATCTTAAATGTTTTTTTCCCTTTCTTAAAATTTTTAAAACTTATCTCCCTGAGCCACAGAGGTGCCTCAGGGAGCTTTCTACGTTCATTCATGTGCATGCGAAAGAGCGCACTCCTGGCTCAGGGAACTCCCTTCCGCCTGCACGGGGAATACACAGTGTTTCCGGATGCGTGTCACGCTGGGTAGGCATTAAATGGCCCACCCATGTAAAATAGCGGCACGGACGTGATTGGGGGTGCTGTCGGGTCCGTGCCTGCCTGTGGCCGCCCCCACACAACCCCCCCGATGGGGGAAAAATTCTACCCATAGTGAAATAATGGGTATTTGCATTCAAAGAGGAAGATATGTATAAAGAAGGAGCAAGGGCTACGTGTAAGGGAAGGTATTTTTAAGATCTTACAATTATGAAAAACCTTCAGCATCTATGCCTCAAGCTGCGGTCTTCAAAGGACTGAAGTTAAGAAAACTCACTTGGAAGTCGACTTGTTCAGGATATCATGTTTCTTTCCCTGGGTCTCTTAAAATCTGTGTGTCCTACTGTTGCCTGAACAAAAGTGTAACTGGGAGTTAGATTGAGTAGGGGATTTAGAAGTTATCAAAGTAGTGATTTGCAGATCTATGTATGTATTTAAAATCATTGCTCATATTAATAAATGTTTAATCCAGTTTTATAAAAGCCTATAAAACTTGGTGATCTTATTACTACTGGATTCAAGGTACGCATCTTGAAATTTATACAATTTGAAAATTAGTTGTGACAGTTGTTTCAAGTTTCCCTTAGGGATTTGAACAGCTCGGCATTTACCATCTGCTGTGTCATAACATAATTGGGGGCTCTTTGCGGGACATATTTGAATCTGCTTGATTTTTTTTGCAGTTTGTGAATCTTAAGGTTATGAGTACAAGAAACACTTTGAATTCAGGAGTTGGTGTGAGGTTTTTTGTGGTGGTGAGACTGAAATATGGCTTTGGCAGTTGTTCAGACTTGTCTGGGAATTGAAGTTATAACTGGCTGGTTTACAAAAAAGTAAATAAAGTTAAGATACTGGAATTGGCGGATACATTACACTTGCAGTTAACTGTAGGGGCTAAGAAAGCAGATATAATTGAAGGTATAGCACAGCACTTAAAGTTGGAAGTGATACCTGACACTAGTGAGTCACAGTGAGACTTCAGTTAGAAATGAAGAAGCTTGAACTTAAACAAGCGAAGAAAATGAGAAAACTTGAGCAAGAGGCAGCAGAAAAAGGACATTTCAAAGGGAGCAAGTGGAAAGGGAGGAGAAAGAAAGAAAGCTGGAAATTGAATTCCAGGCAAGAGAGAAGGATAAATAAAGAGGCAAGGGGAAGAGAGAAGGAAAGAGAAAGCGCACACTAGCTTAAAAGGCTGGAAGTCAAAAAAAGAAGAGATCTTAGATTCTGAGGAAAGTTCTGATGAGGGAAAAAAACCTTTAACCTAAAACCTAGTGGGGAGATGTCTAAATTTGTACAAGGTCTTCCAAAACCGTTTTTAGCCCTTACCACTACCATTAACACTCCCTTTGTCCTTTGTTCATGACATCTTTGTCAACCTCCTCTTTGCACCCACCTATCACTGGCTTTCTACTCAGCTTCACCTGCTCCACCACCCCACCCCCCCCAAGCGGTATAAATTTCATCACACTTCTACTTCTCTGTAACTCTGAAGAAGTGTCATACGGAATTGAAACGTCAACTCTGTTTCTCTCTCCACAGATGCTGTCAGACCGACTGTGTTTGATAACATTGTTCAGGAAGAAAGACTAAAGGACAATTCAGCTGAAATGTTTAGTCCAAAACAGTTAGTGGAGTTGCAGAAAAAAGATTTGCAAATACAACGTTCATATCAGACAGCTTACTCAGAAACAGAGGCAAAATTTATTCCAGAATGTTATTGCATTAAGGGTAATATTTTAATGAGAAAATGGAGTCCATATCATGTTTTAGCAAATGAAAGCTGGAGGGAGGTACATCAGATTTTTATCCCATTGGTATATAGAAATGATATTCTGAGGATAGCTCATGAAATTCCAATGGGAGGACAGTTAGGCGAAGATACAGAAACATTTTTATTGGCCTGGATTGCATAGGGATGTAGCCAAATTCTGAAGAACATATCACACATGTCACTTGATAGGGAAACCACAGCAATTAAGCTGGCACCTTTAATTCCAATTCCAGCATTTGAAGAATCTTTTACTAGGGTTGTGATTGATTGTGTAGGACCCCTCCCTAAGACTAAAAGTGGAAATCAGTAGTTATTGATAATAATGGGTGCATCTACCAGATTTCCTGAAGCAATACCTTTGAGAAATAGTACAACAAAGAAGATTATGGAAGAGTTCATTAAATGTTTTTTTTAACAAGATATGGCTTACCTAAAGAAATACAATCATATTAGGGTTCAAATCTTTTGTCACAGCTGTTTAAGGAAGTAATGAACAGTTTGGGCATAAAACAAATTAAGTCAACAGCTTATCATCCTCAGTGACAAGGGACTTGGGAAGATGACATCGAACTCTAAAAACTATGATGAGTGCGTACAGTCAGGATTATCCACAGGTCAGGATAGAGGAATTTCATTCTTGTTATTTGCTCTTAGGGATGCTCTAATGCATTGATTGGTTTTAGTCCTTTCGAACTAGTCTATGGCCATAAGGGAAGGAGATCACTGAAATCGATTTATGAGAAATAGGTGTGTCAAAATTCAGAAACTACTCTCCTGGATTATGTATCAAACTTCAAAGAGAGAAAAGACAGAGCATGAGAGTTGGCTAGGGAACATTTAAAGATATCACAGCAAATGATGAAAGTGAAAGCAGACAGGAAGGCTACAGCTTGGAATTTTGTTGCTGGAGAGAAAGTGCTATTTCTGTTACCAGTACTGGGTGACTCTTTGAAGGCAAGGTTTAGTATGCCTTACAGGATTGAAAAGAAACTGAGTGAAGTAAATTATTTAATCAATACTCCAGGTAGAAGAAAGAAGCAGGGGGTGTGTCGTGTAAATATGCTTAAAAGGTACTTTGATAGGAAAGAGGACCCAAAGGAGGTGTTAATGGGAGCAGTAGTAGATAAAGAGAAAGAAGTAGAAATGCATGATTCTGAAATTGATTTTCCCATAATTAAGTTGGATAATGAGGGGGTACTTGAAAACGTAAATGTAATATTGAAACCTTCCAGACAAGTGTCAAAGTGATTTGGAAAAGCTATTGCAGTCACACAAAGCTATTTGTGGAAATATGTCAGGGAGGACAGATTTAGCTGTACATGATGTATCTGTAGAAGTTGTATCCCCGATAAGACAACACTCTTATAGATTAAATCTGGCAAAGTTATCACAAGTGCAGAAAGAAATTGAGTTTGTGCTTCAAAATTATATAACTGAGTCTAGTTGCAGCAACTGGAGTTCGCCTATTGTACTGGTACTGAAACCGGTACCAAAGACTGTGTGTAGACTATTGAAAGGTGAATGCAGCAATAAAAGCGGATTCATATCCTATGCTATGGTTGAAGGATTATATTAAGAAAGTGGGACAATCAAAATTTATCACAAAGATTGACTTGCTGAAAGGATACTGGCAAGCACCGTTATCTGAGAGAGCAAAAGAGATATTGGCTGTTGTGATGCTTAATGGACTATATCAGTTTCAAGTCATGCTATTTGGTATGAAGAATGCACCTGCGACATTTCTAAGATGGACGAATGAAATAATTGCAGGTCTAAGCAATTGTGCTGTTTATATTGGTGACTTAATAGTTTTCAGTTAGAAGTGAGATGAGCATTTACAATATCTGGAAGAATTATTTACTCGATTACAAGAAGTTAATTTGGTGATGAACCTGGCGAAAAGTGAATTTGCAAAAGCACAAATTATGTATCTAGGCCTTATCATTGGACATGGTAAGGGGGATTTGAGAAATGTGAAAGTCGATGCCATCATGGATTTCCCAGTGCCTACAACAAAATGAGAAGTTCTGGGCATGAGTAGGTTTTATTGGAAATTTGTACCAAATATTAGCAGTGTGGTTGCTCCACTGACTGAACTATTAAAAAAGAACATGAAGTCTCAGTGGACACAGGAGAGTCAGAAGGCATTTGACAGTTTGAAAACTGTATTAACTATGACACCAGTATTGACAGTACCCAATTAAGCCAAGCAATTTAAGTTGGCCGTTGGCGCAAGCGATATCGGCATTGGGGCCGTACTGTTACAAGAAGATGACACTGGAATTGAAAAACTGATAGGGTGTTTTTCACAGAAGTTGAATGTACAACAGAGAAGATATTCAACGATTGAAAAGGAGAGTCTTGGTTTGGTATTAGCATTTCAGCATTTTGAAATTTATGTAGCAAACAATTCATCAGAAACAATTGTTTATACAGACCACAATCCTTTAAAGATTCTGGGCAACTTTCGAGACAGAAATGCAAGGCTATTCAGATGGAGTTTACCATTTAATCTACAGATTATACAAGTCACTGGATGAGACAATCTGATTGCAGACTCTTCATCAAGAGCTTGAAGCTTAAAGGGAAAACCTGGACTCTGAACTGGAATGATTTCTGTTGATGCAAAGGATTTATATATATATGTTAATGCATACATCTGGTAATGTAATAGTATAGGTATTTGGATAAGTATAGGAGATGGTATAAGATGGGTTAATAAAAATGAAGACGTCTTTTTAAATTATGACGGTTCATTTTTCAATACAGAGAGGGGTGTCAAGAAGATATAATAATTCTCATAATGTTATTGGACTTTATTTTAAAATAGAGTAATAGTGGGATTTGTCAATGTGTCTTTTTTTGTGTGTATGTGAGAGGTTTAATTGAATTATAGACAGCTAGTCTGGGTGCTTTGATCTAAGAGGGGTTAGGTTTGAAATGTTAATTAGATAAACATGGGGAAGTTTAGAAACATAGGTGTCAAGGGAACATTTGTATTTTGAAATAAACCAGTCAAGATTGTTTTCAAAGGAGTGGTGTAATGCGTCTCCTAGCCAGGTGAAGTTTAGAAAAAGTGTGTTTATTTTTCCTAAAGGTTCCTGGTAAAACTTAGTGGGATCAGAGGGTTTTATTATCAGAGATATAAACTCTAAAGACATAGTGAAACAATGGGTATTTGCATTCAAAGGGGAAGATATGTATAAAGAAGGAGCAAGGGCTGTGTGTAAGGGAAGGTATTTTTAAGGTCTTACAAGTATGAAAAGCCTTCAACATCTATGCGTCAAGCTGCGGTCTTCAAAGGTCTGAAGTTAAGAAAACTCACTTGGAAGTCAACTTGTTCAGTTCATGTTTCTTTGCCTGGGTCTCTTAAAATCTGTGTGTCTTACTGTTACCGGAACAAAAGTGTAACTGGGAGTTAGATTGAATAGGGGATTTAGAAGTTATCAAAGTAGTGATTTGTAGATCTATGTATGTATTTAAAGTCATTGCTCGTGCTAATAAATGTTTAATCCAGTTTTAGAAAAGCCTATAAAACTTGGTGGTCTTATTACTACTGAATTCAAGTCACGCATCTTGAAATTTATACAATTTGAAAATTAGTTGTGATAGTCATTTCAAGTTTCCCTTTGGGATTTGAACAGCTCAGCATTTACCATCTGCTGTGTCATAACATAGTTGGGGGCTCTTTGCAGGACATATTTGAGTCTCCTTGATTTTTTTTGCAGTTTGTGAATCTTAAGGTTATGAGTACAAGAAACACTTTGAACTCAGGAATTGATGTGAAGTTTTTTTGTGATGGTGAGACTGCAATATGGCTTTGGCAGTTGTTCAGACTTGTCTGGGAATTGAAGTTATAACTGGCTGGTTTACAAAAAAGTAACTAAAGTTAAGATACTGGAATTGGTGGATAAATTACACTTGCAGTTACCTGTAGGGGCTAAGAAAGCAGATATAATTGAAGGTATAGCACAGCACTTAAAGTTGGAAGTGATACCTGACACTAGTGAGTCACAGCTGGAGGTAGTGAGACTTCAGTTAGAAATGAAGAAGCTTGAACTTGAACAAGCGAAGAAAATGAGAAAACTTGAGCAAGAGGCAGCAGAAAAAGGACATTTCAAAGGGAGCAAGTGGAAAGGGAGGAGAAAGAAAGGAAGCTGGAAATTGAATTCCAGGCAAGAGAGAAGGATAAATAAAGAGGCAAGGGGAAGAGAGAAGGAAAGAGAAAGGGCACACCAGCTTAAAAGGCTGGAAGTTAAAAAAAAGAGATCTTAGATTCTGAGGAAAGTTCTGATGAGGGAAAAAAAACCTCTAACTTAAAACCCAGTGGGGAGATGTTTAAATTTGTACAAGGTCTTCCAAAAACCTTTTTTAGCCCTTACCACTACCATTAACACTCCCTTTGTCCTTTGTTCACGACATCTTTGTCAACCTACCCTTTTCCCCCACCTATCACTGGCCTTCTATTCAGCTTCACCTGCACACATCTTGAAATTTATACAAATTGAAAATTTGTTGTGATAGTTGTTTCAAGTTTCCCTTTGGGATTTGAACAGCTCAACGTTTACCCTCTGCTGTGTTATAACATCCTGAAATTCACTCCTCATCTACTGCTTTGACACTGTCGTGCTTCTACTTAAGTGTTAGGTTCTTTCAAACATATTTATTGTCCAGGATTGTTTCTCCATTTTTAAAATGTAACATACTTTATTTCCATATTGTACATAACAACATTTAACATATTCCATTTTCCTCTGCTCAATTTTGTTCAATTTCAATTAATTTTCCCTGAGATTTAGTTTTTTTTTGTTAGCTTTCTCATGGGATGTGAGTGTCAGCATTTGTTGCCCATCCTTAAATATCCTTGACAGTAGTTCAGATAAATATGTAGGCCAGATTAGCTGAGGATGGCAGATTTCCTTTCTTAAAGGACATCAGGAAACCAAATGGGTTTTTTTCAGTAATTGATGACAGTTTTTTGGTCAATGTTACTGAGACTAGCTTTGAATACAGATTTTTTCTTTAACTAGTTAACTGAATTTAAATTCCACCAGCTGCCATGGTGGGGTTTGAACCTGGGTCTTTGCATTATTAATCTAGTGACATTAGCACTGCACCACTGCCTCCCCCTCATCCTATTTCTGCATCTGCCCAACCAAAAGCTTGCACCACCATTTTTTCTTTGACAACTTCAATTTAATAAGATAATTATTGCCATGTCACAGGTATTAACTAACTTCCAGGTTACTATCCGGGTTTGGTAAATTGCTGTTCATTAAACCCAATGCAGACTTTACTGCAGCAGCCTGTGAATTTATTTCCAACTTCATATTTTCTTCTAGGTGTCTAGCTTAGTCATTGTTGTTAGCAAGATTTACCATGAGAGTAGATACTTCCACTGTATCTGTGTGGCTTTAGGAGGTCTTGTAGTGTGGTGGTAGTTCTCGTACCTGAAGACCAAGAGCTCTAGGTTCAAGTTCCACTTTGGACTTGATAACAATGGCAGGTGTGTTCATAATGTGGCCAAACAGGTTGATTATGAGCCTGGAAATCTTTCCAATATACCTGATGGCAAGTGGTTGGGTGGGGGGGGGGTGTTCCTTGTCAGCCATACTGCAGAAGGCAACAGCAAACCACTGTAGTACCTTGCCAAGCATAATCATGAACAAAATTCATAATTTACAACACCCTCTGAGAGTATAGTACCTGGAGGAGGTGTGTTCTTGGCAATTTTGGTCAGATTGACAGTCCAGTTTGCTGGGACAATTTTTACCTATTTTATTTCTGCATCACCTATTTTTACAGGGTTCATGTTAGAAGCGAAAAATTGTTAACACATCTAATCTTGTGTTTTATTCCTCATGTTTTACAAATGGGTTAACAGTTTTAAGTTATATGTATTGCTGTGGCTACATAATCTATTTTTCACTACTTCGAAGATATGAATATGTGAATAATATATAGATTTGATTTGGCAGTTTGTTTTCTATCCATAACTTTGTGCCAGTGGGAGTGTGGAAGGGAAATGGAGGGCTTCATAAAATATATTTGTGATATATTTGCTTTGAATACCTTAAAAACACATACTGCTGTTTCCCTTTAGCAGGTGAAATATATAGAGGATAAAAGCCAAATGTGAAATTAATATGAGAGTTATTCATTACTAAAGAAATAGCTTACCTTGATGGAGTCTTAAAAAGATAAAATGCTCAATGTATAAGCATGTGCCAAAATCATTCTGTACCATAAGGATTTCAATTATTTTAACACGTGCGATGTTGAAATATATAATGATTACTGTACATGTGACTCATACTCCAGTGACCTTGTTTATCTGGCTAATTTGACTGTGATAAATGTGGTTGTACAAACAAGTTCTGACTGTGTAATACGCATGGGAAATTCCATTAATCTCCATATAAAATATCTCCAGATTTCTCGATGATGTCAGTATTAAAGGGTCCTTAGAGTCCAATTTTGAACACGCAATGGTTCTTGAACTACAATTATTGCATAAAATATTTCAAAAACACCCAGCTAAAGAACTTAGTCTGCTGCATTGGAAAAAGAAACTACAACCATCTGCAGGAATTTATCTATTAACCAAATGAATGTCACTCTTAAAAACATATAAAACAAACTAAAAACTATAAATGATTTGATAAATTTAACTTGGCTGTTTTACTTGAAGGGCAACAGAAGGTAGCCATTTAGTCCATTGAACCTGCTCTGCCTTCAAAGAACATGATTTATTACAGCAACATAAAAATAGTCCATGGGCAGAATTTTTCTCTTGTTGGGTGGATGCTGTAGGCCTGGGAGCGGCCGGGAAACCGACCGCTGCCTGTGATCAGGCTTTGCCCGTGGATGAGGTTTCATTAAAATGCAAAGGCCGCCTGGCCTATTTGCCCGCCTGCCAAACAAACGGTTGAGCGGGCAGCGAAAAATGCAGCTTAATTAATTACTTAAGGCCTTAATAGGGCTCTTAATTGTCGGCGGGCGCGCTGCCACCTCTCGTGCACGCCTGCCGACCAAAAGATCACGTGAATGCACAATGACATTGGGACATCGCCCGATGTCATTGCACACTAATTCACTCCTGTTTGGGTCGGGCGCACGCCCGCCCACAGGATGAAAAATTCTGCCCCATGTGCTTCTAAGGATACAAATCACATTATTAATCTACAATATCCATTTCATGATGATTTCCACTGTTTTCAACATTGTTCCTAGAATATCTATTACCACATTAACAATTGCAATTTTATTCCATATACTGTAACATATTCTCATCACCAGATGTTTAGTAGTGCATTAATGAAATGTAGTGGATCACCAGTAAAGCCTATCCTTAAAATCAAGCAGTTATGAAGAATTAGGATTAATTCCAAGTTCCTTTTTTATGTCCATACATTTGACCTACCGACACATATTTTCACTTAACTGGTGCATACTGTGAACACCTTCATGGATAATAGCTTTAAAAGTTGTTCAGCCTGACAATCTGAAGGAGCTCAGTTAACATAGCAAGCTGATGCTGATGCAGATTAGTAAATGTATTTTTCATTTATTTATTTATGGAATGTGGGCTTCACTGGCTGGGCCAGTATTTATTGCCCATCCTTAATTGCCCTTGAGAAGGTGGTGGTGAGCTATCTTCTTACACCACGGCAGTTCATGTGGTGTAAGTACCTGCAGCGTTATTAGGATGAGAGTTCCAGGGTTTTGACCCAGCAACAGTGGAGAAAAGGCAATATATTGTGTGGCTTGGAGGGGAACTTACAGGTCATAGTGTTCCCATGCATCTGCTGCCCTTGTCCTTCTAGATGGTAGTGATTGTGGGTTTGGAAAGTGCTGTCTAATGAGCGTTGGTGAGTTTCTGCAGTGTATCTTGTAGATGGTACACACTGCTGCTTCTGTGCGTCGGTGGTGGAGGGAGTGAATCAACTGGACTGCTTTGTCCTGGATGGTGTCAAGCTGCTTGAGTTGTTGGAACTGCACTCATCCAGGCAAGTGGAGAGTATTCCATCACACTCCTGGCTTGTGTCTTGTCGATGGTGGACAGGCTTTGGGAAGACAGGAGGTGAGTTACTCGCTACAGGATTCCTAGGGCAGAATTTTCCCAAGTTTGCTCTAAGTGCGGTAGCAGGTAGGTAAAACGGCATGCTGCCTCTGACGGCAATGGCGGGTTTTCACGCCATATTGACCCAAGCCCGCCTCATTATTTATGCACTCCTGGGAAACACGCCGTTTCTTGGCGGGTGGGCTCCTCATTCGCCCTCCCGCCATCATCCCGCCATTGCATCATGCCAGGTGCCATGTTTAAAGGCCAGCCACAAGCACAGCGCTCATTGCTTCCAGCTCACCACTGCTGCCTGGGGGACATGGCCCTCAAAGGCAAGAAGACTGCAGCCCCTCACTGCTTTAATGACGGGTCCCTCAAATGACCCCTAAGATGTCCTGCACCCCAGCTCTGGCTGCAGGATGGGCAGCAACATGACCAATCCAGCTTGGGATACAGTGGCAGAGGTGGTCAGCACCAATCCCCTTCCAGAGAGGACAGCCACCCAGTGCCGTAAGAGAATGGATAATCTCCTCCGTTCCGCCTGGGTAAGTCACTCTTTTCATCACTCTAAATGCACACACTCAAAAACCCATCACACATCCAAAGGGCCCTCACTCACTGCCAGTTCAAGGGACCTCACCATTCACTCTCTCACACACACCTTCATTGTCCTCATCTTGTCCATGGGACCACTCACCACCCACACAGGCCAGGCAAATTTATCATTTGGCCTGGCAGGCATCCTGCTTACACTTTCTCCATCTCTATTCATGCAGGACAAGCTGGCACACAAGAGAGAGAGGCTGCAGACCAGTGGCGGAATGCCCAAAATCAAAGTCCTCATGAGCTTTGAAAACAGAGCCATCCAGCTGGCCGGTGACGACCTGGACCAGTCCTGTGCTGATGGTGATGTTGACGCTGCTCTGCCAAGTGACGGTCCAGCTGTGCAACATCCATCAGACGACCATGCCGTGATTGATGTGTCTTCTTTCACAGGCCACTGCCATGCAATAATGAGAAAGCTCTGAAGAGGAACCTGAAGGCACCCTCCCTGAAGTTCTGTCACAGCGCTCACCCACACCCTCCACCAGCGCAGAGACACACACCTCGGTGGGACCTAGCTTTACAATAGCCTCAGGATCACAATCTGGTGAGCACATCGCACTGTCTAATCCACTGCAGATGGCTGCAGGGACCTTCCAGGTGTTCGACATTCACTGGAGGCCAGAAAGTTGCTGAGTCCCAGTCTGATGACAAGCCTCTGGACTTGGTCATGTCACAGTTGTTGGAGCTGCAAAGGCAAGCTCGGGAACATCAGGAAGGGATGTCCGCTGCACTCCTCAGATTGCATGGCATGGTGGAGGAGTCCATCCGCCTTCAGTCTAAGGCGACAGCACCAGCATGTTACCGCACTGAGGTCAACACTGGTAGGATGATGGCCGCCATGGAGACCTTAGTCCAGGACTTTGCTCCTGCACTACAGCGTGGGCTCAACTCCATCGCTGCTGCCATAGTTGGCCTCCAACAGTGTTTACGTGAGAAGGGTGCTGAGCAGCTCGATCTCACTCCAGCTACTACTGCTCCTCAAGGAGTCAGTCTGGAGCCCGCGGGCACCAATGGGAGGAGGATCCACAGGTGTACACTCTGGACCCATCAGTCCAGGTGGCTCCGAGAGTGTCCAGCCCATCTGATTCGCCTCTTCCTGTGACCTCAGCAGCTGCAGCTTCACAGGCCGAGGAGGGCGCCACTGCTACACAGCAGGATCCCAAAAGCAGGCAGGGCCCTCCAGGTTTCAGCCCTCCAGAGGTTGCTCGACAAAGGCTTCACAGACAGGGTGTAGCAGTCAGCAAGCTGCCTCCTCTGCTGTGGATGTCTGGGGAGCACCAAGGCATAACAGCAGGGTAGGCGATTAAGGAGAATTAGTTGCACAGCCTGGGCACAGGTGCAAATCACTTGTACATAGTTTTCACTATTGTCAATAAACTCCCAAGAACATCCCCCTCCTGATGCTCCTTGTTCTGATGAACAGTGTTCATGTCACTTAGATGTGAAACCTTTCTGCACAACATAGGCAGGTGTCTCAGTCCAGGGCCTCTTTCCTGTGCTCTGTGCAGCCTTCAGACCAAAGTGATGGTCTGGCTTCACACTCCCTGGACACATTACTGATGCCTGCACCTCAGCAGTGCTGGTCATTGTTGCCAGAATGTAGTGGGCAGGCGCCACAGAGTTCTCTCATTCTCTTGGTGTGCTCTCAGCACCTTAATGAAGGGGCTGTCCCCCATCTCTTCAGCATCTGTGACCAGTGATGCTGTGCTCCAGCTCCTGAAGGGCTGACGTGCTGAAGGTGGATATAGCATCAGGTGCTTCTAAAATTTCATGGCTGCGTCTCTATGATATGCCCCTGATCACAGAGCGCAAGCGAGCTGCCCTCGGTCAGACAGGAGTCAGACTTTCTCAGAGACTGTGTGAAGATATATGGAGTGTTCTCAATTTATGTCATCATCCTTCTCCTCCAATTGAGTGACTATTAGGGCCTCCACCGCCCCTCCATGACAGGAGCATTCTCACAGAGGGTATTCATGTTGCCATAAGCCAGACTGGAGTCAAACGATCACAACTGCGATGTGAGGAACTATGGTGTCTCCTCATTATCATCATCCTCTACAAGTCTCGCAGCTATGAGAGCCTCCTGAGTGCGCCTGCCTCATCTAGCCTATGAGAGGGCTTCATCCCTGTCATCGTCGCCTTTGAGGGCCTCCTCTGCCTCATCCCCATCGGCGTCCTCCTCATTTCTTCCTCAGCCAGCTCGTCCCTCCGTTGGAGTGCCAGGTTATAAAGGACACAGCAGACGACGATGTGTGACACCCTCTGTGGATTATATTGCAGGGCTCCACCAGACCGGTCCAGGCACCAGAACCTCATCTTCAGCATCCTGATTGTCTGCACCAAGGTGCGATTTGCTACATGAGCCTCATTATACTGTCGCTCTGCTGTAGTCTGAGGCTGCTGCATGGGTGTCATCAGCCACGGCCTCTGCGGGTAGTCCTTGTCCCTGAGGAGTCAAACCTGAAGCTTCTGTGAGCCCTGGAAGACTCCAGGGAGCTGTGACCGACTGAGGATGTAGGAGCTGTGCCCACTCCCTGGAAACCGTGTGCACACCTGTAGGATGCATTTCTGGTGGTTGCACACCAGCTGCACATTCAGCAAATGGAACCCCATGTGGGTGATATAGTCTACGACGTGTTGCGATGGAGATCTGACCGCCATGTGCGCACAGTCAATTGCGCCCTGAACCTGTGGGAAATCCAAGATCTGGGCAAATCCAATTGCTCTTGCATCCAGCCTGTCCTGGTCCCGGAAGAAATGCACAAAGTTGTATACCCTCACAAAGCTGGCATCTGTGACCTCATGGATGCATTTGTGGATGGAGGATTGTGAGATCCCACAGAGACCACCTGTGGAGCCCTGAAAAGAGCCACTGATATAGAAATTGAGCACTGCAATCACTTTCACAGCCACTGGCAGTGGATGCCCTCCGTGTCCCTGTGGTGCCAAATCCTGCAGTAAGTGGCAGATGTGAGCAACCAGTTCCCTAGACATGTGTAGTCTTTGGCGACACTGGTTCTCGGTCATCTGCAGGAACGAAAGGTGGCATCTATAGGCCCTGGGTGTTGCTACGTGCCGGCCTGTGACGCCTCACTGTGGCTTGTGTGGGAACCTCAGCTGCCCCTTCTTCCTGAGGTTACTGTTCCTGCCTTTGCACAGCCAGAAGCCTTAGTCGCGCTCTCCTCCATCTTCTTCGCTCTCTGTAGGCCATCAGGCATACAGCTAGTTCACCAGGCTCCATGATCCTGATGTACGCCTCCTGCAAGATGAAAGAGAGAGACATGTGGTTCACATGGGTGTACTAAGAACCTGTCCTGGTTAAGTGTGATTAATGCTTCCTGGAGAGTACTGACCACCACCTGGATGGCCAGAGATTAGTGCGCTGCAAAGCTGCCCCGTTAGCTTGAACCATGGGGGACACTGGTCCAAACTGGGATGCCGACACTGCAAAGGGCTGTGAGCACCTCCAATGGTTACTGCTCCATGTCCAGCTATAACAAGGAGATTGTACAAAGTGTGCAGTCGTCCAATTGTTCTGCAGTTCACTAAAACGCTCATGAATTTGCAGTCTGTGACCGGTGAGTGGCACTTTGTTGCCTCTGCATTGCTTGAGTGGGCAGATAAGCTAGGAGCTTGACCCAATCATATCAATGTGGCTGTGCCTGAACTGTCTCAGCTGCAAAGGAATGGTCACTTTCTACAAATGTGTGGCCACTTCCCTCGCCTTAGAGCCCTATCCTAGACCCCGCACCCCGAATGCTTGAGCACTGTATTCAATGGCAGGGCTGCCCTTAACCACCACCCACCCCCATCCCTGCCACAAGTCACCTCAATGGCAAGGCTGAAATTGCCCCCCATTCCCCCTCACCCTCACAAGGCAGGGCTGCACTTGCCCCTCACTTCCCCTCACAAGTCGCCTCAGAGACAGGACTGCACTTGCCCCCAGCTCCTCCTCTCCCTCAAAGGATGCCTCTGAATCAGGGCAGCCCTGAAGCCTGCAAAGCAAAAGGTGACCCTGGTGAGCTCGGCAGAACGTTGCTGTGCACTCACCTCCAGTTCACCCAAAGTGCAGGCCGCCAGGTGCACGTCACTTCTGTGCTGTTGTGAAACACGTCGATGTGCTTTCCCACTGACATGGACAGGCGATCCAGCGGAGGGTGCAAGAGCTTGGCGGGATGGCCTGATAATGATATGCTGATGTATTACAATGAGATTCCCAATGACGGGAAACGCAGCCCACCTTCGGCGGGCTGAGCGTATAATCGTGACCTGTCTTCCCGCCATCATGAAATTGATCGCGCCATATTGTCAGCTCATGCCACCTATCATACGCTACAGGCGGGCACAGAAAAATCCGCCCCTCATCTCTGACCTGCACTTGTACGCACAGTATTTATATGGATAGTCCAGTTCAGTTTCTGGTCAATGGTAACCTCCAGGATATTGATAGTGGGGGATTCAGTGATAGTAATGCCATTGATGGTTAGATTCCCACTTGTTGGATATGGGTGGCATTGGTGTGGTGTGACAGCTACTTGCCACTTGTCAGCCCAAGCCTGGTTATTGTCCAGGTCTTGCTGCATTTGGACATAGACTGCTTCAGTATCTGAGAAGTCATGAATGGTGCTAAACATTGTGCAATTTTCAGTGAAAATCCCCCACTTCTGACCTTATGATGGAAGGAAAGTCAATGATGAAGCAGCTGAAGTTGGGCCAAGAGCACTACCCTGAGGGACTCCTGCAGTCCTGATGCCCTGACACTGAGATGATTGACTTCCAACAACCACAACCATCATCCTTTGAGCTAGGTATGACTCCAACCAGCAGACAGTTTTCCCCCGATTCCCATTGACTCCAGTTTTGCTAGGGCTCCTTGACTCAGTCCCACTCTGTCAAATGCTGCCTTGATGTCAAGGGCAGTCACTCTCACCTCATCTCTGGAGTTCAGCTTTTTTGTCCATGTTTGAACCAAGGCTGTAATGAGGTCAACAGCTGAGTGGCCCTGGAGGAATGCAAACTGTCAGTGAGCAGGTTATTGCTAAGCAAGTGCTCTTCATGAGCACTTCCATCATTTTACTGATAATCGAGAGTAAACTGATGGGGTGATAGTTGGCCGGGTTGGATTTGTCCTGCTTTTTGTGGACAGGACACGTTTGGATTATTTTCCACATTGCCGGATAGGTGCCGACATTGTAGCCATACTGGAACAGTTTGTATTGATGAGGATTTAGTTCTTGATATTTTCAGCCTCAATGACTTTATCAAGTTCACCCTATCCCTCTTATCCCTTTAATCGGCACTTTAATACCCTTATATTAGTAATACTAAGATTAATATTAACTTACAAATTATTTATCCCTTCAAATATTCTGCTTAATCCTACTGTCACCAGTCTGGTTTTGGCCATTACATTGGGGATTTTGTTGGCTTTGTGAAGTATTTCCAGAATTCTGCTTTTGCAGCACTTTGGTGAGTTGTTTGCAATGCCTTCCTGTATTTGACTGGATCTGGAACTGTATTCTATGAAACAAATTATCATTAAATGGCTTCCCACAAAAGAACGTTGATGACAAGCCAGATTCTTTCCAGATCACTCTATTTGAGGTGTGGTTGACAGCTTATCCTATGACTCTTTTTCCATTAAAGCAAGGATTCCGCAGTGCTCAACCCTCTTTCCCACTCAATTCCTTCATATAGAATCAGAAATTACAGTTCAGAAGTAGGCCATTTAAGCCATCAGACTAATGCTAGTACTAGCTCTTGAACTAGATTTATCTGTTCTGATTCCATTTCCCTGACCTGCCCATGTATTCTTCAATGTTTCTAAATATTATCTTGTTTCATTATAAATTCTGGTTGGCTATAGATATCTTCCTGTAAGACTTCTGTTGTGTTACTTCTATGAAAGTTGAAGTTGGGAGGGTGTTGGTTACAGATTGGTATGTCTTAAAGAAGTCTTCATATCTTCTTTAAGTTAACTGTAAGTCTTTATTAACTACTAGAATTATTTACACATGCACAGTAAAGATTACAAGCTAGGAGCTGTCTCCATGCTTAGATCTGTACATATCTCTGCTCAACACCGCACTGACCCTGGGTCTGGGTCTGGGTCATGTGCCTTCTTACATCGTTGTGTGGACGGTACTGTACTCAGTCCCACATTAACCCTAGATGAGCCCCTAAGTCTTTATCCAATGTATTTGAAGTTATACTATTTTACTTCATGTCTTACATTGTTATCAGTCCCATACAGTTACGTTGTTGTTACTACAATATCACTATAACTACCTTAGCACTGTCACTACCCCATTTCCCCCCTTGAATTTAAAGGTTCAGGCAGTCTGGAGGCCTTATAGCCCTTCCATATTGCATTAGCAGTTCTCTCAGAGGGGTGGTAGGCTCTGTCACTGCTGGTTCTTCCTATTGGTCTGGAGGTTGAGCTGGTTTCTGTGCATGCTTTCATTCTTTTCTTCCATTCCTTTGTGTTGAACCGCACTTGGTCGGTCCGGCTGCTGCGTTGGTTGGTGGTTGCTGCTGGTCTAACTCATTTCTTGTGGGGTAAATGAACATTGTATTCATCTCCTTGTCACTTTTTTTGCTTTCTTCATCAATGTGTGATGTCCTCCGTGTCCGAGGAAGACCGTTCCTGTGGCAAGAAGGTGGTTTAGTGGTACACTCACCTCTGCTCTTTGTTGTCCGCCATGGACAGCCACTACCAGGTTCCAGCATCCCTTGTGGCTTTGGCATGCCAGCTGGGGGTTGCAGCATATGCATATTGGTTGCAGTGTTGACCTGCTGTACCGTCATTGGAGCCGGAGGTAGAGGTTTCTCGGTCTGCTAATCACTCTCCTAAGCTCTCCCACTGGAGGTGTCATGGTTACCTCCTGGGTAGTTAGCTGGTCTGACCATTGAGTGTCTTCCACGATGTGTAACAAGAATGGACAAACTTGCTCGGCAAAGAGAGAAGACAGTTTGGAGCTGAAGTCCCAGTTAGGATACTCTTTTCTATTTGAGTACTCAGGAATGTGCAGCTCTGTTTGGTTAACAACAGTGGCCGTCTTGACATCTTCTGCGTTCTTGAGGAGATCCAAAGTTATGCAGGCATCCCTGCTCAGGAGAGAGAGAGAGAGAGGATGGTTACGGTTGACTTACATTAACTCAAAGATCTGTTTTCCATCATTACTCAGTGGTTCCAGGATCATACCAATGACTGGAAGTCAGATTCCTCCAGGCCAGTAAAGTGGTTTGTCTGCTGTTCGAAGTCAGAGGTCATTCAGCCATTCTTTGTCCAACAGGACTGTCACACTGGTTCCTGCATCCAATTTAAAATTTGTTAGATGGCTCGTGACAGAAATGTCCACATTCCAAAATGAGAAAGCAAGATCTTTGACCATACCTGAGAAGCATTGCTGTGTGTCCTCTGAGTTTACCGTCTCAACCTTGTGGATCATCTCAGGGCCTTCCATGCTTTTCAGGGTTCTTGCCTTGTACAGTTTTCCTTAATGTCCAAACCTGTTGCATTGGGTGCATTAGGCTGCACTTGCAGGACATTGATCTCGTCTGCAACGGCACTTCGCTCCACAGCTCTGGCATGGTCGGAAATTGCTTTTCTTGACTTAGAATGTCCCTCTGTCTTTGTGCCTGACAAGCTGGATTGAGGGTTGGCCATTTTTTATTCTTTCCCCTTAAGATTGTCCTGTGCTGCTCATGGAGTTCTGACTGTCTAACTATCTGGATTGTCTTTTCCAGGGTTAGATCTTCCTTTGCTTGTAGGACGTCAGAGAGCACATCATCTGTTACTCCTACCACTATTCTGTCTCTGAAGAAGAGCCATGCGGACCATGCACTCACTCAGCAATAAACTGCTCTGTGATGCTCAGTTTGGGTTCCATCAGGGCCACTCAGCTCCTGACCTCATTACAGCCTTGGTCCAAAGAGCTGAACTCCAGAGGTGAGGTGAGAGTGACTGTGCTTGACATCAAGGCAGCATTTGAACAAGTGTTGCATCAGGGATCCCTAGCAAAACTGGAGCCAATGGGAATTAAGAGGAAAATTCTCCGCTGGTTAAGAATTAAATTATAAGTCAGAAGAGGAGCAGGTGAACACATATGCTTTACTCAGCAGGCCGGACTGTAGACAACATCATTGCAAGACATGGAATTAACTAATTATCTGCAGAATTCAAAGAGGTATTACAATCATTCAACATTTATTTCAATCTAAAAAGCAATAAAATACTCGAAAGAGCTAAAATCATTAAAAGAGTCCAGTTAACTCAGTTTCTCTCTCCCCAGATGCTGTCAGACCTGAGTTTTTGCAGCATATTCTGTTTTTATTTCCAGCATCTGCAGTATTTTGCTTTTATACTATTCTGTGTCTGATGAGTTCAGATTTTAAGTCTCCACATTCACAACCTTTTGCCATCCTGTACAGATCATTGATGAATGAGTCAACTGCTTCTCCTGGCAGTTGGACTCTTTTAATGATTTTAGCTCTTTCGAGTATTTTTTTGCTTTTTAGATTGAAATAAATGTTGAATGATTGTAATACCTCTTTGAATTCTGCAGATAATTAGTTAATTCCATGTCTTGCAATGATGTTGTCTACAGTCCGGCCTGCTGAGTAAAGCATATGTGTTCACCTGCTCCTCTTCTGACTTTTAATTTAATTCTTAACCAGCGGAGAATTTTCCTCTTAATTCCCATTGGCTCCAGTTTTGCTAGGGATCCCTGATGCAACACTTGTTCAAATGCTGCCTTGATGTCAAGCACAGTCACTCTCACCTCACCTCTGGAGTTCAGCTCTTTGGACCAAGGCTGTAATGGGGTCAGGAGCTGAGTGGCCCTGATGGAACCCAAACTGAGCATCACAGAGCAGTTTATTGCTGAGTGAGTGCCACTTGATAGCAATGTCAATAACACCTTTCTCAGTTTGCTGATTATCAAGAGTGGACTGATGGGGTGGTAATTGGCCAGGTTGGATTTGTCCTGCTTTTTATGTACAGTACATACCTGGGCAATTTTCCACATAGCCTCGCATCCAGTGCCTTCAGCCGTTTCTTGATATCACCTGGGGTGAATTGAATTGGCCGAAGACTGGCGTCTGTGAAGCTGGCACCTCAAGAGGAGGGCAAGATAGATCATCCATCAGCACTTTTGGCTGAAGATGGTTCCAAATGCTTCAGCCTTGTCTTTTGCACTGATGTGTTGGGTGCCACCATCATTGAGGATGGGATATTTGTGGAGCTTCTTCCTCCAGTTAGTTTTTTAATTGTGTACCACCATTCACGACTCGATGTGGCAGGACTGTAGGGCTTAGATCTGATCGCTGGTTATGGGACCATTTAGTTCTGCCTATTTGCTGCAACTTCTGATCTGCCATACAAGTAGTCCTGTGTTGTAGCTTCACCAGGCTGACACCTCATATTTAGGTATGCCTGGTGCTGCTCCTGGCATGCTCTCCTGCACTCTTCATTAAAATGGGGCTGATCCCTCAGCTTGATGGTAATGGTAAAGTGGGGAAAAACCCAGGCCATGACGATACAGTTTGTGGTTGAAGAAATTTCTGCTACTGCTAATGGCCACACTGCCTCATGGATGCCCAGTTTTCAGTTGCTGGATCAGTTCGAAATCAGCACAGCGGCAGTGCCACACATCATAGAGGGTATCCTCAATGCGAAGACAGGACTTCAGCCATAATTTTCAGGCCCCATTGGTCTCGGGTGTCATGGTGGGGTGGGGGGCTACAATATGGTGAGAAGGCCAAACATCGGTCATGAAACCATTTTGCAATTGTCCACTCCGTCAATGGGGGGCCTTGTTTCTCACCGCCGCATGTCTGGAACCTAATTTAAACACTTTAGCATCTCATTATAAGCCCTGCTTGCTGTAATGATCCCCCCACGCTGGATCATCCAGGCACGACAGCGTAATTCACAACTATACATAAGTGATGTGCACCGGGCGAACTGCACTTCACTTGGGACTTCGAGGTTTGTTTGCCTACCTTGCCTTGGGCAGCTCTCTCAGTCATCAGCGTAGGTTTGCAGACAGCACCACATCACTTTTAGTGGGGCTCACGGGCAGGTCTCCACCTACCAGATCTGCGCTAAGGCAGGGGTGGCTTTTCAACGGCTGCAGGGCTAAGGCTTGCTTGGGGAAGGGGCAGAAGTGGCCTCAGGCAAGGAAAAGGGCTGTAGGGTGAGAGCTGTACTGGGGAAGGAGGGTGTCGCAGGTTGTGTGTGGGGCACATGCTGATCTGTGCAAGTGGTCTCAAGATGGTGAGGGCTAAGGAGGCACTCTCCAGGAGAGATGAGGCCAGATGGAGATGAGGATGTGTGTGTGAGAGTGAGCGGTGATATCCCTCGTGCTGGCAGTGAGTGAGATACCAGTGAATGTGTGATGGCTTTGTGAATGTGAAAGTTTAGAGTGATAAAATGGTTGCCTTACCCTGGCAGCATGGATTAGAGCATTCATCCATTTTCTGCATTGGATGGCCTCTTGTGTGCATCATTGGCAATGACCATCTCTGCCACAGCCTCCCAAGCCTGGGTGGTGAGACTGATGGGCCTCCTGTGGCCAGGACAGGGGTAAAGGACATCATGGTGGGCCTCCACAATGTCCACAAGGCATCCCAGGGATGCGCTACTGAATCGGAGCGCTGCACTCTTCTTGGCTTTTGGGGCCATGTGTTCATCGGAGCAGTTCTGGGCTGCAAACTTTGAGAAGTGTTAAAATATGGTGCCTTGTGTGAAGAAGCGGCAAGGTAATGGCGTAGGAGGAAACTGGAGGCCAGTGAGTTGGCGCGTTTCCTGTGGCTGCATAATTAATGAGGCAGGAATGAGAAGACATGGCGCGAAACCCTGCCATTGCTTCTTGTGGGTAAAACAACTTTTTCCATGCCCGTTACTGCACTTTGTGCAAATTGGGCTTGATTCCGCCCTTCATCTCCACAAGGATTGAGTGGTGGTCACTCTGACCAATACTGTCAGGGACAGATGCATTTGCGACAGGTAGATTGGTGAGAATGAGGTGAAATAGGTATTTCCCCCTTGCTGGTTCCCTCGTCACCTGCTGCAGACCCAGTCTAGAAGCTATGTTCTTTAGGACTCGGCCAGCTTGGTCAGTAGTGATGCTTCCAAGCCACTTTTGGTAATGGACATGGAAGTCCCCCAACCAGAGTACATTCTGTGCCCTTGCCACCATCAATGCTTCTTCCAAGTGGTGTTCAACATGGAGGAGTACTAATTCATCAGCTGAGGGGAGGGTGAGGGTGAGGGAGTGTGGGTGGTAACCAGCAGGAGGTTTCCTTGCCCATGTTTGATCTGATACCATAAGACTTCATGGAGTCAATGTTGAGGACTCCGAGGGCAACTCCCTCCCGACTGTATACCACTACCTCTGGTGGTTCTGACCTGACCTGTTGGTGGGACAGGACATACCTAGGGAAGGTGATGATGGTATCTGGGACATTGTCTTTAAGGTATGATTCCATGAGCATGACTATGTCGGGCTGTTGCTTGACGAGTCTGTGGGATAGCTCCTCCAATTTTGGCCCAAGCCCTCAAACAAGGAAGGCTTTGCAGGGTAGGCAGAGCTGGGTGTGCCATTTTCATTTCTGCTGCATAGGTTGATGCTAGATGGCCTAAGCACTTTCATTTCTTTTAGGCTTTGTAGTTGTTTGATACAGATGTGTGGCTTGCTAGACCATTGCAGAGGGCATTTAAGAGTCAACCACATTGCTGTGGGTCTGAAGTCATGTGTAGGCCAGACCAGGTAAGGGCAACAGATTTCCTTCCCTAAAAGACATTAGTGAACCTGATGGGTTTTTACAACAATCGACAATTGTTTCATGGTCACCATTAGTGAGACTAGCTTTCAATTCTAGATATATTAATTGAATTTTAAATTCCACCAGCTGTCATGGTGGGATTTGATCCATGTCCCCCAAGCCTGGGCCTCCAGATTGCTAGTCCAATGATATTATCATGATGCCCCCGCCTCTCCTCAGTGTACTGTAATTAGATTTAGTATTAAGTGAAATATTGGTGTCTAGTTTCCAACTTAACCATCTGGCTGTCAGAAGTTTAACATGGTGTCAGAGGATGGTTGCTTAAAGGTGAAGAATGGAAACTAGGGGCAGAAATTTTCTCTTGTTGGGTGGGCGTTCGCCCGACCTGAATGAACGTAAAATGATGCGTGATGATGTTGGCCGAGCATCCCGACGTCATCTTGCACTCGTGCGATATTTCACTCAGTTGGCACGTACAGGAGTCGACAGCGCACCTGCCGACAATTAAGCAGCATATTAAGGCCCTTAGTCAATTAATTGACTAGAATTTTTCGCTACCCGTCCAACTGTTTGGTTGGCGGCGGACAAAACGGCCTTTGCATGGGTGGGATGAAGTTTTGACCAGTGATTAAAAATCAACTTTTTTAATACTCATATTTAACATGTCCCTGCTCATGTGACAGAGTCACATGAGGAGACATGTTTTCATTATTTTACATATCTTTGTTTTTATTGTTAAAAATCTTCAGCTCCTTGAGGCAGCTCTGTCCCTCGGGGAACTTTTACTGCACAAACCCATGTGCGTGTGCGAACTTCTGCTGCTCCCCCATCGCTCCCCCCCGGCCCCCCACCCCACCCCACCACCCAGCAGCGCCGAGTGTTGCAGCGCGCATTTCATGCCGGCTGGCCGTTAATTGGCCAGCCAGTGTGAATTTGCAGTCAGAGCCCGACTTGGGGTGGCAGTCAGCTTCCCGACTGCTCCTGGACCTGCCTGCCGAGCCCGCCCAACGACTGGAAAATCCTGGCCTAGGAAATGTTTTTCACAGATAGAGGTTACAATCTGAGCCATTTCTTTGAAGAATAGCTGAAAAGAAGTGTAAATCTTTAGGGTACGGTTACCAACTGATGTTCTCTGAATCTGAACCTTATGACCCTTGGGGAAAAATGGGTTATGTCCTTACCGAAGAGAAAACAAGGTATGGCCTTGGCATTGTCGCTTTCTAACTGAAGTAAAATCAGGAGCAAACTATTTTGTGAACAGGATGCCCATCAGTTGGACACTGGTGAAGGTTTGGATTTTCTATTCAGCTTCTTGGATGAAATTTACAAGAAAGACGATCTATTAGATGCCCACGAGGCATGGACAGACTTCGATAGATTTCAAAAGACCTGTGGTCATTCCACAGAGGAAAATATCGTAGGCTTTAACAGACTATAAAAAATGGCAGAAATTCAATTTGAGATTCTTTATTTGGTGCTTACATTTAAATTGCTGGATTGTGTTTGGGTGTTGCATCTGGATAAGCTGCTGGGGTCTTAACTGGCACTCAGTTCTCAGAAAAAGACACCCTTTTGGATCAAATTATTGCTGCTTTAAAAAAATTCCTGGGAAAGTAGCAATTTCAAGCAGCCTTAATGGCACAAATGGGACATTCCGGGGTGCGCCAAAGGATGGAGGACTCAATGATTATGGCCTTTCAAGTTTGTTCAGTACAACAGAAGAGTTACACACAAAAAGAATGAGGATGAAGGTACATTTAGCAGATCTGAATATCAAAGCAGATGATAGGATTGCAGCAGCAATAGTGCAGAAATGAACCCCAAGAATGCCTGGGGAAAAGTTCACAGGTGCTTCAGACATTACTCAAAATATCATTACGTGATGAACTGCCCAAAGCAGAATAGTAGGGTTATCAAAATACGTATGACACAGAATTCGGAAGTTTCAGATGATGATAATGATCAGTCTGACACAAGAAGCTTTAGTCCAGTAATGAGTGTATTAGTTGCAGATTCATTTAATTGTGCCATGTTAGATAGTGGTTGCACCTGAATAATGTATGGAACAGATTGCTTCAAATGTTTTTACATTTAAGCAGTAGTAGGGATTGAAGTAAGGTCAGGGAATATGAAAGTTCTACTTCTTTCAGGTTTGAGGATGACAACACATTGAAGTCAGTAAAAAGAGCAGTGATTTCATGCAAAATAGCTGCACTAAGCCACTTTATTAGTACCAAATAGTCTAAAGTGAGGTACCGTTGCTGTTGAGAAAGCCTTCCATGAAAAAGGCACAAATGAAACTGGACATCAAACTTAATAAGCAATTGTTTTTAGAAAGTCAGTGAATCTGCAGTTTACATAATCAGGGTATTATTGCATCCTCTTAACAAAACCTGACATTTCTAATCATAATGTAAAAGTGTTACTGGCATCAGGTGATAAGAACCTGAGAGCAAAAAAAAAATTGTCTTAAAGTTACATAGAATTTTCCCTTACAGTTCTTGTCACAGAATAAAAATCATACTAGAGGATCTCTTCCCATACGCAGCGAATTTAATTAGCCTTTCTCCAGTCAGAATGTGCCAAAAACCCCTTCAACTTTGAAAGCTGGTGTTTTAACAGTTGGGTGAATTAGTGAATCCATTGGTTGCTACAAGGTTCATTGAAGAGATCAGTAAAAAATGTGGCATATGTAAAAAGTATCAGAGAATGCCACCATGTCCCATTGTAAGTCTTAAGTTGGCATGAGATGTTAATGAAGTAGTAGCCATGGATTTAAATGTGTGAGACAAAGACAGAAACATTTTTATTTTACACATTATAGAAATTACAATCAGATTCAGTCTTTCTACAGTAATACATGATAAGGACAAAAGGGTGAATGTAGACAAAGTCATGGTAAAATGGATAGGGAGTGGACGGAGCATTGGCTAAATTTCCAACTGACAAAATTGCAGTGAGGGGAGGGGTGGGCGGTGGTTGGAAGCAGAATCTGCTAATGATGAGTTTAGTGACATAAGTGAAAGTTCTTTTAGCAATGGATTCTGGTCCATGCAAAGAATTTCCTTCAAATGGTTTGGGTGTATAGGCCTTATCAATCGGTCTATGGGTGGAATTGCAAATTACTTTCTGTGCTGTGTGATAGTGCCCCTTCCCTAGAAGGGACTACAATTGGTTCAATTTTTTGGCACACCTGAATGCTTTACATGCAAGGAGAAGAGCATGCATCAAGGCTGAAATCTCAGGGAAAACTTGGAGATCTCTAAGGCATCGTAGAAGATTGTCCGAGATATATACCTTAATCCTGGGTATCTAGTGTACGATAAAAGATTGGGGCATAAAGAGTGCAAAGATCCTGGCAGGTGACGGGGTGTGATGGTAAGACAGTAGTTCTCCAACAAAGCAGTCAAACTATTAAGAGTAATTCATCATGGTTAATTGGGAGTAATTACATTGTTTCAGAATCTGGGCAATTAATAGAAGGCGATGAGACCCCTACACGTCACATATTCATGTGTTAGACAGTTATGAGGAACAGAATGCAGTAGATCAGGGCCTGAATAGTAATAGGCAGCATGATACTAATGCATGGGACAGGGCTACCATGCCGAAAGGACAACTGACTAGAATGGGTACTCGGGTGATGTACACACCGGAAGGGTCCACTGAATGGGGGAATGCAACTATTGTAGGGACAGTAGGGAAAGCTAAATGAAAGTTCAAAAAATGGCTAAATGTTGAATATGGTGGAGAAGAAGTAAGATTTGTGGACTGGCAGAGAAAGCAAGAAAATGTAGTGTGAGTTCTCATAGTAGATCTAGAGGTGACTCTTGTTCTAGAAAACAATCACGTATTGGCAATAGAACTTCTCATCATGGGGGGGGTGGGGGGGAGATCCCGTAGCAGTAGACAAGAAAGAAATCAAAGTGCAAGTAGACGCCACACCTTGACTAAATTATGCAATAGGACAAGGGCTACAGAACAATCTAGAAACACTACTAGAAATAGAAGCCCTTACTACCAGGAAGTTTTGATGGCCACCAATCAATCAGAAAATAAATTAACAAAAGAGGCAAAGCAAAGAGTTGGATAGTTGGAAGGAATTTGGTTTCTTCTCAGAAGTACCAGATAGGAGACAATCAGTCTTATTATATAAATGGATAGATACAGAAAAAGTCCTCCCAGATGGGACCTATAAGGCTAAAGTGAAACTAGTTGTGTGGGGTTTCAAAGACCGACTTAGAGATCAAGATGTTAGAATGGATTCCCCCATGGTGGGAATAGTTATTCTGAAAATTCTTTTAACTCCGTTGGCCACATATTCTAGGGAATGTAGGTCAATCAATATAAAAGCTGCTTCTTTGGAGGCAGAAAAATTTCACAGAAGTGTTTTTGAAATCGCCTAAAGAGGCAAGTGATGTAAAAGGGAAACTGTGGAAATAGATCTATCTTGCTGAAAGTAGGTTGTACTCAACCAATAGCAGATCCAGCAATGATCTACAGGTACCACAACGGGAAACTCTCAGGCATCTTTATGAAGCATGTCGATGATGTTCTATGGGGAGGCTCTGTGGAATTTGAGAAATTTGTTATAACTAAGGTTAAAGGGGAATTTAAGATTGGAAGTCAGGCTTCGGGGGCCTTTAAAGATGTAGGCTTACACATTAAGCAGATTAGGTCTGGAATAACTTTGAATCAACAATCTTATCTATGGAGTGTTACTTCTACCCCTGTTAGTTATGCTTGATCATCATAGAAAGATGATGTGAAATCTAAAGAAGAAACAGGGCAGTAAAGAAGTTTGATTGGGCAGTTGAATTGGCTAGATACTTGGATAAGACAAGATGCTAGGTTTGATATATTGGAACTAAGTATTCTGACGAAACATGCTACAGTTGCACTTGAGAATGTTTTAAGGTCAAATAAAACATTAAAAAAAATTAAATACAAAGAAATGTGTACTCAAATTTCCAGACCTGGGGGACCCGATGGACATCAAATTAGTCATTTTTAGTGACGCTTCTCATCCAATCTTCTATATAGGTTTTTGAGTACAGCTGCTTTTATAATATTTTTGGAGGGTAAAAATAGAAAATATTGTCCCTGGCCTGGGAAGCTAAGAAAATGAAAAGGGCAGTTAAAAGTACTTTAGCTGTGGAAACACTGGCTTTTGTAGAAGCCACAGATATAGCGTTTTACTTGTCAAATGTTTAAGAGGAAATTCTATACAAGGGATTTTCTGAGAATAGTTTGTCCATTGGCTGTTATATAGGTAATTGTTATCTGTGGGACTACGCACATTCCACAAAAACTGTGACTGAGGAAAGATTAAGGATTGACATTGCTAGCATAAAAGAGACTCTAGAAAGAAAATAAATCTCCAAGATAAAATGGGTTTATGCAAGTCAATTACCGATTGCATTACAAAAAGGAATGTTTGCATGAAGAGACTATTGGAGGTCCTAGGAGAGGGATGTCTTGTATTGTGGTGTGGTGTACAAAATATGGAAAGTTATTTTATCCTTTCTCTTCTTTTCTTAAAATATTATGTGTAGCAAAGTTTTGATTTACAGAAAAGAAGGGATCTGTTAATGTTATGTGTCACAACTCACCGGGGATAGTGCGCTGTAATATCAAGCCCCACTGTTCCCCGAGCCAAGACAAATGCGAGAAGCTTAATTAGACCACCAAATTTCCCAATTCTACCTAACTGTTTAATTTAGGTTAACAAAATACGAGCACCAGGTTTGTAAACTTAACAAGTAAATAACAATTTATTAAACAAATTGTCCTTAACCAGTGGCAAAAGATGTATGAACTGCTAACTTTTAACTGTATAACTTAAATTCTACCCCTTCTTAACCCCTACACACACACACACACACACACACACACACGACATACAAAACATCAAAATATGGATTATAAGGGAGAGAAAAAACAGTTCAATAGCACCAGTCCGGAGCACGGGATTAGTTGAGTTGATTTTGACTGATGTCTTCCCAAATTCCTTGCAGTTTGTTGTTAATGACACAAGATGGTCTTCCAGCACTTTCAGTCTTCAGTTCATTCATTGAAAACTTGCTTTGTAATGTCTCTACTGGTGATTTTCCCATTTTCCTCTTGACAGGGTTTTTTTTTCAGAGAAAGCAGGTTACAGAGATAAGAAGAAAAAGCCAGCTAGCTAGCCTTGTAGATTTACTGGAATCTTACATATACAGGAGGGGGAAAGGTCTTAGGTGTGTTCTCTTTGCAGGCTAAGATCTCTCTGCCTGCACTGTTACCACACAAAACCCTGGTCACCAGGTCAGGAACCAATTAAAGTGCTGCCATCAGGCAGTGCCCCCTAGTTCAGAACACCTTTCCAGCACCATCCTGGCCTGTTATGGTACCCACTGTTCCAGGGGATAGCAACATTGTAGATATTCCTCATCCTGCTCAGTGAACATATCTTTCAATTGCAGCCTTAATAGTTTTTAAAACCACAGTCCAATTTTAAAGCCACAGTCCAAGAAAATAAAAAGTATGTTATTTACAACAGTCCAACAGAAATAAAAAGATATGTTCCTTACATATGTTAATTGTATTATTGAGGTCAAGGATATGCAGGCGGAGAACATTGATTGATTAGGTAGCTTGGGCACATTTAAAGAGTGACTCTGGTTAGTGGGGAGGCAGACATTTATAATAAATAAATGAATAAATTTAGCATTAAGTAAAATATTGAAGCCCGGTTTCCTACTTCACCATCTGGTTTTCAGAGGTTTAATAACAAGCTCCCCTTAACTGTAAACACTGTGTACCTTTTCAAGAGCAGTTTCCTTGCTGAAATTTCCATATCCCACTGAACTATACCTGTAAACTATGCTTGTCACGGGACAGTAACCTATTCACCTTAGGAAGAATTCCAGTGAGAAAATTTAGTATGGCCTTCTCTCTTGATGCGGGCCAGTCTGTGTCATTGGCTATCTCAACCCATTTTTGACATTTAGTGTTTGATTCAAAAACATTTCATGAATTTCCCCAAAACCTACAAAAAGCTGTTGAACATTGAATGCAATACCTAGGAGTAACATAAATATTTAGAGATGATTTTATGATGGCACATGCACTCACCAGGAATGCACTTCAGGAAATCACGGGCACATTTCCCACAATTTCCTATCCAAAATTTTTAGCAACATTCACACTGGGTGGGAAGGGTCCATTCAGCCCAGTTTTGTGAAATTGTAACATTTTACAATTGTCAGTTCTGTGAAGAGGTGCTCTATGATGCTTGCAGTCTAAGAACTGTGGAAGTAAAAATCTTATTTTTGCAGTTATGCATGCCTTTGGGGAGTTGAACAATTATATGAGAATTAATGAATGGCTTTTCATAGCCAAAAGGAAGTTTTAAGGTCGATTGGCAGCATGTTTTAGCATAGAACTTGTAATGCGCTACTAGATGACTGTGTTGGGATGTTTTGTGGTGTAATGGGTAGCATCCCTGTGTCTAAGTTAGAAGTTCCAGGACTTGTTGGCCATGGAAGGTGCATTCTTGATGCAGCCAAACAGATTGATTGTCAACCTGCAAATCCTTCCAACACATGCCATTGGCAGGTGGTAAGAATAGGAGAGATACCTAGTCAGTTATGTGATGGAAAGGATGTTGGAGCATCTACCATCACTATCCATAGCTCCAGACTACAACATGCATGTAAAAGTATATGTTGTCACAGTAATTTGGATCCAAGTGATCTGTAACAGCATCACCAAATGACTGTACACAGTAATCAGGAATAGTTCTAAAACTAATAACATTGCATGATGTTATTTTTCTTTAACTTTGAATGTAGAATCTGTAAGTGTACATCTGGTACATAATTTTATTTGAGAATATGTACTATTTTATAAGGACATAATGTCCTCTTCACGCTTGAACTGATAAGTTGCAAGTAACATATGAACCACACAAGTATCAGACAATGACCATCTCCAACAAGAGAGTACCTAACCATCTCCCCTAGACACTCAACAGCATTATAATTGCTGATTCGCCTAACATCAACATGGAGGGTGAAGGGTTACCATTGGACAGAAACTTAATATAAATACTGTGGTTATAAGAGGAGGTCAGAGGCTAGGAATTCTGTGGTAACCTCCTGACTCCCCAAAACCTGTCCATCATCTGCAAGGTACAAGTTAGGAGTGTGACAGAATACTCTCCACTTGCCTTAAAGTGCACAGCTCCAACAATACTCAAGGAGCTTGACACCATCTAAGACAAAGCAGCCCACTTGTTTGGCATCCCATCCCCTCCTTCAACATTCACTCCCTCCACCATTGACACACAGTGGCAGCAGTGTGTACCATATACAAGAGGCACTGCAGCGATTTGCTATGCCTGCTTTGACAGCATCTTCCAAACCGGCAACCTCTACCACTTAGAAGGACAAGGGCAGAAGACACATTGGAACACCGCCACCTGCGAGTTCTCCTTTAAGCCACTTGCCATCCTGACTTGGAACTATATTGCTGCTCCTTCACTGTTATTGGATTAAAGTCCTCGAACTTCCTTCCTAACAGCACTGTGAGTGTACTCACACCACATGGACTGCAGCAGTTCAGTCTCACCATCACCTTCTCAAGGGCAATGAGGGATGGGCAATAAATGCTGGCCTTGCCAGTGATGCTAATTTCAGCCTATTCCAGCATTCAGTGGGATCATGGCTGATCTCCGATGAAACTCCATATACTCGCCTTAGCTCCACATCCCATACCTTTGGTTAATAAAAATCCATCAACCTCAGTTTTAAAACTAACAACTGATCCAGCAACGGTTGCCATTTGAGGAAGAGAGTTCCAAACTTCTACCACTCTTTACATGAAGAAGTATTTCCTAATTTCAGTGCTGAAAAGTCTGGCTCTAATCTGTTGACTATTCTCCCTGTGTTGTAAAGTGACCATAGTTTTAAAGAATTTCATTGGTCATATAGCACTTTGGGCTATCTTGTGAATGTGAAAGATGCTATACATATCAAAGTCTTTGTTTTGCTAAGGCCTCGATATCCTTCCCAAAGTGTGGTGCTCAGTGTTGGACACAATAACCCAGTTGGAGTGTTTTATAAAGATTTAACATCATCTCCCCTGTTGTACTCTTATGCCTCAAATTATAAAACCAAGAATCCCATATGCTTTTTAACAGTGTCCTCAACTTGTCTTGCCACCCAATAATATGGAAGGAGAATTTTTTGCATATTCAAATAATTGTGGTTGTGCACCAAAACACTGAAGTTTGAATGCACATGATTCAATGCAGCTTCAGTACTGTTTTGGAAAAAAGGTCCTCCTTTAATTTTTTTTCTCTGTGTTTCATTTTTTTCATTTCTTTCTTGTGCTTTTGTACTTCAAAAGCAGCTTTAATTTGCCTTGCTTCCTTCTCTTTGCCTCTGATCTTTCATGACCCTTAATCAGCTAAACAGAGTCAGGTGTGAATCTGAATTTAAAAGCAACTTTTCTCATAAGGTAGGTTTTCTATTAGGACCTATTTGTAAAATTTATTTCCCCCCTATTTTTCCTGATTCTCTTCAGGCCTAGGACCAACTATAGCTAAGAGATTGTGTGACCTGCTTCCAGGCCTCCACCAATGCTGCATGTGATCAGCTGCTCAGAATTGAGTGAGTGGTTCTCTCAATGACTCTCCTCCTTTATAGCTCCTGCTAAACTCTTTTCACAGTGACATGCCCAAGATTGGAAATCAGTTGCACAGAGGTTGTAAGCTCAAACCCATATCTCAATACTTTGTCGCAGAACCATCAACAGAATTTCTTACTGATCTATTGTGCTGTTTGTTTATAGTGCTTGTATAGAACAAGCCACTGTATGAAAGCGTGCAATGCCACAATATTGTTTGGAAAACACTGCAAACATTTAGAAGGACATGAAAAATGACATTGACTGACTTCCCCCCACTTGAACTTTACATTCTGCTGGAGATACACAGATCAAGTGCTCTGAATTCCTCGATCAGCAACAGAAAGGACATGTAGCAGCAAAAGACCTCCCAAACCAGTATGAAACATGATGATAGGGGAAAAACCCAATGAAAATAAGTCACTCCACTGATGGTGGAAATACAAAATAAATGTAGCTTATATCCCAATAATGAATTTTTTTGTAACAAAGGGAATATATTTAAATAATTACACAACTCAACTAAAGCAAGTGCAAGCAACACTATCATTAATGTTTTCCATAAGCACACAATTGCAATCTGATTGCTAAACTGCTGTCTTACCTTTACATTGGTTTTGTTCATTAAGTGTAAATCCATGTGGGCATCGACGCTGCTGGTAGTGAGGGAGAATTGGATATGAGCGTCGAGTGGGAACAGGAACATGACCAGGAACCAAAGGAGGAGCCGTTGTTACATTATTCAGGAAAACGACAGCTGTTTTAGGCAGGCATAAGTATCCTCCATAATGGTTTATACATTTCATTTCTCCTTTGCAAGCATCTGGGATGGTCTCACATTCATCAATATCTGATAACCAACAAAAGATTTACTTAACCCATGTCACAGACCCTGTATTCAGAGAAGTCAACTAATGGGCCTGATTTTGCTGGCATACCTTGTTAATTAGAGTTCTTCCTTCATGTTTAGGTTTTAAAGCATTTTACCACAAAGTTGCTTGAAATGTAAGCTGATAACAGTACAGTTAAGGCAACAGGGTACCTAGGACCCGAATGTAAAATGAGCCAACAGTGTCTCTCCTTATCCAATGAGATTAAAGGATTAAGAAATAAACAAAGGAAGGACTGAGAAAGAGGGTTAATGCAATGTCAAATCAGGGAGAGCAAAAGAAATAGAAATGTAGAAACATAAAAAATTTATGACAGAGAAGGGGACCATTCAGCCCATCATGAACGTGCTGACATGAAAAAAGAGTTATATGTTTTTTAAATCCAACGAGGGTTTCAGGCAGTGAACCCCAGGCCACCAGCACCCTCTGGGTGAAAACATTTCCCAACTCTCCTCTAATCCTTCTGCCAATTACTTTAAATCTATGCCCCTTGGTTACTGACCTCTCTGCTAAGGGAAATAGGTTCTCTCTACCCATTCTATCTAGGCCCCTCATAATTTCTTACACCCCAATTAAGTCTCCCCTTAGCCTACTTTGTTCCAAAGAAAACAAACCCAGCCTTTCCAATCCTTCCCTGTGGCTAAGATTCTCCATTCCTGGCAACATCCTTGTAACTCTCCTCTGCCCCTCTCTAGTACAATCACACGCTTCTTGTAATATGGTGACCAGAACTGTATGCAGTACTCTAGCTGTGGCATAAACAATGGCCAAAATTTTTCCCTCATTGGGTGGACTCGGTGGGAGCAGTCGGGAAGCCGACCGCCGCTCACGATCAGCTCCGCTCTGCAATTTCACGTGGGCGGGCCAATTAAGGCCCGCCCTGTGTGGATCAAGAGCTCAGCGCTACCTGTGCTGGCGGGGGGAGGAGGGAGAGCAGGCTCTGTGCGCGAAAGAGTGCTTCAATCTCCCTGAGACACAGAGCTGCATCAGGGAGATTGAAGCATTTTTAAAAAAAATTAAAAAAGGCAATAAAAATGTAATAAAACATGTCCCCTCATGTGACAGTGTCACATGAGATGGGACATGATTTTAATTTCAAAATAAAGTTTTTATTTAATGTGTATTAGCTTTAGGAAACCTCATCCCGCTCATGGATGAGGTTTCCTTAAAAATATAAAAGCCCCTTGGCCTTTTTGCCTGCCAGTCAACCGTAAATTTCAAGTTAATTACCTTGTTAATGGCCTTAATAGGCTTTTCAAATCGGCTGCGTGCCCGCTGAACGAAATATCGCCTGAGTGTGCGATGATGTCGGGACACATGCCTGACTTCAGCGCGCATCATATTATGCTCAGGCATGTCGGGTACGCACCATCTTGCCGAACATAAAATCCTGGCTGAGTTCTAGGATAACTTTCCTGTTCTTATATTCTATGCCTTGACTAATAATGGAAGTATCCCGTATGCTTTCTTAATCATTTTATCTACCTGTCCTGTTACCTTCAGGGATTTGTTGATATGCACTCCAAGGCCCTTCTGTTCCTCTAAACTTCTCAATATCGTACCATTTATTATGTATTCCCTTGCCTTGTTTGTCCTCCCCAAATGCATTACCTCTTTTTCAGATTGAAGTCCACTTTTCTGCCCAACTGACTTGTCCATTGACAAATCTACAGATTTCTTCCTCACCTACCAACCACACAATTTTTTTTGTATGATCTGTAAACTCCCTAATCATGACCCCTCCATTTAACAATAACAAAACTTATATTTATATAGCATTTTTAACATGATAAAATGTGCCAAGGCGGTTCACAGAAACATTGTAAAACAAATATGACAGTGCTACATAAGGAGAGGGAGATAGGATAGGGTTTAATTCTAAACCATTGATATATTCCATAAAAAGCAAGGGACCTAGTACTCAGCCCTGCAGAATCCCACTGGAAATGACCTTCTAGTGACAAAAACACACATAAATCATTACTGTTTGCTTCCTGCCAGCTGGGCCAAATTTGGGGCCAACTTGCTACTTAAAATCAGAATCATAGATTGCTTACAGCACAGAAGATGACTACTGTAGTAATTATAGTTTTATTTAGTGTGTAACGTACCTTTAATAATAATACTTGTTAAGGAAGATCTTATGATCTATAGTAACCAATAGGAGAGTAGCATGCACTATCTCAGCAGTAAGTATAGAGATAGAGTTGGAGTTGAAAGCACACGTGTAGTTGCTGCTGCATATATTGTAAATAAACTTAATGTTTCCACCCAAGAAGTGTCTGCAGATCAACTCTATCATTAATAATACAATTCAGCCACCCTACAGTAAATAAGAATAAAACAGGATTGAACAGAAGAAATCAAGTTAGAAAGAAATCACCACTGTACCTCGCCCAGTGATTGTAAGTAGCAAGCTCTGTTAGAATTAAAGAAGCTATCCTCTCTTAAAATGCCACAATTTGGGAGAATTGTTCCTTTTGAACCAACCACAGATGATTGGGCTCAATACATTGAATGCCTCAAGTTCTCTTTTCAAGTGAACAAAATTATGGGGAAAGAGAAGAAGCGAGCAATCCTCTTGAGTACTTGTGGGAGCAAATCTATGGTTTGATTCAAAGTTTGATGGCACCCAGAGACCCCCCCTCTCCCCCAAAAATTTTGCTGAACTGGTGGACCTCATGAAGAGTAATTTTTAACCCAAGCCCTTAGTTATGATACAGAGGATCAGGTTTAATTCACGAAATAGAGCCCTGGGTGAGGCAATTGCATGCCGCTTGGCAAATTTCAAGCAGCTAACGGAAATTGTGAGTTTGGTATGATTCTGAACAATATGCTCAAAGATCTTTTAGTGTGTGGTGCGAAAGAAGACTCTACTCAGAAAAGATTATTGTCCGAAGTGAATCTAGATTTTGAGAAGGTGCGAGAGATAATGCTGGCCATGGAAAGCGTAGTAAGAGATTCAAAAGGAAAAGTGGCATGAAAAAGCAAGACGCTGCCGAGAAGCAGGAAACAGCCCCCGCTAGCTGGAGAATAAAGAAAAATAACTTAGCAGCGAAATCAAAGAATAACTTTAAAAGCGGTGGGAACAAACACTTTTAGTGATTGGCAGTTTAAAAAAAATCAAATGCTACTATTGTCACAGAAATGGACATATAATGATGCAATGCAAGGAAAGATTCAAGCAGGCTTGTAAACGAAAGAAGAAGCCCAATGAAATCTACAATGTAGAAGAGCCTAAAACAACAAATTCAAATATTTACTCATTGTTTAATCTGAAAGTTGGAAAGACAGAACAAATATTTGTCACAGTGAAAGTAAATGGCAAACCTGTTAAGTTGGAAGTAGACACGGGAGCTTCCACTGCAGTAACTGGGGAACATACTTTCAGGTATTAGAATAATGGTAAACATCAATTAAGCTTGGAATGAACAGCCAAGTTCAAGTTAAAAACTTACACAGGTGAAAACATTCAAGTAAAAGGCATAAGCAGTGTAACTATCCATTATGGAAGCCAATCAGCAAAGCTACCAATATTCGTATTCTGAGGCAGAGGGCCAAGCCTTCTTGGGTGTAATTGGCTAAGGGAAATCAACCTTGATTGGCCACTGAGATTCCAAAAGGAAGCTGGAATCGTTCCTGTTCTGAAAAAGGGGTATGAAGAAATGAAGGCTGTCTTAAGCCAAAACCTGGAAGAATAGCAGAAGGAACACAAAGAGACCCTGCTTGATGACAGAGTTCGAGATGAGGTGAGAAAACCTGTTGAAAGACTTTCACACACTACAAGATTCCCTCCGGTCAAAGTTTGTACCTCTGGAAAAGTATGAAGAGAAACAGAAAGAATTCAGCACTCCTCTGAACAAACCGAAGAATGAGTTGGTAGAGAAGACATAACAATGCTTAATTTTCCAGAAGGCAACAAACAAATACAAAAAAGAGGCAGCAGAGCTGAAGAATCAGCTAAATGAAGCCAAAGAGGCTTTGGAAGCAAAAGTCGCAGAATTTTCCAAGAAACAGACAAATAATGAAATTTTGGAAGACTCAGCCTCTGAGCTCAGACAAGCTGAACTTGCATCTGAGAGAAATCTGAGCAATAATGAAGTCAAAGAGAAGGCTGAGGTTAAAGTCTGCGCTAAAAAGAAGAAAAATGCATGTTACAAGTGAGGGAGGTCGTCTATTTGGGTCATCGGGTAGATTCACAGGGCCTCCACCAGGCTTAGGAGAAAGTGAGAGCCATAAGAGAGGAACCTGCGCCAAAGAATGCCTTAGAGCTCAAATCATTCCTAGGAATGATTCTTACCCAATTTGTCCACAGTGCTGGCCCCACTGCAACGAAGACCAAGAGTCCAGGCAGCTATGTTGCCTGCCCGGTGCCAGGGTTTGGGAAATCTGCTCAGGGCTGGACAGGAACTTACAGTGAGAGGGGAAGGATCCAGCTGTTGTGGTCCAAATAGGTACCAATGACATAGGTAGAACTAGGAAAGAGGTTCTGCAAAGTCAGTATAAGGAGCTAGGTACAAAATCAAGAAGCAGAAAATGGTAATAATCTCTGGATTATTACATAATCCATGTGCAAATTGGCAAAGGGCAAATAAGATTAGAGAGACAAATGCGTGGCTCAAAGACTGGGGAGAAGTGGGTTCCGGTTTGTTGGGCACTGGCATCAGTGCTGGGGAAAGTGGGGGCTGTACAGTTCGGACGGAGTTTACACCTGAACTGTGCTGGGATGAGTGTCCTCGCAAATCGCATAACTAGGGAAGTCGAGAGGGCTTTAAACTAAACAAAACTAAACTTGAGGAATCAAGTTTGGGTAGAAGTTACAACTCAAGGTATTGAGTCAAGACAGGGGAGCAAAATAATAATATGAGAAATGAGGGTCAGAGAATGGCAGGAAGGGACAGAAAGAATAAACCTAAGAATACATCAACAGTCAAGACTAGATGAGTAAAGGAAACAAAAAGACAAAACTGAAGGCTCTCTTTCTGAATGCATGTAGCATTCATAACAAAATAAATGGATTGATGGCCCACACTGAAGTAAATAAATATGATCTGATAGCAATTACAGAGACATTGCTGCAGGATGACAAAGATTGGGTCCTTAATATTGAGAGGTACATGACATTCAAGAAAAATAGGAAGCTAGGTAATGGTGGAGGGGTAGCACTGTTAATCAAAGAGGGCACTGGTGCCATAGTTAGAGATGACCTTGGTTCAGGACAGTAGAATGTAGAATTGGTTTGGGTGGAGATGAGGAATAGTAGGGGAAAAAAGTCATTAATGGGAGTGGTATACAGGCTCCCTAACAGTAGCCACAGTGTAGGACAAAGTATTCAAGAGAAAATATTGTGTGCTTGTGATAAAGGGATGGCAATAATCATGGGTGATTTTAATCCACACATAAAATGGAAAATCAGATTGGCAGTAGCAGCCTAGATGAGGAGCTTTTAGAATGCTTTCAAGATAGTTTCTTAGAGCAGCATGTTCGGGAACCAACCAGAGAACAGGTTATATTAGATTTGGTATTGTGTAACATGACAGGTTTAATTAATGACCTCAGAATAAAGGCACCCCTAGATAGCAGCGACCAAAATATGATTGAATTTTAATCCAGTTTGATAGGAAGAAGAGCGGGTCTAAGACTAGTATCTTAAAATTAAATAAGGGCAATTATGTGGGGATACTAGCTGAAGTGAACTGGGAAACTAGGCTAGAGGATAAATCAATAGAGAAGCAGTGGCAGACATTTAAGGGGATATTTCAGTGTATTCAGAATAAGTACGTTCCTACTATAAAAAAATATTTTAAGGGGAGGACCCACCATCTATGGTTAACTAAAGATGTTAAGGAAAGCATCAAACTTAAGGCAAAACCATACAACTCTGCAAAGATGAGTGACAGGACAGACGACTGGACAGAATATAAAGAACGGCAAAGAATAATTGAAAGGTTAATCAGGAGACAGAAATAAGAGTATGAGAGGAAGCTAGCTAGAAATGTAAAAATGGATAGCAAGAGCTTCTACAGATATTTAAAAAGGAAAAGAGTAAGTAAAGTGAGTGTTGGTCCTCTTGAGAATGACAGTGGGGAGTTCATAGTAGATAATAAGGAAATGGCTGAAGAAAGGAACAAATATTTTGTTCCTGTCTTCACTATAGAGGATACTAAAAACATTCCAGTAATAGCTCTAAATCAGGAGATGAACGGCAGATAAGAACTTGGTGAAATTGAAATCACTACGGAAACGGTACTGAGCAAATTGATGGAGCTTCAGGCTGGCAAGCCTCTGGGTCCCAGTGGACTACATCCTAGGGTCTTAAAAGAGGTGGCTGATGAGGTAGCTGACGCGTTGGTGTTAATTTTCCAAAATTCACTAGATTCTGGAAAGGTTCCAGCAGATTGGAAAGTAGCAAATATAACCCCTCTATTCTAGAAGGGAGGGAGGCAGAAAACAGGGAACTATAGGCCAGTTAGCTTCACATCTGTCATGAGGAAGTTATTAGAATCGAACATTAAGAGGGCTATGGCTGGGCGCTTAGAAGAGCTCAAGACAATAGGGAAGAGACAGCATGGTGTTGTGAAAGGAAGATCATGCTTAACCAATTTATTGGAGGTTTTTTGAAGGACTAACATGCGCAATGGATAGGGGGGAGCCTGTAGAAGTACTGTACTTGGATTTCCAGAAGGAATTTGATAAGGTGGCACATCAAAGATTATTAGGGACAATAAAAGCTCATGGTATAGTGGGTAACATATTAGGATGGATAGAAGATTGGCTGGCTGCCAGAAAGCAGAGACTATGCATAAATGGGTCTTTTTCTGATTGGCAGGATGTGACGAGTGGCGTCCCACAGGGGTCTATACTGGGGCCTCAGCTTTTTACCATTTACATCAATGACTTAGATGAGGGGAGTGAAGACAAGGTAGCTAAGTTTGCAGATAGGTAAGAAACTATGTTGTGAAGAGGGCAGAGGAGATTGCAGATGGGTATAGATAGGTTAAGTGAGTAAGCAAAGATCTGGAAAATGGAGCTTAATGTGGGAAAATGTGAAGTTGTTCACTTTGGCAGGAAGAACAAAAAAGCAGAGTATTACTTAAATGGAGAACGGTTGCATAATTCTGAGGTGCAGAGGGATCTAGTGCATGACGCACAAAAAGTTAGTATGCAGGTACAGCAAATAATTAAGAAGACTAATGGAATGCTATCCTTCATTGCGAGAGGGGTTGAACATAAAAGTAAGGATGTTGTGCTTCAGTTATACAGGGCATTGGTGAGACCACACCCCGAATATTGTTGTGCAGTTTTGGTCTCCTTATTTAAGCAAGGATGTAAATGCATTGCAGGCAGTTCAAAGGGCGTTTACTAGACTGATACTTGGAATGAGGACAGGTTTCCACTGGAGTTTAGAAGAGTGGGAGGTGACTTGATTGAAGTATACTCGATCCTGAACGGCCTTGACAAGGCGGGCGTCGAAAGGATGTTTCCTCTTGTGAGTGAGTCCAGAACTAGGGGGCACGGTTTTAAAACTAGGGGTCGCCCTTTTAGGACAGAGATGAGGAGAGTTTTTTTCCTTCAGAGGATTGTGCGACTTTGGAATTCTCTGCCTCAGAAGGTGGTGGAGGCGGGGTCATTGAATATTTTTAAGACAGAGGTAGATAGATTCTTGTTAGGCAGGGAATCAAAGGTTATTGGGATTAGATGGGAATGTAAAAATCGAAACACAAGATGATCAGCCATGATCTTATTGATTGGTGGAGCAGTCTTGAGGGGCCGAACTGTCTACTCCTGTTCCTATTTCTTACATTATGTCCTTATTCATAAAGAACCAATGCAGCCCTTGGCAGGCGCCCCAGAAAGAAGTTTTCATAAAAATGAAGCAATTGTTGCACTTGTCCAATCTATTAGTGCATTATGACCAGACGAAAGAATTGCTGACATGTGATGCATCTCCCTACGGAGTGGGAGCAGTGCTTTCTCATCGGATGGATGACGGCACAGAATGGCCAATAGGTTATGAATCAAGGATGCTCACCACAGCAAAAAAGTGATACTCACAAATAGGAAAAAAAGGCTTGTCCATCATTTTTGGTGTAAAGAAATTTTACCAGTATGTACACTGCCGCCATTTTACAATCATTTCAGACCACAAACCATGGTTAGGTTTGTTTAGTGAGAACAAGGCTATACCACCCATAACATCAGCAAGAATACAATGATGGGCCTTAATTCTGACAGCATACGAGTACACTTTCGTACATTAGGCCTGGCAATCAAATCGCAAACGCCAATGCCCTTAGTCATTTGCCTTTATAAAAAATGATAAGCATGTCCCAGTTCCACAGGAACTTGTTTTACTGTTAAATTTCTTAGATCCCTAGCCGGTAGGTGCTCAACAGATCAGAGACTGGAAAAGACAGGACCCAGTCCTATCTCAAGCACGATAACTAGCGCTACATGGTTGGTCTCAGGAACTCACATCTGATGAAAAGAAACTGTACTTCAACAGAAGACATGAAATAACCAGCCAGGCTGGCATCCTATTGTGGGGTGTATGAGTGATAGTTCTTCCAAAAGGGAAGGGAGCCACTGTTAATTGAACTACACAGTGTCCATCCAGGAATTTCTTGAATGAAGGCCATAGCACACAGCTGTCTATGATGGCAAGGGATGGATGGCAAAATAGAGAGTTTAGTGAAAAATTGTGTGCAATGTCAGCAACTGCAAAAGTTGCCAGCGACAGCTCCATTACAGGGGTAGGTAGATCCTGGGTGTGGTTACACATTGCCCATGTTGGACCTTTCCTGGGAACAATGTTTCTGCTCATTGTCAATGCCCACTCAAAATGGTTGGACATGAATGAGGTGAAGTCACCAACGTTGGCCGCTACAATTGAGAAACTAAGTCAGAGTTTTGCCATTCACGGACTACCAGAAGTAGTAATTTTTGATAACGGCAAGGCATTCACGAATGTTGAGTTTCAACAGTTAATCAGCCTCAATGGTGTCACTCATGTGAAAACTGCACAGTATCACCCTTCCTCAAACAGACTGGCCGAGAGGGTGGTTCAAATGTTCATGGCAGGCATGTGAAAGCTAACTAGTGATTTCTTGGCAACCAATCTAGCATGCTTTCTTTTTCAGTACAGAGCTACCCCTCATACAACAACAGGTGTCACACCTGCGGAGTTATTGTTGAAACGCCATCTCAGGACGAGATTGAGCTTAATAATGCCGAAGTTAGAGGGGAAGGTGAAAAGGAATCAAGGAAGCCAGAAAACTAGATACAACTAGCATATTTGAGAGAGGAAGTTCACCGTAGGAGAGCCGGTATACTTGAAGAACTTCAGGGAAGGACCAAAGTGGTTATCAGATGAAATAAGTGCAGTGACCAGAATATCTTACCACATGGAGTTGGAAGGCCAGATCATCCGTAAACATGTGGACCATTTAAGGAAGAGAGAGACAAATCACCAAGATATGGTTCCACCAGTGACCATGACTAGGTTTATGCTTCCTTTTGAAAATACTCAACCCAGGACTGACATGTCTGGTGTTCCTGTGAGAGTTTAGGATACAGAACTGAAAATGCCCACTGAAGTACCTGATGTTCAGGCAACTCTGGAAAAGGAGGTTCCTGACAAAGAATCTGAAGTTGTGGAGCTGCGACGTTCCACACATACCAGGAAACCACCTGAAAGACTGAACTTGTAAACTCCTTACCCAGTGTAAATATTATGTTGTCTTGAAAAATACATACTTGTAAATATAATATGTATAGCCGAGTTAAAAGGGGAGGAATGTAGTAATTATGGTTTTATTTAGTGTGTGATATAACTTTAAGAATAATACTTATTAAGGAAGATCACATGATCTGTCCTAACAAATAGGAGGATAGCACGGGCTACTTAGGCAGACAGTGTAGAGATAGAGTTGGAGTTGAAAGCACATGTGTAGTTGCTGCTGAGTATATCGCAAATAAACTTAATGTTTCCACCCAAGAAGTGTCTGCAAATCAACTCTATCACTAATAGTACAACTTGGCCACTCTACAACAGCTATTTGGTCCCTGAAGGAGCAATTTAACTTGTGCCACTCTCCACCCTTCTCCCCATAGCCCTTTCCTTTCCAGAAAGCAATCCAATTCCCTCTCAAATGCCTCGAATGAACCTGCCTCCACCACACTCTCAGGCAGTGCATTCCAGATCCTTATCATTCACTGCATGAAAAAGATTTTCCTCATGTCACCATTGCTTCCTTTGTCAATTACATTAAATCTGTGTCCTTGGTTCTTGATCCTTCCACCAGTGGGAACAATTTCTCCATAACTACTCTGTCTAGCTCCCTCATGATTTTCAATGCCTCTGTCAAATTTCCTCTCAACCTTCTCAGGAAAAACAGTTACAACTTCTCCAATCTTTCCACATAATGGAAGTTCTTCAACCCTGGAGCCATTCTTGTAGATCATTTCTGCACCGTCTCCATTGCCTTCACATCCTTCCTAACATGTGGTGTCCAGAATTGGATGCAATACTTCAGTTAAGGCTGAACCAGTGTTTTATACAAGTTTAACATAACTTTATTTTGTATTCTGTGCCCCTATTAATAAAGCCTAGGAAGTAGAATGCTTTATTAACCGCTCTCTGAACTAGTCCTGCCACCTTCAATGATTTATGCACATATACATCCAGGCCCCTCTGCTCTGCCACCCCCTTTGGAATTGTGCCCTTTATTTTATATTGTTGCTCTGTGCTCTTCCTACCAAAATGAATCACTTCCCATTCTCCGCATTAAATTCCATCTGCCACTTGTCCACACATTCTACCTACCTGTTTATGTCCTTTTGGATTTTTACAGTATCCTCCTCACAATCCACAATGCTTACAAGTTTTGCATCATCTGCAAATTTTCAAAATTATGCTCCGTACACCAAGTCCAAGTCATTAAAATGCAGCAGGAAGAGGAGGGGTCCTAACACCGACCTCTGGGGAAGTCCACTATAAACCTTCCTCCAGTCTGATAAACAACTGTTAACCACTACTCTGTTTCCTGTCACTCAGCCAATTTTGTAACCATGTTGCTACTGTCCCTTTTATTTCATAAGCTCTAACTTTGCTCATAAATCTGTTGCAAATGCCTGTTGGAGGTCCATGTACACCACATTAACATCATTATCCTCAACAACCCTCCCTGTTACTTCAACAAAAACTCAAGCAAGTTAGTTAAACACCATTTGCCTTTAACAAATCTGTGCTGGCTTTACTTAATTAACCTTTATTTTCCCAAGTGACTATTAATTTTGTCCCGAATTATCATTTCTAAAAGCTTACCCGCTACTGAGGCTAAACTGACTGATATGCAGTTGCTTGGCTTATCTTTACACCCTTTTATGAACAGGGGTGTATTATTTGCAATTCTTCAGTCCTCTGGCTCCACGTAAGGAAAATTGGAAAATTATGGCCAGTGCCTCTGCAAATCCCACTCTGTCTTCCCTTAGTATCCTTAGATGCATCTCATCTAGTGTTGGCGTCTTATCAGCTTTAAGTACAGACAACCTATCCAATACCTCTTCCTTATCAATTTTAAACCTTGCATATGTCTGTACCTCCTCTTTCACCATGACTTGCACAGCATCTTCTTCCTTGGTAAAGACAGATGCAAGGTATACATTTAATAGCTCAGCCATGCCCCTGTCTCCATGCTTAAATCCCCTTTATGGTCCCTGATCAGCCCCACTTCTTTTATTACATTTTTACTATTTACAGTAAAGTCCTACCTCTCGCGACTTCCTTGTTTGTACATATGCTTACCCGCGCTTTGTAATTTCTACACAGCGTCACCCATCATGTGAGCAATATGTGCCTATCTGTGTTTTCTTTTGCTGAGAAGTCCCTGGAAGTGGATTCTTTCCATTAGCCTTGGTTGTGGACATTTAATTCTCTTTTTAAGCAGCTTTCCAGAGGTGACAAGTGGTGCCTGGAATGGTTGCAGCTGAAGTGCAGCCTGAATGGACAGATTGACCTGGAAATGTCTGAATCTCTTAGTCCAGAGCTGCAATAATGGCTCTGTTCAATTTTGAAATGTTCGCCGATTTTGTCTGCCAGTTTTGAGGTGATTCATTTTCTCATAAACGAGGGTTGCCTCTTATTTTCGATATAGGTCTTGTACTGATCAGAGGCTCCCACCTGTCTGGTATATACAGGTACAACAATTTGCTGTACAGTACTATAGCTGCACAAACCAATGCTGTCCTTGCACTTCTGGAACCTATCTAATTGACTCCCATTGAAAACCATGTTCACTGTTCATGCTTTTGTCATTTGTGAGGCTTCGTTAGAAAGTAAACCCTGCAAATGGCTGGACTTTACTGTATATGCCTAAAAAAAGACTTTTATATTAGCTGTCAGTCTCTTCTCAGGCAATTTCTTTGTTTCTTTTATTTGCTTTCTTGGTTCTCCTCAGAGCCTTTTATCTTCAGCCTGGTTCTTGGTTGTATTCTCCACCTGACAGCAGTCATATTTTTTCTTCTTCATCTTAATCTCTATCTCTTTCATCATCCAGGGTGCTCTGGATTTGTTTGCCCTACCTTTCTCCTTTGCCCGAACAATCTCCATTTTAAAGGCAGACCATGTTCAGTCACCATTTTGCCCGTCAACCTTTGAATCAAATTTATCTGGGTCAGATCCATTCTTACCCCAACGAAGTTGGCTTTCTGCCAATTCATTATTCTTACTCTGGATTGCTCCTTGTCCTTTTCCTGAATCTAAACCTTATGACACAATGATCACTGTCCCCTAAATGTTCTCCTACTGAGACTTGATTCACTTAGACCACCTCATTCCTAAGAACCCGGTTTTGCAGTGCCTTCTTTCTCGATGGACTGGAAACACACAGCTGTAGAAAATTCTCCTGAACATAAGAACTCTTGCTCCTTTCTACCCTCCTACTATCTCAGTCTATATTTGAATAATTAAAGTCCCCCATCATAACTATTCTATAATTCTTGGACCTCTCTGTAATATCCTGGAAAATTTGCCCCTCTACATCTTTCCCATAGTTGGTGGCTTATAGACTACATCAAGCAATGTAATTGCACCTAGCTTCAGCCAAATAAATTCTGTCCTTGATCCTCTGGAATATTCTCTCTCTTGCACTGCAATGTCCTCCTTAATCAATGCTGTCACCCCTCCTCCTTTCCTACCTTTCCTGAACACCCTGTGTCCAGGAATATTTATTAATAATCCCTCCCTTCTTTGGCCCAGGTCTCCATTATCACTACAACATCATATTTCCATGTGGCTATCTGCACCCGCAGCTCAACAATCTTACTTACCACACGTTGCTCATTCACATAAATGCACCGTAACCCTAATTTAGGTTTCATTACCTTCCCCCTTATGCTGAAAGCATCTAATATCTTACTATTTCCTACTCTAGTGCTATCTATCTCTCCCAGTATTCTGTACATCTTGCTATACCTCTCTAACATTATTTTTTGGTTCCCACACCCCTACCAAGTTAATTTAAACCTTGTCTAATAGTATTGCAAATCACTACACAAGGAAGTAAATCCCAACTCTATTTAAACATAAGTTTTCAGGCCTGTACATCTTCTCTGGAACTGAGACCAATGACCCAGGAATCTAAACCCCTCCCTCCTGCACCATCTTTTCAGCCACGCATTCATGTGCTTTATCCTCCTATTTCTACACTCACTTGTGCGTGGTACTGGGAGTAATCCACAGATTACTAATTTTGAGGTCCTGTTTGCGAATTTCCTATCCAGCTCCCTAAATTCTGACTGCAGGACCACATCCCTCTTTCTATCTATGTCATTGGTACCAATGTGGACCACGAATGCTGGTTATTCAACTTCCCTCTGTCAGGGTACTGTGCAGCCTTTCAGTGACATCTTTGATCCTGGCATCAGGGATGCAACACACCATCCTGGATTCATGTCTGCAGCCACAAAAGCATTATCTGTTCCCATAACTGTCAAATCTCCTATCGCTATTGCTCTTCCAATTTTCTTTGTGCTCCTCTGTACGGCTGAGCCAACCATAGATTTGGCTCTGATTGCACAGCCCAGATGAACCAACACTTTCATCAGTATTCAGAACTGAATACTGGTTTGAGAGTGGAATGCATTCAGGGGGCATCTGCACTGCCTGTCTGCTTCTTCTTGACTGTCTGATGGTCACTCATTCCCTCTCTCCCTGCACACTCTTTAGCAGCGAGGTGACCACATCTATAAACCTGCAATCCAAAAAACTCTCAAATTCATGGATGCCAGCTGTTGCTCAAGTTCCAAAACCTAGAGCTCGAGCTGCTGCAACTGACAACCATATGTGCAGTAGGTGTTGTCCCAGACACAGGGAGCATCCTGGAGTTCCCACATAGCACAGGATGTGCAATCAAGAGGTTAAAGCTTCCCTGCCATTCTATTAGATAATAAAACTTACTACTTAAAAAAGGTAGCTCAGCAGATACTCACTTCCCTTCTGCTGACATCAGTTAAATACAGGGAAGTTAACTTTCTATTATCTTAAAAAAATTGTTTTTTAATTTACTAGCTCCTTATACTAACTCCCTAAATTTGGAGAAAAGAAAACAAAGCTACAATACTCAGAAAACAGTCAACTCACAACCTTCCTGTGATATCACAGTTTACAAACAAGTAGCAGGAGTAGGCCATTTGGCCCCTCGAGCCTGCTCCACCATTTAATAAGATCATGGCTGATCTGAAAGTAACTTCAAATCTGCATCCCACCTATCCCTGGCAACCTATCACCCCCTTGCTTACCAAGAATCTATCCACATCTGCCTTAAAAATATTCAAAGATTCTGTTTCCACTGCCTTTTCTGGAAGAGAGTTACAAAGACTCACGGCCCTCAGAGAAAGAATTTCACCTCATCTCTGTCTTAACTGGGCAACCTTTTATTTTTAAACAGTGACCCCTAGTTCTAGATTTCCCCACAAGATGAAACATCCTCTTCACATCCACCCTGTCAAGACCTCTCAGGATCATATATGTTTCAATCAAGCTGCCTTACTCTTCTGAACTCCAGCGGATACAAGCTTAGCCTCTCCAACCTTTCCTCATAAGGCAACCCACCCATTCTAGGTATTAGTCTGGTAAACCTTCTCTAAATTGCTTCCAAAGCATTTACATTCTTCCTTAAATATGGTGACCAATACTGTACACAGTACTCCAGATGTGGTCTCACGAGTGCTCTATATAACTGAAGCATACCCTCTCTACTTGTGTATTCAATTCCCCTCACAATAAATTATAACATTCTATTATCTTTCCTAATTACCTGCTATACCGGCATACTGGCCTTTTGTGATTCATGCACTAAGAAGCCCAGATCCTTCTGCATCTCAGAGCTCTCACCATTTAGATAATATGCTTCTCTTTTATTTTTCCTGCCAAAATGGACAATTTCACATTTTCCCATATTATACTCCATTTGCCAGATCTTTGCCCACTCACTTAACCTATCAATATGTGTTTGTAGCCTCTTTATGTTCTCTTCACAACTTACTCTCCTACCTATCTTTGTGTCATCAGCAAATCTGGCAACCATCCCAGCCATCCCTTCATTCAAGTCATTTATATAAATTGTAAACAGCTGAGGTCTCAGCACTGATCCCTGTGGCACACCATTCATTATATTTTGCCAATCTGAAAATTAACCATTTATGCCTACTCTCTGTTTCATGTTAGCCAGCCAAAATCTTCTATCCATGCCAATATGTTACCCCCCATACCTTGATCCTTTATCTTTCGCTATAACCTTTGATATGGCATTTTATCAAATACCTTCTGGAAATTTAAGCATAGTACCAGTTCCCCTTTATCCACAGCACCTGTTACTTCCTCAAAGAATTCTAATAGGTTGGTTAAACATGATTTCCCCTTCGCAGAACCATGTTGATTCTGCCTGATTATCTTGAACTTATCCAAGTGCCCTGCCATAGCTTCTTTAATAATAGCTTCTAGCATTTTCCCTATGACAGATGTTAAGATGTTTGACTTTTCCTCTCATTTTTCAAACCCAATTGTGCCACTGGTCTGTTGCTGCTGCTATCTCCAATCAGCTCTGCGCTCTTCTTCTGCTCTCTGTCTCTTCCTCTTTTATCCTCCTCTCCTGCTGTTGTCTCCAAACAGGTCTGCACTCTTCTCCTGCTTTCTCTCTCTTTTTTTATTTTATCTTCTGCTCCTGCTTCTGTCTTCAATCAAGTGTGCGCCCTCCTCCTGCTCACTCACTCTCTCTCTCCTTAGATTCCATGGGTTCTTACTTTGCTGACAAGTCTGTGATGTGGGAACTTATCAAAAGTCTTGCTAAAGTCCATATATATTACATCAAATGAGCTACTTTAATCGACCCACCACGTTACTGCTGCAAAAAATTCAATTAGGCTAGTTAGACCTGACCCTTTCTTAATAAATCCATGCTGACTGGCCCTTGGTTAATTAATGTCTGTGTGGTGATTTACACTGTTCTTCAGAACTGGTTCCAATAATTTGCCCATAACCAAGGTTAAGCTGATTGGCCTGTAACTCAGTCTATCCCTTCCTCCTTTTTTAAATAATGGTTCAACGTTAGCTTTCTCCCATCCTCTGGCACCTCATCTGTAGTCAGAGAGTATTGGAAAATGATGGAGATCGCCTCTGCTATTTCCTCCACTGCTTCTTTTAGCAACCTGGGATATATTTCTTCCAATTTCGAAAGTGCTAAACCCCTTAATATTTCTTCTCTCACAATGTTTATCCCATCCAATATTTCACACTCCTTCTCAACATTATCTGTACCCGCCCCCCACCCCCTCACTTTCGTGAACAGATGCAAAGTATTCATTAACCATGCCTATATCTTTGACACACAAGTTTGTTTTTGGTCTCGAACTGACCCTACTCTTTCCTTAGTTATCTTCTTGCTGTTTACATATTCTGATAAGTCTTTGGGTTTTCCTTGATTTTATTTGACAATATTTTTCCAATATTTGCTTTCCTAATTTCCTTTTTAATGTCAGCTCACTTTCTAACCTCCTGAACAGGTTCATTTCCTAATACTAAGTCCAAGACTCTTCCTTCTCTTGTTGAGCTTGTTAAGAACTGGCTAAAAAAGTTCTCCTGACATTTTGGTTTAAGTACTTCATTGGCTGTAAAGCTCTTTGAGATGTCTGGTGGTCATGAAAAGTGCTACATAAATGCAAGTCTATCTTTTCTTTAAAGAAGTGCATGAATGGCAGGTCAACATTCCTGGTGAAAGGGATAAGGAGGAGGATCTCTGCCAAAAAAGGAAGATTAATTGAGAGGAAGGGAAAAAAACTTAGAAAGGAAAAGTAAGGAAAAAAAATGATATTTTCAACATTTCATAAAACAATTCACATTTGAAGGGCTGAGACTTGACACACAATTCTTTACACTCTGAGCAAGAGAGTTTGATTGGCAGTCATCAACAATTAGCATGTCGATGAAAGGATATGTGTGCTGTTACTCACCAGGCTTAATTTAATGTTACAAGTTTGATGGGCAACAAAAATGCTAATACAGTCAAATCATGGGGGACAGGTTAAGCACAAGATCTTGTTTACTTGCATCTAGTGGTGGAGCAATACAAATTGGTCAGTAACTTGTGGCAATTCGCAATTCATCAGGTATCTCCTCCTTGCTACAAGTTGCTGGCCAATTTGTGCATTAATCACAGAATGTGTCATTAAACCAACATTATTTTTCCAACAAAATCTGGCCCATTGTCGCTTATTGTTATCTGCATTGCATGAAAGGAATTGATTTGTTTCCAACAAGTGTACTGTTGAATTTGTTGTTCCAATTATTGCTTTATTCAGTACATTCATTAAAAAAGATCACACTGCTAATTCTGACATATAACTGAAATTTTATATAAGACAATGTTGAAGCAATTTTTAAGTTTTGCAGTGAAATGTAAAAATACATTAGGAAATTAGGAAAAGAAATAGTCAAATAAAGGTAAAGAAATAAGAAAACGTAGAGAGAAAGAAGAAATCTTCCCATACAGCCTCACCTCTGCACTGCTGTCTTTCAGGATCCCATTGATAACCATCTGTACACTGCTATAAGAACATAAAGACAAGAGGAGTTTCAAAGCGCAGCACTGTTTTTGCATTAATAGGAAAATAACAATATCATGCAATGCAGCAGGAAAAGTAAAAAAAGTTGAATTCTACTGACTAATTCAGCGATGTTTTCAGTGACAAGCAACTGTTGTAATGTAAAAAAAGTGTTTCTTTCATTTAATTACAAAGAACTAAATAAATATCTAATTGCAGATTAACACACTAGAACTATTTGGGATTGATCACATCACAGATTTATGTTTTGTCAATGATGAATTGTTGTTAATTCAATTAGAATAAAATCTTATGCAGTCCTGAACAATCAGTGTGCTCAATTCTTGGAGATATCTTACCGTATATGTGATGGTTTCATCAATTTCCTGTGAGCTTATGGTATGGAAAACAATTGAGACCAGCAGACACCACTGCAACATCTTGTACCTGGACAATAATAACATGCAACCTTTATAAATGTTAACAAAAGCAAACTCTACAATACTTAATTCATTTATATTATCATTCAAAAAATACATGGTAACCATAAAGGGTTGTTTTGCATTGGTATATTGGAATGAGTTCAAGTTTAAACTAATAACATTTTTACAAGTTTTGAAACGCAACATAGCATTATGAGAAGAAAAAGTGTTTATGCTTTATAGATCCTTCTACGTATGTTTTCAATTAAGTATATCTATTAATTTATATTGCAGTAAGTACTTTCATAAACTTAATGCAATGACTTGATAGTGGTTTCAAAATATAAGGGGATTCTCTCCATCTGTAAACATTCCATTTTCCACATATCTTTGTTATTTTATTCACTTACACAGAAAAATCAATTATAATAGCTCAAAATACATCATAATAAGGTTAGTAAATAGTCTAAAGTGAACATGAACAAGCATAAAGATAGAAAGCAGTTATGCATGCTGAAGTACAGAATTGTCACGCAGAATTTAAGTTTTATTTATCCTTTTATTTATAGAAGCGGTATATACATATATTGACGTTACCTTTAAAGAAAAGCCGGTCTTCACTACTTTTCAAAATTCTTCTGATCAACTTTTGGCTGTTTTTTTAAGATCACTTGCTGGAAGAGCAGTGTTGAGTGTGTGAGTTGCAGTGGTTGTGAAGAGATTGTGAGGAGGTTGTGCGGCAGTTGTGTTGCTCCCTCTGCAGGTTCACAGGCTAATCACAATCCCCGAATTAATAATAGAAGAGGAACAACAAACCCTTCAGGAACAGTTCCAGGGGAGTTTCATTACGACTGCAGCACCGTCAGGTGGGGGTATAGTTGCTTTGCAGCCATACACCGAAGGCAAGACGGGACTTTCAGTCACGGCTCAGTTAAACGACTGCCAAATAAAATTGCATCTAATAGTTACATAATAGCGGGCTGTTCAGGAATGGAGCAACTCATTGCGAAGTAAAATCCTCCAAATCTAAAGATGTCATCATCTGCACTCACTACAAAACATAAATAGCAAAAAAAAAGCAATTTGTAGCTTATGTGGCATTTTCCAAAATTTTGATTCAAACTAGAACACACGAGAAGTAAAGTTACAAGGCAGTCAACATGTAAAATACACGAGTATGTTCCTTAGAATTGGAGGAACCAGAATGAAACAAGAATTAAACGACAATGATAGTGAGTAGGCAAGTTTTCAGAATGTTGTCAAAAGGGCCCAGGCCAGTGTTCGCAGCTCTGAAAACGGCCTCTGTTTGCACTGTTCCTGGATTCTGAGCGCCAAAAACAACATATAACACGAGAACAGCGTGTGGGTGATTTACTCCGGGAACCTTTGGCTGACATGTCGAGGGGGTCATCCAAGCAACGAATAATAAAAAAAAACAAATAAACGCGCGGTGAGTTCGACTATATTTGTCAATCCCACCCGCACGTCCCCGGCCTCCCGCAGCTTGAAGACTTTTTGACAGGTGGCGTGAGTTCCGAGTCAGCTTTCATATTCACAATGATGAAGGTGCACAAAGTGGAGGGAAATAAGGATGTTTCAGTCCATGAAATTTAGAGGGTTACACAGGGTGATCTTTGGGATCTCCCATACGCCGTTACAGGTGAATTATGCTGCCTCACATTTTTCTCACTATATACCTCGTGATTATTTGGTGAAACTGTATGTGTGTATCTTACTGCAACAAAATATCCCTCACTTCATTCGTTTCACAGGAATAGCAATCTCTGATTGTTGCTGCTCTTCTGTAAGAAAACCCCTCATTATTTCCAATGGTTTGACATTAACGAGTGTGGATGAAGTACGTTGGAGTAAAAAGTAAATAGAAAAAAAATGTGCATTACCAAAATATATTTAGTAAAATTGATCAAGTCGGACAGCTTGGCGATAGAAGTGTTGAAAATCGATGAGTGACATATTAAAAAAAATATGTTGCAGAGAAGGAATGTTGGACGTGATTAACATGGAACGCCACAAAGTGTTGCCAAGTTTAAAAATTCATAAATAACCGTGGGTTCCCCAATGATGTATTTAACATAGTAACAATTATTCTTTACCTCAGATGTGTTAGTTCTGGTATCATTTCAAATCAAGCCATAAACTTCCATCTAGTGGCGACCACGAGACAAATGATTTCACGCTTGCATTATCATAACACATGCAGTGAATTTTAATGTCAAAATAGCTTGGTGAAAGCTTGGTATCACTAGTACACTTAATATGATTGCCGGAATGAAAAGTTCAGCCCTAATGGCGACATTTAAAGTACATGCAAAAACACCCCCGAAGTTGATCCTAAAAAGATAAAACAGATTTGTAGAGACCAATGGGAGACAAGAAAAACTCAAGTGGTTAATAAAATTTTTATTTTAAAACATAAAAATTGAATATGTTAAGTATGTAAGTGCATATCCGAACAAAGTAGAAGGTAACTAAACATTCACCAATGGATGAATAGATTGATTAACAAGAGAATTGATCTGATAAATTCAGAGTTCACACTGCATAGCTGAACACACGTTAACTACTCCTCACCAAGATTGTTGTGGCACAGCCGATGGTAAATGCTGAGCTGCTCAAATCCCAGAGGGAAACTTGAAACAACTGCCACAACTGTTCGCAATTTGTATAAATTTCAAGATGTGTGCCTCGTCTTCAGTAGTAATAATACCACCAAGTCTTACTGGTTTCTTACAAAACTAACTTAAACCTTTATTACTAGAAGAAATGATTTCAAATACATACATAAATCTACAAATTACTACTATGATAACTTCTAAATCTCCTAATCTAACTCTTAGTTACACTTTCATTAAGGCAACAGTAAGATATAGATTTTAAAAGACCCAGGAGCACTGCACCACGTTGTGGCTGCTCACCCAGGATGCCACCTCCTCCATGCTTTTTTGGTGAGGTGCAGTGGCCTCCTCCGCCCATCAAGGCTGTCCCTTCTGACAGCCACCTCCTCCAGGAGGGCTGCGAGGCACTCATCGGAGAAACTGGGGGCCGACTGCCCCACCGACTTCACCTCCCACAAGGATTCTCCTTCCTGGTTCGCAGCCATGTTGCTGCTGCAACTGCGACGCAGGAAGCCTCCCTGGGGCTGTCTGCGCCACTTTGAATCTGCCGCCGAGTTGCCATTGGACAGCAGGCTCCTGCCCGCCCCTTCTTGGAGGTTCTGTGGCCTTAATTAGCCCACCAGTGTGAAATCACCTTCTGGCCCCACTCGCAGGCAGCAGTCGGCTTCCCGAGCCAGCCTGACAAGGGCAAAATGCTGCCTGCTGTTTCTGAACTTCTCCTGGCTAGATCACACATTTCACACTCTCTTTTGAATTTAAGCTAGTCTGTTTTATTTAAAAATGCAAATGTTCCCTCAGACACACACACACACACACACACATACTCACACACAATTACTTAACTTTACAATAAATTCCAATAACATTATGAGAATTATGATATCTTCCTGATAAGATGATCAGCAAAGACAATGATTTTACTTAATAATGTAAATACCCAATCTCTCCTTAGCCCCCACCTTTCCCTGTCCTTCTATCTTGCTCCTCCTGCTCCACCCCATCATAAACAGTATAAAATCCATCACATTTCTACTCCTCTTTAGCTCTGAAGAGTCATACGGACTCGAAACATTAACTCTGTTTCTCTCTCCACAGATGCTGCCAGACCTGCTGAGTTTTTCTGGCATCTTTTGATATCAATGGTTCTACAATTCAACTGTTCTTGCAAAGCTATTGCACTGTGGAATTCCCTTTCTCAATCTTTTGTGGCTCCTTGTATGTAACAGTTCTCTTCGGTTTTAGGAGATTAATAGCTATTTGTTGAATCAGTAAGTACAATAGTACATTGAATTCCAACATTCATATAATCAATCTACTCTCAAATCATGCTTTTCCTGAATCCCTAAATTTGCCCTTCCACCAACTATTCTGGTGCTGCAGCTAAGGGGAGTTATATATTCTCTTATGAAGCAGTAGGTGCATCAGAAAATTTACCTATATATGAGAAAGGCAAGAATGCTGGAAAAATACAGCACAAATCATCCCAAAAATCAACATTTTTCTGGGAGAAGTGGAGGATTGGACCCTGGATTCCTTGGTGAAAATTAAATTACCTACCTAATGTATACACATCTCTAAAATTGTTACAACACCATTAACTGCTTTAAAATATGCCAAGAAAGTAAAAGGCACAAGTAACAATTATTAAAAAATAATTTAAAGCAGATACAAAAGAGATATTCTTGAGAGAGTGAAAATGTTTGTTATAAGGAAAATAATCTGAACTTCTCCTGGCTAGATCACACATTTCACACTCTCTTTTGAATTTAAGCTAGTCTGTTTTATTTAAAAATGCAAATGTTCCCTTTACAACTATGTTTACCTACTTAACATTTCAAAGCCTTTAGACCAGCTACCTTTAACTAACACACAGACACACGGACACACACACACAGACACACACACACACACACACACAATTACTTAACTTTACAATAAATTCCAATAACATTATGAGAATTATGATATCTTCCTGATATCAGAAATATTGGCTTTACTCAAACTACAAGTAGATGTCGAGATAGGAGAGCATTAGAGCAATGGGCTTTAGAACCATAGGATCATAGAATAAATACAATACTGGGCAAAGACATTTGGACCATTGTGCTTGTGTCACCATCCCAGAGGAGCCGTCACCCTGACCAATATTCAGAGAGAGCTAGATGCATGCAGGAATTCTTGCACTACCAGGCCTAATCCTCCTTGACTGTCTGATGGTCACACCATTCCCTCTCTGCCGGTACACTCTTAAGGTGCAGGTTGACCACTTCCAGAGGTGTGTTATCCATGTAGCTCTCGGTCTCGCAGATGTACCATGGTGCCACCAATTGCTGCTCAAACTCTGAAACTTGGAGCTCAAGCTCTTCCAGCTGATGGCACTTTCTACACATGTGATTGTCCAGGACATGAGATGTGGAGTTCCCATATGGAATAGGGTGTGCACTTCACAGGACTGAGGTGCTCTGCCACGCCTCTATTTATTAGACTATGAACTAACATTACGGAAATAAATGTAAGACTTAAAATAAAACACTCATCAATCAGCTCCTTCATTGTGCTGACATCACTTTAAATGTTTTCTTTTTAAATTTCTCTCCAAAATACACTCCTCTTGCCTCCAGGCTCTCTGATTCAACTTAGTTTATTTTTTTTTAGTTTTTAAACTGATTTCTTGAACTAGATCAAGTTATAGGTAGGTGAACTAAAATGTTTACTTAACTCATATTATCCATATATCCGATTTTAATTTGGAATCTTTTCATTATACCATCCATCTTTAGTTAATTTTAATGGGTTGAATAATTTTTCTTCTCTGACTTATTACCTATTATCTATTTACTTGTTTATCTTCCATTTTGTTCTACTGAACTTTGTGTATTGCTTGATATAAAAATGTGAGGAAAACAATAGGAGCCCAGTTTGATCTAGGGCCTTCCGGTAATACAAGTTGCACTGAGCAAGATTTTCAAATGGTACCAGTGTTCTCATTTTACTGCAAATGAACTGCAACAACTGGCAAAGTATTTAGTGCTGAAAAATGCTTGATGGATGAGATGAAAAGGCTGGAGTCACTACAAAAAAAAGGAAGGCTGGTAACCATAGCATTTGGTGAAGTTGCCAATATCAATGACTAGGTGTCCAAAATGGTTTCCCTTTTGGCATGAGCCATTGAGTAGTTCCCAGCGAGTAAGCTAAAACAAATATTCCGTGGTGGTAGAGGCATAGTATGTATGACAATGGAATCTTTCTCTCATTTTAAAGGTTTTTGCTAAGGTAGGCAACAGAATTTTGTATCTCTCAATTCCAGCATAAAATTGACCAGGGCAAGAACAATCATTGGCCTTTATCACAAACTTTTGCAGAATGCTCAGTGCCTTTGTTTTTTTTAACTTTTTAAAAGGCTTCTTGTTAGCATGTAGGTACCAACCATGAGGCCATAGCACTGTTGCATCTGAGTTACAAACCCACTCCAGGACTTGAGCATAAAAATCAAGACTGACATGCAGTATAGTTTTGAGAGAGTGCTGTGCTGTTGGAAGTGTCATCTTTAAGGCTATCTGCCCTTGAAGGTGGTGTAAAAAAATCCTATGGTGCTCTTTTGAAGAAGAGTATGGAGCTACCCCTGGTGTTCTAGCCAATATTTTCCCCTCAATCAATACCATAAAAACAGATTATCTGCTCATAATCACATTGCTGTTTGTGGGAGCTTGCTGTGCACAAACTGGTTATTGTGTTTCCTATATTACAAGTGAATATTCTTCAAAAAGTGCATCTGTAGCTCTAAAGTGCATTGACATATGAAAAGCACTATGTAAATGCAAGCCTTTTTTTTATTCCTCCTTGTCCCAATCAGCCATTTTGAGTTTTCCCTGTCTCGAGCTTCTTGGATCACAAGTTAGTGATTGTACCACTCCCAACTTTTCTTACCTAGGATTGTTTCTGTGGGTCTTTGATGGGGGCCTCCTGCCCACCAGTTTGATCTCCCAATAATTGTGGTACTGAAGTATTTCCACTAGAGGGATAAAGGAATTCCTTTCATCATGTTTACATAGGCATTTTTCATTATAATATGGACATTATATATTTCTGTTGCAGATGTCACTGGCATTTGGAAACTTGCCATGAGCTACAGGAGAAGAGTATAACCCTTGATCAACAGAAACCAACCTTGCTTAAGAAAGGATATAACTGCATTAGAAGCAGTTCTGGGAGGGCTCACTTGACAGATTTCTGTGGTTAAGGGGTTACCTTATAAAGAAAGGCTGGGCAGGTTGGGCCTATATCTATTAGAAGAATGAGAAGTGATCTGACTGAAACATATTAGACCCTGGAGTAGACTTGACAAGTTGGATGCTGAGCAGTTGTATCCCTTTGGGGGAGTCTAGAATTAGGGCACACAGTTTAAATTTAGAGTTCCACCATTTGTTATGATGGTCCCCCCCAACCTCCACCCCCAGCCCAAGATGTTGGTAAGATCTGGTTAAAGTAGACAAAGTTTGAGATTTAAGATACTTGCTAATAGAATAAAGGCACAAGATTCCACAGGTTTTGTATAAACAAAGAAACTTTACTATACAAGGTCAGAAGGATAAAACAATTTACCAGTCTATCTTATACTCTAACATTCAGGGTTAATATGAGGTACATGCGAATTAACAGGCAAACTGCAGTCAAACATGCCACATGATAGATGCATCCAAATGCAATTCCATGGATTTTTCAACAACCCACCCAGACATTAGTCACACTATGAGTCAACCAATCTCACTGAAAGTCTGTCTCTCACAAGGGTTTCCAATTTTCACCTTCAAATATCTCACCTTGGAATTCTCTCCAAAAGTTGCTCCAACTTGGACAACTTCAACAAACGGCCCACCTCGCAAGGTTTCAATCTCACCTTCCGAGATTCCATTCTCCCGGATTTCTGAGTATACTCAAACATCAACTCAAGCAGAATTTCAGCTCTTCAGCCATGCCATGCAGGACACTACTGCTCCAAAGTGGTACCTTTGCCCCAACGGCCTGCAGCACCAAGTCAACCAACCATCCATTGCCTCCTTGGATCTTCAGGGCTCCTGAGTCTTCTCCAATTACTAGGGCTTCTCCCAAGTCCACTTCATTTAAAATCTGTTCCCTGCAACCCTTCTCTTTAATTGGAGCCTGTTTTAATGCTCCTTCCTTTGAACTGAATTAAACTGGGACCTATTTGTCCCCTATCTTTGTTCTTTACCTGGGTCTCTCCCTCTCCCCTCTCCCTTGTCCCCTACCTGGGACACTTGTTGGCTCTGACACTGTGCCCAGTCACCTGACCTGGGTTTTCACACCCTTTTCTCTATGCACAGGACCTGCCCTGGGCCTAAAGAATGTAAAGATGCCGAACTGCACATATGCAGCCCACTCCTGGTTTGTGCATATGCACAAAGTCTGAGGTCTGTCAGGACTTGTAGTTCCCAGCCTTCGCACTCAACAAGTATGAGTTTCATAACATATTTAAGGCCGAGATGAGGAGAATGTTTTTCTCTCAACGGATTGTTATTCTGTGGAATTTTCTTTCCCAAAGAGCAGTGGAGGGTAGGTCACTGAATATATTCAAGGATGAGTTAGATAGATTTTTTAATCAAAAAAGGAGTCAAGGGTTATGGTGGGCAGAGAGGAAAGTGGCGTTGAGACCACAATCAGATCAGTCATAATCTTATCGAATGGAGGAGCAGGCTACTCTTGCTCCTAATTCTTGTGTTCCCCTGCTCTTGTACGATTGCTAGGGCCTGGATGGCAACTTAGGGCCCTCATGCTGTTGCCGGTAGAAGCCAAAGCTGTTCAAGAAGAAATCAGTTACTTGTATGCAGTAATGAAAAGAACCCATAGTTGCTACTTTTAAAAAGGACAGTTTAAGTGCTGTCTTAGTGGTGATGATGGTTTGCGGGGTAGGCTGCAACAAAGAAAGAGCTTGCATTTGTAGATTGCCTTTTACATCAGGATGTCCCAAAGTGCTTCACAGCCAGTGACTTTTGAAATGTAGCACTCCTACTTTGTAGGCAAATACAGCAACCATATAGAACAAGTACCCACAAAAGGTAGTGGCATCATTAACCAGCTTACTGGGTTTTTGTGGTGTTGGTTGAAAGACAGATGTTGTCCCAGACATCAGAAGAAATGTTAAACAATGGTATGAGATCTTCTACGTTTTCCTGAACAGATATGGAGGCCTTTAATATCTCCTCCAAAAAATAGGACCTCCAACATTGTAGCACTACCTCAGTGCTGTGTGAATGGTTCGGTCTATATTATGCGCTTGAGTAGGACTAAACTCAGCGAGATGTTCAGTAGCAAAGGTGTGACCACTGAACTAAGCTGGCATTTACCAGAACACAAAGCTCATCCATAGCTCCTTCGATGAAGTATAACCTCCTTCAACAGATCTTTGAGTGACACCCTGCAAGGCCTATACATTTGTTTCTGGGTAGAGTTGAGTGTGTTATCCTTCACTAATGGTCTCTTATGAGGTGTGCTTCGCTGCAATCCTCATCTTGCTCTTTCACCATATGATAATGGCTGATTTTGCCGTGGTAATGATGGTGAAACTGTCAGTATTTGCTGTCATTACTCCACTGAAACTGACAGCAGCTTTGGGCTTTCAGACATGCACAGAATAATGTGGAAATCTAGAGATTACTATCAGTGAGTGCTCGTGCTCCTCCATAGGGTACATGTAGAGATTTCCACAAATTGCAATGCTGATTTCGTGAGAACTTCAATTTCTGCTCCATGAGTCTCTGTAAAAACTGAGAAAAAGTTAAGCATTTACACTGAATGAGGTGTAACTGGATTGTTAACAGTGCACTAACTTCATAATTACTGCTGAATGCCCTCACTGACCCTGAAAAGCTGATGTTATATTTGTGGAAAGTCAAATTTCTCCCTAGTGATAAAAAAGTGCACTTAAAAAAACAAGTTGTTTTTACTTTAAAAGTCTGTTTATCTTTATTTTAGTTTCTATCTTCATAGATCTAGTCACTATTTAAAACTTCATTTAAAAATGAAGGATTTTAAGTACATTTAACTTCCTGCTTCTGCTGTATGTGAAGACTTCAACTTGATTGGCTGCATATCTGTTTGTAGACATCACTACTAGTGGAATCAAGGTATCCCCTCGACTTGGCACCATATTTGAGCTGGAGTGGGGAAAGGAGAAATTCCTGCCACAGTGATTGCTAGAGCTTTTTATGCAGTTTGCTTTGAGGTCAATGGTGACCACAAAATTCAAGCTAATATGGAGATTATAATCCACATTGGGAAGCCCATAGCAATAGACCTGTTAAGTTTAAGTAAAATATTGCCCCATAGAGTAGATAAGATTTGCAAAAGGATCCCTTTCCATCTCAGCCAAAAAATAAGTGCCCAAATCTTTTGGTCAGTGTCTGGGCCGACTGAATTCGATAAAAACTGCATCTTTTCTTTTGTGCTCAAGCTTTAGGGACTTCCTTTTCTGGCTGCAGGACACAACCATCAGTGAAGACAGTCACAAGGGGTAGTGGCGAGGTGCAGAAACACAGACCTTGCCATGTTTGATAGCAACAACAAAGAAATGCCTCTTGAGGTTTCATAGCCTTGCAAGTGTTATGGTGAGTTCTCTAAAATTCTTTTTAACTACTCTTTAAAATTTTTGAAAAAATAGCCATCATCTTTCAAAGACTTGTAATTGCTTTTATTGGTTGCATAACCTTTAATGTAATGTAAGTGGGATGGATGGAGGGTGGATGAGGGGGGCTGAGGAGTGTTAATTGTTTAGTAAGCTAACTTTTAAATACATTTGGAGGCCTTCTCAGTACAAATTCTACCATTAATCACTTTCAACCCAGGTCGTACATCTGTGACAGGAGTCTGCAAAGAGATAAGAGTTTTAGGTGAGTGGGCAAATGTTTGGCAAATGGTATTTAATGTGGAAAATGTGAGGCTGGCCATTTTGATAGGAAGAATAGAAATGAAGAATGTTATTTAAATGGAGAGACCACAGAATGTGTGATACAGAGGCTCTGGGTGTCCTCTTACATTATCAAAAAGTTAACAGCAGATACAACAAGTCATTAGGAAGCCAAGGGGGATGGAGTATAAAAATAGTGAAGTTTTGGTACATCTGTACAGCACATTGGTGAGACCACACCTGAAGTGCTGTGTACAGTTTTGGTCTCCTTATTTAAGGAGGGATGTACTTGAGGAATATAAATTGGAGACAGTTCAGAAAAGGTTCACTAGGTTATTTCCTGGGATGCAAGGTTTGTCTTATGAAGAAAGGTTGAATAGGTTGGGCCTATACTCATTGAAGTTTAGAAGAATGAATGAGAGGTGATCTTATTGAAACATAAGATTCTGAGAGGGTGTGACATGGTAAATGCTCAGAGGATATTTCCCCTCATGGGAGAACCTAGAACAAGGTGGGTCAGTTTCAAAATAAGGGGTCTCCAATTTAAGACAGATGAGGGGGGATTTCTTCTCTTTGAAGGTCATTAGGCTTCAGAATTCACAACCCCAGAGAGCAGTGAGGCCAGATCATTGAATATATTCAAGGCTGAGTTAGACAGATTTTTGATCTACAAGGGAGTCAAAGATTATGGGAGGCAGGTAGGAAAGTGAAGTTAAGGCCACAATAAGATCAGCCATGTTCCTATTAAATGGTGCAGCAAGCTCAGAGCCAAATGGCCTACTCCTGCTCCTATTTTCTTTTAATAAATGTTCTTATGTTGATCCCAAATGCTTTATTAATTGCATTGCTAACCTGTCTTGCCATCTTTAAAGATTTGTGGACCCCCTTTAATAAAGTACCATTCACATTTTCCCCAACAAAATTGTGTTGAATCTAATCTGCTCTGTATGTATCCGTTCCACCAGCCTGTCTATGTCCTCTTGAAATATGTTACGATGTTCCTCACTGTTTTCTGCACTTGAGTTTTGTGTCATTTGCAAATTTTGACATTGTTCCCAAGGCCAATTCAATATTTATATCAAATCAGTTGTAGTCCTAGTGCTAAACCTTCGGAGCTCCTCTTGCTACAACTGGTCCCTGGGTGAGGTCCCCCAATTTGTTAACTTCCCAAATGGGACCCCAATTTTGCTGCACTCCCAGGTGAGGAGGAATGAGTTGGCTCCCCTTCTTTATTCAACCCCCTTGGTTGGTCACAACAAGGTTAATTTAAAAGGTCCCTTCCTCCATGGATACCTTTTCCCAGTCTGTTTGTTTTAGAAGGAGCCAATTTAAGCAAGGTCTCGAATCAAAGAAAGAGTAAGATTATTCGCTACTAAAACCCAAGAAAAATAATACAAACATAACACATACACAGATCAGAAATGAGAATTTAAGCATCCAAATAAAAGGTTAAAAAACATACAAATCAGCCTTTGGCTTGTCCGTGAGGCATTGATGGTGGTACGTTGCAGCCGTTAAATTGGATGATTCTGGTAGAGCTGACTGGCAGTTTTGCAGTTAGTTTGGAAACACTTGGTTCTGCAGGCGTTTAGATTCTTTAGATTGTAGCTTCTGAGCTTTGCCTCCAGCAACATGGAGATCCTTCACCTGCAAGCTGCGAGGGGGTTGGGGGGTGGGGGGGGGGGGAGGTGGTGTTGGTGGCGGGGGGACCTGGAAGGTGGTGACAGCCTTGTTCTTCTGCTTGCTGTCACACACCAGCTTTTAAACTGATTTTCCCATGAATTCTGGAAGGGAAAAAAATTTATGACTCACACCCAGAGTGTCTGTTCTTTTCATCTCAGACCATTTACACATTGAGAGATATAAATCAACAGGAGATGGTGTTCAGATGTCTGCTGAGACATACAATCAGTCTTTTGTCTCCACAACAGGAGATTGAATTTCAGTCTTTTGGATTTTTCTTATCTCCTTTTCAAGCGTCCCTGTTTGAAAAGGCCATGACACCTTTCAGGTGTGACATTCCATGTCCTCTCAGGACCAGTCAGTCAAATATAATCCACATTGGAATTTCCCAGAAAGTGGTTACTTTCTGTTATGTTATCAACCACCTTTGGCTCAGTGTCTTTACTTGTATTTCTTTTAAAAAAAGCACAGGTCTTCCTTAAATTCAAATTGCCCTACATAAAGCTCTGGATTTGTTTGTCCTACCTTTCCCTTACAATGGAATACACCTTGAGCCAATTCTGTTTTGAAGGTAGCCCATTGTTCAGTTTTTCCTGCCAATCTTTCATTCCAGTCTCTGGCCTAGCTCCATTCTTGCCCCATCGAACTCTGCTCTTGTCCAGTTAATTATTTTTACTTTGGATTGCCTATCATCCTAAAATGTACAATACAATGATCACTGTCTCCCAAATGTTCCCCCACTGACACTTGATCTACTTGGCCCACCTCATTTCGAAGAACCAAGTCCAACAGTACATTTTTCTTGTTGGATTGCTGTAGAAAATCCTCCTGAACACCATCTAGAGACTTTTGCCCCCCTGCCCTTTACACTACCACTGTCCCAGTCTACATTCAGGTAATTAAAGTCCCCCATTATAACTACCCTATAATGCCTGCATCTGTAATTTCCCTGCAGATTTGTCCTTCTATATTCTTCCCACTTGGCGGTCTATAGATTATACCGAACAATGTAATTGTACACATTTTGTTCCTTAGCTCTAGCCTAATTGATTCTGCCCTTGAGCCCTCTAGGACAACTTCTTTCTCCAGCATTGCTATACTCTCCTTAACCAATACCACCACCCCTCCACAAAAACAGAATTACCTGGAAAAACTCAGCAGGTCTGGCAGCATCGGCGGAGCCGATGCTGCCAGACCTGCTGAGTTTTTCCAGGTAATTCTGTTTTTGTTTTGGATTTCCAGCATCCGCAGTTTTTTTGTTTTTACCACCACCCCTCCTCCTCCTTTCCTATCTCTTCTGAACACCTTGTACCAGGAATATTTAACACCCAGTTCTACCCTTCCTTGAGCCGGGTATCTTACCACAACATCATATTTCCACATGGCAATTTGCACCTGTAACTCCCCAATCTTATTTACTATACTCCATGCATTCACATACATGCATAGTAACCCTGATTTAGATGTGTTACTTTCTCCCTTCTCCTGACTTTACCTATTAACTTACCATTCTCTATAATAGTGCTATTTGTCCCTCCCAGTATTTTGTGCATCCTGGTATTCCTCTAATAATTTTTTCTTGGTTTCCACTCCCCTGCTGAGTTAATTTAAAGCTCTCCCAACAGCACTAGCAAAATGCCCCACAAGGGACTCAGTCACAGCTCTGTTCAGGTGCAACCCATCCGTCTTGTACAGGTGCCATCTCCCCCAGAGCCAGTCCCAGGAATCTAAAGCCCTCCCTCTTGCACCATCTTTCCAGGCATACATTCATCTTCCTTGACCTATTTCTGTACTCACTGGCACGTGACACTGGGAGTAATCTGGAGATTACTACATTAGAGCTCCTGCTTGCTAATTTTTTACCTAGCTCCCTAAATTCTGAATGCAGGATCACATCCCCCTTCCTACCCAAATCATTGGTACCAATATGGACCACAACCTCTAGCTGATTGCCCTCCCCCAGAAGAATGTCCTGCAACCACTCTGTGACCCTGGCACCAGGGAGGCAACATACCATCCCTGGAACCAGGTCCACAGCCACAGAAACACCTGTCTGCTCCCCTAACCAATAAATCTCTTATCAATATAGCTCTTCCTTTCCTCTTCCTCCCCTCCTGTACAGCCAAACCACTTGTGATGCCACAAACTTGGCTCTGACTGCACTCCTCTGTTCAGTGCCCTCCAAAGCCAAAATCCAATTTGTGAATGGGACCCCAGGGGACTCCTGCATCACCTGTCTACTTCTTTTGTACTGCCTGGTGGTCACCCATTCCCTCTCTGTCTCCAGGCTCTTAAGCTGCAGTGTGACTAACTCTCTGAACAGGCAATCCATGTAGTTTCAGCCTCACAGATGCACCACAGTGACTCCAGCCACCACTCGAGCTCTGAAACCCAGAACTCAAGTTTCTGCAGCTGACAGCACTTCCTGCACATCTGGTTATCCAGGACACTAGCAGCATCCATGACTTTGCACATATTACAGGAAACACATTCCACTTGACTGAGCTGCCCTGCCATGTCTTAACTCTACTTCCCTTATGTTAACTTTATTCTACTTTGGATTATTTACACTACTTTATTATATTGGCCCTAAACTTCTGTTATTCCTGGCACTTCACAGTTAAATCCAAATATGAGAACTTTAAAAAATTACAGTTTTCTAATTTACTCACCAGTTCCTACTTACCAATGCCACCACTCTTCTTTGAGCAAAGGAAAGGAGCACCTCCTCCCTCAGTCACCAAACTCCAACTGAAGCATTCTACTGCAGCCAAACACAGCACTCCAGTGCAGACTAAATCAGCAGTATACGATACCCTACTTTTATACTCTCTGAAGTTAGCCTCTGAAAACCTGATTAAATGAGTTATCTAATTAATTAGAACAAAAATAAAAATACCTGGAAAAACTCAGCAGGTCTGACAGCATCTGCGGAGAGGGATACAGTTGATGTTTCGAGTCCGTATGGTCCTTCCCTCAGAACTAAGACATATAGAAATGAGATGAAATATAAGCTGATAGAAGGAGGTGGGAAAGGAGAGCTCGATTGGGGGCCAGTGGTAGGTGGAGGCCAAGAAGAGACTGCCAAAGATGTCATACACAAAAGGACAAAGGGATGTTGACGGTGGTGAAACTATCTAAAGGATGTGCTAATGGGGACATTAAGGGAAGAAAGCTAGTGGCAGATGGCCCTAGTGTGGGTGGGGTGGGGGGAAGGAATCGAAATGGGCTAAAAGGTAGAGATGAAACAATAGATTGAAATAAATTTAACAATAGGAGGGAAAAGAAAAAAATATAGTTGTAAAAAAATTGTAAATTATTGGAAAAAGGGGGATCGGAAAGGGGGTGGGGATGGAGGAGAGAGCTCATGATCTGAAATTGTTGAACTCAATATTAAGTCCGGAAGACTAAAGTGGCTAATCGGAAGATGAGGTGCTGTTCCTCCAGTTTGCGTTGAGCTTCACTGGAACATTGCAGCAGGCCAAGGACGGACATGTGGGCATGAAAGCAGGGTGGTGTGTTGAAATGGCAAGCGACAGGGAGGTCTGGGTCATGATTGCGGACAGAACGGAGGTGTTCTGCAAAGCAGTCACCCAGTCTGTGTTTGGTCTCTCCAATGTAGAGGAGACTGCACTGGGAGCAGCGAATGCAATCGACTAAATTGAGGGAAGTGCAAGTGAAGTGCTGCTTCACTTGAAAGGAGCGTTTTGGCCCTTGGACGGTGAGGAGGGAAGTAAAGGGGCAGGTGTTGCACCTTCTGCGGTTGCGTGGGAAGGTGCCATGGGAGGGGGTTGAGGTGTAGGGGGTGATAGAGGAGTGGACCTCACCATCAACCCTTTGTCCTTTTGACTATGACATCTTTGGCAGTCTCTTCGTGGCCTCCACCTATCACTGGCCCCCTAACGAGCTCTACCTTTCCCACCCTCTTCTACCAGCTTATATTTCATCTCATTCTATATGTCTTAGTTCTGATGAAGGGTCATAGGGACTCGAAACGTCAACTGTATCCCTCTCCGCAGATGCTGTTAGACCTGCTGAGTTTTTCCAGGTATTTTTGTTTTTGTTCTAGATTTGCAGCATTTTGCTTTTATCTAATTAACTAGTTGCAACTACAAGCTGAGCCTGTATGAGCCCTGTTTTAAGGCTGGACTAAAACTCACTTCCTTCCAATCCTAACAGAAACTTTCAGTTAATTGCTAAATTAAAGAAAGACTAGACTTTAGATAGTATTTAAACTTTAAACTCCCTCAGTCACCAAACTCCAACTGAAGCTCTCTACTGCAGCCAAACACAGCACTTCAGTGCAGCCCACTATGTTTATTTTTTTCAGCTTACTAATAAAATTGGTGGAATCAAGGGATGTTATTGTTAGAAGAGGTAAAATTAAAAACCTAATAATAAAATGGAAAATTTCCATTCATAGGGGATGCTAGGTATAAAGAGGGAAAAGAGGTTTTGTGTAAGGTAGAGGCATTTAAGATCTAACCAGACTGTAAGGCTCCAAGTGTGTCTACAAGGAACCAGCTTGCAAGGAACCTCATTTTGAATTCGTAAGGTCAAATGTGCTTTGCCTGGGGTTTTTAAAAAATTTATGGGTTCCTGTTGCCTTGACGGAGATTTAACTAGGAATGGTTAATTTGGGAATTTATTTAAAAGTTAGTATAGTAGGAATTTGTAGCCATATGTATGTGTTTAATCTGTTAAATTAATAAACGCTTAATTTCATTTTATGTAAAAAACCTCTTGAGATTCAGTGGTCTTACTGAATTCGAAGCCTGCATCTCGAAAAACATACAAATTGCAAGAATGGATAATGCCAGTTGTTTCAAGTTTCCCTCTGGGATTTGAACAACTCAGCCTTTACCATCATCTGTGTGATAATAATTGGGGGCTCATCTGGGGTAAATCTGAAATGCCTTGATTTTTTTTGGAATTGGTGAATCTTAAGGCTATGAGTATGAGAAGTACTTTGAATTCAGGAGTGGGTGTGAGGTATTTTTGAAGTGGTGAGACTGCACAAATGGGTGTATCCATGGCTAAATCTTGATTGGCTTATAAAGTGTCCAAGATTAAGTTAACAGATTTGGTAGATAAACTACACTTGGGGTTACCTGTGGGGGCTAGGAAATCTGACATAATTGAAGTGATAGAACAGCATTTGAAATTGGAAGGAATACCTGAGAGACAGAGTTCTCCAAGGGGTGGTTCTTTGGAATGGGTTCAAATTCAGTTGCAAATGAAAATGATTGAATTGGAAGAACAGGAAAGAGACAGGGAATTCCAAAGGGAGCAGGCAGAAAGGAAGGAGAGAGGAAGAAAACAGGAAAGAAAGTTAGAAAGTGTGAAGATAGAGAAGGAGAAAAGAGAGAGAGAGAGGGAATTCCAACTGAAAATGTTGGCAGTTAGAAAAGCAACACTAAGAGATGAGGAAGGACTTATCTCCAGTGGGGAGATGTTTAAATTTGTACAAGCTCTTCCTAAGTTTGAGGAAAAATATATTGAAGCATTCTTTATTTCATTTGAGAAGATAGCTAAACAAATTAAATGGCCACAGGAAAACTGGATATTATTGTTACAGTTGAAGTTGGTGGGTAGAGCGCATGGTGCATACGCTTTGCTGTTTGAAAAGTATCGGTGAATTATGATGTGGTGAAGAAGGCTATTTTGAGTGCATATGAGCTGGTTCCTGAAGCATGCAGACAGAAAGTTCAGACCATGAGAAAACAGCCTGGGCAAACTTATACTGAGTTTGAAATTACAAAGTAATTTTGACTGGTGGATATGGGCATTAAAAATAGAAACAACATATGTAGCTCTTAGAGATGTAATTCTTTTGGAAGAATTTAAAAGATTTAATCCCTTCAGAAGTGAGAACTCATGTGGAGGAACAGAGTTCAAATGGTAAGACAAGCAGCAGAGATAGCTGATGATTATGAATTAGTTCATAGAGCTAAACCTTTTTTATGTCATCCTTTTAAATCAGAAAAGGATAGAAAGTGGGAAGGTGAAAGGAAGGTAGATAGTCAGGGAAGAGGAGTAGCTGAAATTTCCCAGGAAGTTTTTTTCTCAGAATGAAAAGGACCGTGTTGAGGTTAGAAGTGACGTTTAAAATTTGAGATGTTTTCATTGTAATAAAGTGGGGCACCCAAAGTTAGTGTGTTGGAAATTGCAGTGAAAATCTGTTGGAATTATTGGGGTGCAGAAAAGTTCTGGAAGTAAAAGTACTGTGGGTTCTGAGGTTCAGGCACAGGAAAAACCAATGGCTTGTGTACAGATAAAACAGGGAGAATCAGTGATAGGTAAAGGAGTGAGAATGTGCTCACAGTTTACCCAAGAGAATTCTGAGGAGCAGGTTGCAGAAATGTTTAAAAATTTTGTGTGTGAAGGGAAAGTCTTTCCATGTGTTTAGGGTGAGTAGGTAAAGATGTTAAAATTTTGAGACACAGGGGCTAGGCAATCCTTAATGTTGTGGGATAATGATATTTGTTGTTCAGAGACAGTATTGCAGGGACAGGTGATAATAAGTGGGGTTCATGGAGATGCTAAACCTATTCCATTGTGGAATTTAAAGAGTAAGTGGAAAACTGGTGGCGACTGCTGGGGTGGTACAAAAATTGCCCATTGGAGGGGTTCAATTTATTCTGGGTAATGATATAGCTGGATCACAAATGTGGATGCTGCCTATGATAGTTGAGCAGCCTGTAGAAGTGTTTTCAACAGAGGTGTTACAGAAGGAGCATCCTGGATTTTTTCCAAATTGTGTGATAATGAGATCACAGGCTCACAGATTAAAGCCAGAAAAACAAGGAGGGCAGGCAGTTCAAAGGCAGGAGGAAGGTATTGAAATCCAATTAGCAGACACTATATTTGATAACCTTATTCAGAAAGACATAGGGGAGGACCATTCAGCTGAAGTGTTTAACTCAAGGTAGTTAATTGAGTTGCAGCAAATGGATTTGCAATTAAAGCAGTTATATCAGAAAGTTTACTCGTAAACAGAAGCAAAACATATACCAGAATGTTATTACCTTAAGGGTGATATTTTAATGAGAAAATGGAGGCCAGATCATGTCTCAGCAAATGAGAGCAGGAGGGAAGTACATCAGATTGTTATCCCATTAGGGTATAGAAATGAGATTCTGAGGATTGCTCATGAAATTCCAATGGTGGGGTGGGGGTGGGGGGAGACATTTAGGAATTAAAAAGACACAGGCAAAAGTACAGAAACATTTTTATTGGCCAGGATTGATAAGGTGTCACCTCAAAGATTATTACAGAAAATAAAAGCGCATGGTGTAGTGGGTAACATATTAGCATGGATAGAATACTGGCTGGCTGGCAGGAAGCAGAGAATATGAATAAATGTGTCTTTTTCAGATTGGCAGGATGTGCGGAGTGGAGTCCCATATGGGTCTGTACTGGGTCCTCAACTTTGTACGATTTACATCAATGACTTATATGAGGGGAGTGAAGACATGGTAGCTAAATTTGCAGATGACACAAAGATAGGTAGGAAAGTATATTGTGAAGAGGGCATGAGGAGGTTGCAGATGGGTATAGAAAAGTTGAGTGAGTGGACAAAGATCTGGCAAATGGAGTTAATGTGGGAAAATGTGAAGTTTCAGGAAGAACAAAAAAGCAGAGTATTACTTAATTGGAGAACGGCTGCATAATTCTGAGGTGCATAGGGATCTATGTGTTTTGGTACATGAGTCACAAAAAGTTAGTGTGCAGGGACAACAAGTAATTATGAAGGCTAATGGAATGCTATCCTTTATTATGAGAGAGATTGAACATAAAAGTAAGGATGTTGTGCTTCCATTATACAGGGCATTGGTGAGACTGCACTTTGAATACTATGGGCAATTTTGGTCTCCTTATTTAAGGAAGGATGTAAATGCATTGGAGGTGGTTCAAAGGAAGGTTACTAGATTGATACCTGGAATGATTGGGTTGTCTTATGAGGAAAGGTTGGACAAACTGGGCTTGTTTCCACTGGAGTTTAGAAGAATGAGGGATGATTTGTTTGAAGTAGACAAGAACCTGGAAGCCTTGACAAGGTGGATGTGGAAAGATATTTTCTCTTGTGAGTGAGTCCAGAACTAGGGGGCACTGTTTTAAAATTAGGGTTGCCCTTTTAGGACAGAGATGAGGAGAATTTTTTTCTATCAGAGGGTTGTGCGACTTTGGAATTCTCTGACTCAGAAGGTGGTGAAGGTGGGGTCATTGAATATTTTTAAGGCAGAGGTAGATAGATTCTTGTTAGGCAAGGAAATTAAAGGTTATTGGGGTTAGATGGGAATGTGGAAATTGAAACACAAGAAGATCTGCCATGATCTTATTGAATGGCGAAGCAGGCTCGAGGGGCCACATGGTCTACTCCTGGTTCCTATTTCTTATGTTCTTATGTACTCAAATTCTGTAGAACATGCTACACATGTCAGATGAGAGGGAAACCGCAAGCAGTGATTAAGCTGTCACCTTTAATCTCAATACCAGCATTTGAAGAACCTTTTACTAGGGCCATGATTGATTGTGTTGGACCCCTCCCTAAGACTAAAAGTGGAAATTAGTACTTACTGACAATAATGGATGTGATACCAGATTCCCTGAAGTGATACCTTTAAGAAATGTTACAACAAAGAAGACTGTGGAAGAGTTAACTAAGTTTTTTCTTACAAGATATGGTTTACCTAAAGAAATACAATCAGATCAGGGTTCAAATTTTATGTCACAGCTGTTTAAGGAAGTAAGGAACAGGTTGGGATAAAACAATTTCAGTCAAAAGCTTATCATCCGGAGTCACAAGGGGCTTTGGAAAGATGGCATCAAACTTTAAAACCTATGATGAGAGCATACTGTCAGGATTATCCACAGGATTATAATAGGGGAATTCCATTCTTGTTATTTGCTATTAGGGATGCTCCTAATGCATCAACTGGTTTTAGTCCTTTTGAACTAGTTTATTGTCATGAGGTAAGGGGGCCACTGAAATTGATTTATGAGAAATTGGTGGGTCAAAATAAAGAAACTATTCTCCTGGATTACAAATCAAATTTCGGAGAGAGAGATTGGACAGAGCATGTGACTTGGCTAGGGAACATTTAAAGATATCATAGTAAGTGATGAAAGTGAAGGTAGATAAGAAAGCTAAAGCTTGCAGTTTTACTGCTGGAGAGAAAGTACTAGTTCTGTTACAGTACTAAGTGACTCATTAAAGGCAAGATTAAGTGGACTTTACAGGATTGAAAAAAATTGAGTGAAGTAAATTATTTAAAAAATACTCCAGATAGAAGAAAGAAGCTGAGGTTGTGTCATGTAAATATGCTTAAAAAGTATTTTGACAGGGAAGAGTAACAAAAGAAGATGTTAGTGGTGGTAGATAATGAGAAAGGTAGAAATGCAAGATTCTGAAATTGATTTTCCTCTGATTAAATTGGATAATGGGGGGTTACTTGAAAACTTAAATGTAATGTTGACTTACTGTCCAGACAAGTGTCAAAATGATTTGGAAAAGCTATTGCAGTCACACAAAGCTATTTGTGGAAATACGTTAAGAAGCACAGATTTAGCTATACATGCTGTCCCTGTAACAGCTTCATCTTTGATAAGGCAACATCCTCATAGATTAAATCTGAAAAAGTTATCATAAGTACAGAAAGAAATTGATTTCATGCTTCAAAATGATATCATTGAGTTTAGTTGCAGTAACTGGAATTCGCCTATTGTACTGGTACTGAAACGGGATGGAACACAAAGACTGTGTGTGGACTATTGAAAGGTGAATGTAGCGACAAAAGTGGATTCATATCCTATACCACAGCTGGAGGATTGTATTGAGAAAGTGAGACTATTAAAATTTATGACAAAGATTGACTTGCTAACAGGGTGTTGGCAAGTACTATTATCGGAGAGAGCAAAGGAGATATTGGTTTTTGTGACACCAACTGGACTACATCAGTTTAAAGTCATGCCATTTGGTATGAAGAATGCACCTGCGATATTTCAAAGACTGACAAACAAAGTAATTGCAGGTCTAAGCAATTGTGCTATTTATATTGATGACTTAATAGTTTCCAGTCAGATGTGGGATGAGCATTTACAACATCTGGAAGAATTATTTACTCGATTACAAGAAGCTAATTTGGTGATAAGCTTGGCTAAAAGTGAATTTGCATAAGTGCAAGTTATGTATCTAGGCTATACCATTGGACATGGTAAGGTGGCACCAAGAGATGTGAAAGTCAAGGTTATCGTGGATTTCCCTGTGCCTACAAAAAAATGAGGATTTTGAGATTCCTGGGCATGAATTGTTTTATTGGAAATTTGTACTAAATTTTAGCAGTGTGGTTGCTTCACTGACTGAACTTTTAAAAAAGAACAAAAAGTTTCAATGAACACTGGAGTATCAGAAGGCATTTGATAGTTTGAAAACTGTACTAACTATGTCATCAGTTTTGGCAGTACTCAATTACGCCAAGTAATTTAAGTTGGCCATTGACCCAAATGATATAAGCATTGGGCTGTACTGCGATAAGAAGGTGACACTGGGATTAAAAACTGATAGGGTATTTTTCATGTAAGTTGAATGTACAACAGAAAAGATATTCAACAATTGAAGAGGAGATGTTGGCTTTGGTGTTCGCATTGCAGCATTTTGACATCTGTGTAGCAAACAATTCATCAGAAACAATTGTTTATACAGACCACAATCCTTTAAAGATTCTGGAAAAATTTCAAGACAAAAGTGCGAGGCTATTCAGGTGGAGTTTATTACTGCAACCATTTAATCTACAGATAATACAGGTCGCTGGACAAGAGAATGTGTTTGCAGATGCGTTATCATGAGTTTGAAGCTTAAAGGGAAAATAGGACATTTTAAAACCCGGACTCTGAACTGGAACAATTTCATATTATGTTAATGCATACATCTGGTAGTGTAAATATAGGGCAGAATTTTACAAGTCAGCGAGCGGGGGTGGGGCCCACTCTCCGACGCGTAAAATGACACGTGATGACGTCGGGGGGAGCTCCTGATGTCACTGTTCCTATTTAAATTTTCAGGAAGGCAGGAGCATAGCAAAATAAGCTGCCCGCCAACCTGTCAATGGCCAATTGAGGCCATTGACAAAGTCAATTAAGTAATTAAAGGACCTGCCCGTCCAACTTTAAGGTTGGCGGGCAGGCCAGGTGCCCTGGCGGGAACTGGAAAATACATGAAACCTCATCCAATGGTGGGATGAGGTTTCATGTAGGCTTTAAAAACTTTAATAACGTTTTTGTAAAAATTATGGGCATGCCCCAACTCATGTGACATTGTCACATGAGGGGACATGTAAGGGAAAGTTTATTTTTCTATTTTTATCTTTTTTACATGTACAGTTGATCTCCCTGAGGCAGCACTAGCCTCAGGGAGATGAGCACACTCTTTCATGTGCACGTGTGAAAGAGCGCACCCTTGGTTTAGGGGATCCCCCCCCACCATTGCCCGCACAGGGAGCGCATAGCACTTCTGTCCAGATGTCATGCTGGGCAGGCCTTAATTGACCCGCCCATGTAAAATGGCGCCATGCCTCCAATTAGGGGCGCCAATTGGAAGCGAGCCTGCACGCGCCTGCCCGTCAACTTCCCTCTCACTGGGGGAAAAATTCAGCCCATATAGTTAAGTATAGGAGATAGTGTGTAAAATAGATTATTAAAAATGAAGCTGTCTTTTATAATTATGACAGTTCATTTATCGATAAGGAGGGGGATGGACGTATAATGTTATTGTAAATTATTTTTGAAAAATAGAGTTTAGTGGTGTCTGTGTGTCTGTGTGTGTCTTAATTAGATTAACACCAGCTTGTCTAGAGGCTTAGATGTATAGAAGGAAGTAGGTTTGAAATGGTAATTAGATAAGCATGGGGCAGAATTTTGCCTTGTCGGCTGGGCTCGGCAGGGGTGGGCGGTGGTGGTCAGGATGCCGCCTGCTGCCTGTGATCTAGGCTCATCATGCTGATGGGCCAGTTAAGAACAGCTCAGCATGAAACATGAGCAGCAGCGCACAGCGCTGCCTGTGCAGGCTTGGATGGGGGGGGTGGTGGTGGTGGTGGGGGGTGGTGGTGGTGGTGGTGATGGGGGAGGTTGGGGGGAGGCGGTCGTGGGGTGTGTGGTGGGAGTACAATCTGAGTGAGCGTGAACTTTGCACATGTGCACGAGTGTGCGCTTGAGTGTTAAAAGCAATTAGTAAAGAAATGAAAATGTAATAAAAAATGTCCCTTCATGTGACTCTGTCACATGAGCAGGGACATGTTATTAATTACATTTTTTATGTTATTTTTATTTGCTTTAGGAAACCTCATCCCACCCATGGATGAGGTTTCCTAAAAAGTGCAAAGGCCGTTTGGCTTTTCACCTGCCCACCAAGCATAAGGTTGGATGTGCAGCGAAAAATTTGTTCAATTATCTTTTCAATGGCCTTAACAGGCCTATTAATTGTCAGCGGGTGCACTGCCGACTATGGCTTGTGCCCACCGAATGAAATATCGCGCCACTGCAAATTGGTGTTGGGATGCTCGCCTGACATCAATGCACGTCATTTTACGCTCGAGCGGGTCGGGCGCGCACCTGCCCACCGAGCTAAAGATTTTGCCCATGGGGAAGTTTAGAAAAACAGATGTCAAGGAGGTGCACTTGCATTTGTTGAATGAACCATTCAAGACTATGGGTAAAATCTTACACCTAGCTAGAAGATGCCAAGCAATGTGTTTGTTTTTTCCGGCTTACTAATAAAATTGGTGGAATCAAAGGATGTTTTTTTTAGAAGAGGCAAAATTAAAAACTTAGTAATACAATGGAAAATTTGCATTGAAAGGGGAAACTAAGCATAAAGTTGGAAAGGAGGTTGTGTGTAAGGTGGAAACATTTAAGATCTGCCCATCCTGAACGCCTCCAACTGTGTCTACAAGGAACCAGCTTGCAAGGAACCTCATTTTGAGTTTGTAAGGTCAAATGTGCTTTGCCTGAGGTTTTTTAAAATCTATGGGTTACTGTTGCCTTGATAGAGATATTACTGGGAGTGGTTAATTTGGGGATTTATTTATAAGTTATTATAGTAGAAATTTGTAGCCATGTCTATGTGTTTAATTTGTTGTTAAATTAATAAATGCTTAATTTAGTTTTATATAAAAAACCTCTTGAGACTCGGTGGTCTTATTACTACTGAATTCAAAGCCTGCATCTTGAAAAACAAACAAATTGCAAAAATGGATTATAACAGTTGTTTCAAATTTCCCTCTGGGATTTGAACAACTTGGGCCTTTACCATTGGCTGTGTCATAAGATTGGCGCTAGGGAAGTAACATACCATATGCGATTCACATTGACAGCAACAGATCCGCCTGTTTGTCCTTCTGACCACTGAATTTCCAATTACTATTGCATTTCTATACTTTGTTGTCCCTACCCCCCCCAACCCTCAGCCCAGCAGCTGGAGTCCTTTAACTCACAGTGCCAGCCTTGGGACTGCACTCATTTGAAATGTTAACACTCTTACCAGTATGAAAAGCTAAATATTCATTTGAGAGTTCCACACTCCAAGAGGATTCCTGCACTGCCTGCCTCTGTCAATCTTTCCTGCTGGCCACTCACTTACTCTTCTGAACTCTCTCTGTCTGTGGGGTAACAAACTTCTGGAATCTGTGATCCAGGGTGCATTCAGTCACCCGTATGCCCTACAGTGAATTCTGCTGCACCTCAAGCTTAGAAGCATGAGTCTGAACAACCAGTAGCACTTCCTGCACACCCCTGGCACACTTGAAGCATTGGGAAGTTCCCACACACAACAGGAATTGCAGGCAATGGGTGGGGGGGGGGGAGGGGGGGCAGCTGTTCCTCCATTCTAATTAGAAACTTAAATACTACTACTTAGACATATTATTTATATAATTGCTGTTAACAAGGTCTAACCTATGTTGCTATTTTTCTAGTCATGCATCAAAACAAACTAGCCACAGACTAATTATTTACTCAAGCTCAACAGGAAACACTGAGATATTAAGTGAAAAGAAGCTAAATGTTAGAAAGCTAGATACTTAACAAAAACAGAAACAGAAATACCTGGAAGAACTCAGCAGGTCTGGCAGCATCGGCGAAGAAGAGCACAGTTGACGTTCGAGTCCTCATGACCCTCATGAGGACTCGAAACGTCAACTGTACTCTTCTCCGCTGATGCTGCCAGACCTGCTGAGTTTTTCCAGGTATTTCTGTTTCTGTTTTTGTTTTGGATTTCCAGCATCCGCAGTTCTTTGCTTTTAGTAGATACTTAACCTAGATACTTACTTCAGAGTTCTTGAGTTCTGCGGCATCATGCCTTTTGAGTAGGGCTGAAAGAACCGCCTTACTCCTCTCTTCCCAGCTTCCACACTGTTTGCGACCCACTCTGATTGCGATCTACCCAGCTCTGTCTCCAACCTCTGTGTCTAAGTTCAGATTTGCTAAGTATCAAAACTGATCAATAAACAAGTTGGAAAGTAAAATTATTCACAGGTCATGATGCAAATGATACATATATTTCAGTCTACAACATCTGCTAATTCAATTTAGGTCATACACTCTGTTCTGCATAGGAATGCAGCAATTGCTGGCAATAATTAACTTGGCAATGTTACTGAAGAAATCACTTGTGGTAACCAAACAATTATTCCCAATTGTATTTTGTGAAAAGCAAGATGGGAGTAAAACACATTAGCACACATCGATAAATTATTCTGTCTTTCAGTAGTTTGGGGGCCATAGGCATTTGTACAGATAGCAGTGGAGTAATTTTGCTATTTGCTTGACATCCACAGCTGCCGTAACAATAAACTAACTTTACCTTTCATTATATGTAATGCTGACATAGAAAATACATGATGAAGAGTTATGGAATATGATTTATATCCCACAGGTTTTGAGTGAAATCACAAGTAAGTTTAAATTATCAAAAATGTAATACAAATGATTTATTAGTTACATGCTGCTCATGCATTCTATTTGTATCACAAATTAGGTATATAATTTTACAACTGATACCCTGTTCAATGTTTTATGACATTTTTATGATGATTCACAGTGCCTAGCTAAAACCCATTCCCTTTTATGAACTCAAAAGAAAGCAGATAAATGGAAATGAGATACAGATCAGCCATGGCCTAATTTAATGGTGGAAAAGCTTGAGGTGCTCAATAATCGATCCCTGTCTCTATACACCAAGAGCTTTGGTGGTGCTGTGAGCCACACACTGCCCCTTCACCTTTGCAGCTTAAGTTTGGCTCCAGTCCACAGTGGTAGGATGATAGTCTCCTACACACAACCACACAACTGTAGCCACATAACCACTCAGGAGTTCCCGCACAGGCTTCTTTAAGTAACCATACCTGCTTGGCTGTGCAAAAAAATGTAAAGGACCTTCACACTTAAGTGAATAGGCCATGTGCAACAAAAGAAACACAGGTGGAACATTGATCTGTGCTACTCATAAATAGGGGTCATAAATTTAAGACAGCTGTTATTGGATGTTAATTGTATTACTAAGATTAAGCATACACTGGTGAAGGACATTGAATGACTAAGTACCTTGAGCACATATAAAGAGAGACTTCTGGGACACTGGGTGATAGTTAGGGAGGAGGCAGACATATGCAATACTGCATTCTGTAAATAAATCTACTATTAAGTAATAGGTTGGCATCTGGTTTCCTACTTCACCATCTGGCTTCAGAATGTATTAACACAGTTACCAATAAATCCAACAGAGAATTCAGGAGAAACTTCTTTATCCAGAGATTGGTTAGAATGTAGAATTTGCTACCACAAGGAGTATTTGGTGAATAGCATAGATGCTTTTAAGGGAAGCCAGGTGAACACATGAAGGAGAAGAAACAGAAGGTTTTGTTGACAGGGTTCATGGAAAATGGGTGAGAAGAGGCTCATCTGGAAGATAAACAACGGCATAGACTATTTGGGCTAAATTACATGTGTCTATGCTGTGCATTGCATGTTAAGAAAAAGACAACATTTAGATGTAAATTTTAACTTTAAGGTTGAGAAATTCCTCCGAACCGTTTCCACTCTGACAGGGTTACTTTATCAGAGTGCAACAGAGACCCTTTAATAGTTTAACCAGGGTTTCTGATGCACTTCTCATAAAATAATGCTGAAGGAATGGGAGCAGGTCTAAGGAATTTACCAGCCTAACTAGGAACTAAATAGGTATACTGTAACCAGTCTTTCAGCAAGAATGCAGTCAACTTAAAAGGAATCAACATTTAAAGTTCAAGTGATGGTATTGGGAAACAAAAGTTGTTTATAATGTATAATTGTCAGAAATTGGCCAAATTTCATCTCCCAGCATTCCATGGGACTTAAAAAACAGCCTTGAAATGCATCATAGACACAGTGAAGTGACTTCTTGAAAATACTAGTCAAGAGATAGCAGAAGCCATCATATCACACAATGATATGCGTCTATCCAAGATTTAAATGATTTGTCTTGATCATTGAGGTCCTGTGGCCAAACTGTATAAGGGTAAATAGTGCTTACATGCTAACCAGGCTGGGCACCCACATTCCTTGGAAATGCTAATCCCAGAAAAACCTGCTTCATTATAGAGAAACTCAGTCACCAATCTGATGATGCTGATAAGTCAGTATCTTCGTCATCGAAATACCTTGATTTGTTAATGGACTATTCATGAACCCAAGTATTGTTGTAAGATGTAAGAAGGTATAAATCAAAAGCAGGAGGGGTTTGCAGCAATCATTGTCATGGACATGATTTTTACGCATAAGAAATGTGTTTAGGAATAGTGGGATCAATTTGCAAGGCAACTGCGGGCAGAATTGATCATCCACACACCCTCGATCGTACTCTCTTGAGTGATCGACAGGGTGAGTGCAGTTCGGAAATCAATGGAATAACATTTGTGAGTATCGATTTTACTTGAAGGGAGCAGGGACTGATGTTTGTAAGGTATCAGAGGGTACAGATTGTGAATTATCGGTGGTACGATAAACTGTTAAAAGAATACTGAGACGTACTAAGTTGTGAGCCTTGAACATTTTCTCCACCCAGTCAGGTTCAGGGCAGCCTTTAGAGTTAAGAGCATTAGAGAGGAGATGCGGGTTCACTGTTTATAAAGTGGTTCCAGTCAACACGTCAATGCAATTCTTTTCTAATAATACTATCCATTCGCAGTTGTGAAGTGATTTCCATGTATTTGGAAAAATATTTTGTAATGTTGTTTCCTTTAATGGCCAATTTATTTTCCTTTAAAATATAACCGCATATTTTGAATGCAATCTTGAACAAAAACGTTCTGTCAACAGGCTTTTCTTTCATCATGAGAATAAGAGCATGGTTTTAAGAATAAAGTCACATTAATTGCTGAAATTTAATATTGACCGAGCTGCAGAGATTGGATAAGGACAGTGGAAAACTAGAATTTCCCAGGATTAAATAGCTCATTGGACAATTATTGCCCAGGCTGACATACAAAGAATTGATGAAGTACGTGTGATTGCTGTTGCCTGTTATAATTAGCATGGATGAGATCAGTAGGGGCTTAGAAGAAAACATTAGAGGGAAAGTTTGGAGGAGTAAAACAACTGGTAAATTTTACATGATTTTCCTGATGACTGCATGTCTGTACTGTAGCCTGACTGATTTTAAAGATATTCCTCATAAAATGTAAAATAAAAATTGAATGTCAGCTTCATTGCGAGAGATTATGTGGGCAGATGATTATGGTTGCAGGTCTTTGTAAGGTAGGTGGCAGAGCGGCCCAATTGTCTCTTTGGTTGCATTTTTCATCTACACATCTTCTTATTAACACCCTCATATAACCTGTGTTGCCTTCTCCACGGTGGTGGTGAGATAGGGTGATAATAATAGTTAGTGGGATTGATCATCTTTATATGCTGTCTGAATCTCCTTTGCTCCATCCTGTTACTACTCCTTCTTCTCCACATGATAATTTCATGGGAGGGTAGTTCCATAAGGAATGCCATACTTGCTATTAAGGACCTCTCACTGTGGGTGAAGGGTGAGGTGTTAAAATCCCTCAGTAGCCCCTCACTGTCAAAATCAGCTAGAAACAAGCCCAAGTCTGTGTGTGCAAAATATCAACAACAAAAAGCCATTTGTGTCTCCGGATACTGATGATAAAATTGTCCACAGTCTTTAGTCTCTCAAACCCCTCACTTTTGCCTGCCTCAGCTGACCCCGGTAACAGCAACATCTTATAATTCTGAGTTTATCTTACCCCATGTACTGTGTGAATGGTAGTGCAGTAAAAGCAAGTACCAATGCCACTGGTGCCTCATATAATTTATTTAACCTAGCTTATTTGGGGCATAAGGGGCATGTCAGGGAAGATTCCAAAAAGTACATAAGACAGAAGTATAAATATTCTCTGACATCTTCTAACAGTTTGCAAGCATACACAGAAATGATTTCATAACTCTATAGGGTCACCTTTGTGTCAAATGAAACTCCTAATCTACAACTCTTATGAGGGGCTCCCTGAATCATATGCATTGAGAGGTGGATGAATGGGAAACTTCTAATGGAGTCTTGCAGGCTTGTGATGACTCCCAATCTCAAGGAAGCAGCTGTGGAGGAACCCAGCTTCCAGCAGCCTTTCTCTTGCAGTGTCCACAGGCATTGGTCCATGTCTGTAAGGGCATTCCCTTTTGTGCAGGCATCGGACACAGGCACATTGCCAATCCTTGGAGAGAATGAAACAGATATGATTGTTACTGCAGCCCAATAGTTAGAGGATGGGGTTTCAATATGCCACTGGTTGATGTCCCCTGAGGTTTTGGAAGCCTTGTGACAATGTCCTGTCTAAAGAATCTTTTGAAGCACTGATAGCTTAGATGCCAGAAACCTTCGTTATCCCCGTAGTATCTGCTCCTGGCACCTTGCTGAAATCTCTTCGCTGGTCAATATTGAGCACTCCAAGAGCTGCCATACAGTGCAGCAAGCTCAAAGATAGCCAAGGTAAGTCAAAGCACTGGTGCTAATCCACATTCTGTACCACTGATACAACCTTCACTCACCCCCTTACCTCTCATACCTTTCCTTGCCAGGGTGTTCTGCATATCAAGGAAACTCTTTGCAATGTTTTGAAGATGTGGGGAGTAGACTGATCCCACTTCTTTACATGTCAACCACATGCATGGAAAGCATCCCCTCAGCCTGCACACAACACAGAGAAATCTGCCCCTTGGTTCCTTAGCCAAGGGCAGTTGTTTCTACACCCTCCATGGTGCTTGCATGCTTCCAGAGGCTTCCCTTTGCATGGTGAGTTTCCCTGACAGAGGAAAGGTATGAGAGGTAAGGGGGTGAGTGAAGGTTGTATCAGTAGTACAGGATGTGGATTAGCACTAGTGCTTTGACTTACCTTGGCCATCTTTGAGCTTGCTGTACTGTATGGGAGCTCTTGGAGTGCTCAATGTTGAACTGTCAGTTTTGCAATCTCCTTCCAAACAATCTAATCATCTCACATGAATTTTCTACCCTCAAAGCCCAATGATCAAGCTCTTCTTGCCTTGACTTCAATCAGTAATGTCTTCACAAATATGTCAGGTAATTTGGCCAGAACACTGCTGGCTTCCTCCCTTGAGGCCCCTGTTCCTTCAGGCATCTTGTACTCTCTACTGCTGAAAAGTTATGCCCCCCTTTCTTTGGCTGCAGCCTTTTAAAGGGTGTATCAACACAGAATTTCCCTCCCTCCCAGCAGCAGTCACCTTATCAAGAGCAGCAGTACTGCTCTAAACCTGCTCTATATAGCAAATAAGGGCCATGGGAGAAAAGTTTAATAGGTTAGCAGCAGAGTCACATGGGCAGGCATTTGCTCCCCTCCACTGCTAACCTGCCAATAGGAGAGCAATGCATTGAGATGTGAAAGTAATCCTGGAAAGGAAAACTTCAACTCAGGAGTTCCAGATGTCTGGTAAGTTGGCAACTCAACTACTTTTAATGCAATTTCCCAGTCCAGTAAAAATAATTGGAAAACACTTTGTATAAACCATGCTTTAAAAAACATGTCAATATCAGTTTGTAAAATATCTAATATGTGTGTGAAGTATAATGTTCTACGCTGCAATTCACCTGTGTTCACTTAAAAAGATAATTGTTTAATTTGTTCTCATTCGCTTCATTCTGTGTTGTATGATTCAAAGTGTTGACTTACAGAACATTATTTAACAAAAGTATACAATGGGAAAGATTTGCAAAAAGTAACAATGTTCTTCTGTCTTATTTATTTAGAGTTCAGATCTGCCTTTGCTTTGGAAAACTGGTACCTCTGTGTGTTTTTCTCTTTGCTGACTTAACACACAGTGCCTGTATATTATTTCCTCTTCTGTTCACTTTTCATTATTATTACAACTTAACAGCAAACCACTGCAGGAAGTGAAACAGCAGAGGTAGCAGAACTGTAACAAATATGCACTAGTTAATGAAATTTGGCAAGAGTAACTTTGTTTGCTAAAGTTTTCCTTCCCTTACATTTCCTCTCCAGGGATTTTTGTCCTTTTCTTTTCCATTTATTGGCATATAATAGACCAATTTGATACTGTGGGCTGAGATGAAACTTAACCTCAGATGAGATTACCTAAGAATTATGCGCAGTTTCCTGTAAAAAGTGTAACCAATGTGATTGTAATTGACAGATGAATGAGCGAGGCCTATGATAGCTTCCTGATCTATGCCTTTATTTTTCTTTCAATTACCTTCCTTCCTTCGATACTAAACCTGGTCTATGGCCACACACATTGCTCCCCGAAAATGCATAAATTACCAAGCTAAACTTTGGTAATTCTATCCATCGTTTGATTACCTGTTCATCTCAGGGTATTTTCAGTAATATCGGCACAGAGATGACTAAAACAGTCAATGCTGGTAACAGGTCAGAAAATGCTTTATGATTGTATACTTAAATGTTCTGATGGAGCAAAAGATCTTTTAGTGATTGGACTGTTGGAGTGTGCATTTAACTTTACAGCTAATGTTCACATATAATTGCTCTAAGGATGATCAGTTCCAACAAATGTCTAACATTTGTCAATAATATATTATTTGCTTATATATTTATAATATATTACAAACCATTTGCTATTTGTGTTATGTCTTTCACGGCAATCTAATTACTGTGAAAATAACTTACTGCTGTTTAACTTCCAAATCCCCGAAAACAGGGGTCAGCAACCTGACTCTGGAGTTGCATGTGGCTTATTAAGGATTCATCTGTGGCCCCTGACCTTGATCAGTTGAATCCACCTTTTCTCTATCAATTTTTAGAAAATAATTACCTAAATGTGTTTCTAATCGAAAAAGAATATTGGATATTTAAAAATCTCTTTGGCAATGGATATTTTAATAGATAACAGCTAGAAATTGTGAAATGTACAATCACAAAAATATGAAATTCTACAGAAAACTTGCTTTGATCAAAAGTTATAACAAGGTTACAGCTGCACTGTTTTGCTAAGCACAATGATGTCATGTGCCATCATGTTAATGGTTTACATATCGCCCATTAGCCGATCACAAGGGTTACTCCCAGGTGGTAATTAAATCACTCGTTTCTTTTTCAAGCTTTTATTAACATTGTACTTGCAAGAAAGTATCATTCAATTCACGACTTTTGTAAAAACCTTTAAAATGTTGTTGATAATCAAATGCCGTCCTTCATTGATATTAATGCACGTACTGCTGCATGGAAATTCATAAAAATGTCTGTCTTGCTCTTCAATATTATTGGCATTTGAGTAATAACATTGCAGTTCTTAAGATATTGTGTTTTTCACTAAATGAAAAAAATGGCTCTTCTTGTTATTTAGGCTGCTGACCCTGGCCCTAGAATCTTCCACCAAAGAATAACAGAAGAGTGATAAGAGAAGAGGTTGGTAATTGCCACAATGTGATTACTCCAGAATGGAGCTATCTAGTATCCACAATTAACAGTATGCAAGTACCTTTCACATCACTGCATTTCCTGTAGACACAACCACATCTTTTGGTTAGCTAGTTCATGCTGCTTTGAATTACAGTCATATTGATTACAACTTGTTGATATCAGGATTGGTTTACGCTTTGGAAAATTTGCTTTAGTAAAATGACAAACCCCTGAAAATGGGACTTACTACCCCGTTAACCCTGGTGAGTGCCCTTTTGCCATGTTGAAAGGGGCTGACCAAAGGTAAGTTTGGAATTATTTTTATGGGAGGAGTGTTCTTCTGAGCCTCAAAAATAATTTTGGCTGATGTCATCCCGGGACCTCCAACCCACCTTCACCGCTCCCTTGCAATCAGGACTCATACGCCGCTCTCATATACCATTTTGCTAGCCAAGGGAGCTTAATATTTGCCAACTTTAACCCATTTGGTGCTCTGCAGCTTGCTACTCGATGTAAATGAGGACAAGGACTCAAAAACACAGCTGCTTCTTTGTCACTGGAGCAAGAGTTTGGACAAGGTTCAAAATCAATTCCATTAATTTGAATCTACCTAAATTTCTTTGGCTTACCTCTGATTCTACCACACAATTGACAGACAGCCTTGACTTTCACTTTTTCTAGAGCTACAGTAGATCGTGGACACATAAGTTAAAACAAAACTAAACCAATTAAATTGAAACATTGGAAAGCAATGGGCAGAATCTTCTGCCTGTCGGGCGGGCGGGCCCGACCCAATCTCCGGCGGGCAGTGAGCTGATGCGCGCCAGAGAAGCGGGCCCCGCCACCATTTTACAAGGGTGGGCCAATTAAGGCCCACCCAGCATGACGTCCGGTGGGAAGCGCTAGTGCTTCCTGTGCGGGTGGGGGCGGGGGTGATTCCCAAAATGTGAGAGTGCACTCTCACGCGCATGCGCACGAAAGAGCGCACATCTCCCTGAGGCTAAGTGCTGCCTCAGGGAGATCACTTGCACTTCTAAAAATATGAAAATTAGAAAAAAATAATTCCCTAACATATCCCGCCGCTGGATGAGGTTTCATGTTTTTTCTATTTGCCACCGGGGCTCCTGGCCTGCCCGCCAACCTTAAGGTTGGACGGGCAGGTCCTTTAATTGTTTTAATGATCCTGCCAATGGCCTCAATTGGCCATTGACAGGTCGGCAGGCCTGCAGCTGATTTGGCAGTGCCCCTGCCTTCTTGAAAATTTAAATGGGGCGGGATGACATCTGCCCAATATCATCCCATGTCATTTTACACGTCAGCAAGCAGGCCCCGCCCCCTGCTCGCCGACAGCAAAATTCAGCCCAATGATTCTTACAATTACTATAGTTCACGCTTTCTGCCTCCTGGAATCTACAACCTTTCTTACACATGCAATGTAATCATAAAATACAATGCTTTTCAGTTCCTTCTCCACGAATTTCCTCGTTGCGCTGTCTCCAACTTCTTGAGTGAGCTGCTAATCAACAAACCCAAGATTCTGAATGGAACCTGTAATGGATACCAACAATTGTTTCAAGAACTCAGAGCTAAAAGTAACAGCACTAACATTTGATTTAACATTATCCACTATTCTTTTCCTCATAAATCAGCTCATGGCCTCATTTATGGTAAACAGCACTATGGCAGATGCCATGTCATTGTAATGTACAATGTGGCACTGAAGAATTTATCACTACATTGCAACTTTAGCACATTCTTAGACTGTGCATTACATGACAGATCTGTGAGAGGATTTGTGGGCAAAAGAATCCAATCAAGATCTTACATTTGAGCTAGTGTGTAAGGTTGCATTTAGCATGAAGAAGGCATCAAAAATGCTTGGGAATGTTTTCCTATGGAATTGATTAGAACAGTTTCTGTCCACAGTCAGAAGGCTTCCATAAGCCTAAAGTGGGGTCACCTGGTCAGCAGAGTGCTTTAATGACCTGTTATTGTTGCAATGATAACCACATGGTACAGACATGGCACTACCAAAATGCCAAATGTTTTAATGGAAAAAGTTAGGACATATTGCAACTGCATGCCGAGCAAAGTCTAAAGCAAGAAAGAGCACCCATTCCAGTGGTAATGGAAGCAAGCAACATCATAAGGGTGGAGTTCAGAATCTTGAAGTGAATCCAGAGTGCTTAAGCAAAGAGGAGTTAGGGCTATATGGTATTTATGCTACTGACAATCAGTGAAATCATTTTGTACAAATGCACATTGATACAGCTACAAATTGTTCCATTATGAGTTGAGACATGTACGAGAGCAAATTCAGTGACAGGCTTCTAAGTGCGAACACAGTTCAATTGAAAACTGAGGTGTTAGAAAGATGTTGACAAATGAAGTGCCATGTCCAAGATAAGGGCAAGTCCCTCAAGTTATCCATCATTTTAGTGAGATATGTCAACAAACCAGTGTTAATGGGCAAAGACTGGCTTTTCAAGCTGAAGTTCGACTGGAAGCCTGTTTTTCAAGTTGAGGTGGCCCAGAATTTTTATCAGTTATGAGTATAATATTGAATCCTGCAGTTCAAAAGAGAACGCTATCACTGACACACTGTTGTGTTTGCTGCAAGAGGACTCAGATGTATGTTGTGAAGTTGCAATGTTCACAACAGGGGTAGTAGATAATGAATTTCCAATCACAGCAACTGAAATTGCAACTGGACCTTAGAGAATCTCAGGCCGGGATTTTCTGGTCCTGCCTGCGAGGGACAGGAAATTCCTGTCCAAACTCAATGGACCTTTGGCTGGTCCGTCAAATTTTCCGTTCCGTCCACAATAATAGCCACTGCAGGCGGGACTGGAAAATCCTGGCCACAGTGTTGAAAAGTGTCTACAGACAAAGATTGAATGGTAGGACAGATATTGAGCAGTGTACAGAAGAGGAACTGAAACCATTCCACTCACCGTAATGAGTCGTCATGTGAGCAGGGCTTTTGTTTTAATCATTTATGGGATGTGGCTGTCTTTGCCTAGGCCAGCATTTATAGCCCATCCCTAACTGCCCTTGAAAAGGAGGTGGTGAGCTGCCTCCTTGAACTGTTGCAGTCCCTGTGGTGTAGGTACACCTACAGTGCTGTTAAGGAGGGAGTTCCAGGATTTTCCAGTCTTCTTGGCAGCTGTACTGGAACAGCTTGGCTAGGGGCATGGCACATTCTAGAGCACAAGTCTTCTGGCAATAGTACTGAAGACGTGTGCTCCAGAGCTTGCTGTGCCCCTAGCCAAGCTGTTGGAGTCACACCTAGCACAAAGGAAGATGGTTGTGGTTGTTGGAGGTCAGCAACTCAGTCCTAGGACATAACTGCAGGAGTTCCTCAGGGTAGTGTCCTGGGCCCAACCATCTTCAGCTGCTTCATCAATGATCTTTCTTCCATCATAAAGTCAGAAGTGGGGATATTCACTGATGATTGCACAATGTTCAGCACCATTCATGATTCCTCAGATACTGAAACAGCATATGTCCAAATGCGGCATGACAAGGACAATATCCAGAATTGGGCTGACAAGTGGCAAGTAACATTCGTGCCACACAAGTGCGAGGCAATGACCATCTCCAACAAGAATCTATCCGTCATCCCGTGAAATTCAATGGCATTACCATCACTGAATCCCCCACTATCAATATCCTGGGGTTACCATTGACCAGAAACTGAACTGGACTAGCCATATAAATACTGTGGAACATGGAAAAGTCAATTCAAGGGAAATTAGTGATGGGCAACAAATTCTATCCTTGCCAGCAACGCCCACATCATGTGAAGTTTCTGGTATTCCAGAAATGCAGGGTAATGCTTTGGGGACCCTGGTTCGAATCCCTGCAGATGGTCGAGTTTGAAATCAATTAAAATCTAGAATTAAAAGTCTAAAGATGACCATAAGGCCACTGCTGATTGTCGTAAAAACCCACCTGGTTCACTAATGTCCTTTAGGGAAGGAAATCTGCTGTCTTTACCTGGTCTGGCCTACATGTGGCTCCAAACCCACAGCAATGTGGTTGACTCTTAAATGCCCTCTGAACAAAGGCAATCAGGGATGGGCAATTAATGCTGGTCCAGCCAGAGATGCCCACATCCCATGAACGAATAAAAAAAAAACTGAGTGACCCTGGCGGAACCCAAACTGAGCCTCAGTGAGCATGTTATTGCTAAGCATTGCTGCTTGATAGCACTGTTGATGTCCTCTCCCATCCCTTTAGTAATGAGCAAGAGTAAACTGATGGGACGGTAATTGGTTGGATTGGATTTGTCCTGCTTTTTAGTCCACATGACATACCTGGGCAATTTTCCACATTACCAGGTAGATGCCAAGGTTGTAGCTGTACTGGAACAGCTTGGCTGAGGATGTGGCAAGTTCTGGAGCACAAGTCTTCAGTACTATTGCCGGAATATTGTCAGGGCCCATAGCTTTTGCAGTATCCAGTACCTTCAGCTGTTTCTTGATATCACCTGGAGTGAATCGAATTGGCTGAAGACTGGCATCTGTGATGCTGGTGACCCCCAGAGGAGGCCAAGATGGTCATCCACTCGGCACTTGTTGCGAATGCTTCAGCCTTATCTTTTGCACTGATGTGCTGGGCTCCCCCCATTGAGGATAGGGATATTTGTGGAGCCTCCTCGTCCAGTGAGTTGTTTAATTGTCCACCACTATTTATGACTGGATGTGGCAGGCCTGCAGAGCTTAGATCTGATCCATTGGTTGTGGGTTCCCTTAGCTCTATCTATTACTTGTGTAGTGCTGTGTTGTAGCTTCACCAGGTTGACATCTCATTTTTAGATATTGCTAGTGCTGCTCCTCGCAGGCCCTCCTGCACTCTTCATTGAACCAGGATTGATCCCCTGGCTTAATGGTAATAGTAAAGTGGAGGATGCGCCAGGCCATGAGGTGACAGATTGTGGTTGAGTCCAATTCTACTGCTGCTGATGGCACACTGCGCCTCATGAATGCCCAGTTTTAAGTTGCTAGATCTGTATGAAATCTATCTCATTTAGCACGGTGGTAGTGCCACACAGCGGGATGGAGGGTATTCTCAATGTGAAGACAGGACTTCATCTCCACAAGGACTGTGTGGTGATCACTCCTACCCATACTGTCATGGACAGATGCATCTGCAGCAGGCAGGTTGGTGAAGATGAAGTCATCAAGTAGGCTCATAGAGCATTGGTATCTAGTTCTTTATGAGATAGAATTTTGGCCGAACTCCATACTGAATACATAGTAATAGCATGAAATCCATAGTAAGAGGATTTGTTCATTAGCTTGGTCTAGACAGTGGTCTGGAATCAATGGTAAGTAAATGTATTATCTGCAAAAACTGTAGAAACGATCTCCGTAGATACCTAAAGCTTTTAAAAAGGGATTTGAACTTCCAGTTGTAAGCTATAAGAATGGCACAAGAAGATTTCACATTGTAAAACTTTGACTGTAACAAATGACTAAAGCAATATTAACTAAACAATATTTTCTTTCTGTAGGCAACTTAAGCTTTAAACTACAGAGAGGAACATTCCCCTTTTATACTTATGACACATCACACTCTCTACGGAATTACAGTCCTTATAGCGAATAGTCCACAGTTTCAAATGGGTATCTCCACTTCGTCGAGGTGTAACTTCAGTGACCGTCTTCAGGCACTTGCCTCAGTTCTTGAAGAATTTCTTAAATCTGCCACTAGCTGTTCCAATGATTTGCCTTCTGTTTGTGATATTCACTGATTTGTAGGGAAGTCTATAATCTGATTTCAAAAATACCTTTCTCTGTCCTCTTCTTCATGGCAACGTGAAGCACATTAACTTTATATCCAGGTGGAAATGCTAATTAGCTATCCTTGGTCCCAACTCTCTTTTATCTTAAATGGTAATCAACAGTTCACAGCACAACTGTTTAAAACCAGATACCTTCAACACCTTTCTGGGGCTTTGGGAGACTCAGGGCGGGATTTTCCCCTCGTTGCACTTAGTGCAGCAGTAAGCATGAAAATAACACTCTACCCATCGGTCGCAAAGGCAGGCTTTGCTGCCATATCATCTGCTTCCTGCCGCATTCATAATGCACGCATGGGAAACACGCCTCTGATTTGCCCGCCCTGCCGTGAGATCACCACTTCCTTACTCTGGGCACCATATTTAAATGGCAACCATGTACAGCTTTTTTCATGTCTGCAGCCCAGGACTGCTCCACGGAAGACATAGCTCCCAAAGGGAAGAAGCATGCTGCTCTGTAATTCAGTGACACCTCACTGGAATGCCTACTGGACACAAACAAGGCTTGCAGCAATGTCCTCTGCCCTGTGATGGCCAGAGGAGATCCACCAAGCTCACCATTCTGGCTTGGGAGGTGGTCGCAGTGGTGGTCAGTGCCAACGCAGCACAGAAGAGGTCAGCTACCCAGTGCAGAAAGAGGATGCATGATCTCATCTGTGCTGCCAGGGTAAGTTAACCATCTCATCACTCTCAACTTACACACTCACCTATCCATCACACATTCAAAGGGATCTCACACTCTACCAGCTCAAAGGATATCACCACTCACTCTCTCTCATACACACCTTCCTGGCCTCATATCCTCTGTAGTTTGCATTCTCATCCTGTCCATGGCTGCACTCACCACCCAGACATGGCAGGCATCCTCATCAGCTGCCCTGGCATGCGTCTAGCTCACACTTTTCCATTGTCTTTATGCAGGATAAGCTTGCACACATTCGTAGGAAGAGGTCTCAGGCCAGGGGTTGGGTGGCTGGAACCAAGGTCTTCACTGCCTGAAGAATTAAGCCATTGAGAGGGCCCGAGAAGAAACAGACCATGCCTGTGCCATGGGTGAGGTGGGTGGCGCACATCCAAGTGAAGATCCTGCACCAGCTCATCCCTCAGACAATCATACAATGAATGCATTGTTATGTTTTAGAGTCGCCTGCCATGCACTAATTATCTCTACTTTCTTTCATAGACATCCCTGGGAAACGCCTGAAGGCATCTATAAGCCTGGCCCTCAGCTCCAGCCCTGATGACAGCTTGGATGAGGAACCAGAAAAGAGCACCATAGAAGGTTCATCACAGTGCTCACCCACACCCTCCACCAGTGCAGAGTCACACACCTTGGTGGGACCAAGTTCTAGAGCAGGCTCAGGGTCACAATTTTGTGAGCACAGCACACAATCTGGTCCACAGCAGGTGGAGGCAGGGACATCAGAGGTCATCAGCGCTCAGAGGACAGGTGGAGGCCACGATTCTGCTGAGTCTGAGTCAGATGATGAGCCTCCAGACTTGGTCCTAAATCAGTTGGTGGAGCGACAGTGACAATCCCTGGAACATCAGGAAGGATTGTCAGCTGCATTCCTGTCATGAAGCTATTAATGTATATAATGTTATTGGAAGTTATTTTTGTTTAATAGAGGACTATTCTGCGGGTGTGTCTTAACTGGATTAAAGCCAGCTAGCCCGGATGCTTTGATGTATACTACTTTTGAGATGTAAGAGAGGTAGAGTGCATTTGCATTTTGTTGAAGAGAGCATTCAAGAAGGTAAGTGAAATCTGGCACCTAGCTAGCAGAGACTAAGCAATGTTTATATTACTAATAAAATTGGTACTATGAAAAGGGTTAGAAGAGGAGGAGTTCAAAGGGGCTTGTGATGCAATGGGAATTTACATTCAAAGATATGTGTTGGGTATAACCGATAGCAGTTTTGTGTGTGCAGGGCAGAGGCATATAACATCAAAGCCTGTAAACCTACCACTGTGTCTGCAAAAGAACCAAATTGAAAGGAACCTCATTTTGAATTTGTACAGTGAGAATGCTTTGCCTGGTGTCTGCTTAAAGTCCAAGGGTTGCTGTTGCCTTAGTGGAGATTAGTTTGGGAATTTGTTAAAAGTTATGATAGTAGTAATTTGTAGCATATATTTAATTTGTGTAAATTAATAAATATCTCATGTAGCTTGATATAAAACCTCTCAAGAACTGATAGCCTGATTCCTAAATTTAGAGCTGCATCTCAAACATATCACTTAAACAACTGTCATCGTTATATTTTTAAAGTTTGCGTCTGGGATTTTTAAATAACTTAGTTTTACCAGCTGCTTTGTCATAACAATTGGGGGCTCTAGTGGGATTAAAATATTTCTAATTCCTTGATTGGTTTGGAATTGGTGAATCTTTAGGTTATGAGCATGAGAAGCATTTTGAATTCAGGAACTGGTGAGGTATTTTAGAAGTGATGAGATGAAAAAAACTTTGGCAATTGCTAAAACTTGCCTGGGAATAGAAGAGATAATTCTGATTGGGTTGGAGAAAATAACCAAAAGTAGGTTAACAGAGTTGGCAGATTGGGGTTACCTGAGGGTGCTAGGAAATCACGTATAATTAAGAGTATAGCACAGCATCTACAGTTGGAAGTGAAACTTGACACTAGTGAGCCATAGCTGGAGGTAGTGAGACTTCGGTTACAAATGAAGATGCTTGAATTTGAACAAGCAAAGGAACTGAAAAAACTTGAATTAGAAGCAAAGGACAGAAAAATGGCTTTTAAAAGGGAGTTAGAAATTGTGAAGATAGAGGAGGAGGAAAGAGAAAAAGAGAGAGAGAATTCCAACTGAAAATTTGACTGTTAAAAAAGAGACATAGATGAGGAAGGACTTATCTCCAGTGTAGAACCCAGTGGGGAGATGTTTAAATTTGTACAAGCTCTTCCGATGTTTAAGAAAAAGATATTGAAGCATTCTTTATTTCATTTGAGAAGCCAGCTAAACAGATGAAATGGCCACAGGAAAACTGGACATTATTATCACAGTCTAAGTTGCGAGGTAGGGCGCATGAGTTATATGCTTTGCTATCTGAAGAAATGTCAGTAAATTATGATGTGGTGAAAAAGGTTATTTTGAGTGCATATGAGTTGGTTCCTGAAGCATACAGGCAGAAATTTAGGAATATGAAAAAACAGCCTGGGCAAACTTATATTGAGTTTGAAAGAGTAAAACAAGTTAATTTTGACTGATGGAAACAGGCGTTAAAATAGAAACAACCTATGCAGCTCTTAGGTAAGAAATTCTTTTGGAGGAATTTAAAGATTCAATCCCTTCAGTAGTGAGAACTCATGTGGAGGAACAGAGGGTTGATTCAGTAAGACAAGCAGCAGAGATAGCTGATGATTTTTTTTCCATAACCCTTTCAAATTGGAAAAGGATAAAAAGTGGGAAGGTGAAAGAAAGATAGGTAGTCAGGGAAGAGAAGGAGTAGCTGGAAGTTCCGATGAAGTTCTTTCTCAGAATGAAAAGGAAAATGCTGAAGGTAAAAGTGACATTTGAAAAGTGAGGTGTATTCATTGTAATAAACTGGGGCACATGAAGTCATGTGTTGGAGATTGCAGGAAAAATCTGTTGGAATTGTTGGGATAGAGAAAAGCTCGGGAGGTAAAAGTACTGTGGGTTCTGAGGTTCAGGCACAGGAGAAATCAATGGTTTGTGTACAGGGAGAATCAATGAAAGTTGAAGAAGTGGGAATGTGTTCACAGTTCACTCGAGAATTCTGAGGAGCACGTTGCAAAAATGTTTAAAGACTTTGTGTATGAAGGGAAAGTCTTTCCATGTGTACAGGGTGGAGAATGTAAAGATGGAATAGGTAGTTATGAGGGGCATAGATAGAGTAGACAGGAAAGAACTTTTTCCCTTGGTAGAGGGATCAAGAACCAGGGGGCATAGATTTAAGATAAGAGGCAGGAGGTTTAGAGGGGATGTGAGGAAGAATTTTTTCACCCAGAAAGTGATGAGAATCTGGAACTCACTGCCTGAAAGGGTGGTAGAGGCAGAAACCTTCCCAACATTTAAGAAGTATTTGGATGTGCACTTGTGATGCCATGGCATACTAGGCTATGGGCCTAGTGCTGGAAAATGGGATTAGAATAGTTAGGAACTTGTTTGACCGGCGCTGACTTGATGGGCCGAAGGGCCTGTTTTTGTGTTGTAGACCTCTATGACCTCTGTATGTTAAAATTTGGAGAGACACAGTGGCTAGTCAATTCTGAATGTTGTGGGATAGTGATATTTGTTATTTAAATGAAGTATTGCAGCAGCAGGTGATAATAAGTGGGGTTCATGGAGATGCTAAATCTATTCCATTGTGGAAGGTAAATTTTAAGAGCAAATGGAAGACAGGTGAAGTTATAGTTGGGGTGGAGGAAAAATTGCCCATTGCAGGGGTTCAATTTATTCTGGGTAATGATATAGCTAGATCATAAATGTGGGTGATGCCTATGGTAGTTGAGCAGCTTTAGAAGTGTTTTCAACAGAGATGTTACAGAAGAAACATCCTGAATTGTTTCTTGATTGTGTTGTAACGAGATCAAAGGCTCATAGGGAAGAACAAGACAAATGAGACAAGCAGGCAGTTCAAAGGCAAGAAGAAGGTGTTGAAATCCAGTGAGCTGGCACTGTGTTTGATAACATTGTTCAGGAGGAAGGGATACAGGACAGTTCAGCTGAAATGTTTAACTCAAAGAGGTTAGTGGAGTTACAGAAAAATTAATTGCAATTAAAACAGTTATATCAGGAAGCTTATTCAGAAACAGAAGCAAAATGTATTCCAGTATGTTATTATCTTCGAGGGGATATTTTAATGAGAAAGTGAAAGTTGGATCATGTCTCAGCAAATGAAAGCTGGAGGGAGGTGCAACTGATTGTTATCTCATTAGCGTATAGAAATGAGATTCTGGGGATTGCTTATAAAATTTCAATGGGGAGACAATTAGGAATTAGGAAAACACAGGAAAAAAAACAGAGGTTTTGTTTTTGGTCAGGATTGCATAGGGATGTAGTCAAATTCTGTAGAACCTGTTATACATGTCATATAACAGGAAAACCACAAGCTTGATTAAGCCTATACCTTTAATCACAATACTAGCATTTGATGAACCTTTTACCAGTGTCATGATTGATTGTGTAGGACCCCTCCCTAAGGCTAAAATTGAAAATCAGTATTTCAGTATGACAATAATGGATGTGTCTACTAGGTTTCCTGAAGCGATACCTTTAAGAAATATTACAACTTAAGAAGATTGTGGAGGAGTTATTTAAATTTTTTACAAGATATGGCTCACCTAAAGAAATACTATCGGGTGGGGGTGGAGGGGTCATGGAGGGGGCGGTATTGATTCTGAAGGCAAGAATAGGACGGTGGGGCCTGGGGGTTGGTGGGGTGCTGGGGAGAGGGCTGTGGGTGGGGGGTCTTGATGGAGAGGTGAAGGGAGGAGGGAACCTAATGTGGATAAGTGGGCCCTTGAGGGATGCATCCTCTACTTTTATGCCTGAGGCCCAAGCAGGGTGACCTGCTAGGCTTTCCCCTTGCTCTTTACTCTTCCCACCAGCCTCAAAGTTGAGGCTGGGCAGCAAGTGGGCATTAAGTGGCCAATAATTGGCTGTAAGGGCCTAATTTGAGGTGAGTGTGTGTGGACCACCCAAGACCCCACCTGGCACATGTAAAATTATGGACAGGAAGGTCGCCCAGGGAATTTTATGGGCCCTCCCACCTGCAAACTCGCCAGACGGTGAGGGGGGACCATAAAATTCTGCCCATAATGTTTTTGTGTGTAATTACAATGACTCATTAGAATTATTGATGCTTGGTTTTTTGCTTATTTCGTAGAACTGCGGTGAATGCTGAACCTCCTGTTTATGATGTGATGGTTAGACATGAGGAGAAAGGATGCAGGTTGGTGAAATGCCGCTCAACTTTGGCTGTGATCTCAGAAAAATATTGCTTAGGCACCTGTGAAAGTGTCTTGAATGAATTTGAATATCTGCTGTCTTGTATCATTTGCCACTGGACCTTCTTTATGTTCTGGGCCAGAAATTTCCTTTAAGCATTTTAATGACTTGCTCAGTTCTAATTCTTGCCTTACTATGTGCTTCATTCATTGCGGTCCTCCTCTGGAGAACTGGTGATCCTATGAAGTGTTGCTATGGTCTTAGGAGCAAGGGGTGGATCTTGCCAAGCATGACCCGTATTGCCAGGAGGGCAGGAGCATTGGACCACTGAAATGACAACTTCCTGCATATTGCAAGAAGCTGTGGTTCTAGGTACAAACCCCCTACAGACTTAGGGAATTGAAGTGCTTCACATGATGATTTACATTTGGATCACACAAGTCTACGTAAGTGCAATCAGTAGCCCCACAAGCCTGAGGAATCTGATAATTCATATAAAATAACCACCGTCTAAATCATCTTAGTCAAGTCGTCTGGGACAACCTGCGAGCTATATAAACTGAGCCGCCCATGTAAAGAGAGCATTGGTGACTTGCCTTATACTTGAAGGTATAGAGATTTGGCAGAACTGGCAAAAGTTGCCTGTGCCTCCCTTGAATAAGCCTGTAGCATCAGAAATGTGGCAACTTTCTTTGTCATCATCAAACCTATACATGCTGTGGACCTTGGAGCAGATCTGCATCCAACAATGAATGGAGTTCTTCCAAATTTCATAACTGAGGTGCACCCTCTGTAGAAACAGCTCAAGAGAAAGATCTTGAAATTTTACATGGGTGAATGCATCCTGTTGAATAAGTAATGCTGGGATTTGACTCTTGTGATGTCTGTTTTCTTTCCTTCTCTTAAAGCCTCTGCTGCTCCCCTTCATACAACATGGAAAGTATATATTCTTCACTATTTAGATCCTTGGTCCCTAAACCCCTTTTAGTACAATTTTCTCAGTGAACAATGAAACACGTAGGTGGTCTTTATGAATTAAATTATGAAAAAAATTCCTATGTATAGACCATCTCAAGAAATCTCAGATTCAGCAACTCTTCTTTTAAGCAACCACATCTCCTTTAATTGCACTTGTGCATGTTTAGTACCATACAGGTAGATACACAAGTTATGGAATGCTGTGCAGAATATGCCTTTTCTTCCTACCTCTGTGATTTACATATGGATGCCACTGAGAAGCCAGGAGCTTGGAATTTGTGACAATGGCACCTTTGGAGCAGAAATCCAACAAATCTCCCCTTCACATAACTGCAAATGTTGAACTCCATCCTCAGCCCAGAAATTTTGGAAACTTGGTGATCAAAAAATCTTCAATCCATTTCTCCCATAGCTAGCCCTATTAAATAAGACAATAAATACTACTTATTCCATGACTTCTTATTACCATATTATGAGGCACAATTTACTGTATTGTCAACAGGGAAAGGATACCCATATCTTGCAGCCTTGCTCAAATCCAGCAATATGAAGATTCTCCAACCCTCCAGCTGATGCAAATTTGATATATTCTATAGACCACCAACTACTAGGAATGATATGGCGAAACAGATTTGCAAGGAAATTACAGAGAGGTGCAAAAACTATAAAGCCAGTGCTCTCTGGATGATGAAGGAATTAGAGCCGGGAAAAGATGTGTATGATAGATGTCAGGTTGATAATACAAGTGAGAACTAGTTTGAATATTTGAAGATCGGGGGGAGGTGAAGAAAGAAATCAGATCGGCAAAGAGAGAGTATGGGAAGAGACTAGCAGCTCACATAAAAGGGAATTCCAAAGTCTTCTATAGGCATATAAATAGTAAAATGATTGTAAAAGGAGGAGTAGGGCAGATTAGGGACTAAAAATGGGATTTATGCATGGAGGCATGGGGAATAGCTGAGGTATTAAATGAATACTTTGCATTTTTCTTTACCAAGGAAGAAGGTGCTTCCCAGGCTATTGTGAAAGAGGAGGTAATTAATACAATCGAAGGATTTAAAATTGATAAGCAGGGGCTATTGGAAAGGATATCGGTACTTAAAGTTGATATGACACTAGGAATGGGTTAGATGCATCTGAGGGTATTGAGGGAAGTAAAGGTGGCAATTGCAGAGGCACTGGCCATAATTTTCTGAGGGGTGGTGCTGGAGGACTAGGCATTTGGAAATGTTACACCCCTGCTCAAAAAAGGGTGTAAGGATAATCCCAGCAACTACAGGCCAGTCAGTTTAACATTGGTGGTGGGAATTGATAATCTGGGACAAAATTAACAGTCACTTGGACAAATGTGGATTAATTAAGGAAAGCCACTAGGGATTTGTTCAAGGTAAATTGTGTTCAAATAACTTGATTGAGTTTATTATGAGGTAACAGACAGCATTGACGAGAATAATGTGGTTGATGTAGTGTATGTGGACTTCCAAAAGGCGTTTGATTAAGTTCCACATAACAAGCTTGTTAGCAAATTTAAAGCCCATGGAATAAAAGGGACAATGGAAGTGTGGAAATAAAGTTGCTTGAGTGACAAGAAACAAAAGAGTACTGGTGAATGGTTATTTCTTGGGCAGGAGGTAGCTATTTAATGTGGTTTCCCAGGTATTGGTATCAGAATAACTGCTTTGTCTGACCTATATTAATCACCATGGACTGCATTTTTGAGCCACACCAGCGCCTGGCATCATCACAGGTGGCACAGGAAAATTTGGAGTGCGGCCAAAAGTCAGTGGACAAATAGTCAATTATTAAGTCAACCCTCAGCTTTCTCTTTCCTAGAAAAAAGGACTCCAATCTGTTCAGTCTTTCCTGATAAGAATATCCTTTCAGTTCTGGCATTATCCCTGTGAATCATTTTTTCACCTTCTGCTGTGCCTCTATGTGCTTTTCATAATATGGAGACCAGGACAGTGCACAGCTCGTCAAGTACAGTCTAACCAAAGTGTTATAAAAGTTTAAAATAACTTCTCATTTTTCAATTCCATCTCTCTAGACATGAAACCCAATGCTTGGTTTGCTTCTTTTATGGCCATATTAACTTGCATTGCTACTTTTAGTGATTTGTGCATGTGATTTTCTCTGCATGGTGCAGTTATTTTTGCCTCATCCAAATGTGGAATTACACTGCGTAAGTATTTCTATTCTTGGAAGTGATCAGTTTATGTTCAGTGATTAACATTGTACAAAATGTACCTCATGCTTTCTATTCAGTGTTTAAATACACATAATGAACAACATTCAGTAACGAATTCATGATTCTAAGTGTGACTCATACTCCAGTGGCCTTATTTTTTAGATCATTTGGCTCCTATAAATATAATTGCAAAACCAAGTTGTGACTGAAATATTCACAGCGAGCTCCCATTAATCTCAGTATAAAAGACCGCCAGGCTTCCTTATGATGCCAGCATTAATGGTCCTTGGAGCCTAATTTTGTTTATACAATAGATTTTAAGTTGCACTCTTGGTAATCCAATATAATTTCTAAAACATCCAGTAATGCTGTGAGCAACACCCAATAATGCTGAGTTGGAGAAAATAGGTTTGTACATTTGTTTGAAATGAATGTCCTTTGCTACACATAATTAAATTAGTGAAACAAAATAAATAGGTTGGTTGATAACTGAACTTGAGCAAATGACCATAACTACAGAATGCAGCTAACAATGGCACAAAATTAATATGGGCAGGTTTATACAAATGTTGTCCTTTCAACAGGTGATTAGAGAGCAAGCAGGTTAATCTGCCATAAAATCTCATGTGTGACACAGAGATAAGAATTATGAACTTACTGTTGAGGGAGAATTTTCTGTCTATCGGGCAGGCTGGTCGCGAACTGGCGCAGAGCCGATCGCTGCCCATGATCGGCTGCGTGCCGCCATTTTACATGGGCGGGGCAATTAAGGCCCACCCAGCATGATGCACGCCCAGTAGTGCTCAGTGCTACCTGTACGGGCGGGGCTAGGAGGGAGAGTCGGGGCCTGGGCTCTCCCGCGCATGCGTGCGAAAGAGCGCAGCAATCACCCTGAGGCACGGAGCTGCCTCACGGAGATTAAGTTCAATTTGAAACTTTAAAATACAGGAAGATTGAAATTATTTAGACATTTTAGCTATGTCCCATCATAGCTGGGACACGTTTATGAAATGTGCAAAAAATATTTATTAATTTAATAAAACCTTCATGAAACCTCATCCTGCCCGTGGATGAAGTTTCATGAAAAACGTGAAGGCCGCTTGGGCTGTTCACCTGCCCATCAACTTTAAGGTTGGACAGGCAGCCCTGTCAATAAGTTCAAGTGGTTTATTAATGGCCTTAACAGGCCTTTGACAGATTGGCGGGTGTGCAGCCGCATCTGGCGCACGCCGGCCGAATGAAAGGTCTGAATGACATTGGGTGCACTTTCGATATCACCGCGCATCATGTTATATGTCGGTGTGTGGGGGCGGGCCCTGCACGCCAAAGAGAAAATTCTGCCCCTGTGATGTTATATTGGATGGGCCCCAAATTAGTCCATATGACATTTCCTCTATCCATTATTTGAGCAGAGATGTAACCCATTAATACCTGCATTGAGAAAGTAAATGGAGTGCAGCTGCCTAACTGTGAAGACTTGGGGCAGAATCTGCTGCCTGTCGGGTGGGCCAGTTGGGAGCGGGTGTGGGCGGGAGCGGAGCCGATTGCCGCCCGCGATTGACTGCATGCCACCATTTTTTACCTGGATGGGCCAATTAAGGCCCGCCCAGCATGAAGTGCACCTGATAGCACTCAGCGCCCGGTAGCGCACTACCTGTGTGGGCGGGGGGAGGAGGGAGAGTCGAGAAGAGCGCAGAGATCTCCCTGAGGCACGGAGCTGCCTCAGGGAGATTAAGTTCAGATTTAAAGTTTAGAATAAAGAAAGCTAAAAATCATTTAACACATCCCATCATGTGACAGTGTCACATGAGCTGGGACATGTTTAAGAAATGTTTAAAAAATATTTATTAATTTAATAAAACCTTCATGAAACCTCATCCCGCCCGTGGATGAGTCTTCATGAAAAATGTGAAGGCAGCTTGGGCTCTTTGCCTGCCCACCAACCTTAAGGTTGGACGGGCAGCCCTGTCAATTACCTAAATTGGTTGATTAATGGCCTTAAAGGGCCTTTGACAATTCGGTGGGCGTGCTGCCGCCTCTTGCGCGCATTCGCTGAATGAAAGATCGGAATGACATGCATTGATCTCGGAATACATGCCTGATGTCACCGCACGTCATTTAATGTATTGGCATGTGGGGCCCACCCCACCGAACGCCAATGGGAAACTTCGCCCCTTGGTTTTGGTGAGAGGGGAGCTTTAAGTGTTAATTTTGTTCTTAAATTTTGCTCTTAAAATCTAATCTAGTCTGTAATTAGCAGTAACTGGAAAGTACTGTGTAAGCAGGCTAAGTTCTTTCTTTCTTGCAGTTTAGGCAGGGTAAACCCACTCTGGCCATAGGAGCTGAGTAGTTAATTAGCTAACTGGTTGAATCTGGTTTCTATAGCACCAGTTCAGTTTACTATAAATTCAGGGTTGTTTAGGGTAGCCTTGGCAAATGGAATACAGTTGCGTGAAGTCTTGGAGGTCAGTGAGAGGGGAGTTCGGTGAAGTGGGAGAAGGAGTTTTTCGTTTCCTCTTTCTATCTTTCTCACCCCATAGAAACTGGTTCTTGCTCTACCATGGGGAAAAGAGCTAGCTGTTTGGTGAGTATTTGGTAAGTGAGTAAGTTCTATTCTATCCCTAAGGTTTAAAATAGTACACAATTTGGTGCTAATGTTAATAAAATAAATAAGAAAGCAACATAAATAAGTGATTAATATAATTATGTAATTAGTTACTACACATTAAGGATGGCAGGATAGGTGATGTGTCAAGACTGCAGCATGTGGGAGCTGCTAGATAACTTTGTGACCCAGGGCAAACACATCTGCAGTAAGTGTTTGTGGCTTGAGGAACCTCAGCTCAAAGTCATTGAGCTGGAGGCTGAGCTGCAGACTCTGCGACACATCAGGGTGGGGGAAGGTTACCTGGATGCTTTATACCAGGAGGCAGTCACACCACTTAGAATAGGGTCTTCTGTTTTGGTCGGGGTCCAGGGACAGGAGCGTGTGACTGAGAGTGAGGCAGATAAGGGGACCCAGGGGGCAGGAGTGCAGGAGTGTGAGCCTCTGCAATTTTGCAACAGGTTTGAGGTTCTCACAGCTTGTTTCGATGAGAATGGGGGCTACAGGGTCGATGAGCAAACTGACTATTGGACTGTGGTACAGGAAGCCATCCGAGTGGGGGAAGCATAAAGGAATGTGGTGGCAGTAGGGGACAATAAAGTAAGGAGGATTGACACTGTTCTCAGTAGCAATTAGTGAGATTCCAGATGGGTTTGCTGCCTGCCCGGCGCGAGGTATAGGGCCATCCAGGCTGGAGAGGAACTTGCAGTGGGAGTGGGAGGATCCAGTGGTCATGGTCCATGTAAGTACCAACCATAGGCAGGATGAGGAAGGAGGCTCTGCATAGTCAGTATGACGAGCCAGGCACCAAATTAAGAAGCAGAACCTCAAAGATAATAATTTCTGGAATATTACCTGAGCCATGTGCAAATTGGCAAAGGTCATATAACATTAGAGAAATGAATGTGTGGCTCAAAGACTGGTGTGGGAGAAGTGGGTTCCGGTTTGTGGGGAAAGTGGGATCTGTACTGTTGGGATGGTCTACATCTGAACTGTGCTGGGTCTGGTGTCCTCGCGAGCCACCTAACCAGGGAAGTAGAGAGGGTTTTAAACTGAATAGTGGGGGCAAGGGATCAATTTTGGGAAGATGTGGCAAACCAAAGAGTAGAGACAAAGCAAGAGAGACGGGTATTAATATGGGAAATGGTAAACAGGCTGTGACAGGCAAGGACAAAGGGTAGAAATCCAAGAGTAAATCAGCAGATAAGGCTAGATGCTACAAAACTAATAAAAGGACAAAACTAAAGGCTCTGTATCTAAACGTACATAGCATTAGAAACAAAACAGATGAACTGATAGTGCAAACAGAAATAAATAAGTATGATCTGATAGTCATTGCAGAGACATGGCTATAAAATGACATTGATTGGGACCTGAATATTGAAGGGTATGTGACATTTAGGAAGGACAGTAAGTTAGGAAAAGATGGAGGGATGGCTCTATTAATTAATTATGGTATTAGCACTTTAGAGAGGGATGACCTAAGTTCAGGAACCCAGGGTATAGAAGCGGTTTGGGTTGAGATGAGGAATGATAAAGGCAAGAAGTCACTTGTGGGAGTGGTGTACAGGCCCCCGAATTGTAAATACACAGTAGGGCAGAGTATAAAAGAAGAGATAATGGGAGCTTGCCTGAAAGGTACAGCAGTAATCATGGGGGATTTTAATTCAGATATAGACTGGCAAAATCAGATGGGCAAAGGTGGCATAGATGAAGAGTTCATAGAATGTTTTCAGGATAGTTTCTTAGAACAGCATGTTCTGGAGCCATCCAGAGAGCAGGCTATACTAAATCTGGTATTGAGGAACAAGATTGGATTAATTAATAACCTCCTAGTGAAGACACTGATAGGTAGCAGCGATCAAATTATGATTGAACTTTAAATTCATTTTGAGGGAGAAATGAATGTGTCCAAGAGGAGTAATATAAACTTAAATAAGGGCAATTATGAGGGCATGAAAGCAGAGCTAGATGAAGTGAACTGGCAAATGAGGTTAAGGGATATGTCAATAGAAGTTCAGTGGCAGACATTTAAAGGGATTTTTAAAAATTTATTCACGAGATGTGGGCTTCGCTGGCTGGGTCAGCATTTATGGCCCATCCCTGGCTGCCCTTGAGAAGGTGGTGGTGGGCTGCCTTCTTGAACTGCTGCAGTCTATGTGGTGTAGGTGGAGTTCTAGGATTTTGACCCAGTGACAGTGAAGGAACGGCAATATATTTCCAAGTCAGGATGGTGAGTGAGGGGAGGGGAACTTGGCGAGGGGAACTTTCAGGTGGTGGTGTTCCAATCTATCTGCTGCCCTTGTCCTTATAGGTGGCAGTGGTCATGGGTTTGGAGGGTGCTGTCTAAGGAGCCTTGGTAAATTTCTGCAGTACCTCTTGTAGCTACTGTGCATCAGTGGTGGAGGGAGTGAATGTTTGTGGATGTGGTGCCAATCAAGCGGGCTGCTTTGTCCTGAATAGAATACACAGAATATCTACATTTCAATGAGAAAGAAAACTACAAGGGGAGGGCCCACCATCCATGGTAAACTAAAAAAGTTAAAGACAGTATCAAGCTTAAAGAAAAAGCATATAATTACGCAAAGACGGATGGCAAGTCAGAAGATTGAAAAGAATATAAGGAACAGCAAAGAATGGCAAAAAGATTAATAAGGAGGGAAAAATTAAAGTATGAGAGAAAGCTGGTTAGTAATACAAAGAGTTAGAGTTTCTCTAGATATTTAAATAAAAAAAGAGTTAACAAAGTGAGTGTTGGTTCCATCATGAGTGCGTCTGGGGAATTGATAATGGAAAGTAGGGAGATGGCGGATGAATTAAGCAGGTATTTTGCTTCGGTCTTCACTGTAGAGGACACAAGTAACATCCTGGAAATAGTTGTAAATCAGGAAATGGAAGGGAGGGAGGAACTCACAAAAATTACAATCACCAGGGAAGTGGTATTGAGAAAACTGTTGAGGCTGCGGGCTGGAAAATTCCCAGGCCCAGATGGACTTCACCCTAAAGTCTTGAAAGAAGTGTCTAGTGAGATATTGATGCGTTGGTTTTAATTTTCCAAAATTCCTTAGATTCGGGGCAGGTTCCATTAGATTGGAAAATAGCAAATATAACTTCTTTATTCAAAAATGGAGGGAGGCAGAAAGCAGGAAACTATAGGCCAGTTGGCCTAACATCTGTCATAGAGAAAATGTTAGAAGTTATTATTAAATATGTTATAGGAGGGCACGTAGAAAAATTCAAGGCAATCAGGCAGACTCAACACGGTTTTGTAAACGGGAAATCATGTTTAACCAATTTATTGGAGTTCTTTGGAGAAGTCACATGTGCTGTGGATAAGGGGGAACTGGTGGATATACTGTACTTAGATTTTCAGAAGGCATTTGATAAATTGCCACATCAAAGGTTATTGCAGAAAATAAAAGCTCATGGTGTAGAGGGTAACATATTGGCATGGATAGAAGATTGGCTAGGTATTAGGAAGCAGAGATTTGGCACAAATGGATCTTTTTCTGGTTGGCAGGATGTGATGAGTGGTGTGTCACAGGGATCAGTGCTGAGGTCTCAACTTTTTACAATTTATATAAATTACTTGGATGAAGGGACTGAAGAAATGGTTGCTAAATTTGCTGACGACACAAAGATAGGTAGGAAAGTAAATTGTGAAGAGGATGTAAGGAGGCCACGAAAAGATATATGAATAAGTTAAGTGAGTGGGCAAAGACCTGGCAAATGGAGTGTAATGTGGGCAAATGTGAAATGGTTCATTTTGGCAAGAGGAATAAAAAAGAAGCTTATTATCTAAATGGTGAAAGATTGCAGAGCTCTGAGATTCAAAGGGATTCCCTCATGTATGAATCACAGGTACAGCAGGTAATTAGGAAAGGTAATAGAATGTTATCATTTATTGTGAGGGGAATTGATTGTCATGGAGTGGCTGCAGGATATTCTGGGGAGGGAAGGTAAACAGCAAGTGGTCGTGGTACAGATTGGTACCAACAGCATAGGTAAGCTAAGGGATGAGGACCTGCAAGCTCAGTACAGGAAGTCAGGAGATAAATTAAAATGCAGGACCTCAAATGTAGTAATCTCAGGATTTCTCCCAGTTCCACATGCTAGCGAGAGCAGGAATAAGAGAAAGACCAAATGAACACGTGGCTGGAGAGATGGTGTAGCCGGGTGGGATTCAGATTCTTGAGGCACTGGGACCGGTTCTGGGGAAGGTGGGACCTGTACAAACTGAACGGGCTGCGCGCAAGCAGAACGGGGACTAGTGTCCTTGCAGAGCTTTTGCTAGTTCTGTTGGGGAGTATTTAAACTAGTGAGGCAGGGGGATGGGATCCCAGGAGTAGGATCAGATAGGTCAGATTCATATCAGAAAAATGGAGGTAGAGCATTAGCTAGGGACGTTGTGATAGACATGGAGTTACAGGAGATGATATACTCGATGGGTCAACAAACGAGGCTTTATGGATTGAGCTTAGAAATAAAAAAAGGTAGTTACACTACTGGGAGTATACTGCAGACCCCCAAATAGTGAAAGGGAGATAGAAGAACAAATATGTAGGCAAATTTCTGCTTGTAAGAACAAGAGGGCAATAATAGTAGGAGACTTCAACTATCCTAATATCAACTGGGATTCAAACAATATAAGGAGCACTGAGGGAGAAAAAGTCATGCAGTGTGTCCAGGAAAATTTTTTCAACCAATTTGTGACAAACCCAATGAGGGGAGATGCAATTTTAGACCTAGTCTTAGGGAGTGAAGGAGGGCAAGTGGGTGATGTGACAGTTGGCGACCATATCGGGGACAGTGATCCCAATTCAGTTAGATTTAACATTACCATGGAAAAGGAGAGAGATAAGGCAGGAGTGAAAGTCTTGAACTGGGGGAAGGCAAATTTTGCAGAAATGAGAAGGGACTTGGCTGAGGTGGACTGGACAGCACTGCTAGAGGATAAAACAGTAGAAAACCAGTGGGAAGCACTAAAAAGTGAGATCCTAATTGTACAAAGTAGACATGTCCCCTACAAAAATAAGAATGATACTGCCAAATCTAGACTCCCCTGCTTGTCTAGAGGAATACCGGGGAAGATCAAACAGAAAAAGAAAGCATACGATAGGCACAAAGAACTAAGCACTGCAGATAGCCCAGACGAATATTGGAAGTGCAGGGATGAAGTAAAAAAGGAAATAAGGAAATCAAAGAGAGGGCATGAAAAAAGATTAGTAAGTAAAGTTAAAGATAACCCAAAGATGTTTACCAATACATTAATGCTAAAAGGTTAGTTTCAGGAAAAAGTGGGACCTATCAGCGTTAAAGATGGAAATTGCGTGTAGCTGCAGAGGCTGTGGGAAGGGATTTGAATGAACATTTTCTCTCTGTGTATACAAAGGAAAGGGAGAATGTAGATATAGTAGTCCAGGAGGAACACTGCGAGATATTGGACGGGATAGTCATAAAGAGAGCGGAAGTACTGGAAGGGTTGAAATCCTTGAAAGTTGATAAGTCACCAGGGCCAGATGGATTGTTTCTGAGGCAGCTGAAGGAAGTCAGGGAGGAGATAGCCGATGTTCTGAGGATGATTTTCCAATCTTCACTAGATACAGGGGAGGTACCAGAGGACTGGAGAAATGCAAATGTAGTTCCATTGTTTAAAAAGGGATCAAAGGAAATGCCAAACAATTATAGGCCAGTTCGTCTTACATCGGTGGTGAGCAAATTAGTAGAATCAATCCTGAGAGATAGTGTTAACTGTCTTGTGGAAAGGCATGTACTAGTCAGGGATGGTCAGCATGGATTTATTAAAGGAAGGCTTTGCCTCACAAATTTGATTGAATTCTTTGAGGAAATGAAAAGAAGGGTTGATGAAGGTAGTGCAGTGGATATGGTGTACATGGATTTTAGCAAGGCATTTGATAAGATCCCACATGGCAGATTGGTCAGGAAAGTAAAAGCCCATGGGATTCACAGTAATGTGGCAAACTGGATAAAATGTTGGCTTTGTAACAGGAAACAAAGGGTAATGGTCGATGGATGTCCTTGCGAATGGAAATTTGTCTCAAGTGGTGTTCCACAGGACTCGGTGTTAGGACCCTTGCTGTTTGTGTTATATATTAACAGTTTGGATGTGAACGTGGGGGGCACGATTGGGAAATTTGCAGACGACACAAAGATTGGCCGAGTAGTGGATAATGTAGAGGATAGCCATAATCTCCAAAACGATACAGATGGGTTGGTGGAGTGGGCGGTAAAGTGGCAGATGGATTTTAACATAGAGAAGTGTGAGGTCATACATTTAGGGAGGTCAAACAGTTACAGGGATTACACAATAAATGGGAATACTAAGAGGGGTAGATGAAGTGAGAGATCTTGGCGTACAAGTACACAGGTCCCTGAAGGCAGCAGTTCAAGTAGGTTGTAAAGAAGGCATATGGAATGCTCTCCTTCATTGGCAGAGGTATAGAATATAAAAGTAAGGATATAATGTTGGAATTGTATAAAATGCTGGTGAGGCCACAACTGGAGTACTGTGTGCAGTTCTGGTCACCACATTACAGGAAGGACGAAATAGCTCTGGAGAGAGTGCAGAGGGGGTTTACAAGAATGTTGCCAGGGTTAGAAAAATGTAGCTATGAGGAGAGATTGGATAGGTTGGGGTTATTTTCCTTAGAATAAAGAAGGCTGAGAGGTGACTTGACTAAGGTGTACAAAATTATGAGGGGAATAGATAGAGTGGACAGGATAAAATTGTTTCCCTTGGTGGAGAATTCCAGAACCAGGGGACATAGGCTCAAGATAAGTGGCAGAATGTGTAAGGGGGACATGAGGAAGAATTTTTTTACGCAGAGGGTAGTGGGTGTCTGGAATTCGCTGCCCAAGTTGGTGGTAGAGGCAGAAACTCTAAACTCTTTTAAAAAGTACCTGGATTTGCACCTTAAGTGCTCTATGGGCTGGGCACAGGAAGGTGGGATTAGAAAGGGCACCTGGGTATCCTTGGGCTGGCATGGACAAGATGGGCTGAATGGTCTCCTTCTGTGCTGTAACTTTTCTATGGTTCTGTGGTTACGAAAGTAGGGAGGTTGTACTTCAGTTGTTTCGGGCATTGGTGAGACCACATCTGGAGCATTGTGTACAGTACTGATCTTATTTTAAGAAAGTATGTAAATATGTTAGAAGCAGCTCAGAGAAGGTTTACTAAACTAATACAAGGAATGGGCAGATGGTCTTATGAGGAAAGGCCGTACAGGCTAGGCTTGTATCCACTGGAATTTAGAAGAATAAGAGGTGACTTAATTGAAACATTTAAGATCCTGAGGGGACTTGACAGGATGGATGTGAAGAGGATGTTTCCTCTTGTGGGAGAATCTAGAACTGGGGTCACTGTTTATAAATAAGGGGTCTGTCATTTAAGATGGAGATAAGGAGAATTTTTTCTCTGAGTGTTGTGAGTCTTTGGAACTCTCTTCCTCCAAAAGGCAGTGGAAGCAGAGTCTTTGAATATTTTTAAGGCAGAGCTAGATAGATTCTTGATTATCAAGGGGATGAAAGGTTATCGGAGGTAGGCAGGGATGTGCTGTTGAGGTTACATTCAGATGAGCCATGATCTTACTGAAAGGCAGAACAGGCTCGAGGGGCCGATCAGCCTACTCCTGCTCCTAATTTGTATGTTCTTATGTATGTTCATATGTAAACAGAGGAATATCATACGGATGAGTTAAGAAATTATTTACCAATATTTAATGGAGCATGAGAATGCAAAACTCCCTAAAAAAGAGAGGAAAAGAGACAACGTAGAAGAGAGGAGGGAAAGAAGCCCAAGAACAGCACTTGGCAAGTGTTAAGTGAGGAATACAATCAGTGTGAACTATGTGATGAGTAGAACGATGGGAACACAGATTAAGAGGGGAGAGGGAAATGGATTAGGTGGGGTTGAAGGGGAGAGAATGGAGGCTAAACTTGATCACCCCAAATATGGGCACGGAGATTGTGATGCAGGATTGATTTGCAATTGTTGCTTCTAATGCACATAGCGTGGCAACTTCATGATTGTAGCATGCAGCTAGCACTAATTGCACTGTTGAGTGGATGCCTGCCTCAACAACAGGCCCAAAATTGTGGGGATAGCATCACTTAAAGTTATTCCACACCCACATCTCACAGCTTGCAAACACTGCCATCTATTCAACCATGATAGCCACATCACCTAGACACATTACACCACGCTCACTGAAACAGTTTCTCTTGCAGGACAAAGTAGCCCACAACAGGAGGCAGCAGATGCTAACCGGTGGGAGGTGGGCATATCTGCATGTCCATATCCCTATAGAGGAGATGTTGCTCGCCATTGTTGGAGTGGCCAGCAGCAGGGTTGCAACAATAGAAGATAAGTTCTCGTTCTTAATTCTTCTCACATCCCACTTCCTCCTCATCCCACAATTTGTTCTGATTTACAAGCTGCAAATGGCGTAAGCATGCATCTCTTGCTTTTACCAACTCCCTTTACCCCAACCCATTCCCCATTATACGGTGTATTGGAAAGGTTCCCGCTGGCCTGCCTGCCCTAGGCCTATGGAGGCCTTTAAGTGCCAATTAACGTGTAATTAAAAGCCTAATTCCGCCTCCACCTCCATAAAACTGTCGGCATGAAAGGTGGACAAGAGTGAGCAGACCGCTCTTTCACCAACTCTGGTGAAAAAGCACAATGGAAGGGGGTGTACCCCATTTCGAGAGTGCCCTGTGCACATTGGTGGCAACCCCCAAAGATGGTAGCCCAAAGGCCGCTTTGTGTCTCTCTCCTGAATCCTCACCCTCCCCCATCCTGGGTGCCCGATCACTCCCTGAATATCCTGGATTTACCTGCATCCGAATCCATGTTGTCTTTCTTTCTGGGTCTTCCACCAATGAGTTCTGGCGCTGCTGGGACTGTAAGAGTTGTCGGTCAATTAGGTTGGCTAGCAGCTCTCGAGGATAAGACTTCCTTCCATTGAGGGATGGAAGTCCCATGCTGAGCTTGTAAAGGCCACCCACAACATATGAAAAACTGCCCTGCAGTGATAATAAAGTCGGTTGGCTTGTGACTGACTTTTCTAAAGGATGGGGGAGGTACAATATGCACCTCTGTAAAATTCACCACTGTTTGGAGCATCAGCTATTCACCATATTTATTAACAACTTATATGATGGGATAGAAAATTACACAGCCAAATTTAGGCAGCAATTGTAAGCAGTATTGGTGGACATGTAACATTACTAAGAGACATTGAACAGACAAAATTGTGGACAAACGGACAAATGGATTTCAACGTAGGCAAATATGAGGTCATCCACTTTGGACCCAAAATGCATAGAACAGGGTACTTTCTAAAGAGTGAAAAGCTAGAAACAGTGGAGATCTAAAGAGACTTGGGGGACCAGGTGCCTAGATCATTAAAATGCTATTGACAGGTACAGAAAATGATCAAAAATGCGAAGGTCTTTATAGCTTGAGAACTAGAATACAAGGGGTAGAAGTCATGCTTCAGCTCTACAAAGCTGTGGTTAGACCACACCTGGAATACTGTGAGCAGTTCTGGGTACCCCACTTAGTAAGGATATACTGGCCTTGGTGGGGGTTACCTGGACTCCAAGGATTAAATTAGGAGGCGAGATTACACAAACTAGGGTTATATTCCCTGGAATTTAGAAGGCTAAAGGCTGGTTTGATTGAAATTTCAAGATGTTAGAGGATCAGATAGGATAGATAGAAACTATTTTTGCTGGTTGAAGAGCCTAGAAATAGGGGTATAGGCTGGTGACCCTGGAGTTAGAAAGCCAGGTCGCGCATAGGCAAGAATTTGTGGAAAACTGCATGTAGACAGACCTGGGGAGGGTATAAAAGAACACCTTGACACATGGGAGGAGCCAGAGAACACCTCAGGGAGAATCAGAGACGTCACTTGTGTCCAGGCAGCTTCAAGGAGCAAGGATCAAAAACATTTTGTCTGCTATCACCTATTGTTAAGTATTTTTGTTCATTCATTTATTTAATAAATTTGGTTAACTTGTTTCAATGAAATCATTATCTGTTGCCTTTATGTCTCGTCCCGAGTACTCAGTTAAGGTCAGGGGACCTTACACCAGTATTGCACCAAATTCCAAATTTGAGAATAACTACTCTTTTCCCCTCCTTCTGATTTTGTTTTTTACCTTCTGGTGCATTTCCCTTGACCAACTGAAGAACAACATTTCTCCTGATTCCATCAACTAAATGACAAATCTATTTCTTGTTCACTGTGTCTACTAACATGTTTACAACACTGCTACTAGTTTTCCTTTAGTCTCTCTTGCCCTTCTGCCTAATTGCCTGATTAAAAAACATGAATTTCTAGTTCTTCGCCATAAATCAAAAGTGAAAGAGGCCAGTTGGATAGACCTCAAGGATTGTCTTGGCATTATCCATAAAGTACAAGCAGCATATCTGTTGCCAAGGTAAATAATAAAATTTTAGCTTTCACTAGCTCAACCTCTTTTTAGTAAGAGATAAAAAAGAAAAAATGTTTCAAAGAAGGAACAATTAAATATATTAAGTCATAGGTTATTTTGATATAATATACCATAATTCTGGTATATAAGGTAGAGAAGATATTTCTTGTGCAGTATATAGCAAATCATTTCCTTTTAAAGCACTTATAAATGCTGATATTTCACATCATTGCTTTCGTGAATAAGGAAAAGCATTTACTTTGCCAGTGCATTTAGTTGCTGCATGCAAAAGCCAATGGGGGGAGAAAACATCTAACTCCCACTAACGGGTATGGGATTCATTGCCGTGCAGGTAACACCACAAACTTTGCGTTGCCTATTAATTTAAATGATAGCACGCAGCCTAGTGCTGAGCATGTAGCTGAGTGGCAGCAAACCTCAGCAGGAAGCTGAAGTGGCCAGCACCACTTTAGCTAGTCCGCCCTAGTTAAAATTAGTCAATTGAGTCAGATTGCCACTCTGCTCCTAATTACTTACCGTGAAACCCAGCTACTCCTATCTCGCCCAACCCTCCGGGTTTGGACTATGTGAGATCCGAGTAGTGCGGTGGGTTCCCAGGAACTACAGTCGAGGGCAGCTCAGTCGAAGGTAAGTAAGCCATGGCCCCCTTTTTTTTTTTAAGGCACCAGCCACTATGACAAGCCGGACACAAGGTAAGGGAATGGGATTTGGGAAGTGGAAGTCGGAGAGGGGTCGGATCAGGCCTGGGTGAGGGGCCAGGAAGGACCTGGGTGTTGGGGTGAGTGATCGGGCCTGGCATCTGGGGGAACAGCCAAGTCAATTTGGGCCTGGGGGTGGGGGTGAGGTTGGGCTGGGCAGGTCGGTGTAATTGGGACAGGTTGGTTTGGGCCTGGGGGATAGTGGCAGACAATGGGGGTGGGAGGCAGGCTGGGTGTGTGGGGCTGGGTGAGATCGTGTTGGGCTTGGGAGGGGGGTACTGGTTGAGCTTGGTGAGGAGATCAGTTTGGGTCCAGCTTGGGTGGGAGTTCGGGTTGGACATAGGGGACCGGTCAGGTCAGGTGGGGCCTGAGTCTGGGGTTGGGGGGTGGTTGGGTCGGGGGTCTGTTTGGGCCTGGGAATGGATGGGGAGGGGGCTGTGATTGGCCTGAGCACAGCAGCGTAGAATCGGGCCGAGCATTGGCGGGGGATCAGGCTGGGTGTGGGAAGGGAGGTTTGGGTTGTGGGCTTGGTGGGGTGGGGGGGTGGTGTTGTCTTCGACCAAGTCAGGCACATGGGGTCAAGTTGGGCTTGGGTGTCAGGTTGGACTTGGTTGGGCCTGGGTCAGTGAGGTCAGGTTGGATTGAGTCATTAGGAGGGTTGTCGGGTTGGACCCGGAAACTGGGAGGGGGGCGGGGCACCGTGAAAGGGTCAGGCCTGGGAGTGCAGGTCGGGTCGGGCATGGGGGAGTGTGTCAGATTGGGTCGGGCCTTTAGGGGAGTGGTCAGACCGGACCTGGGGACAGGTGTGTGGGTTGGATCGGGCCTACGGATGGGAGCTATAGATGGGAGCTGGCTATGGAAGTCGGGTCAAGTTGGGCCTTGGGATCAGGGTGGGGTGGGGTGATGTTGGGTAGGTTGGGTAGGGCCTGGGGTATGTGGTGATCAGGTCAGGCCCAGCCTAGGGGCGGGGTGTTTGGGCCGAGCTGGGTCTGGTTGGGTCAGGCAGGGGAGTGGGGTGATGGTGGAATCACGTCAGGCCTGGGGAAGAGGAGTTTGGGTTGGGTCAGGGCTTGGGGTGTTGGTCGGGCCAAGCCGGGGGGATGGTGGGTAAGGCAGGGCCTGGGGGGATTTGTCAGAAGATTATTGGAGAGGGGAGGGTGAGGGAGTAGTGATGGTTGGGGAAACCCCATGGGGCTTTGCGAGGTCCTGAGGGCGTCGGGCTTGGTTTGGGGGGGGGGGTGGTTGGGTGGTGTCTCATGGGGTTTGGGGAGGGTTGGGGGAGTCCCGTGTGGGTGGTCAGGTGGGTATTAGTGAGGTGAGGGTGTCCTTTTGAGATTTTGGGGAGCAGTTTTGTGTGGGCGATGGAGTTGAGGGAAGCCCTGTGGGGGTCAAGGGGAGGTAGCAGGGCAGTTTGGTTCATTGAAGACTGGTTTATCATATATTTTCAAAGGGAGATACTCAGCTTGCATTTTGTATTTCAAATCTTCCAATTCAGCTTTCCTACCTTTTTCATTTTCCTTGTGCAGGGTTTGTAAATTTTGGACTTCATCAGATAATTTTCTTTCATTCACAATCAGCAATGCACTACCACCTGCTGTCGTAGTTCAGGTAATGTGCTGGGGTTTCCAAAAAGATATATTTTTGGGCTTCCTGATAGTTCTTGTCTCTCTGGCACCCTCATGTCATTTGCTCAGGTCATGTCTTTTGTCCTTTCGTAGATTTATTGGGTGCTTTCTAGTCCTCTTTTTAAGCTCTGCGCATTCCACAACTTGAAGGTTAAAGAATTTGTAACAGGCTTTTAATATTTTATTGAAGCTGGTTGAGGATTCATCACTGCACTGCATTAGGATTACTTTATCACTAGTTCACCAAGCCAGTATAAAAAGGAATTAATCTGGACTTTTTTTGACATTCTACTTAGACTCGATGTACTCCAGTAGTTTAGAAATTCTCTTCCCCAGGATGCCCAATTTTTCATTAGGTTTGGCCCTTGGATAAATCCAAATTGTTCTGGAACAGTGGAATTCTGATCCATGGTTAAATATTTAAGAGCTTAAGTTCTGCCTTAAGAGATTTCTGAATTTCAAGATGCTATCTCCATTCACTTGGACACAAAGGGGTTTCCCACACTTGCCAGTTTTGGCGGGCTACAATGGCGAATGCGCTCAGCTTAAAAAAATTCAGCAATGCCTGTTCAGCTGCCTGCAAAATTTTCTTGCTTAGTGTTTTACTTTAAAGTCACGAATTTGTCAAATCCTGGCTTTTGATTGCACTCAGCTGAGTTTAGAAGTTGTGACTCTACTTGATTTTTAAAATTAATTATTTTTATGCTTTCCATTTTGTAGTGAGCTTGGATGCCACGTGTTCAGGCACCGACTTGGGGATTGGGTTTCGGTGATGGGTTTATTCAAACTGCAGTTCTCAATTGTTTAAAGATTTCTCAGGACTTGCTGTAGCCTATAGTTTTAAAAGATTTAGCTCATCCCTGCTATGTCTGCTGTGTCTAAACTCTGGGATTTGAAGCTGGACTTATAAAAGAGATTCAATGGAGTCTTCTACTGCGGTAAGGAGTTTTGAATTTCTGTTTTCAGCTTCCAAGCGTATCTTTGAAGCTTTTTCCTGGTAATTTTGCCTCTGCACCTCTGCTTCTGGAGCTCCTTTTCATGTCAGAATGCTTTTAGATATTTTCTCAGTCGTCCAGCACTTTAGTTTTTCTCTGCATTGTCAGCGAGGGTTTAAGTTTTTCCGCAAGCTGCTACCAGGCTGGTAGGTCTAAAGAAGTCTTCATTGTCATATGTAACTTAACTGAAAGTCCTTATTGACTCCTGGAACTATTTACAAGTGTACATTGTAGGGTACAAGCTAAGAGCTGTCTCCATGCTTGCTGGTACACACACCTCTGCCCAACACTTGAATGTTCCTCGATGCAGGACATGTGGCATCTTACATCATGTTTTGGGCGATACTATACTCAGTTCCACATTAACCTTGTATGTGCCAGGCCCTGTTACTACAGTGTTCGTTTAATTATTTTTAACTATTTGATACGAATGATGCACACAGTGATGATAAGTAGTCAGAAAATGTTTGTACCTTTCCTACAATTACAATAGAAGTGACCTATTTATGAAAAGAAGATACAGGATACAAGCTGTGTTAATTAAATTCAATTAGCGTCTGTAACTGGATTTTCTGTCTAACTGCAGGGCATTTACAATGATTGCAATCATATTAAGGCCTCATTAGATAGACTAATATTCCATTAACCTAATTCTTAATATAACAGGAATGATTACACTGCCAAATAATTCCAATTTTATTTCCCATGAAATATAAGCTTATATTAATGACATATGACTGGTCATTGAGAAAAATTGTAACTGGTTTGGACAAGTTTTTGGAAGGATTTCAATGCTGAAAAGATGTAGAAAGCAGGGTTTAAAAGGAGGCTTGTGAATGACTGGTGTCAATAACAGGCCAAAAAGAGGATTTGTGGATCAAAGCCTACAGAGATGGATGAAAAGACAAATTAACCATGAGAGTCAGTGCAACACGAGATTTCTGGCCCTAACTGGATTATAATGTGCCTGGTTTCTTGCTTTTTCCCAACAAAATGCATAATATACTTTAAAACTATATGAACTGATTCTGGAACTGTTAACAGAACAGTGTCTCTTTCAATGCTTCAAGGATAATTGACAAACTTGTATTGTGAACATTTCAATCAGAGCTCAGTATCATTAACAAATTCAGAATACAGGCAGAGACCATTTGTATGGCTGCATGGATGTATGCAGTTGCTGCATATACATGAAAACTGGGCTATAGGGTTGCCAACTGTGATTTAATGCATTCCTGGAGGTCTCATCACATGATTTTCCCCCCACACTCTTGCCATTAGTTGACAACACATCCATCCTTGTGATGCACTGCCTTCCTGTGCCAATTGGAAAGCAAAAAGACTCATTACCCAATTGGATGATGTTTGACTGTCAGCCAAACAGCCTTTTTTACTCATTTTCAATGAGCTGTAACTTCCTCGGATTGGTTATCCACGTCGGATTAATACTCCATGCCCAATTAATTAGGTGATTTTTCTTCCGATCCTGTCTCACCCAACCTTGTGACTCAGGCTAGGCAAGATCCAGCCAGCGCAGCTCATCCTCGAGGCCCAGCATCGAAGTCCAACTCCGTCGAAGTGAAGGAGGACACGACTCCTTTTGTACGACACTAGCAACCCTACTGGGCTACGCTATCCATTATACAAAAGCATTGAATCCTAAGAAAGGCACAACCTGTTTTCCAAGAAAAATTAGGCTTGGGCCAGGATTTTAAGTTATTGGGCTGGATTTTGGAAGCCAACTGAGGCGTGGTTCCACAGGTAGGTGGGCCCGGAATTTTCTGGCACAACCGGTATGCTGGCATTCTCCTGTCTTGGGGCAATTTATAAGGAGGCAGATTTGGTTGGGTGACAGCCGCCTGCCTGCAAATGGAGGGTTGTTTGATAACATGATTTAAGGGCAATGATCAAAGGCTGACTGGAATTTTCCAGTTGGCCTGTGTGCCCCCCTGCAGCGTCCGGAGCCCAGCAGATGCCTTGAAGTGGGGGTGGGGGAAGCACCTGCCATCCTTAATTGGACAGTGAGTGTGCCCTTTGGCCATTAATTGGCCATTCCTTTGAAAATAATATCGGGTGACTATTCTTGACCTGGTGCAAGGAAAGGACCCAGATTTGATCCCAATTCCGAGGTTCCAACCTCAAAATACAAATCTAGTCTATTATGTTATTGATGGTACTTTTTTTTTTCAGCTTTTTATAGCTCAGGTGAGACACTTCATAGAACAATAGAATGATACAACATAGAAGGAGGCCATTCATCCTGTTATATCTGTGCCAGCTCTCTGAAAGAACCATCCAATTAGGCCCACACTGCTGTTCATTGCCTGTGACTCTGCAAAAAAGTATTCCAATCAATTTGATTTTGGCACTGCATTTCTACACTGACCTTGGAGCAATGAAACATGGGCCTCGTCAGGCACGTGCAATCAGCGCGCCTGGAAGCCGACGGGAAACGGGCCTCTGACCGCGATCAGCCCCTGACCACGATTTCACTCTGGCTGGCTAATTAATGGCCAGTCAGCATGAAACGTGCGCTGAACGCTCTACGCTGCTGGGGTGGGGGCAGGAAGAGGTTGGGCACCGACATCACCGCGGGCACGGGTGAGCGTTTTCACTGAGCTGCCTGAAGGCAAACAGCTGTCTCAGGGAGGTGCAGATCTGCAAATAATAAAATAAAGCAAAGGAAAGCTGCAAAAAATGTCCATGTATCACAAGCAAGCACCCGAAAGCAGACCTCATAAAAATGCTATCCCCAGATATTTCTATTTTTATATATCCTAATGTAGATTTCATCCTGCCCTTGGATGAGGTTTCATCAAAAATGTAAAGGCCGCCTGACTGATTGGCCTGACTGCCAACCATAAGGTTGGATGGACCATGAAAAGCCGTGTTCAATTGCACAGTTAATGGATTTAATTGCCCGCTTAAATGTTGGCGGGTGCGCTTCTGACTGCTGCGCGTCCCTGTCAAGCAAAATATCGTGCGATTGCGTGTTGACGTTGGGACACTCACCCGACGCCTTCATGAGCGATTTTACGCCCGTTCGGGTCAGGTGTGCGCCCACCCGTGGAATGTAAAATTCTACCCCATGCTGTTGCCAAGCCACCAGTGCCATTATTTTCCAGTTTACGGTGGAGGCACTACATTAATTACTTTTTACTGAGATAAAGATGGAACAGCACAAAAGCCCCAGGAATTAGGGGGTGATGTCATAATGTCATAAGTTACTTCCTGGAAGTTGAGCTGCAAAAGATGTAACATAGTTGTACAACTACAATGCAGTCTCCAGGACATTCATTTTGACATAAAACTTCGTTATAAAATTTCTGTAACATCTTCTGTTGACATCAGAACCTGGACCTGGGCCTTGGCTTACCAGGAGGCTCAAATGTTCATTATTCAATTGGCAGAAAATTCTGGGAAATACATCAGGGGATATATTGCAATCATTCGCATAGTTTTAGCATATACCTGTCCACATATTGGCGGAGGTGGAGGGCGACAAGGCCAGCAGAGATGAAAGCAGAGACACTCTGCTGAACAATTTTCTACGAGGTCCATGTAAAAATTCTCGAAAGGGGCCTGAAAATCTAGGTTTGTAGTAATATTTTCTCAATGCAAAGCATTAGAAAAATCACAGCACTTCTACCAACTCAGAGCCAGTAAAATCAATCAACAATTAACTTGAAAGTAATTGATGTGTCAATATGGTGAAGCCAAAATACAGGACTACTTGCATGCCAAACAGCGGAGACCGCATGTGGTAGGCAGGAATAAGCAATCCCAAAACCAATGGATCAGATCTAAGCTCTGCAGTCCTGTTACATTCAGTCATGAATGGTGGTGGACAATGAAGCAACTAACTGGAGAAGGACGGTCCACAAATATCCATATCCTCAGCCCAGCACATCAGTACAAAAGACATGGCTGAAGCATTTGCAGCCATCTTTAGCCGGCTGAAGAACCGAGTAGATGATCCATCTCCTCCTCCTGGGATCCCTAGCATCACAGATGCCAGTATTCAGCCAATTTGATTCACTCCATCTGATATTAAGAAATGGCTAAAGACACTAGATACTGCAAAGGTTATGGGCCCTGACAATATTCTACAATAGTACTGAAGACTTGTGTTCTGGAACTAGTCGCGCCCCTATCCACGTTGCTCCAGTACAGCTACAATACTGGCATCTACCTGGCAAAATGGAAAATTGTCCAGCTATGCCCTGTCTACAAAAAAACAGGACAAATCCAACCAGGCCAATTACCACCCCATCAGCCTACTTTTGATGATCAGCAAAGTGATTCAAAGTATCGTCGACAGTCTATCAAGCGACACTCAGCAAAAACCTGTTCACTAACACACAGTTTGGGTTCTGCCAGAGCCACTCATTAAGCCTTGGTTCAAACATGGACAGAAGAGCTGAACTCAAGTGATGAGGTAAGAGCATGATTTCAAGGCAGCATTTGACAGAGTGTGGAATCAGGGAGTCCTAGCAAAACTGATGTCAATGGGAATCGGGGAAAACTCACTGCTGGTTGGAGTCATACCTAGCTCAAAGGAAGATGATTATGGTTATTAGAAGTCAATCATCTCAGTCCCAGGACATCACTGCAGGAGTTCCTCAGGGTAGTGTCCTAGGCCCAAGTATCTTCAGCTACTTCATCTATGACCTTCCTTCCATCATAAGATCAGAAGTGAGGATATTCTTGGATCATTGCACAATGTTCTGCAACATTTGTGATCCTTAAATACTGAAGCAATCTGTGTCCTTATGCAGCAAGACCTGGTCAATAGTCAGGCTTGGACTGATAAGTGGCAAGTATCATTTGCAACACCTAAATGCTAGACAATGACTATCTCCAACAAAATTGAATCTAACCATCTTCCCTTGATGTTCAATGGCATTACCATTCCTGAATCCCCCACTATCAACACTCTGTGGATTACGGTTGATCAGAAACTGAACTAGATCAGCCATTTAAATATTGTGGCTACAAGAACAGATCAGAGGCTGGGAATTCTGCAGAGAGTAACTCATTTTCTGATCCCAAAGACTGTCCACCATCTACAAGGCACAAAGCAGAGGTGTGTTGGAACACTGTCCACTTACCTGGATGAGTGAAGCTCCAACAACACTGAAGATGTTTGACACCATCCAGGCCAAAGCAGCCTGCATGATTGGCACCCCAACTTCAACACTTACTCCCTCCTCCACTAATGCACTGTAGCAGCAATGAGTATCATCTACAAGATGCATTGCAACAACTCCTTTGACAGCACCTTCCAAACACCTGACCTCTACCACCTAGAAGGACAAGGGCAGCAGATGCATGGAAACACCGCCGCTTTGAAATTTCCCCCCAAAGTCTCACATCATCCTGACTTGGAACTAACTCGCTGTTCCTTTATTGTCACTGGGTCCAAATCCTGAAACTCCCTTTCTAACAGCACTGCGTTTGCACCTACACCACATGGACTGCAGCGGTTCAAGAATTCACTTCAGCACCACTTTCTCAAGGGCAATTAGGGATGGGCAATAAATGCTGGCCTAGTCAGCAATGCCCCCATCCCATGACTGAATATAAATAAAATTGATAATCTCTTTAAATAACATTGGTGGGAGGGGGGTGGGGGGGGGCGCAGTGATGGTCCTTCCTGCTGCTGAATCCATGTTCAGCTGCATTTAAGAGAGGGCATTAGCTGGATTGGCAAGGTCGAAAATGGCAGTCCTGGTGTCAATGAAATGTTACACATTGACTGACATCATGATCTGCCTAGTCAGCTGCATACCTCCGGTGCACGCTCCTAATTCTCCTCCCCAAAATCACACTCCATGGAGGCCGTGCTAAAGGTATGATCATGGATGCCTTTTGGGCACCAAAATGGTCCCTGTATCACCAAAATGTTGGACATTATGGACCAAATTTTGTGTCCTATATTTCTAATAGTAGTTGTAGCACATTGTTGGTTAGGAAGTGATGTTGCTCAAAAATCCCCAGGGCTGGGATTTTCAAGTGCTGCCCACTGTGCCACCAGAAATTCCCACTCAAAGTCAATGGACATTTGGCTGCTTCTCTGAATTTTCTGTCCTGTCTGTGACGGGTCCGACTGTGGGCGGGATTGGAAAATCCTGCTCAAGGTATCCACATACAGTACATTGACTGATCTTGGATTTTTTACTGGAGAATAAGGTTGCATCCTTCAGGTATATATTTTGACACAATTTGCAACCTGTTATTAAAATAAACCAACAGGAAACCCATTGCAAATGATTCCAGGATCTTGAGTTGAATGGGTGCACTGATTTCCAATGTACACTTATGTTGTGTTCATACTGAGAGATGATCTAATTAAAACATAATATTTTTAGGGGGCTTGACAGGTTAAACGATGAGATTATTCCCCTGGCTTGGGAATCTGGAACATGAGGTCATAGAGTAGAATTCTCTATTTTCAGCAGGTAGATCACACACTGCCAAAAAAGTGGTGAGACACCTGCGCTGACTCTTAGAAGGAAGGCCCGCTGTTTCTTATACCCATCAGGCAGTTAAGAGGACAATGCCAGGCCTTTCTCCCGACTGATGACCCCAGGATATGACACCTCCCCCGTCAAGAACTGCCGGCCACTCAGAGGCTGGCAGCTCTTACACTCAACAATGGTGGTGGAGGAGACCATGACTGCTGCTTGAACAACAGCCCCTGGACCCCCAGGATTGTGCAGCAGCACGCGGTAAAGGGAAGTGTTGTTAGGGAGGGTTCTCGCAGGGTTTGGTTCGTGAGGAGAGGGAAGCTATGGGGGTCAGCAGCAAGGGCAGTGGGATGGGTGTCAGTGGCTATCCCCTTTCCCCATGTCTAAACCCTTGCTCATGCACAGATTAATGTGAATCAAGGGACAGCTCACTGCCCTCCCCACCTCCACCTGAGATGCAGCCCACACAGTTTCACTAGTCATATAGGCCACAAGTCAGCAGGCCTGCCTGGAGCTGGGAAGATCACAAGGGAGTTGGGAAGAAACCCTTAATTGGCCACTTAATCGACTTCAGTGGAGGCAGGGCGGGATGTTCGACCATGGGCCTTGCTGCCCAGGACTTACTTTTGATGGAGGCACGAAGGTACCGAGTACCAAACTTTCAGACCTTCCCGCCTCTTTCCCCGCCTCCTGTGGACATGAAAGATTCTGCCCATAATCTCAGAATATGGTGTTGGCCCTTTTGAATTCCTTACCCCAGAGAGCAGTGGATGATTGGAAAACCACTAATGTAACGCCCCTGTTCAAGAAGGGAGGGAGACAAAAAGCAGGAAACTATAGGCCAGTCAGCCTAACGTGTCATTGGGAAAATGCTAGAGTCCATTAATAAGGAAGAAATAGCAGGACATTTAGAAAAGCTTAACACAATCAAACAGGATTAACATGGTTTCGTGAAAGGGAAATCATGTTTGACAAATTTGCTAGAATTCTTTGAGGATATAACAAGCAGAGTTGATAAAGGGGAACCAGTAGTTGTAGTGCATTTGGATTTCCAGAAGGCATTCAATAAGATGCTACATAAAATGTTATTACACAAGATAGGAACTCATGGAATTGAGGGTAATGTATTAGCATGGATTGGGGATTGGTTAACACACAGAAGACAGAGTCAGGATTTATGGGTCTTTTTCAGGTTGGAAAGACTTAACTAGTGGAGTGCCACAAGGATCAGTCCTAGGTCCTCAATTATTTACTATTTACATTCATGACTTGGAGGAGGGGGCAGAGTGCAACGTATCCAAATTTGCTGATGATACAGAAATAGGTGGGAGGGCATGTTGTGATGAGGACATAAGGAATCTGTAAGGGGATATAGATAGGTTGAGTGAGTGGGCAAAAACTTGGAAGATGGAGTTTAATGTAGGAAGGTGTGAGGTCATGCACTTTGGTAGGAAGAATCAAAACAGGCTGTTATTTAAGTTGAGAGATACTCTGAAGAAGTGCAGCACAGAGGGATCTGGGTGTTCTTGTGTATGAAATACAAAAAGTTAGCATACAGGTGCAGCAAGTAATTAAGAAGGCAAATGGAATTTTGGCCTGTATTGCTAGGGGGTTGAAGTTTAAAAATAGGGAAGCCTTATTACAACTGTATAGGATGTTGGTGAGGCCGCACCTGGAGTACTGTGTACTGTTTTGGTCACCATATTTAAGAAAGGATATACTGGTATTGGAGGCAGTTCAAAAGAGATTCATGAGGCTGATTCCTGGGATGAAGGGGTTGACTTATCAAGAAACAGGTTAGGCCTTTATTCATTAGAGTTTAGAAGAATGAGGGGTGATCTTATTGAAACGTACAAGATTCTGAAGGGGCTTGACAGGGTAAATGTTGAGAAGATGTTTCCACATGTGGGGGAATCTCAAACTAGGGGACATAGTTACAGAATAAGAGAATACTCATTTAAAACTGGGATGTGAAGGGGTTTCTTCTCTTAGAGGGCAGTGGAATTCTCTACCTCAGAGAGTTGTGGAGGCTAGATCACTGAAAGTGTTTAAAGAGGAGATAGATAGATTTTTGAAATATCGGGGAGTTGAGGCCCATGAGGAGTTGGCACGAAAGAGGAGTTGAGGCCTGGGGCAGATTAGCCATGATCTTATTGAATGGCCGGGTAGGCTTGAGGGGCCGAATGGCCTATTCCTGCTCCTATTTCTTATGTTCTTATGATCAGATATTGGGTATAGTCAAGACAGAGATCAATAGATTTTTGGGGACTTTGTGAATTGAAGGATATGGAGATCGGGCAGGAAGGTAGGGTTGAGGTAGACAATCAGCTATGACCTTATTGAGTGACAGAGCAGGCTGAACGGGCCAAATGGCCTACTCAAGCTCCAATTTCTTAAGTTCTTATTTGCTAGCCATGTCTCAGCTACCAGCGCAACACAACAGAAGTCACCCAACGTCTGGGTGTGGCAGTAGAAGCTCAAATTTACATCATGCTACCACGCACGCTTAGATACTGCCATCATGGCTGTGGTTACCAGTGTTTAAAGGAGCTTTCAGGGTGTCAGCAATCTGAGCTTCAACAAAGTACTAGAATTGCTGAGACGCCACCCAGGGCAAGTGCCAGTGGCTTCATAGAGCACAAATCTGCCGTATTCTCTCAGGATAACAACACTCATCTTCTCACCTTGTCAGTGTCCTTGCTATTGCCTGTCAGCCAGCCAACCCAGACTGCTGCTGCCTGATCTGAGATGGTGCAGTCTGAAGATGGGCCCTCAAGGCTGTCCAAAGATGTCTTTCAAGGCCATCTGCAGTCTCTCCCATTGAAAGTCAACAACCTTCCATTAGCGATGCTGCAACCACTAGGGTAGCACTATGTAAGAGCACTAGGACAGGCAAATGCACCCATAAGACAGGAATGACAGGCATGTACAAGGGTGAATAGTTCATTTTTGCTTGTACAATTGGATATGCTGTTTGTTAAAAATGTTACAGCAAGGTTCTTGTTGGTGGCTTTTGTTTCAGGTTTTTGACTAAGATCACGATACGATTGGACTTTGCAGATGAATGGGAACAAGAGGTTTAGTGGGATAATGGTGGCGAAGAGAACTGGAGCCTGAGTAGGTGCTCACTGACAGCCCACCTTGACTGAAGGCATTACAGATGCCTTCTCCCTGATTTCTGTTTCTTCTCTTCCCTCTGCACAGAGATTCTCCTTTCCACAGTCTCTGCTCCATCTTCTTGTTATGTTACAGAACCAGAGGCACTGCAACTGCAGCCCTGATACCTGTTGCAGCCTCTCTGGATAGCTCACCAAACCTTGTGGGTTTGCAGCAACACCCTGGGCAGAATTTTCAGGGTGACGTGTGGGAGGCGGGCCACGCACGTCAACGCGTAAAATGACGCGTGGCGATGTCGGGCGAGCATCCCGATATCACTGCGCGCCATTGTGATATTTTGTTGGGCAGGTGCGCGATAAAGCACGACGTGCACCCACCATTAATTAAAGGGCTTGTGAAGGCCCTTAACTTGCCAATCAACGCCGATTTTCAAGCGCCCGTGCAATCTTCAGCTTGGCGCACAGGCGCAACAGGCAGGTGGGTGAGTTACTTTTTAACAAAACTCATCCACGGGCTCAGTGGAGTGGTCAACCTGTTCTTTGAAGTATTTATTGCAGAAAGTGTTTTAAACTTGCCTGTGTGATCTGTAGCAGTTCAGAACAAATTCCAGCAGCTTTCTGTGTACTTTGAACTTCCAGCTCAGCACTCTGCAGTCAGGAATCTTTATTGGGCCTGCAGCTTCTGGAGCGCTCCCTTTAGCCTGGGTATGGGTTCTGACATCTCCACTGGAGGCAGCTCCTCTGAGGAGGAAGGGAGGGATAGAATAAGGAGGAGGCCAGGAGTGGACAATCAGCCTCCAGGGGAGCCACCTTTGGGAGGACAGGTGCAGGCACAAGGGGCGTTGGACCAAGAAGTAGTCCAAGGCAGAAGGGGCCGCAGAAGACACCACTATCCTGCTGCCAGGGTATACAGGTGGAGAAGCAGCGACCTCAATATGACTGAGGTGCAGTGCCGAAGGAAGCTCCGACTGTCAAGGGAGACAGTCAACTACATCTGTCAGATGATTGGCCTTGAGATCTCTCCTAACTGTGTGGGTGGACACCCAAGCCAGTGGCTCTGAAGGTCACAGCTGCCCTCAACTTCTATGCCTCTGGCTCTTTCCAGGGCTCAGTGGGTGATCTTTGCGGTGTCTCCCATTCAGCTTTCCACACTTGTGTCAAGCAGGTCACAGACGCTCTGTTCAGGCGAGCATTGAACTTCATCCACTTCTGCTGGGACCAGGCCAGCCAGACACAGTGAGCCAGATGCTTCGCGGCCATTGCTGGCTTCCCCCGTGTCCAGGGTGCAATAGACTGTACACATGTGGCCGTCAAGGCGCCAGCAGGTGAGACCGGTGCCTTCGTCAACAGGAAGCGATTCCACCCCATGAACGTGCAGATAGTGTGTGATCACAGGATGCTGATTCTACAAGTCTGTGCAAGGAACCCAGGCAGCTCCCATGACGCCTACATCCTCAGATACTCGTAGGTGCCAGGGCTCTTCAGTGCTCTGGCTCGGTTTGATGGATGGCTGCTGGGTGACAAGGGCTATCCCCTCAGCAGGTGGCTCATGACACCTCTCTGTCATCCAAGAACAGAAGCTGAGCTGCGGTACAATAGGAGCCAGGGCACCACAAGGGCTATGGTGGAGAGAGCCATCGGTCTTTTCAAGATACACTTCTGATGCCTGGACCGCTCACGGGGGGCACTCCTGTATCCCCCAGATAGTGTCTCTGTGATATTGGCTGCATGCTGCGCTCTCCACAATCTTGTGCTGGAAAGGGGGGACACAGTGGACGATGAAGACCTTGACGCAGTGGATGTGGCTGCACGATGAGTCCAGCAGTGGTTTGGAGGATAAGGAAGCACAGGGCAATGATGAGAGGCTGAACGCTGACCTGGAACTACACCAAGGAGGTAGGGACACGCGGGAAACTTTAATCCAATGAACCTTCAGTGAGCTCCACACAAATGGATCTGGAGAACCAGCATTGCCTGGCGCATCCATACGCGGCACTTAAGTGCTACATCTGCCACATCATCATCTGCAACTAAGGCCTTTGTACATAAACCTCAATATCCACTCAAACACTCATGATATATCTGTGAAATATACAATTGCAGCACAAACGAGCCACCCTCAGCCATGGTAACACGTGGATTTTATTTTCACCCATCATATGGTCCAACAAAATTAATTCCTAACGTTGTTATACCATCAAAAAATATAAATTCCCTACTCTAGGGCCAACACAAAATCACCATTGAGAAACCCATGGTGTGCCTAAGGTGCCTTATGCTTACCTTTACAGGTACTATGTCTGGGTGCCGCTCCATCGCTCGGAGTGGCTTTTGAGACAGTCTGCTGACTCTGCTGTCCTGCTGGCCTCGATGACCTTGGCAGAGGTCTTCTGGCCCATGGAGCCCGTGCTGATCCTGCCTGGTGGGGAGTGACCAGTTCCACAGCTGGCATCTCCCCAGTCATTGCAACCTCAACGGATGCAACAGTCACTGGCAGAGGGGCGGAGGAGCTGCTGCCCTCATCCGGAGCGCCCTGAGAGGAGCCCGCAGAGATGACAGGCAGCTGCTATGCCCATGTGAGGTTGCTTCAGACCTCCCTGCTCACCATAGATGGATGGGAACCGAACTGGGACACTTGGTGCCCAGACATCTTCCACATTGCCAAGCTGGGGCCACTGGCGCTGTGAGGGCTTGCCAGTCCAAACGTATGCCCAGGAGAAGTTGGTTATTCTGCTGGAAGCCCCTCTGCAGGAGAGCCACCAATCTCTCCATGGAGGAAGCCTGACGATCTGACATGAGGCTCATGGCATCACCTATGCTCCACGTAGATTCCTTCAGCACGGAGACCAAGCGAAGCACACACTCATGCAACGCTCCCTGATGCTCCCGCGCCCCCGGCCACATTTCCTGCAGCTGCTGCGTGGCAGACAACTCCAGAGACACATCATCACGGCCCGACTCAGCATGTGCCTGGTCTCCTGCAGTCCTGGCGCCATTGGCACTCTCTGTCTCTGCCATCTCCTCCAGTGATTGTGAAGTGCCCTCTCCACTGTGCCCCGGGGCACTAGCCGATGTAACAGTTCCCACCGATGTGCTAGTCTCTGCGCTGACGCCTGCCTCACTGAAATGGTGTGACACATGTGACAGTTCAGGCCCCTCAGGTGTGAGAGGGGGCATCTGCACTTCCTCCTGGTGGCCATGCTCTGATGATGCTGAAATTAACGACAAGGACAGTGGATCAGTTAGCATGCACACACAGACAAACGTCATCCCTTTCCCCTGGCTCATAATGCGCTCAACCGTCCAGAACCTAAGGAGACAAACATTGGTGGGGTGGCAAATAGTCAGGAGGAGGCCCAAACATTACAGGTGGATACAAATGGGCTGGTCAGATGGCCTAGGGAATGCCACATGGAATGTTATGTGGATAAGTGTGAGGTGATGCACTTGGGCAGGACAAACAAGGTATGGGAATACGCAAGGAATGGCAGGACTGTGGAAAGTAGGGACGATTAGAGGGACCTTGCTGGGCATGTCGACAGGCCCGTTAAGGTAGCGGGACAGGAACATAAGGCGTTTAACAAGGTAAAAGCCATTCTTGCCTTTATTAGCCGAGTAATAGAATGTAGGATCAGGGAGGTCATGTTGAAAATGCAGAAAATGCTGCCGAGGCCACAGCTACACTTTTGCGTCCAGTTGTGATCAGTGCTTCATGGGGGTGATGTGATTGGAGTGGAGAGAGTGCAGAGGTCGCTGACCAGGATGCATGTTGGCCTGGAGAGTTGGAGTTATGAGGACACATAGCATACACAAGTGATATTTGCCATGGAGCACAGGAGATTGAGGGGTGACATTATTGAGCTTCATATCATTATGAGGGGCATAGATCAGGTGGACAGAAAGCAACTTTTCCCCTTGGTGGAGGGATGACTAACCTGGTGACATTTATTTAAGGTAAGGGACATGAGGTTGATAGGTGAGGTGATGAGGAACTTTTGGACAGAGTAATGTGGGACGCACTGGCTGAAAGGGTGGTGGAGGCAGAAACCCTCCTAAGGTGTAATAAATATTTGGATGTGCAGTAGCAATGCCATGGCATACAAGGCCATAGGGATAGTGGTCAGAAATGGGATAAAGCGACTTTGGAAGGTGCTAGACATGAGCATCTTCGAAAGGCCGAGGGACCTTTGTGTATGACTCACACGTTTGACTGTATTAGTCTGTGAATGAGCAGCATTGCTACATTAACGATTTCAACAATCATCAGTGCGTTGGATGATGGGAAGACAGAGTGGATGGGATTGTGGGCCTCAAATACCTGGCCGCTCCACCCCAGCCTTGCCGACACCTGTGGACCTGGGCGCATGGCGGGTTTCTAGCTCCAGGGCTTCCTGTTCAAAACAGGTTAAGATGATGAGCTGGGCTTGGCCGCCTCCAGTGCGCGAACATTCATATGCATTATGTGCATTTTTGTCCTGCAAAACAGAGAAGACCATTTTTTGGGTCTGATCGCTCATGTGGCGTGTGGCACCCCAACCACAGTAGCCCATCTGAGGCCTCCAGAGCCTCCTCTCCACGCTACTGGTAATACGGCTGCTTCCACCCCCACCCCCCGCCCCCAACGGCCACCTTGGACACGTTCTGTGTCCATCAATTTCAGAAACACACGGCATTAGCTCCCATGGCAAGGAGGCGCAACTAGGCATGGCACCAAGGGCACCAGATGGCTCTTGGCCATGACACCTTGAGGCTCCCCTTCCACCATCTCATCACCATGAATAGGACATGTGTTGGAGTTCTGAGTAAGCGCCTAGCTGCCTCTCCTGCAGGTTGCCCCCAGACTAGTCATGTGCGACTAAGACCAACACATGGTGCGGGGAGAACCCATCTTCTCATGAGCCACTCAGGCTGATGTAGGCATGGGCACTATCTGCTTAACCACCAAGCGTGTGACAAATACCCAACATCAGTCAATGCAGTCACAACAGTAAGACTTGTGGGGGGGGGGTGGGGGGGTGGGGGGGAGGGACGGGGGTGGGTGGGGGTGGGGGTGGCGGGGGTGGGTGGGGAGTGGGGGTGGGTGGGGAGTGGGGGGGTGGGGGTGGGTGGGTGGGGGTGGTGGGGAGCGGGGAGGGGGTGGTGGGGGGGAGGTGGGGGGGAGCTGGGGGGGTAGTTGGGGGGGAGGTGGAGGTGGGGGGGTGTTGGGGGGGTGTTGGGGGGGACCCTCAAAGGCTCAGGCTACCTGCTGGGTTAAATGTCCAACACCAACATGGTGCTCACCCTGCCAGAATGCAACAAATCATTTAAACGCTTACGGCACTGGATCCAGGTGTGCCGTGCCACGTCGCGGGAGCTCACCACCTCTGCCACCTCCCCCCAGGCACATGTGGTCATGTGGGGGGCCCTCCTCCTCCCATTCTGGGGAAACAGCACTCCCCGCCGTGCTGCCACCTCCTCGGCAAGGGCAGCAAGGCAGTCATTGGAAAAGCGAGGGGCACATTGGCCCCCCGGCTGGCCTATCCTGCAGCCTGCCCTGCTCCTGGCCCATACCCTGCAGCCTGCCCTCTTCCTCTGGCCTTCCCTCTACATTGGCCTGCCATGCAGACCCCCAGCAGTGCCACCTGTAGCTGACCATTGTGAACAGCCTAAAGGAGGCTGCCAGGCCTTTTTTTATACAGACTGCTGGGTTGCCATCGGACCCGGCGGTCTGTACACACCGGCCCCAAATTTAAGATTCCCGTTCTCCACAAGTGTGGGAAATGCATTGGGCGGGCCTTAATTGGCCCACCCATGTAAAATGGTGGTGCAGCCGCGCCAGCGTCAGCTCTGCCCACCCGCCTAATGGAAAATTTAGGCTCCTCTGTTAAATCCAGCAATCAGCGCAACATCTCCAAATATATTCCACAGTACTTCCGCAAACTTTGCAACTGCAGATGTTAGTTAAAATCACCAAATCAGTCAGAACAGCTGTTTGATGTCACAATGGGCCTCTTGGGATCTTTCCAGGGCGAGCACTTCAAACTCATGTTAGCACCCTCTCTGGCATGAGGCACTACATAGGCCTTGCCGAAGAGTTCCACGCACCATTCTAAGGAGCTCTAGCTTCAATTACACTGGCCACAATGGCATTACAGAGCCCACTTTCTACCCCAAGATGTGCTTGAACCCATTTTTATTTTACATGATTAAATTCATACAACATAATTTCAAGATCAAATTAACACAAGGTTTTTACATTGCAGAGTGACTAACATTAAAGTAAAACATTTTTGGGGGAATGCAATTTGTAGTTCTGTATATTAAGAACTCAGAGTTAATAATTTATATGATGTTAAATGAACCCTGCAAATACTGACATTCTGAAATGTCCATTTTTGTTGAGAAGTTACACCTGTAATGTTAGAAGATGATTGAACTGCTGTGCATTTTCAGTATTTGATTTTTTTTATTCAAATTTGTGTAAAATGCAACCAGGGAGAAAAGTGGAAATGTGTTTTTAAAAAATATTCAATTCCGAAGTGAGGCAGAATTCATTACATTCATGATTTATTTTCATAAGAACGTTTACAGTGTCAGGTGTACAGGTGAGAACTTTAAAGAATAATTTATGTTTGTGTATTTTTGGTGGAACAGAAGAGGAAGTGATCAATAAAGTATCCACTATTGGGACCTCCAGAGAGTACCTTTATCTCCTGCCAAAACCACTTTGTATGCTTTGTACATTCATTTTGAAACTCCAGTACAAATATTTGTGATGCTAAACGTTCCTCCTCCTCAATAATAATAAATAGTCTTATGATTGGAAATAGTTTCTCTACATTGAATCAACTACAGCTCAGGTTATTGAATAGAATTTGTGTGTGTATAAATGATCATCTTTCACGTTTTTATTATGCCTTGCCAACTGTTTATTTTTTTCCTGTGATTACTAATTGTTGGAGGTATAGTTGACTGGGCAAAATCTCACAAGGATAATTTGGGTTTCAAATTCCAGGTGCTTCACTCCTCTTGTGTAGGTATGGCAGAATGGAACCCTCCAAGCATTCTGACCCTGGGCTGGGACTTGGTCCCAGACATTAGGGACAGGGATAGCTGCTTGCCTGGGCCAGACTGCCTATATCTGCTGGAGGAATGTCAGTGTAATTTTATAATGCCATCCTGATAGTGGAGAGGAGGCCCAGTAAGGCACGAAAGAAGTATCATATTTGGTTCTTTTGCCCCCGATGGAGATAGAGCGCTTCTTGATAATTGATCGACAGAGAGGACCTCACCTTTCCCTTGCAAAGGTCTGGGACTTTTATCTTACAGGCAAGTTGACTGATTCAAGGTCTCTGATGGCATAAATTCTGTTGAATTCAAGGGCATTAAAGGTGAAATTCTTGGGCTAAACTGGGTTCGTCTCTGACATGCCCCCTTGTTGTCGAGTGGGCAGACCGTTGATTGACCCGTACACTCCTCCCAACAGAGAATGACAGAATGAAAAAGTATTGAAACTATTTTCCAGTTCCTTATTAGAGATCCACCAGGATTTCACCATGATCTGGTCAAAACTTTGGGGCCTTTAAGTTTGCCCATTTGTCCTGGACCTGAAGAAGAACTTACCAATGTAGCATGTTTAAAGGAACCTCCAGAAGATGCCTTCATTCTGTGCCAAAACTGCATTCTGCATTTACAATATGTGATTCTATATTTGCTAACTGAATTGAAATCAAAAACAGCAAGTTATCTTGCATCCACATTGCATTCATTGATAGTAGGTTGCATGAGGCAGCTGAGCTGAGCTGGCAGTTCAGTTGTCTCTGAATCACAAGACTGTGTGTGTTATATATATGCCCCACTCCAGGAATTGAGCACACAATTTAGGCTGACATTTCAGTCTGCTTCTGAGGGAATACTCTATTATCAGAGACATTGTCCTTCAGATGAATTATTAAACTAAGACCCTATCAGGTTCGGGTAGATGTTAGATTCCATTGCACTATTTGAAGGGCAAGGAATTCTCACAGTGCCAACATTTGATGCTACAAAATAAAACCATGCTGTAAGCAAAATGGCTATTGTGTTTAACCACAGAGAAACAGTAGCTACTCCTTTAAAATAGTTCATTGTATATGTTCTAGGAGATGTGATAAAGTGCAATATAAATGCAAATTCTCTCTTGCTGTTTCTGCCAAGGAAATTCTGCACTGCCCTTTCACCTCTGGAATTTAGTTGAAACACAGTTGGGATTCTTGTGGAAGCAAAGTAAAGCAAAATCTGACTATGATTACAGCGCATTACTAATCCCTTTCTTGGGAACGAATGCTGATACAGGACAGGTGTTCTTTTGAGGATGCAGGTAAGGTACATTGTTATAGCGATGTTTATCATTTGGCCCATTCTGTACTTGATATAGGATTTCTCAGCATTATCACTAAGTGTCAAATCAAGGAGAATGTTCCATTCTTTACGATAACGATTCCTCACCCTTTATGAATGGCCGAAGTCATCCTCAAATTTAAACCACATCAAGCCAAATGTAATGAGTTTAAAATGATTAATGCTTTTGACATTCTTCCAGCAAAGTTCGACACACAGTTGTGAATAGAATATTTGCCACTGTGAACTTCTGATAAAAAAATAGAAATTTGCCTCAAATTTCTGTACATAACAAATGGAAAATACAGGAGTATAGGAGTGAAGAAGGAAGAGGCCAATTAATTATTTTTTATGATGTTTTAAGCCAATGAGTACATGAATAATACAAATAATAAACAACTTAGGTTATAATAGTCCACACTGTGCCTCACATTAGGAGATATTCCTTCATCATAATATGGTTTACTGTACTAGTAACATCTCAGTACATGGAACTTATTGGTATTTAACATTATTTGCATTTCTGAACATCTGTTAAAATTGGCACTAATTCTTTGCTTCCCATGAAAATTCTGTTATATGCCAACTAACAAAACAACAACCTACTGTTACTTGTGTGAGTGGAATTGGCAAGGGCTCTGTTTCGAAGACCTTTTAATTGAATATCTTGCCCATAGGAGAGGAAAAGCTGCACTGAGCACCTGCAGCAACATATCTTATTACCAAAAGAAATGAAGATTTAAATGTCGGTGTGCAAGTAAAAAGGATTTTTTGTAATCCAAGTAAGTCAGGATTTTGAGTTTTTAACCAATTGTGAACATAACCAAATAATTACGTGAAAAGTTAGAGCTTTTGTAACATAACAAGCGACATGAGTTATCATTTCAAGACCATAACTGCAAAATAGGAAACATGATGAATTATTCACAGTGATAGAAGTTCCATTGGACACAAAACTCTGGACTAAAAGCTCATTTTTATCTGTTAATACACACGTACGTGAATTTTTTCACTTGGATTTATTTTGACAACAGCATTCAGCCCTACAGAGCAATGGCTAGCTATATAATAAATACTTTACTTGAACAGAAGGAATGTTCCTTTAAGTATTATGAGATTAGAAGATAAAAAGAAATCACAAGCTAACCTTATAAACTGTCCTTTCAAAGTAAACTAACATGCTTTGTAATCTTTGTGAATTTTTCAGTGTACTGCTGCAGGAGTGATATCTCAGTTGATATATGTTGTTTTTTGTGGGAAGGGCTTGACAAAGATTTATATGTTATATATGACAAGTTAGGACTAGATTTCCTGTTTAAACTTATTTTGAACATCATGGGATTGAATTTCCTTGCAATTTTTGGCAGCAACACTTGAGCTATGTCACTATAGTGCTTGAAGCATCAATTAAATCTGTGTTTCAGCATACTATGCCACTTATGCGTAGTTATCATGCAAAGCACAAATTGTGTAGGAAAGGGAATTGTTAATAACTTTAAGCTGAGTGAAGTAATAATGGATGGTACAAAAACAGAATTACCTGGAAAAACTCAGCAGGTCTGGCAGCATCGGCGGAGAAGAAAAGAGTTGACGTTTCGAGTCCTCAAGACCCTTCGACAGAACTTGCGTTCGAGTCCAAGGGACTCGAACGCAAGTTCTGTCGAAAGGTCATGAGGACTCGAAACGTCAACTCTTTTCTTCTCCGCCGATGCTGCCAGACCTGCTGAGTTTTTCCAGGTGATTCTGTTTTTGTTTTGGATTTCCAGCATCCGCAGTTTTTTTGTTTTTATAATAATGGATGGTAGTGTGAATGTTGCTCTTAGAGGGTAAAAAGTGTGATGGTGCTCAAGTTGGGCAAGGTAGGAAAAGACAAAGTTACTTCAACCTTATTTTGCTTGTCCTGACCAAGTAATTGAACTTTTCCAACATTGCTGAGCAGACTTCATTGTGAGAGAATTGGCATTGAATGGTTGGTCCAGGTGACAGTGTTGGCACTCCTGGACGGTTTTCTGCTTGACACATCTTGAAGTCTATCCCTCCTAACTTCTTGTGAGAAATACACAGCCCTTTGGTAACTTGTCCTGTTATGATGGCTCCTGGGCAGATCTGGCTTGTGACTGCTCACGTTTCTGCTAAAGTGTAGGTGGGAAATTTTCTGAGTAAAGCAAGCACAAAGGGGTTAAGGAAAGAACTTCTGCAGCCTCACCTTGCTGTCCCCTATTATTCCAATGAAGAATGCAGTCTTTCCAGAAGCTATGTTATTTCTGCACTGAACTTTTATGGGGCTAACACTGCTCATGGTGCCTTTACAATGCCATAAAGCCACATGGTCACTTCATTTGCAAATTACCTTTTTAAGGAAATTTTCATGACACTATGCCAGCTGGTAAATGGTGTCATTTTATGACATTAAGATGATAGGCAACAAAATTCGGCCCATCTGGAAGTCTTGCTGCCAGGAGGTGATGCCACTTCGGAGAGTGGCGAGATCTGGGGCAGCACATTGCTGGCAGTGGCCAATTAAGAGGCTGCAGTGGAGCTGCCGTTCAATTAAGGTTGGCAACCTGTTTCCAAGAGCTGCTGGCCCAATCAGAGGGCCAACAGCTCAACAATCTCAGCGATGCCACCACTAGAAGTGGCCATTGCCAACACTACTGCTCCAGGGAGAGGGTGCCTCAGTGGTGAGGCACCCTCAAAGAGGTGGTAGGTTTCTGTGGGGAATCTGGGACCTGGCAGCCAGGTCTCAGTGATTGAAGGTGTGTGGATCATTGAACACTGGTGCACTGTTGTCATGAGGGCAGCCATCTTGTGTTCAAAAATGAGGACACCTAGGAACCTGTTGGGAGGCTACCAGATTTCACCCAGCTGCCTCCCTATGGGGCGGGAGCTCTCCTGACATGGGCAAAATGCCTGTGAAGGTGGAAAATGGCCCTTAACTGGCCATTTAAATTGTTCAATTAACAGCCCCGATTGTAACCAAACTATCAAGTTTTCCTGAAACAAAAACAGAAAATGCTGGAAAAATTCAGCAGATCTGACAGCATCAGTGGACAGAAAAATAAACAGAATTAATATTTCGAGTCCATATGACTCTTCTTCAGAGCTGTCAAGTTTTCCCGTTGCTGGTAATATACCGTGATGGCATGAAAACAGTGGGCTCCCCTCCCAGTGTCTCCACCCACCATTTTGCCAGTTCTCTTGATTCTCAATCCATTGCCAAAGAGCCAGGAAAATTCAGCTCAATCATACAGATATTGAGGAAATTTTGGCTCCATGGGCAGGATTTTCCAGTGGTATCAGGTCCCTGACATTGGACTTTCATGGAGGTCCTGATCCCACCCATGTTGCCAGTGCGCTCACCGGCCCAACCTTCTTGGAGGAGGCATCCTAATTGGCTGCCTTGCGCTCATGATCCATGGGCTCCTGTCGGTGCAATCAGAAGGCTGGCTCCTTTGGAGCCTTGGCATCTCGAATGGGAGAGGTGGGCACAGCTTAGACAAGCAGGTAACCTTGAGGGCATTTCCTGCTTGCATACAAATTACATAGTAAAGAGGCCTGAATTGGTAGGGCTAATGGGTTGGAGGGGAATCCTCTTTACAGGGAAATTCACAGATGGGGCTGTAGCCCTGTCCTTAGGGCATAGAGCCTCTGGTAGCAATTTCTCAGTGGTCTGCTGCAAGGAGATCACCTTGATGGAGCAAGCGGCTTCCACACAAGGTGATAGGCCACTCTGATTATCAAATACCCACATTGGCAGAAGGGCCTTAATTGAACTAATTGGCTGCATGCGTCCACTGACCTGATTCAGTCTGCCACTGGAACAGACCCCTCGAGTTAGGAATACATCGGGGAGCCATCCCAATGCCACTCCCTATTCCATTCTTGGCCAGTCCTGTCTCCTTGGGGCTCGGGAAATCTAACTCAATTTTTTTCCTTCAGGTCTACTTACTGATGCACAAGCACTATAGGCAAAATGGACTTCCCATTCCCTGACAAGTCGTGAATTCAATATTGGGCGGAAGGATATAGTTTTGCAGGAAATTCAACCAATCCAAATCATGCAGTTCATTTTGAATGGAATGGAAAACAATCTTCATGGTTTTGAAGCTAAATCTAATCTAACTAAGACTCAGAAGTTAGATTTACTCAGAGTAGGTTTTAAACACATCGTCTGCAAGACAGAATGAAAACATATTTGCTTGGAGAATTCAAAAGTAGGGAAGTTATGTTAAACTTGCATAGGACCCTGGTCAGGCCACAATGTACAAACAAGATTTACAGGTAAGGACAGGTAAGAACTCCTTCAGTAGCACTGGATGGCCTCAATATACATGCTTGGCTGAGAGCCCAGACTCATAAAATGATTTTCTCAGCAGGGGTTCTGTTTTGACACTTGGAGAGAACTGTTAACTTTGCTTGACTGACATCTTGAAAAGGTGATAATAGATTTTTCTTTCTGTGATTTTTTTTGTCAATGCCTCAATGTTTATTTGAACAAGGTTATGAGATGTGAAGTATTTGAAGCTTCTATTATTGATACTAAAATGTTCTTCTTAACTGACACTTTTATCGGGGTGTAGGAGCAGCAGTTTTTTTTTCAAAAGGAGATTTCTGAAAAGGTGTTTTTTTCTGAGCAGTTCCACACATGCTATTGTCACTATATGGTTCATTAGTTCTGTACATAGTATATAATGGATGAATGGGCTTGGAAGGGCCATGAGTTAGCATGGCAAGTATAAGAGGCAATGGGGGATGGGCGGGGGACATGAGTTGGCATGAGTTAATGTGAGTTGGCATGGGGGCTATAAGGGGTCATGGGACTAGATGGGGCATGAGTTGGCATGGATGTGGCATGGGGAGTGGGGGTAAAAGGGTTGTGGGGGTGTGAGTATGAAGGCTCAAGGGCCTAACAACTTTTAATACAGCTGAGCAAAGTCCCAGAGAACTGAGGTCGACCTTATAACTAGCCTGTCTCGGCACTCAGCTGTCTGTGTGGCTGCTACACTCTGCTTCCAGTGTTGGTAGGCCTGACTCCATTCCACACCCATTCCCCCCCTCCCTAGAGCAAAGATTGTAACATTTGTGGGATTTTCTAACAAGGCGGGGTTAGTGAATTTCCCCACTCGAGCTATCCACCTCAGCTGTGAAAATTCGGCCCTCAGGTGTGGCCTGATACAAGTCTGTAAAATTCTGAATGGGCTGGACAGGGTCGGGTAGGAGAGAATGTTTCCAAAACTAGTGACCATCCGTACAAGATGGTTACTAATAAATCCAATAAAGAAATAAGGAGAGATTTCTTTACTCAGAGAACGGTTGAGACAAATGGTTTATATACTTTCAAAAGGAAATTATTTGAGTTTATGAGAGAAAAGGGAATAGAAAAATATGCTGAAAGGCTGAAATGAGACAAAGGGAATTTGAGAAAACTCATGTGGAGATTAAACACCAACATAGACTAGTTAGGCAGAATGACTGATATCTGTGCTGTATGTTCTCTGTAATCAGGGATATGTTAATCAATTTTGTAGTTTAATGTATTGTACAACTTTTATTTGGATTTCAATTACTTGCAGGCGTAAACTAATGACTCTTATCTTTGTTCTGACTGCTGGCATTTTATCATTTATGCAGAAAGAACACAAATGCAAAATCTGCTTTTAAAAATGCATGGTTATGGGGAATGATGAATATACATTTGTGAATTACCACCTACATGTTACATGAATATGCAAGGCCTACAAAGTAAAAGAAGGCCCCATGGGACAGATGGTCCTACAATCTTTCCAAGAACCACACCTAAAGTTTCACTGCCAGAGCTCCCGGGCAACTCTTAGATGAAATGTGAAGGAAATACTGTCATGGCCAAGAAAAAGAGAAGCAAAACAAAGAAGCGATTGATCAAAAAAATAACATTTATAGTACGTGGAAAAATATTTGGATTGTAAACATAAAGAAAGTTAAATGATAGGAAGAAAAGTTGTGTTCTCTACATAACTGGTGACCTTGAAGTTTATGTAAAAATTCCCAAAAAGTAATTGAATGTTGTAAGATATTTCTGAATGCTCAAATGCTACTTAAAAATCTTCTCTATAATTAAGTGCAATATCAAAGTTAAATATATATGACATTAAACATGATGGCACAACAAGGCTTTGAGGTGAAATAAATAACATTTCAAAAATAAAAGTACAGCCACATTATAACTATTTTGTATATATCAATGAATTTGACACGATTGTTGGGAAAAAAATCATCCCAGGAATCTGGAAGGAATTGAACTATTCCTTATAGGATTATTCTCAGAATGCAATGATACATGAACTTATTCCAGGGTACCATTGTTACTGCTAATGGACACAGACAGAAGACATTCAAAGGAGGTGCCATGGATAGTCCTGGGAACAGATTGCCTACCCCACTTCCTTAGCAAGTTAAATGTAATATAGGTCCATAATATTCTGACATTTCCTGAAAGTTACTTCCAAATATCACTTTGGAGGCCTGAATAATGACTTCAAGTGTTCTTCCAAGTCTCATAAGTGTTGGTGTCACAATTACTAGAGAACCAAAACACTGGAACAATTGGACTTCATATTTATACAAATTTATTTGCAATATCTTGGTACACTGATTCCACGACACATGTGGCTACACCAAATTGCAGTATTCACAACTGCTGACACACTAGATACATTTTGTGAAGTGTTCCTCTCAGTATAGGGCCTTGTTTGATAAGATCGTGGATCAGAGAATTGAATGAACTATTAAGATGGTCAATAACTGAAAAATTAGGAGTGTTGTGAAAATAAGCCATACTGATCTTCAGCCTCAGATCTGTACTCCGCACTCCTATTAAGCGATGCACTTAGCTGGGTATCTCACTTTCCTAGATGTATTGCATTGAGCTACATTGTCCCTGCTCTTGCAGCTGCAGGTTGAAGGGATGGAATCTTTGCCCTCTGCCAGATGTATTTCTACTACAACTGTTGATCCTGTGGATTGGGTGGATTCCATTCCTTTGCCTCTCAACATACTTTAATGTTCACGATTTGTATTGTATGACACCCCTTTGATCTCCATGCTTCTCTAAATTAGAATTGCCTCCTCAATAAGTTTTTCAGCTAAATAAAATATACTTTTAATGAACAGTTTTGTGGATAATGGTGCTGATTATTGCAGCAATGTGGAGTCAAGTAACATAGGTTTCCAATTTTAAGACTTCTTAAACTCAACTAAAGAGCCACATCAGGTGTCAGCTTAAGGACATGGGATAGGATTTTTATAAGAGTTCTCCCATTTTCTGGTTCATAATTGCAAAGAGATTTTTTTTTGTTCCCAGTTGCTTATTGCACAGTATATTCTTGCAACTGTTCTTTTTGCAGAGTAAGTGGATATTTGAACCCTTTAAGTATTAGTCATGGAGCCTGTTGTGCTAACTATGTGGAGTTCTTGTGTACTCAGGAGGGTACAGTTTACAATGACTAGTGGTCCTTGAGGCATTTCTATAACAGAGTAATAAAACTTTTACTTCTGACAGATATCCATCTGGAACAGCCTTGATGCAGAAAGTTGCTGTGGTTTGCAGTGATTTCTTCACCGAAATTTGTCAAAACCATAACTCAGAATAAATGCCTTTGATGTGAGCCCAAATCCCATTGGAGCCAACAGTTGCTGCCTTTACTTCTTGCTTATATGTTTTTCCAGGGTCTTGAAGTTTGTTCGCTCATAAAATTTGTAATCATTCACTCGTTAAATTGAATGATAATGCTCCAATTGTGGGCAGCACAGGCCATCCGCTCAAATTAAATGAATGCCTTCCAAATCTCTCCCAGGAATGACCCAACCCAAACATTTATAAATTTAAATACTTAACCAGAAATTCATTGCTGACAGTATTGGAAAAAGCAACAGAGGATGTTATTGATGTGGATTTCTTCTTCCGAAAAGTGCCATCAATGTCCAAAAGTTGCAAAGAATAGTTTGTCTCACTTCTTTCTGTTACCTATAAAATCACATCAAGTACCTGAGTATTTTGCAGACTAGATGGACACAATTTTCATTCACTGATGGAAGTCATTTATAAATAGTAAGAACTGATCCTGCTGGAATGCTATGGAATGAATTGCACTGAAATCGTGTGGATCAGCATTTGAGCATAAGAAATAGCCGCAGGAGTAGATCATATGGCCTCTCGAGCTTGTCCTCATTCAATACAATCATAGCTGAATTTCTGCTTCAATTCTACTTACCCAATTGTTCCCAATTGCCCGTGATTCCCTGAGAGAACAAAAATCAGTCTATCGCAGCCTTGAATACATTCAATGATGGGGCATCCCTAACCTTCCGGCACAGAGCATTCCAAAGATTCACAACCTGCTGAGTAACGAAATTTCTCTCCATCTCTATCCTAAATAATTGACCCCTATCTTGAGGCTGTGCCCTTGTGTTCTACATTTTCCAGACAGGGGAAACTATTTCTTAGTGTACCCTGATAAGCCCCTTTAAAACCTTGCATGTTTCAATGAGACCACCTCTCATTCTTCTAAACTACAAAGAATATAGGCCCAATTCATAAAGTCTCTCATCATTGGACAATCCTCTTATCCCAGGAACCAATCTGTTGAGCCTTTGCTTTACTTCTTCCAAGGTAAGTATATCCTTGGGTATGGAGACCAAAACTGTGCACAGTACTCCAATTGTGGCCTCATGAAAACCCTATATAACTGAAGCAAGACTTACTTATTCATGTGCTCCAGTCCTCTTGCAACAAAAGCCATCTGCCTTTCTAAATGCTTGCAGAGTCTGAATTCCATCATTTTATGTTCCTTGTATGAATACAATCAAGCCTCACACTGAACATCAACATTTGAAAGCTTCATGCCTTTTAAAAATATACTGATTTTCTATTCTTATTACCAAAGCAAATTACCTCACACTTCCCCACATTTTACTCCATCTACCACGGTGTTTCCCACCCACCTAACCTATCTGTATATATTTGCATCTTCTTTGTGTCTTCCTCACAGTGTATATTCCCACCTAGCTTTGTATCATCAGCATTCTTTTCATCTGAAGTCATTAATATAGATTGTAAATTGCTGCGGTCCAAGCACTAATCCTTGCTGCACTCCACTAGTCACAGCCTGTCTACTTGAAAATGCCCCATTACTCTCTCTTTCCTGTCTGTTAACCAATTCTCTCTATCCATGATAATATACTGTTATGACCAGGTGAAAATGTGCCAGGACTTGCCTTTCTCTCCCGCTTGATCATAACAGGTTTTTTGAAATTTGTAAGGATGAAGGTATCAATTCAGTATCTGTACTTAGCCATTTATGTGCTGACTGCAAAGAACTCAGTGTGACAAGTTTTCTTGAGTTTAAACACAAAAGGATTAGTTTTTATTGTGCTAAAAATCCACCCAGGTAAAGATATAAAGATATTTAAAAAGGTAAACTTATGTCCCGACCTTCGCAACACATACGTGTGCGTGTGCACACACACAAACATGCATGCATAATTACAACTTATACAGTAGAGGAGGTTAACTTTTGGCCACATTAAGGTTCAATGATAAAAGGCAGTTTTTTTAATAGTGACCCTGGTTTTCCTCTGGAAATACTGCTTTGGGATTTTGAGGTACCTTCAAATTTCTCTTGTTGACCCTAGTATGATTTAAGCAGGCAGTTTTCCTTTTGATTGAAATTCTCTCTCTCTGTGATGTATTCCAAAATGTAACAATGATAGGGCTCCAAACATGAAAACAGCAAGGACAGAGATGGTGTTACTCATCCATTTGTAGACTCCTTCTTTTGACTGCCTTGCAGGCTGTGCTTTTTCTATCTCTGGCAGCAGACAAGATGGCTGCATCCCATGACTGGCCTTCACTGCACAGTCATTGTCTCCTCTGGCAATGGGGTTGTCTCTCACCTCTTGTTATAAACTCTATGGGCAGAAATTTTCCCTCATCGGGCAGGAGTGCACCCGATCCAAACAGGAGTAAAATACTGCGCGATGACATCGGGTGAGTGTCCTGATGTTATCGCACACTCTTGTGATATTTCGCTCGGCAGGCACACACGAGAGATCACAGCTTGCCTGCTGACAATTAAGGGACTTATTAAGGCCCTTAATCAATTAATTAAATTGAATTTTTCACTGCCCGTCTAATCATTTGGTTGGCAGGCATGCAAATAGGCCAGCCAGCCTTTGTATTTTTAACGAAACCTCTTCCACGGGCGGGATGAGGTTTCAAACAGTGATTTTAAAAAATAAATGTTTTTAAAACTAATTTTTAACATTTCCCTGCTCATGTGACGGAGTCACGTGAAGGAACATGTTTTCCTTATTTTTCAATTCTTTATTTTTAATGTCAGAAATCTTCAGCTCCCTGGGGCAGCTCTGTGCCTTCAGGAAGCTTTCACTGAGTGTACCTGCTGCGCATGCGCAAACTTCAGCACCCGCGTTCCTCCTGTCCCCACCCCAGCAGTGCTGAGGTTATCAGCGTGCATTTCATGCGGCTGCCCATTAATCGGCCAGCCAGTGTGAAATCGCGGATGGGTCCTGATCGTGGGTGGCCATCCATCGGGCGGCCTTTACCGGGCCTGACCAACGTGCCCGCCCAACAGGGTAAAAATTCTGCCCTATGGATCAATAGTGGTTTCCAACACATCAGACAATTAATTCCTGGGATCCTTTTAGCAGATAGCCAAAGATGATTGAATATTAGTGTCTCAGCTAATAACTCCTTGAATAGCCCATTTCCCCTTGATGATGTAGAAAAGAGACTTTCACACTTCCAAGAGGAATGTCATTGGATGGGATTTTCTGGCCTGCCTGCTGCCAGGTTCCTCTGGTCTTGCCAAATATTAATGGACTTTTGGCTGGGCCATTGAATCTCCTGCGGCAGGCCCCACCACGACGGGGTCAGATAATCCTGGCTGTTGTCTGTCTGATGGTTCCGCAGATTTGATGACTCCATGATGGGGAATGTGGCTTTCACAAGTGCAAAGTAGCAGCCGTTTTAGCAAAAGTCCTTTTAAAGAAGTTCAATATATATTTGACCAGCTATGAAATTAAAGATTAATACTCCACGTATACACATCGCATCATCATGACAATATGGCTTCTAATTCCATGAGCTCTCATCTTGTGCAGCACTTTATTGACTGCCTTTTGGAAATCCAAGTATACTACATCTACTGGTTCCCCTTTATCTATTGTACAAGTTAATTCCCAAAAATACTAATAAATTTGTCAAACATGATTTGTCTTTCATAAAACCATGTTGACTCTGTCTAATCATACTATAATTTCCTGTGCATTTTCTAAGACTTCTTTAAAAATAAATTCCAGCAGTTTCCCAGTGACTGATGTCAGGCCTTGCACTTGCCTGTTTTCTTTTACCTCCTCTCTTGAATAAAATGTTACATTTGCTAACTCCCAATCCAATGGGACCAGTCTATGTTCTTGGGAATTTGGAAAATCACAATGAGTGCATCCACTATCCCTGCAGCTGCCTATCTACGAGCCCTAGGATACAGGCCATCAGGTCCTGGGAAGTTGTCAGTTTTTAAACCCTTAAGTTTCTTTAATACCTTTTCTCTACTGATGTTAATTATTTAAAGTTTTTCATCCTTATTAGCCCCTTGGTTACCTCTATTTCTGAAAGCCTTTAAAATGGTTCACAGGGCATAATAACGCATTATCAACTTTTATCAGTGTTGGCAGGGCAGATACTAATTGACAGGAAATTAAACCCACTGAGTTTGCAGGCCAAATGCTGTTAGGAAGTGCATTACCCAACACTTTGATGGCTGCTAAAGTTTGGTGGCTCACTATCCTATCCCCTTAATCTGCATTATAGTATATGTAAGATGAGGTGGATAGTAGCATAGTGGTGATTTTATCAGACTGGTAATCCAGGGGCCTGGATTGTTACTATAAAAGCATGAGTTCAAATCCCACCATGGGCATGGCAACTGGGGGAACTTAAATTTATTAAATAAATCTGGAATAAAATGCTATGCTCACTAAGAATAATCATGAAACTACAGATTTGTCCTAAAATTCCATCTGGTACACTAATGTCTTTCTGGGGAGGAAAACTGCTTTCCTTACCTGACCTGGTCTACAGAAGGCTTGAGACCCACAGCAATGTGAATGTAGGTTGGCACTTCACTGCCCCCTGCAAAGGCCTAAAAGGCCATTCAGCTGTAAGCTGCGCACCACTACCTGCTCAAGGGCAATTAGAGATGGGAAATAAATTCTGGCCGTGCCAGCTTCTCACATCATAAGACTTGATGCTGCAATTGACCAGCTTGGCCATAAGCTGTGCCAGCCCTCTGTTCAGCATTAGGCTTTCTGTTGATGCACAACACTGAGGAAGCTAGCTAGACTTCTTCAATGCAGTACCACCAAAGCATTGCACTGTTGCAGGAAAGCCCAGGCTGTGGGCCATCTTTGCCTTCAGGGCCATCATTGACAGTGGCTTTCAGGCCATCACAAAACTCTTGAACGTTTTGTTCAAGTAGAGTCACATGAGTGTTAAGGCAAAAATTCAGGACAGTAGCATTGATTCTATGGGAGACACCAACTGCTTTCCTCACAGGGAAATAGAATGCCTGCTCACATGATAAATTGAGATGCTGCCATCTGGTGTTGGGCCTTCAAGCCCGACAGGTGCTGGAGGTCTCCAACCATGGACATCTGAAGTTTTCTCAAAGGAAGGTCAGCAGTCTTCCACATGCTGAGTTGTAAACATTGGGAGTACACTTCATTGGAGTATTAGGATTGATAATCAAGGTCACATTAGGGTGTTGCACATGGGTAGTTATTAATTATCCCAGTTAACTATTATTCTAATCTAGTGAGTTATTGAAGTTGAGCCCCTATTTTTTGGACTTGGTGTTGCTTTTCATATTTGAAGACAGTTGAGGCCAGGACCATGAGGTTGGATAGAAGAAAGTCAATCAGAAGGTGGTAGGAAGGGTTACCATTATAAGGATTGCAGAACAATTGGTGAATGGGATCTGGACAGATGCTTCAGGTGAAACCCTGTTAGATCAGCTACTCCTCGAGGTCTCTGGCACCTAGAGTTAGTTAATGCACTTCTTGCTCTTCCTCCTTCTGTTTTTTTGCTGCCAAGCTGGTGGTAAGGGCTGGTCTGTTAGGATAGCAAAGGTTTGCAGCTTACAGAAAACTACAATAGATCCTGCAGCACAGTCCTCCCAAATTATCCAGACAGTGGAAGCATTCCTTGAGCACATCACAGTAATGGTCTTGCCAGCTCTGTATCTGTACCTAGATTCCTGACAGGGACTATGAGCCATGTCTGAAGGGGATGTCACTTGTCACCAAGTCACCAACCTCTGGTTGGGACAAAAGTGAAACAAAGGAGTGGTGCATGATAAATGAATCATGACTGTTGCCAGGAATCCAAGCACAAACTTGCAATATGCACTGCTTGTGGTTGCACACAAATTGGGCATTGACTGAAAAGTGTCTTTGCAAAAGATGGCAGGCTGGTGATTGGGGAGCACACATAGCAATGTGGGTGCAGTCTGTGGTGCCTCAAAGCTTAGTGCTTTCATCTTTCTTTGCTCTGTCCATGGGAAATGTGATGTAGGTTCATTCTAATGCAGAAAGCCTCAGTGACTTCCCTGATAAATTAGTGCATGACAAAACTGAGATGTCACTGATGTTACCTTCTGCAGCCTGGAATTACCATGTTGTGTGAAAGTGAAGAGCCATGGCAATACTGGCAGCCACAGCCAGTGCTCTTCATGATTTGATTTGAGGCTTCAGTTAGCTGACTTGAGTTGGAGCAAGTCAAGTGGAATGCCTGAGGTGGCGGCTGTGGTGAAGGGTGGTGCATCCCGCAAAGCGTCAAAACAGTCGCTGACTAAAGTCACCAAGAATCGGAGGGAGACTCACAAGCAGAGCTATTCCACTTACGTATACAGGGTGTTGACCCAGGTCCACCCTTGCACCAGGATCTCATCCAAGGCCATGAGTGTTATGAATTTGTTCATTGTCGACATTTTCGAATGCATCGCCTCCAAGGCTTTGCAGCTCATTCATTACAAATTGCGCCACACCATCTTGGCTAGGGAGATCCAGAGCGCCATCCACCTCATGTTGCTGGGGGAACTGGCCAAACACACCATCTCTGAAGGCACCAAAGCGGTCACCAAATACACCAATTCTGTTTAGGTAGATCATTCTCAAGATTATTAGCTGCGGCAGGTGACTTAGATTTGACTTTGTTGCAGTCTTACACTGGGAATTTCCTTGAATCTGCTCCCAACCTGCTGCTGTCACCTCACTGCAACTGTGGCCGAAACCCTTTTTGTGTGAAGAAATGAGCTTTCCACTGCAATTTCAGGGAAGTTACTGGGGAAAAGCAGGGGTAACAGCAAGGAAATTCCCAGCCTTTTGTGGTTAGATTTTAGTGACCATAGTTTCATTTATCTTGCTGAAATGAGTATTTTTACAATTAAACTTTTAAATTAAAATTTTAATTTGTAGACACTTACTTAACTTAAAGTTGCTAAATGTGGTTGTCCTTATTCCTGGAGGGTTGACCATGTTATGTTTGATTACATAGTATTAGTTGCAGTTTGCAAATGTTATAAAGGTTGGATCCCATGTAAGCTTTCATGCTTCCTCCCTCTAATTTAGCTAAACTGTTTTAATAGTTGACACATATAGTTCATCCCGCTATTGATACTGCCCATTGTAGTATGCAACTGCCTCTTGAACAATACCAATTTTTAACTGCACTTCCTGGAACAACATTCCAAATATTTACTCATTGCATGAAGAGATACTCCCTGGCATTTATGCTGAACTTATATTTTATCAGTATTGTCACTGGCTTAGCATTGCAGAGACCCAGGGTAATGCTCTGGGAACCTGGGTTCGAATCCTACCACGGCAGATGGTGAAATTTGATTTCAATAAAAATCTGGAATTAAAAGTCAGATGATGACCATGGAAACATTGCCGATCTTTGTAAAAACCCATCTGGTTCACTAATGTCCTTTAGGGAGTGAAATCTGCCGCCCTTACCTGGTCTGGCCTACATGTAACCCCAGACCCAATGTGGTTGATTCTTAAATGCCTTATGAACAAGGACAATTAGGGATGGGCAATAAATGCTGGCCTAGCCAGCGGCGACCCACATCCCGTGAAAGAATTAAAAAAAATTAATTTGCAGTTACTTGTCTATCTTCCTGAAGTTTCCAAAGAATTTTCATTGCCAGCAGCAACATCATTGATGTGAAGGGAGTTTTCCTCCAACATTTCAAACTGGGAGTCCATCTGCCTGGAAAATGACTAAATGATTCTCCTGTTGGATTTTAAACTCAGTGTGAAACAGGGAGCTAATGCTAATGCTAAATGTAACTACATATTTTAAGAGATTTGGCATATTATAGACAATGTTAGGGTCTGTGCTGCTGCTTTGTGGGATTTCTGGTCAGGTTGGTTGGCACTTGGTGGAGGCCTGATGATGCTGCTGGGTGCAAAACCATCCTATCTCTTGTGTAAGGTCAACTCCTATGAGCAGGCGGAACAATCAAGGTGAGCTTGTTTACACAAACCTCATCAGGAGAACTCCAGCTCAGGCCTAGGCTCCAGGCCCAGTTCGTTTTGAGGGCCAGAGCAGGTACAATGACAAGGAGCAGGAATTGAGAGTGCAGGATATGGAGGTGCACAGGCTTGAATGGCACATACAAAGTACTTTCTTCCAGGTTATCAGCAGCAGCATCAGGGAGATTTATCATCATTTCCAGTGGGGTCCCAGACAATCCAGCTTGGTTGGTAACCCGAACAAAAATAATGGACTGTAGCAACACAGTCCATTTAGAGTGCAATTTAATAACTTACTTGCTTGTGACCTAAAAGACTCTGACCAAAACTATGGCTGCACTGTAAAAGAAAACTCCCATTAAATTGGCTAAAAGATCAAGAAAACGATTAGCTGACTGTAAAAGCCATTAGCGTTTTACAAAGTAGGACAGCAGCAGGGAGAACAATACAAATGTGCCTTAATGGAAGACACATGTTTGAATCTTAGTAAAGCCTAGACGTATAGATAAGAAAATAGTAATTCTCTTCAGCTCTTCACACGGCATATGGTAAGGTGAAATATTGTTGACAAATACTCAGAACATTGAAGCTAGACATCAGGCAGTTTGTGGTAGACACTCAGCTAACAAGAATGTAATCGAGCCCTACTGGTTAACCTATAATGTTAGGCTTGGTGTCCTGCATGTAGCTCCTAGATGGAGGTGTACAAATTGATGTATGTTTGAAATTTTTGTTCACTGCCAGTTCAGGAAAGGAAAGAATAGGGCTGGAAATGGGCCTGAAACTATTTGGAGGTTACTACTTGGATCACATTCCCATTAGAGGAAAGATTAAGAACCAAAGGATACCTATTTAAAGTGATTGGCAAAAAAAACCAATGGCGATATGTGGAAAAATTATTTTACGCAGTGACTGGTTAGGATCTGGATTGCACTGCCTGAGAGTGTGGTGGAGGCAGACTTAATTATGACTTACAAAAGGTAATTGGATCATTACTTGAAGAAGAAAAAGATTGCAGGGCCAAATGGCCTCCATCCGTCCTGTAACCATTCTATGATTCTATGGTTTAATGGTCATGAAACACACCATAATAATCACACATTAAGGGCACACTCCAAATTCCAGGAAAAAGTAGAGCAATTGAATTAGATTGTGTTGCGTGATACGTTGGGTCCACCCTGCAATTAGTCTGGCCAAAGCTGATAAAAATCCATTATTGATATTTAGTCCTCCATTGTAGTCAATGCCAATCACGAGTTTATTGATTTAAGCTATTATTTATGCCTTAAATTGAAAATTATTGCATAATTTACCTGGTAATGATGGGATTTATGGCCAACACATGACTTTTGCTCTGGGATACCAATAGAAGGACCATTAAAGCTGTGAAACTTTGTCAACAAGTCTGGTTCTAAGAGCATGGTTTTCCTAAAGTCTCTAAGTTTTCAAAGTTTATTCTTGGCATCTTTGTCACCAAGTGTACTGTTAGCTTCTGAAGGTGGTTACTTTCAGGAACTGTGAGCTATCTCCTTATACCCACCTTTGCCTCATATCCCTTATGGATAACAGAAATCTATCAATCTCAGATTTAAAATTTACAATTGACCATTTGTCATCAAAGGGATTTCAAAATGTCTACCACTGTTTGGTCCAGGTTTACGCGACGGTGGAGAGGCTCTCTGTCATGGCAAAAATCGTGGAAATCTTTGAAAGGACTAAGTCTCACCCCCGAACACGGCATGTTTCATTTTCTTGGGGGCAAGTTTGGGGCACGACTGAGTTTCGCACATGCATGATTCACAGAGGAAGCTGGCTATTTAAATCATCAGCTGCCTTCTCTTATCCTGGATTTTTGCATTCCAGCTGTGTGGATCCCAAAGAGCGCAGAGCAGACTAGGTCAGAGGAGGCCTGTTTTCTGTGTGTTTGGTTTAGATAGCTAGGGTACCCCCTTGGAGAGGTGAGGTGCCGCTGTGGAGTTATATCTCAGTTATCATTTAGTGGCCTAGAAGTGACAAGGACTTAACTCCCCCTGATTTCTTGTGACCCAGAGAGTGGGATGGTGGGGCTGCTGGTCTGCCAGGGCAATATTTTGTTGCTGCCACTGACTGTTGCACCCAGCTGCAAGAAATAAATTAATGCTTCAGAAGTGTGCAAAATGGTTTGTCCGAGGGAGCATAGAGGATAGGCATGATTCCTCTCAACTAGAGGCAGTTAGAAGCCAGTCCAATTGAGCAGTCAGAGCCCAAAGGGAGCACCGAAGTTCTGGAGGAAGAAGCAGCAGGAAGGAAGAGGAGGAGAGGGAGACAGACAGATTCTACCCTGTTGGGAGGGTACATAGATCATGGACATCATACCTCAACGTGATGGAAAACCAGTGCCAGAGAAGACTCAGGTTGTGCTTTGATGTTGTGACAGACATTTGTTGTATGGTGCAGCAGCAACTGGTGAGGCCATGGGCAACCTCTGAGGAGGAAGAAGATGAGGAAGAGGAGGAGGAGGAAGCCTATGTATGTTCAGGCCATTCCAAAGCTGATGAGGATGATGAGCCGACCAATGGCAGGGCAGCAGGGGAGCATGGGCATACTTTCAGGTTGATATTATGTGGGAGGTGTTCATGCCAGACCGGTCCTTGCTCAGAATAGATTTTCATAAGGTTCTCCAAAATAACAAGTGTCATCAGACAGTCCCTGGTGACATATCCCAACCTGAAGATCCTTGTACTTTGAGGTCACAGCCTGTTAAAGGACTGTCCACCCCCACAAAAGAATGAATCAACATCAATGAGTTTGATTCAGTCAGATTCAAACTCCAGCAACCCTCTCCATCAGAAACATTGTCATAAGTATCTTTCAAACACACATGGTAATAAGTCCCTTTCATCTTGGTCCCCTCACATGAATACCATTGACTGTGAATGCGGCACTTATGCTGCCAACTCGACCATAATCAAACCATCCCTACAATGAGATAATGACACCAATGAAGACATAAAACCCTAAACATGCTGCAATGAGTGTATGTTGCATCATGCACGCAGATATGGCATTTTGCTTATGATGATTACACAACTGTGCCGTCACAGATCATTGAAATAAATTCTGCTGCATTCATTCCGGCCAATGGATCTGGTTAAGAATTGGGTATCACATGCATCAGTCCTGACTTACATATACCTCTGCAAACTGCACAAACCACATTTTGTGACACCAGAAATGACATTGCAGCCAATGACAGGTGACAGCAGGTGGCCAACATTAACTGAACAATACATGGCCTACCGAGATGCGCTGCCCACACCAAGGCCAAAGTGCAACACTGCAGTGTGGTTAAATGTCAAGCACATAGCACTCATGGCTTGAGATGTATTTGCTGACCAGCATCTGGTCATGGAGTGGGATCATTACACGTCCCTAATGTTATGCTTAGATGGAAACTGAAAGATACCAAGGAGCATCTCAGTGCTTGAGCCTTTGACTTCTGGAGTCTTATTTAATAAAACAGAGAAGGTAGAAGCTCTTATATGCCTCACCATTCATGCTCAACATCGCTCCTGGTGAAGCCACGTCAAAATGCAACTCAGCATGCCGCCCTCAAAATTACTGGTAAGAAGCGACCTCACATTTTTATCATTCCTTTTGAGCTCTCTATTGTGCATGCACACATCGAGTCATGTAGAAATGAAAAGAAACATGTTCAACAAAGTTCTCAAATATGATGTATACAATGTGTACACAGTAACCACAGTGAACCTATTTGTGCGCATGTCCAACGAAGATCCCCCCATGTTGCCTCGGCGGAGGTGGAGGCAGCCTGCTCACTTATCTGTCTAAAGGGCAATGAGGATCATGGTAGCCTGCCTCATCGTGCGGGCACCCAATGGGGACCTCCTTCTGACTGCGGCCTCTGCATATCTGCATGAGCAACCATGGCCACTGGCACATACGAGGGCTTCGATGGAGGGCCAGGGAGGTGGCAGAAGATAAGCATGCTGGAGAGCTTTTGATACCTCCACCCTTCTCAGAAACCTCACAGACCTGGATTGGCCTTCAAATGAGGTTGATGGAACTGGCTGTTGGTGCACAGCAGTTGTACATTCCAGCGACCGATGGGCCAACAGTGCGATTGTCCTGTTAAGAGTAGGCATCTACATATATTCCATGGATGTCAGTGCTCATGCTCTGACTGGACTGCTTCAGGCCACTGAGGGAGGCCTACATCCTTCCTTAGCCGAGACACAGCTCTTGCTGCCTGGGTCTCTCCATGAGATTGGCTAGTATCTCTTGGTAAGAGCTCATCCGGTTGAGTCCCTGGGACAATGTGGAGCTCATAATGATGATGAACTTCTCCACTCATGGTCCAAGAGCTCCCAGTGGCTCAAGGAACTCTGTCCCTACATCTACTCCTGAATGGATAAATATGATACCCCAAATGGTGACTCCTGAGGCTCGACATTCTTACCCACTAGAGCATCATAGGGATTTTCCTCCTTCCTCTGAGGGAGACTCTGAATCTGACACCTCCCCCTTCAATCTGGTGAGGTGAATTTCACCCTGACCCTAACAGGCGCTGCATCCCTCCGATGTGCTTGTATCTGAGTTGGCAGAGTGTGGGCTAGCATGATGTGCCGCTGCATCCTTGGACATATCTTCCTCCTCTTGATGTCTGAGGGATGATTGTGGACCAGGGTGGGGAGAAGGACCTGAGCTGGGATCTGTGTGAAATACAAAATGACATGCTTAGGTATAGCCCTTCTCATAGCGAATGCACTCTCTGATGCACGGCACTGCCTTAAACCATGGTCGCACTGCCTACATGACTCAACCCCATCGTTGTGCTCCCTCGCATGCCAATGTCCCATTGTGCTCAGTGAAGTGACAGCATAACCTCCACCATTACCACCATGTGCCAAGGCAATCTCAACACCTCCTTTATCACCTGCTACTGGAGACTCACCATCACCAACAGCCAGCAGCTCTAGCACCCTCGCGATTGCAAGGGCCATCTGCTCCATGGGATGGATGGGCCTCAGGTGGGCTTTCCCACCCCCAATCCAGGCCATCTCTCTGGCGTTCTCTGCCTTTTGTTCTGCAACCACAGCATGAATTTTTGTCACCCTCATACATAGTGCTCGCAGAGATAATACTCTTCAATGAGTCTGCATATCATATTGCCTATTTACATCTGTCTTGTGTGCAGCTAGGTGAGCTGCTTACACATACTTCTGCTTCAGCATTGAGGATTGTGATTTCCTGATCTTGCATTTTATCTGCCGTATGCAGATGTGCCCCTTCCCTTGGACCTCTGTATCTATGAGCCAAGCGGCTCACCTCACCAGAATGCAACAGGTCACTGAGCCTTTTGCAACATTGGATCCACGATCTCCTATGTCTCCATTGGTGCTCACCACGGACGCAATCTGAACCCATGCCTTCTTGGTTGTAACGGGTGGCTTGCAATGACCAGCTGGATAGATGTCTCTTCTACTTTGCACCTCCTCTACTAGTACCTCCAGGTCCCAGTCAAAAAAGCATGGGGCAGCTGGCCCCATCCCTTCAAAAGCGGCTGCTCTGTGCGACATTCTATGAATTAATGAATTAATTAATGAAAATTTATTGAGCAAATCAGAATACATTGCTACAATTCACTTTTGTGTGCTTACATGCACTAACCATTTACATCGTCTCATCTATGAATACACTTAACGGTGTGTTTGAGAGAAAGTCTTCGCACATGTGCTTGGTGCCGTGTATGTTGCAGCTGTCACTCTAAGGTGACATGCTGTGTTCAAGGACATCTAACAGCCTGCAGGCTTACTCCATCTTATTCAAACTGTTATGCCACTTCACCGTACAATTGTGAGGGACCTGGTCAAGGGCCCACAGCGTTACACATCCAGAGAGATGAGTGACAATAGGGCAAGTGGATGGGATAATGAGCATGACAATGTTGTTCATTCATCTACTGTGTTTAGCCAGCTTATGAAATCACTGCATATTATCAGACAATGCCATCCCCGTGGCTGTCTTAAGAATCCACACGGTAGTTTAGTTTAGCACACTTTTGATTAGGAAGCGTCAATGATGGCAATTCACCCATAGGTTAAACCTATGATGAGTCTTGAGCTCTGGGATAATCTAATAGTTGGACAAAATTTACAGCTTTGACACTCACTTGACAACTCAATAACGTCTCCTCCAAGGTTCCGATTGCTGGACTCAGGAAGTGAAACTCAGAACAGCAACTCTGAAGGGGTGATTTATATATCCGCCCAGGTCACCCAGTTCGTGCCGGGCTGCCTCCAACTCCTCACCACTTCTGGGCTTGCCCACCTAGACTCTGATTCCAGCCCATGCCCACCTCCAGCCAAAAATCGGACCTGTGGGTGGCCATTTTTAAAGGTCAGGTTTGCAGAGCTGAGAATTTTCCCGTCTCTGCGCACCTAACCAGGGATGAAAATCTGGGTCTTTGTGAGTAGATATGTTTTCTAATTCATTCATGAAAGATCGAGTTCTAATTTTTAGACATCCTAAACTCCCCAACCATCAGAAATAGTTTCTCTATAACTATGCCATCAGTTCCCCTTAATATCTTGAAAAATTTGATCAAATCATCCCTTACCATACTTCCAGGGAACACAACACGAGTTTGTGCCATCTCATTTCATAACCTAATCCTTGGAGTCCATGTGACATTCTGGTAAACTTACACTGTGCTCCCTCCAAGGTCAATATATATTTCCTAAGATGTGGTGCCCAGGACTGTCCATGACATTTTAATGATCTATGTATCTGGACCCACAAGTCTCCTAGATCATCACTGTTTCTAGCTTTTTGCCATTTAGAAAGTACCCTGTTCCATTATTTTTAGTTCCAAAGTGGATGACCCTCATATTGTCAACATTGAAATCCATTTCCTACAAATTTAATTTATCAATACTTGTTATGCTTTTATGCTTTCATCCACATTGCTTCCAATGTTGCCTGTCTTTGCCTCATTGGTAAATTTGGATATGTCATTTTCGATTCCATCAGCCAAGTCTTGAATAAATATGGTGAATAGTTGAAGCCCCAACACAGATCCTTGAGGGACACCATTGTCACTTCCAGTCAATTAGCGTACCTGCCCTTTGTCCATACTCTCAGCGTGAAACTTTAGACAACAGGGGCATGGTTCATGGCGTGCCTGTGCCCTTTCAGATCAAGGTGGATAAGACACAAATTGGCCTACCCATCAAATTTGCACGATTTCAGGGCACGAACCTGCGGTTCTAATGTTTATCTCCTCTTCTCAACACTGCTCACATCGTCTGCGCACAGCAGGTGGTACCAGCAGCATTGTTTCCCAAAAATGTGGTCCATATGCATTAATTTCAAAAATCTTGTCCAGTTGATCAGCTTTGTCTAAAGACAATCAATCTGCAGTAGGGGTCTGTAACCAAACTTACAAATCATACATTCTAAGTAACCAGCATGTGCAGGATCAGAGCACCTCAAAACTGTGTACAGTGCGTTTACATAGCATATATATGGCACAGAAACAGGTCATTCTGACGTTTATGATTCACTCTTGCCTCCTCTCACCTTTCACAAGAACATAAAAACATAAGAAATAGGAGCAGGAGTAGCTCATATGGCCTACCAAGCCTGCTCTGCCATTTCATATGATCATAGCTCATCTTTGGCTTCAATGCCACTTGCCTGCCCTCTTCCCATGTTGATTCCCTGAGACACCAAAAATCTGTCTTTCTTGGCCTGAAAGATATTCAGTGTTGATGCATTCACAATCCTCTTGGATAGAGAATTCCAAAGATTCACAATCCTATGAGTGAAGAAATTTCTCATCTGAATCCTAAATGATCAGCCCTTATCCTGAAATTGTGACCCCTCGTTCTAGATTCTCTAGCCAGGGGAAACGTCTCAGTATCTACCCTGTCAAGCCCCTTCATAATTTTGAATGTTTCAAAGAGACCACCTCTTGTTATTCTAAATTCCAGAGAATGTATTTTACTCAGCCTCTCATCATAAGATAATCCTCTCATCCCAGGGAATGATCTAGAGAACCTTCACTCTACTGCGCCAAATATAGAGATCAAAACTGCACTGATCATTCTAGGTGTGGTCTCACCAAAGCCTCATACAATTGTAGCAAGACTTATTTATTCTTTGATCCCCTTGTAATAAAGGGCAACATGTTATTTGCTTTCCTAATTGCTTGCTGTACCTGCATGCTAACTTTCTGTGTTCCATGTATGAGTACACCTAAATCTCTCTGAACATCAACATTTACAAGTTTCACCCCTTATTAAAAATATTCTGTTTTTCTATTCTTACAATCAGTGAACAACCTTACACTTCCCCAAATTATACTCCCTTTGCCACTTTGTGGCCTATTCAGTTAAACAGTCTTTATTCCACAAGGCACAAGCCAGGAGTGTGATGGAATACTCTCCACTTGCCTGGATGAGTGCAGCTGCAACAACATTCAAAAAGCTTGACACCATCCAGGACACAGCAGCCCGCTTGATTGGCACCCAATCCACAAACATTCATTCCCTCCACCATTGGCAGCAGTGTGTACCATCTACAAGATACACTGCAGGAACTCACCTTAGACAACACCTTCCAAACCCATGACCACTAGCACCTAGAAGGACAAGAGCAGAAGATACTTGGGAACACCACCACTTGCAAGTTCCCCTCCAAGCCAATCACTTAGAAATATATTGCCATTCCTTCACTGTCGCTGGGTCAAAATCCTGGAACTCCCTCCCGAACAGCACTGTGGGTGTCCCTACACCACATGGACTGCAGTGGTTCAAGAAGGCAGCTCATCACCACTTTCTCAAAGGCAATTAAGGATGGGCAATAAATGTTGGCCGAGCCAGGGAAGTCCACATCCCGTGAATGAATAAAAAAAAAAATTGTTGTGTCCTCCCCACAGCTTACATTCCCACCTAGCTTTGTATTATCAGCAAACTTAGCTAAGCTACCCTGTCTCTTCATCTATCATTAATATAGATTATAAATAGTTGAGACGCCTGCACTCATCTTTGCAGCACGCCACTAGTCATAGCCTGCTGCTTGAAAATGTTACTACTCTCTGCTTCCTGTCCATTAGCCAATTCTCTGCCCATATTAATATATTACCTCCAACTCTGTGACCCCTTATCTTGTGTATTAACCTTTTGTGTTACCTTATCGAATGCCTTTTAGAAATCTAAGTATACTATATTTACTGGTCTTCATATTTAAGGAAGGAGATACTTGCATTGGAGGAGTTAAGTTTAAGATTCTTGTTTGTGATTCACAGAATCACAGAATCACACAGTGCAGAAGAGTCTGCACCGACACGTGAGAAACACCTGACCTACCTACCTAATCCCATTTACCAGCACTTGGCCCATAGCCTTGAATGTTATGACGTGCCAAGTGCTCATCCAGGTACTTTTTAAAGGATGGGAGGCAACCCACCTCCGCCACCCTCCCAGGCAGCGCATGCCAGACCATTACCACCCTCTGGGTAAAAAAGTTTTTCCTCACATCCCGACTAAACCTCCTGCCCCTCACCTTGAACTTGTGTCTCCTTGTGACTGACCCTTCAACTAAGGGGAACAGCTGCTCCCTATCCACCCTGTCCATGCCCTCATAATCTCGTACACCTCGATCAGGTCGCCCCTCAGTCTTCCCTGCTCCAACGAAAACAACCCAAGTCTATCCAACCTCTCTTCATAACTTAAATGTTTCATCCCAGGCAACATCCTGGTGAATCTCCCCTGCACCCCCTCCAGTGCAATCACATCCTTCCTATAATGTGGCAACCAGAACTGCACACAGTACTCCAGCTGTGGCCTCACCAAGGTTCTCTACAACTCCAACATGACCTCCCTACTTTTGTAATCTATGCCTCGATCGATAAAGGCAAGTGTTCCATATGTCTTTTTCACCACCCCACTAACATGTCTCTCCACCTTCAGAGATCTATGGACACACACGCCAATGTCCCTTTGTTCCTCAGAACTTCCTAGTGTCATGCCGTTCATTGAATACTTCCTTGTCAAATTGCTCCTACCACAGTGTATCACCTCACACTTTTCAGGGTTAAATTCCATTGGAGTATGTTGTTTTCAAATTAATGTGGAAGTCAAATGTATTAAAATCACTATTTCCAAGTGGATCTTTTACAATGACATTACTAATTAACCCTGCTTCATTGCATAATACTAGATCTTAAATAGCTCCTCAATTTAGCTTCTCATCTAAATCTATTATTGTAATCCTCCATTCCCTTCTCCCCCTTATGCTCATCTAGCATCCCCTTAAATGCATCTATACTATTTATTCAACCACTCCTTCAACCTCACTGACTCACCTTCACCAGAATCCTCGGTCCCACCTACCAGTTTCTCATATTTATCCATCATCCCAATGCTCACCAAATTTGTCAACCATGTGTGCGAAAGAGCGCACTCATCTTCCTGATGGAGATCTCCCCATGGAGGTCGGCGCCAAGTTTAAAAATGGTAAAGGTGCACAAACAAAATTTCCCTGACATGTCCTCTCATATGACACTGTCACATGAGTTGGGCCATGTCCATCACTTTAAATCAAACATTTATTAAAATATTTAAAAATCCTGTGGATGAGGTTTCATGCCTTTTCTGAAGCCCGCCAGGGATCCTGGCCTGCTCGTCAACCTTAAGGTTGGGTGGGCAGGTCCATTAATTATGTCAATTACTTTTTAAATGGCCTCAATAGGTTGTTGACAGGTCGGCAGGTGCACAGCTGATTTGGCTGAGCCCCCGCCGACCTGAAAATTGAAATGATGCGGGATGACGTCGGGAGTTCCACCCAACATCATCCCGCTTCATTTTATGCATCGGCGAGTGGGCCCCACCTCCTGCTCGCTGACCTAAAGATCCTGGCCATAAGTAATGGAAAATCCTGCAGAGTCTGCTGACCACCCAGCAAAAATCAATGCTCAGAATGGGCAAAGCTTTATGAAAGCTTTCATAATAACTCAAAAGTCAGTGGAAGCAGAGTCTTTGAATGTTTTCAAGGCAGTGGTAGATAGTTTCTTGATAAACAAGGGGGTGAAGGGTTACTGGGGTTAGGTGGGAGGTTACAGTCAGATCAGCTATGATCTTACTGAATGGTGGAGCAGGCTCGAAGGGCCTTCTCTCGCTCCTAGTTCGTATGTTTCTATGTATTTCTAAACATGTTGCGCCAGAGTAACCAGAGCCAGTATGTAAGTTGCCTCACAAACCTTCATTTAATGTGCTGGAATAAAATACATATTATTTGTGATAATATCATATTACACAAATGAAAGATGTGGATTTTATTGCTGATGGTCTAGGAGATTGTGTTTTGAAAGAAAATGAGAGTTGAAGGGACAAAACCAAAAATAACTGGAAAAACTCAGCAGGTCTGACAGCATCTGCGGAGATGAATACCAGTTGACGTTTTTAGTCTGTATGACTCTTCATCAGAACTAAGGAAATAAAGAAATGAGATGAAATATGAGCTGGTAGAGAGGGGTGGGACAGGTAGAGCTGGATGTGGGGGCAACGATAGGTAGAGGCAAAGAAGAGATTGCCAAAGATGTCATAGACAAAAGGACAAAGGGGTGTTGACGGTGGTGATATTATCTAAGGAATGTGCTAATGGGAACATTAAATGTAGCAAGCAGGACAAGCAAGTGGCAAATGGCCCTTGTGGGGGTGGGTTGGGGGAAAGGGATCCAAATGGGCTAAAAGGTGAAGATAAAACAATAGATCGGAATAAATTTAAAAGTAGGTGGGAAAAGAATAATATATATTTTTTAAAAATGATAAATTATTGGAAAAAGGGGAATCAGAAAGGGGGTGGGGTTGGAGGAGAGAGTTCACGATCTGAAATTGTTGAACTCAATATTAAGTCCGGAAGGCTGTAAAGTGCCTAGTCGGAAGATGAGGTGCTGTTCCTCCAGTTTGTGTTGAGCTTCACTGGAACATTGCAGCAGGCCAAGGATGAACATGTGGGCATGAGAGCAGGGTGGTGTGTTGAAATGGCAAGCGACAGGGAGGTCTGGGTCATGCTTGCGGACAGACCAAAGGTGTTGCGCAAAGCGGTCACCCAGTCTCTGTTTGGTCTCTCCAGTGTAGAGGATACCACACTGGGAACAGCGAATGCAGTAGAGCGCATCTCAGTGCTCCTTAAATCTCAATAGGGGTGATTCAATTAGTCTATTAAATTGTAAGCCAATCTTTTATGTGCTTTTAAAACAAATTAAATATGCCCAATTAAGTTTATTGGGAGAGTTTTTAATGTTTGTATCGGGTTTTTTCACTTTACACATTTGGAATGAAAGCAATGTAGTGGGAAAAAATAGAATGCTATTCATTTGATGATATGAAAGCTATAGTTTGAGATCAGGACTATGGTTTGATGGGTGATAATTGAGTTGTTGTTTCAAGTGTACATGTATATTTATTTTGAAATATTTATTATGATCTTCAAGATTTTAAACTAGGGAATGAAACACTTCCTCACTTTTGAGACCCAAGGCAGAATCATCCCAGATTTGCACAAAGTGCGGTAGCGAGTGGGGAAAAAACATAGTTTTAACCGCCAGCCACAATGGTGGATTTTCGCTCTGTGTTATCCCATTCCCGCCTCATCAATTGTGTAACCAAAGGAAACACACTGTCTTGTTGGTGGGCGGCCTCTGATTTGCTCGCCACGCCATTCCTTGCTGCTTCCTCACATAGGGTGCCATATTTAAACTGCAGCCGCACGTGCACTTCTCAATGCTTGCAGCCCAGGACTGCGTTGATGGAGACATGGATGCAAAAGCCAAGAAGAGTGCAGATCCTTGATTCAGTGATGCATCCCTGGGATGCCTTCTGGATGCCGTGGAGGCCACTGTACTGCCAGGTCATAGCCAGTTAAAACTAATAGTCAAATATATTTACGAGAAATTTGAAGATTGATTTTCTGATTAACAGAACTGATTAACAGAACTGGTGGTGCAAAATTGGGTGAGCATCCTTTGAGCATGTTTCATTGAATATTGCAGCACAGAAAGAGAACACTTTCATGATTGTTCATTATTTAATTTTTATTGGCAAATAATGATTTTGATTTTTTGCAACATGCTTCCTTCTCAAATAGAATCACAGTCCCCGATTTTAACTGCCCCAACTCGGTGGAACCTGGGTGAAGAGGGTGCAATTAAAACAATGTGATTCACAAGTATCAACTAACCCTTATGAACAGAGAAAACTACATCCATAGGAAGGAAACGGGCTCTTAGTTAGGAGTCAAGATTAACATCCATGGGCTGAAGTATTAATTGGTCAATTTTGCTGCCACTTAACCTGATTCATGATAAGTGAGAATTGTTTTCATTCATTCTCTGGATCATTGGAAACTGGACATACGACTCATTATACATGTCAGGATCCTGCAGAAGTCCTGACATGCTGACCGTGGTAGGAATTACCCCGGAAGTTTGAACTTCCGATGGGCAATTCCCCTGCTCCCAAAGCTCTCTGCAAGTGTCTCTGACGCAAGAGTCAGAGTTGGAGACTGTGGACAGTTGTGCAGGACTTACCTGGATAGTTACCCAGGAAACGTTAGACAGAGAAAACCTAGTCTAACTCCTGGGTAACTACAGACCTGACCCCCCCTCCGCCCAATCATTCTTACTGACTTCTAGCTCTACCTGACCACCTGACTTACACCTCGATCCCCCAACTGTTCCCCCTGGCACCTCCCGACACCTCCCCCTGACCCTGAAACTACCCCGACTACACCCCTGACCCCCTGTTTACCCCATGAACTTCTCTTCCATCCTCCCAACTACCCCGTGACCCCACAACTATTCTCAACCACCTGTCTACACCCATTTCCTTGACTACACCTGAATCGATCCGACTACACCCACCGACCACACAACTACCCCTCTGATCCTTTGACTAAGCCCCCCCGCCGAGACCCCAACTATCCCTAACCCAACCCAACTAGCCCTCCTGACCATGCTACCCACCCTGACCGCCTGGCTACATCCCAACCAGACCTGACTACCCCTCCTAACCTGACTACCTCCTGACCGAACCTGACTAGCTGCCAGCCTGACTTCCCCTGCAGACCCACCTGACTACCCCCTGATCCACCTACCCGCTCACCTACATACCAACCTCCCCACCTCACCCACCCTACCCACCTTACTCACCTGCCACCCTACCCACCTGCCAGCTCACCCATCTGCCAACTCACCTACCTGCCACAATACTCAATTACCACCTCATCCACTTGCCACCCACCCACCTTTCATCTCACCCACCCTACCCACTACCCACCTACCACACCCACCATACCCACTTACCTCACACATCTACCCATTCTAGCCATTCACTCATTCATCCACCCTCCCATCCACGCAGCCACTAACATTCATACTGGCCTTTAAACTTGCCATATGGAAGCTAGTGCATGTCCTGTCTTTGCCACCACCCCACCCCCCACCAACTCCACAGCGCTGCAACAGAGCTCTCTGAGGGTCGCTGCACTCTGCATTTCTGGTAAAGCTGGGCTCAGAAGACCCAGCAAGAAATGTGGAGCTACATCAAGTCGGTAGAAAGATTGAGCAGAGCAGCAATCGGATGATGATTGCTGCACGCCCCCCCCCCCCCCACCCCTGAAGATCTGGGTCATTATTTCTGTTGTTATTAGTGTAACTGCACAGTTTCAGTAGTAGCTCATCACTTCAGGTAACATTTTAAATAATTTTTTACCTGGGCAAGAAAGAATTAATTCGAAACAAATAACAGCTAGCTAAGCTGACTTAAAAAAAAGCCACAGAATGGAGATGCAATACATTAATAATGTAGACTTGATCAATAATCAAAAATAATATCTGGTATGAATTCCTTTAAGGGCAAAATTTTGAACTTGGCAGGCGGGCGCTCACCTGACCTGCTTGAGCATGAAACGATGCATGTTCACGTCAGGCGATCGTCCTGACATCAGCATGCAGCTGATATTGCGGTTGGCAGCGCGCCCGCTGACAATTAAAAGGCTTGTTAAGGCCATTAAGTTATCAATTATGTTAAATTTTTAACTTAAACCTTACGGTTGGCAGTTAGGTGAAAAGGCCTAGTGGCCTTTGCACTTTTTAGGAAACCTCATCCGTGGGCCGGTGAGGTTTCCTTAAAGCAAATAAAAATAAAAAACTTTAAAATGTAATAAATAACATGTAACAGAACAAAAACAGAATTACCTGGAAAAACTCAGCAGGTCTGGCAGCATCGGCGGAGAAGAAAAGAGTTGACGTTTCGAGTCCTCATGACCCTTCGACAGAACTAAGTTCTGTCGAAGGGTCATGAGGACTCGAAACGTCAACTCTTTTCTTCTCCGCCGATGCTGCCAGACCTGCTGAGTTTTTCCAGGTAATTCTGTTTTTGTTTTGGATTTCCAGCATCCGCAGTTTTTTTGTTTTTAACATGTAACAGAGTCACATGAGGGACCATGTTTTATTACATCATTTATTTCTTTTTTTTTGAAAATACATCATCTGCCTGAGGTAGCTCTCTGCCTCAGGGAGATTATGAAGTGCACACTCTTGTGCACGCTCACCCTCCTCCCCCGGCCTGCACAGGCAGCGCTCAACGCTGCCGCTCGTATTTCACACTGGGCGGGCCTTAATTGGCCTGCCAGTGTGAAATCGCCTCCCTGCCTCGGTCGTGGGTGGCAGTTGGCTTCCCAACCGCCCCTGCTGAGCCCACCCGACAAGGGCAAGATTCTACCCTAAGTGTTAATCTTTACAAATGATAAATCAGGGAATGGGGAGTTATGAATAAAATAATTTTTTCCTTTCCTTGGACAGCTGCTGGAACCATTTGTAAGTTTGGTTACATAGTTTATTGATGGACTATTTTGTATTAAGCTGTGTAAATATCCAACAAAAAAAATCCAACAAAATTTCTTAACAAATTAAATTAATTGCGTTTTCCCCACAATTGAAATAAAACACAGTACACAGAAGTATAGCTGTATCAAACCCCTCTCCATTCCATTCTGATTGTTCTGTGATCTGATTAAATGAATGAGCACTCACTGTCAACTGAAATTATTTTCCAGAACCTTCTTGTCACTCATGTCTCTTACACGTATGCATGTAATTGGGAAACTTCACAATTTTTTTGCCAGTATTAGTTCCTACTTACCATCGTACTGCACTACACAGACCAATGTTTCTAATGATTTGGACAAAGGGTTAGTTTTGATAAAGGTACAATTGACTTCATAACTGCTTTTACTGCACCAGTACAACTGACAAAGCTGTACACAAGGATAGTCCAATCTGTTTTTTTTAGCTGGAGGTTTACAACAATAAACAGATTAGCAAAAGTAAAATAGAGAAATCCAGAGTGCCTTTGCATTGATTCATTGATGCTTGTTTAGATGCTGAAGGCAATGCATTAGGAACTGATGGTGTCTGAATATTATCCAATCAGTTCCTGATGCAGTATCTGCGACATCAGAAAAACCACACCTGAATTAGGGGCTGTGCCTGATTTATCCCAATTTTGTTGATTTGGTTTTCATTTAAAAAGATTATCAGAAAAACCACTCTCACTTACTTAGGACCTCAGAAAGATTATTTACTACAACTGCCTGTGCTCAGCAGCTGATTCCTGTTCAATGATCTCTGTCCAGTCTCAGCCAAATAATGTGATCCATGCCTTTTATGGTAATCATTACATTCTCTACATGCAAATGTTATTAAACCGATTGAAGAATGAAACCCCAATTTACACATAAATATAATGGTAATCCATGATATGTGTAAGAAAATTCTTTATCTGCGTACCACTCATGTGTATGAATTATACCTACAGATCTACCGAGAAACCCAAGCAAGAGTTTTCACCTTCAGTATAATTGGTCATTCGGGTGCAAACTACTCTAGTTTTGAGAAGTGCTTTATTTTTGCTCAAGTTCCCTCTCAAACTCATTTACATATTGCTGAATGTGAAATCTTCCATGAACCTGTCCAATTAGGCAGTGATTTACAATATATTATTATTGCATGAAAAAATGTTCCTTGACATATTTAGTCATGGTAATCTGGTGCAGTTTTTTTTATTAATACAGCTGAAAATGGGTTCATCACAAAAAAGTGAACATTCATAGGCAGAGTGTCTCGTTCATCATCTGTGAGTAACCCAATTTTAAATAACTAATTGAAATTGACTTTAAAAACTATACAGAGCCATTTGCTAGTTACATTATTGGACAGTCATCATTTTCTTAGTAAATTTTAAAAAATATTTATATTTAAAAGCTTTTAAAATGTGTCGTTTGTGACTTTGCGCCTAAAAGAACCAGCTTAATTTTAAGAGCTTCCTTGATGGCTCACAAATAGGCACAATTAGCAGAAAGTCAATGATAATTAATTCAGTCTGTGGGTGTGGTTGGGGCAGTTTCCAGCACAATGTTTATTAAATTATCAAAAAGCTATTTTGTGTTGGATGTAAATTGTGCTTGAAAGTTCCTTGATCTTTGGGCTGGTTTGGCTGATTTCAGATGAATTGCGCTGAAAATAACAGTGCAACCTTATGGAAATTCCAGGCCTTGGTATTTAAAATGAGGCAGCAGCACAGTTCTATTGATATGATACAAAGAAATTACTGTATTTAGCATAATCCCAGTGACCACTGTGGGGGAAACTATTAAACACTCACAGTTGCCAGCTGAGATTAAGCCAACTCACAGCAGTTCTTGTTAGCCTTGAAAGTAGGATCATGTCAGTGAATCTCCTTCACGTGGGCCTGAAGGTATGGCAGTTCACAGCAGGACTTGGCACATCCAACCATATAACTGAGATCTCTCATGTTTACAACAACAGATCCACTGTGCCTTGTTTGGAAAGTTTAAACTATGGGAGTTGCTCTACAAAGTAATCCATTTGGCATTCATAAAGCCCAATTGCTTCTTTCTATAAAATAAAAATAAACTTCTTTTTAGGATCATTAGCTGGTCTTTAAATTTAATTGGCTTTGGACTGTAGCATAACTTTATGATTAGTAGCTGAGCTATCTAACCAGTTTAGAAATCACTTGCTGTTTTATTTAATAATAAAAATTCTTAATTTTATTTGTGGGGAGAAAGTGGCCTAGTGGTAATCCAGGGGCCCAGGCTAATACCCTGGAGACATGAGTTTGAATCCCACTACGCAGGCAATGGAATTTGAATTCGCTTAATTAACAAATTCAGTGGGATCAGTTGAAATAGTGCAGAATTGAGGAAAGGCTGAGGGGGAGCTAGCATCTGTGGATGCTGGACTGTTACAGGCCATGCAGATTTCAGTGAGGAATTCTGCATGAGAGAAGTGTATTTCACCAGAGAAAACAGGGAATCTTAATCATTAAGTCCTCTGTCTGATTAAAACCTATGTTACATGTCCCATAGCTACTATATCTTATTCCCCCCATTTATTAATGTTTTGAACAGTAAATTGTCTCCAACGCTTTGTGCATTCACAGTCAATCCTGACTCTAATTTTATTTTTTTCCTGTTTTCTCTTTTATTGTTTTATTATTTTTTAATCCCATTTGTCCGTCAGTAAGTGAAAGCCTCTTTCTTTCCTTTCTTCTCTGTTGATATTTTCTCATTACTTATTTTGGCTAAGCCTTTCCAGTCTTCCTGTTCTTAACCTGTTCCGCATGGAGCATAGGAAGCAACAAGAGATTACTATGCTTGAAGTTTTGTTTTCAAGCTTCAATCTTACTCCTTAAACTTTTTCTCTGATTCTTCAAACATACGTTAATGACTAATGATAAAAATTTACTTGAAATTAAGGAGACTGCAGGTGCATAGATAGTGGGATGAGTAGAGGGCAGAAGGCAAAGGGTAAAAGTGAAGGGGAGTTTCTCAAACTGGCTAATGAGGACTGTGTTGAAGTTGTTACTTGCTTTATACTTAATTGAACAAGACTTAGGAATGAATGTATCAATATCAAACTTTACCGGTGAAACCAAATTTTTGGGAGGATGCAGTTGATCTAATAGGCTGCAGATAGGTGGCATATGTAGCTCCAAGTGGAGAAATTTGGATCAGTACATTTTGGAAGTTAGCAGAAGAAGGATGTATAAAACCATTTTATATGGGCTAGAGGAATACAGGGAGCTTGGTGTGCAGATAACCAGGTCATGGCAAGTGGAATTAGATAAGATCTGACAAAGTAAACAAAATCATAGATTTGCATTTAGAAGTATAGAATATAAAAGGAAGGAGGTAATGTTAAATTTATGCAAGACTTTTGCAGAGGTGCCAGAGAGGGCAAGCTCTGCACCATGCCATTTACCAACTTGGAGCTGGACTCCTCAATACACCTTAACAGTGATAGGAGGCTGCCTGCCCAGTCAGACAATGCACCCAACACAAAAACAGAATTACCTGGAAAAACTCAGCAGGTCAGGCAGCATCGGCGGAGAAGAAAAGAGTTGACGTTTCGAGTCCTCATGACCCTTCATTACCCCATTGAGGCCCTCGTCTGAGTCCTCTGAAGCAGGACTTGTCTGCGACCTCACCCTCCAGTGAGCTGACAAATTTACCCCCGGGGTGGTTGTAGCCCATTAATTACCCCTTTACCTGCTAATTTGGTGCCTTGTCTCTGAAGCCTCCAAGATACATGCAGTACCAATAGCTGAGCTGGTGACTGCGAGTAGACGATCACATGATGATGCCTCTTCTTTAGTGCTGTGCTGTTGCTCTCTCTCTTCCTCCAAGCACTGCTGTGGCTATACAGGTTATTAGGAGGCTGAAAGCAGAATATAAGAAGGAAAGGCTTGGTGTGAGGTAAGGAGGGTGGCATGAAAGCAAGAGGTCCATGGTCATAGCTTGTTCATCATGCCAGATCTCAGGAAGAGGGCAAGCTGGGATTGGGAAGGGGCATAAGGCAGGAACATACAGTCATCCTCAATGTTCCCAGTGATGTCGAATGACACGGGCTATATTGCGGCAAACCGCATGATGCAGAGAACCATCTGCTCCATGGCGCTCAGGCGATGCGGCTGTCCTTGTTCACCACCTATTTTGCTCTGTTACCTTCAATTGTGTGCCACCTTGTCTTACGTGTGTGAGAGCAGAATGTGAATGATTGTGTTTGGGTGATGAGCCTGCCATCACTGATTAGCTGGAAGTATGTGAAGGCAGCAAATAGTGGTTGTGAAGCCAGCAGCGTTGATAGGTGTGTGAGAGTGAGGTGGGGCATTCGGATGTGAGGTATGAGTCATGAGTGCAAGGAATTGCTGCTCTGTGGTGATGTGGGTGTAATGCATTTAGTGTGAAAGACTGCTGGAGGGGTTGGTAGGAGATGTCATGTGAAAATGCATTCACTGACCTTGATCATCTGTGTAAGATCATTAGACTTCTTGAGGCACTGCTGCCAGATCCTTAAGGAAAGGCAACAGGGGCCGAATTTTTCCTTCGTTGGGCAGGCGCGGAGGGCGGGACTGGGAATGGTCGTGAAGCCGACCACCGTCCACAATTGGATCCCAACATGGATTTCATGCTGGCTGGCCAATTAATGGCCAGTCAGTGTGAGACGTGCAATGCAGCACTCAGCATTGCTGGGGTGGGGGCAGCAGGAGCATGAGCGCTGATGTTCATGCATGCGCGTGGGTGAGTGCAGTAAAAGCTCCCTGAGCACAGAGCTGCCTCAAGGAGCTGAAGATTTTTATCAATTTAAATAAAAAATTTAAAATAATGAAAAATGTCCTCTCATGTGACTCTGTTACATGAGCAAGGACATGTAAATTATGTGAAAAAAATGTTTTTTTAAAATCACTGTGTGAAATCTCATCCTGCCCATGGATGAGGTGCTGCCAAAAATGCAAAGGCTGCTTGGTCTTTTTGCCTGCCCACCAACTGAACGGTTGGATGGGTAGCAAAAATTTCACAACAATTAGTTGATTAAGGGCCTTAATAGGCTGCTTAATTGTCGGTGGGCACACTGCCGACTCCCACGTACACTCACCGACCGAAATATCGCGCAAGTGCACAATGAAGTCAGGATGCTTGCCTGACGTCATCGTGCATCATCTTATGCTCATTCGGGTCAGGTGTGCGCTCACATGACACGCACAATATTCTGCCCCAGGAAATGACCTCCCTGGCAACCTGCTCCCATTCACTTTTGACAGTGGTCCTCAAGGGCCTCCTGGCCCCCTACCTACCAACATACAGTTTAAGATCAGGAGTAGGCCATTCGGTCCTTTGAGCCTTGCTCCACCATTTGATAAGATCCTGGTTAAATGACTGTGGCCTCAACTCTACTTTGCTGTCTACCCCCTATAATCTTTGACTCCCTTGTCAGTCAAGAATGTATCTAACTCAGCCTTAAAAATATTCTATGACCCTGCCTCCAATGATTTCTGTGGAAGAATATTTCACAGACCAATGACCCTCTGTGAGAAAAAAATTCTCCTCATCTCTGTCTTAAATGGGAGTCCTTATTTTTAAACTGTGTCCTCTAGTCCACAAGGGGAAACATCCTCTTGGCATCCACCCTGTCAAGTTCCCTCAGAATCTTATATGTTTCAATAAGGTCACCTCTCATTCTCCTAAACTCTGATGGACACGGGCCCAACTTGTCCAAACTTTCCTCATAAGATAACCTCTTCATTCCAGGAGTCAGTCAAGTGAACCTTCTCTGAACTGCTCCTAACACAATTATATCCTTTCTTCAGTAAGGAGACCAAAATTGTACACGGAACTCCAGATGTGATCTCACCAATGATCTGTACAATTGTAACAAAACTTTTGTACTTTCATATTCCATTCCTCTTGCCACAAACGGCAACATTCCATTTGCCTTCCTAATTTCTTGCTGTACCTGCATACTAATTTTTTGTGATTCATCCGGGGCATCCAGATCCCTCAGTATCAAAGAGTTCTGCAATCTATCTCCATTCATAGGCCAGGATTTTCCACTCAGCGATTTGGGGGTGGGGCCCACTTGCTGAGGGGAAAATGACGTGGGATGACGTTGGGAGGAACCCCCGATGTCATCCTGGTCCATTTAAATCTTCAGGAAGGTGGGCGAACAGCGAAATCAACTATCCACCCGCCAACCTGTCAATGGCCAATTAAGGCCTTTGACAGGCTAATTAACCTTGTTAAAGACTCTGCCCGTCCAAGCTTAAGACTGGAGGGCAGGCCAGGAGCCCCAGCGAGCTCCAGTTTATTCATGAAACTTCTTCCACTGGCGGGATGAAGTTTCATGTCCGTTTTTTAAAAATTTAATAAATTTTGTGTGTTTCTTATCAACATGTCCCATCTCATGTGACATTGTCACATGAGGGGGACATGTTAATAATTTTAATATTTCTCTATTTTTTGACTTTTCTTACCTGTCAGTAAACTCCCTGAGACAGCACTTTGCATGCTCATGAAACAGCGCACTTTGACAGATGGGGATTCCCTCACCCCCCTGGGCTGCTGGATGGGCCTTAATTGGCCCGCCTATTCAAAATGGTGGTGGGCCCCGTTTCAGCGGTGGGGCCCGCTCGCCCACCAAGGGCAAAATTCTGCCCATAGAGTATGCTGCTTTTCTGTTCTTCCTGCCAAAGTGGAGAAGTTCACATTTTCCAACATTATACTCCATCTGCCAAATTTTTGACCATTCATTTAACCTGTCTATTTCTCCTTGCAGACAGCTAATGTACTGTTCACAACTTACTCTCCTACCTATATTTGTGTCATCAGTAAATTTAGCAACCATACATTTGTTCCCTTCATTCAAGTAATTAATATGGATTGTAAATAGTTGAGGCCACAGCACTGATCCCTGTGGCACTCCACTCATTACATCTTGCCAATCTGAAAATGAGCCATTTATCCCTACTCTCTGCTTCCTGTTTGCTAACCAATCCTATATCCATGCTAATATGTTACTCCCAACAGCATGAGCTTTTGCCTTGTGTAGTAACCTTTGATGCGGCACCTTATCAAATGTCTTCTGGAAATGCAATACATCACATCCACAGATTCCCTTTTATCCATGTTACTTGTTACTTTCTCAGAGAACAGATGTTAGGCTATAATAAATGTTAGGCTAACTGGCCTAACTGAGTTTCCTACCTTCTGTCTTTCTTGAATAGAGGAATTACATTCACTATTTTCCAATCTGATGGGACCTTTCCAGAATCTAGGGAATTTTGGAAAATTACAATCAATACGCCTACTATCTCAGCAGCCACTTTTTTTTAAGACCTTAGGATGCAGGCCATCAGGTCCTGGGGACTTGTCAGCCTCTAGTTTTCTCAGTACCTTTTTCTTGGTGGTTATAATTGTTTTATGTTCCTCTCACCTTTTCAACTCTCGATTTACAAGTATTTCCGGGATGTTATTTGTGTCTTTTAGAGTGAAGACAGACACAAAATATGTGAATAGTGCTTCTTCCATTTCCTTATTTCCCATTATTTATTCCCCATACTCATTCTCTGAGGATCAATGCTGACCTTAGACACTCTTTTCCTTTTTAAATGCTTGTAGAAACTCTTACTATCTGTTTTTAAACTTCTGGCTAGCTTTCTCTCATACTCTAATTTCTCTATCCTTATTTTTGCTTTGGCCATTCCCTGCTGCTTTTTAAATTCTGTCCAATCTTCTGACCTACTACTAATCTTTTCAGAATTGTACGCTTTTTAAAGAAAAACTTTACAGTATATTTAATTACTTTTGTTAGCTACGGATGGTGCATCCTTCTCTTAGAGCATTTCTTTCTCACTGGAATATATCTTTGCTGGCTTTTGAAATACCTCCTTAAATGTCTGCCACTGCATCTCTACTGTTCTACTCTTTAATTTCACAGTTTACTTTAGTCAACTCTGTCTTCATACCCCTGTAATCACATTTATTTAAGTTTAAATTCTTAGATCCACACTTCTCATCCTAAAATTGAATGCAAAATTCAATCATGTTATGATCACTGCTACCTAAAGGCTGCTTTACTATGAATTCACTAATTAATCCTGTCTCATCACATATTACCAGGTCTGGAACAGCCTGCTCTCTGGTTGGCTCTAGAATGTGCTGTTCTAAGAAATTGTCGCGAAAACAGTCTATAAACTCATCTTCCAGGCTACTTTTGCCAATATGATTTGTCCAATCTATATGTAGATTAAAATCACCCAGGCTTATTGCAGCAGCTTTCTTACAAGCCCCTATTATTTCTTCCTGTATACTCCATCCAACAGTACAGTTACTGGTATGGGACCTATAAGCTGCTCCCACAAGTGACTTCTTACCTTTGCTATTTCTTATCTCCATCCAAACTGGCTCCAAATCTTGATCTTTAGAAATAAGGTCATCTCTCACTACTGTACTAATGTCATCCTTAATTAACAGAGCTACCCCATCACAATTTCTAGCTTTCTATCCTCCTGAGATGTCAAGTACCCTTGAATATTCAGGTTCGAGCCTTGGTAACCTTGCAGCCATAACTATATAATGGCTATATAATAGGTCATACCTATCTATTTACATTTGAACTGATAATTTATCCATTTTGTTACAAATGTGGCACACACTCAGATAGAGCCTTTAGGTCTATCTTTATACTACTTTTGCAAACTCTGACTTTATCTGTTGGTGTACTCTTAAGTTTGTATGCTTTGCCCTTAATTAATTAATTTGCCATATCTCCCCTCACTTGATTCCCGCCCGCTGTGAAACTATGGCATCTATCCTCCAGCCCATCTACAGCACTAATGTCTCCAGTGCCACGTCCATCACCCTGGAACCCTCTCTGCTTTGGTGAAAAATTTCCCACATTTGCATTGCACAGTATTATTCCATGCAGCTTCCCTTTAAGAGGGACAGACTGCCTTAAAGAAGAGCAGGCTGGCTGCACCATGTTCTCTTAGTACACTTCCCCAAATCACTCACCGAGTGCAATGGCAGCCAGCAGTGGTGCAGTGACAACCAACAGCATAGAACATGCTTGGCCCTACACTACAATCATGGCAATGAGATGGGAGTGCCAAATTTATGTGCTGCTTACCTCTGAAGGCACAGGTGTGGGTGGGTAGTAAATCATGCCCCCCATGCAAGAAATGTTTAGCCCAAAATGATTTTCACTAAGGGTGAGAAAATTAAGGGGTGAGAGGTTTACAAGATTACGAAAGGCTTTGATACAGCAAATAGTATTATTCTTGATTGCCAACAAGACAATAATGAATGGGGCAAAATTTGCAATCATCATAAAATGTATTTAAAGGGAGGATTGGAAAATATTCTATACTCAGATTACTCAACAAATTATTGCTGAAGCAGAGCCCAGGGACTGAATCTAATATTGTAAGAAATAGGAGGAGTCGGCCTTAAGCCTGCTTCACCATTCAATAAGATCGTGGCTGATCTGATTGTGGCTTTAACTCCACTTTCCTGCTTCCCCCAATAACCTTTGAATACCCTGTAGATCAAAAATCTGTCTAATTCAGCCTTGAATTTATCCTGTGACCCAGCCTCTAATGATTTCTGGGGTAGTGAATTCCAAAGATTAAGAACCCTCTGAGAGAAGAAATTTTTCTCCATCTTAAATGGGAAGCCCCTTCTTTTGAAACTATGCATCCTACTTCTAGATTCCTCGAAGAAGGGATGCATCCTCTTAGCATTTACCCTACCAAAGCCCTTTAGAATCATATATGTTTCAATAAGATCACCTCCCAGTCTTCTAAACTCCAAAGCATTTAAGCTCAGATTTCTCAACGTTTCCTCATAAGGCAACCCTTTCATTCCAGTGATCAACCTAGCGAACTTTCTTTGAACTGCCACCAATGCAAGTATACCATTCCTTATGTAAGTAGACTAAAACTGTACACAGTACTCCAAGTTCAATGTCACAGACTTCCCTATTTTTATACTACACCTCCCTTGCAACAAAGGCCAAAATTGCATTTGTCTTCCTATTTACTTGCTATACTTGCATGCTACCTTTCTGTGATTTATTATTCTGTGATCCCTCTGTACTACAGAATTTTGCAGACTCTCTATTTAAATAATATGCTGCTTTTCTAACCTTCCTGCCAAAGTGGACAAGTTCACATTTTCCCACATTATACTCTATCTGCCAAATTTTTGCCCACTCACTTAACCTATCTATATCCCTTTGAAGACTCTTTGGACAGAATCATCCCAGATTTGTACTAAGTGCAGCAGTGGCTGTGAAAAGATGTCGTTTAACTCGTCAGACTCATTGGCGGGTTTTTGCGCCATATCGTCCCCTTCCTGCACGTCTCAACTCATTGATAATTCATTCACGGGAAAAGGGCCAGGTTGCTGGTGGGCAGGCTCGAACTTGCCCGCCATGCTGTAACCTCAGCGCTTCCTTGATCTGGGTGTCATATTTAAAGCACACCAGAGCACAGCCTACCTCATGCCTACAGACCAGGACTGCTGGAATGCAAAGAAGATGGCAGCCCCCAAATTTAGTGATGCCTCTCTGGGGTGCCTGCTGGACAGAGTGGAAGGCTGCTGCGATGTCCTCTACCCCAGCTCTGGCTGCAGGAGTTCCACTAATGTCACCAATCTGGCCAGTGGCAACAGTGGTCAGTGCCAAAGGAGCAAAGAAGAGGGCAGCCATTCACTGCAGGAAGAGGATGAATGATCTCATTTTTTCCACCAGGGTAAGTCAACCACCTCATCACTCTCCATTCACATACTTCCAAACCGATCACACATGTACAGGGACCTCACACCTCAAGGGACAACACCACTAACTCTCCACACAGTCACACATCTCCTTCAGGCTCATATCCTCTGGAACTTGCATTCTCATCCCATCCATGGCTTTGCTCACTGCACAAACATTGCACACAGTGCCATGAGCCCTGCTCACCCTCTCTCGATCTATTTTCATGCAGGAGAAGCTGGTTCACAATGGCAGGGAGAGGTTCCAGACCTGGGGCCACATTAGGCCCCTCACTCAATTTGAGGAGGGGTGTGCCATCGCGCTGACTGGTGAGGACGTGGACCGTGCCTGCGGTGGTGAGGTCCGGTGGCAAATACCCGCATGAGGAATCTACACCACATCATCCCTCTCTCAATGCACTGTGAGTGCTCTCTCTGCTTTTGATTTTGCTGCCATTTATCTCTGCTTTGGTTCACAAGGAGCTTTGCCAGGTGACCAAGGCCCTCAGCCAGCCAGTCCCTCAGCTCCATCCAGGTCGTCACCTCCAGCCAAGAGGACACAAACCTGGTCCAGAAAAAGGTGGAGATGCACGCAGACATGCACTCCATCACGGTAGCCATGGGTGAGTACATGCAGTGGCAACACGATGCCCCTCCAGGTGCTCCTTCCCCTTAAGGAGTCAGGCTGGGGTCCATGGGCACGCGAAGGGAGAAGGAGCGGCAGATGAACATCCCTGGGTCATCCACTCAGGAATCTCAGAGGTTGTCCGTTCCTTCCAAGTCCCCTTTGCCTGTGACCCCCTCCACCTTATCCTCCGTCACCGCAGAGGAAGCAGTTGGCCCACAGGAGGACAGCCAAAACAAACTGGGACCCTCATGGCCTCAGCTCTCCAGAGGGCACACGCCAAAGTGATCAGAAGCAACAGAGCCAATCATTGCACAGGCTGTCTCCACCTCTGCTGTAGATGTCAGGACATCACCTAGAACAAGTGGTAGGCCTAGAAAAGTTAAGAAATTCTGATCACAAGTGGTTGCAAGGATGAACATATTTTGCCATATTATAATCTGAAAAAGTATTCACTTTCACTGAATGATGTGTAATGTTGACTTTCGGGGCTTCATTGACAAGCTTCATGAGTCCTCCCACTGCATCCCCACCCCCTCCACCATTAGCAGTTCAGCCGCTCGCAGCCGGCCCACCAGTGATTCTACAGGGAGAAGTGTGTGTGGGGCAGGGCCTTTCAGAGCCTCGTGGAAGCACTGTCCCACACATGCAGAGCCTTCACCCATCACACTCATCCCATTGTCCTGAGCATTTTCAATGCTGCCTGCTGGGATTCTCTTTCAGTTGTTCATCTGAGCTGACCTGCATCTCCACCCACCCACTGATCACACTCGCATGCAGCAGCCGTGCCCGTCCAACACAAGACTTCACTCACTTTCAATTTCAACAACCATGGGGGTAGTGAACTAAACTGTCATCTCCCTGCCCTTTCCCCTCTCCCAGGCATCCATGTCCTTTTCCCATCATTGTCAATGCCCCTGACATCACCTTCCACCTCTCCACTATCATCTACCAACCGGAACCCTTGTCTTTCCAGGTGAACGTACACATTCTCTACCTTCCTGAGAATCCAACCCCCATCCACATTGACCTCCTGACCTCCTCCTTCCCACCCACAGGGTCCGTGTCTGCCTTCGAGTCCCCACAAACCAGCTTCACTGTCCCTTCTACAATTACCAACGCATCCTCTCCCTCCTGGCTCCCTCTTCCCCCTCTCACACTCACCATTCCCTCCTGCCATGCCCACCCTCAGTCCACTCCCCAGGAGCGAGTCATTAACTCTACAGACTCCTCCCTTGCGTTTTCCCCACCTTACTCCCTCCTTCACCTTTACTCCCTCCTACACCCTTACTCCCTCCTCCCCCTCGACATCTTCCACCCTCCAAGCTCCCTCCTCCACCCCACCACCCAAACTCCGTCTCTTACCCTTCGTTCCCCCTTACACCTACCTCCCCACTTGCTGCATTCTCCCCATTACACCATCTTCCCCGCATGTTCTGTCCTTCCCCTCCCAAGCTCACCCCCTCCCCCCACCCCGTACACCTTCCTCTCCCAGTCATACCTAGACCTTTCCTCTCATACCCCCGCACCCCCCCTGACCACTGGTGCATCTTCCTCTCCCATTCACGGCTGGACCTTCCTCCCTCTCCCATTGCCGATTATCTGTAGCAGCCCATGGCCAAGGCTGTGATGTTCTGGAGCAGACCTGAGACATTGATGGGGACCTCCCACCTCCCGTGAGCTGCTTCACGGTGGAGCCATGTCCATGAGAATCCACCCAGCATGCGATACATATGTTCCTTCAGCGTCTGGTAGCTGCAGGGCTCCTGCATTTTATTCTCCTCGCATATCCGCGATCTGATCAAGGCCCTAAAAGTGAGTCCTGGTTCCTGCACATCAACTTGTCCAGACGTACTCTGGGCCAGTGTAATGGTAAAATCTTGGAAGGGGGGACGATTCCGGGTGAGCCTTACTTTGCATCCCATTACCGGGATGCAAATCGGGTTCACGCCTGCCTCCAGCAGGATTTGCGTTCCTCCATGCACCATTGCTTAATCCCAATTTCATGCTGGCGTGGAACTGATTTCTGCCCCTCTTGACAAACTGTCTTCTCCCCCTGCCCGCCATGACGTCTGCCACCAAAAAGACCAGACAATTCGCTCTTTGTGTCCTCCTCAGAACTTGCTTTCCTACATATCTTTGTATAGTCAGTGAATTTGCCTACAATACACTCAGCCCCATCATTCAAGTCATTAATATAGATTGTAAATAGTTGAGGCCCCAGCGCTGATCCCTATGGCACTCCATTAGTTACAGTTTGTGAAACTGAAAATGACTCATTTATCCTGACTCTTGGTTTCCTGTTAATTAGCCATTCCTCTACCCATGCTAATATATCACCCCCAACACCATGAACTCTTATATCGTGTAGTGAGCTTTTATGTGGCAACTTATCAAAAGCATTTTGGAAATCCAAATACACCACATCGACTGGTTCCGTTACCCACCCTGCTTGTAACAACCTAAAACATCTTTAATAAATTTGTCAAATGTGATTTTACTTTCATAAAATCATGTTGACTCTGCCTGATTATAATGTGATTTTCAAATGTCCTGCTGCTACTTCCTTAACAATGGATTCCTGCATTTTCCCCAATGAAAGATGTTAGACCAACTGGCCTATAATTTCCTGCTTTCTGTCTCCCCCCTTTCTTGAATAGAGAACTGCAGTGGGTGGCTGACACAATTACTGGTGTTGGCCTGTGTGTGAGTTTCCTGATGCCATTTCTGGCACTGACAAATTTCACTAAAGTTGGGGGAAGATGGCCCCGAGATTTCACCTCATCCAATAAGAAGGCCAATCAACATTATTCAAGAGCTCGTGGAGAGCTCATTAAGGGGAATGCTATGATTTTCATGGGGTGCATGGGTTGCATGCTCTTTCTGGGGCAGACCAGGTGAATGGAGTTAGGCACACAGTGGGAGCTTGTCATGGCCACATCTCTTTGCATTGCTCACCATGTCCTGCCAATAGCCAGGTTCAATGATTGTTCCTCCCAGTGGGGGGGACATTTTTGGGATCTGAAAATGGTCCCGACTTCCATTTCCCACCCCCGCAGTGAACATCCTGCCCCCTTTGTACTTTTGGAAGAACTTAGATAGTTTGTAAAAAAGGAATGAAAAGGAGGATAGTAGGAGTGGGGAGGAGAATAAGATTTAAGTTCAGTCGCAACTGTAGAGAAAGAGATTAGTACAGAGCTGAAGGGCTGAATGGCCTGTTTTTATTCTGCAGTGTTTTATGATTCTACAATACAGATAAAATGAGTACAGCTCCGTACTTTTTAATGTCTATGTAAAATATCTTTTTTTCATTGCTGCTCTGTGTTGATTGGTTGTGCTGAATATCCAGTCTGTTCATATTACTAAGTCTCATTTGGTTTCATGCTTAACTATTTCAATACTGTTCATGAAGTATGCATGCCATTTATTTTTTTCTTCCTACTTTACATTTATCTGTAGTAATTTTTATTGGTCATTGTTTTATCGTCTTGAATAGGTATTTTGTCTGACTCATTGTGAATTTGAGTTATTTCCTTAAATTTTATAGCCTTTCCTAGTTTGGTATCTGCTACAAATGTAACCATCTTGCATTGAGTTTCTGAATCCAAGGATTCTATACTTCGGGAGCAGTAATGATACAATCATTGAACCTTGGGCCAACTGACTAAGTACTTTCCCTCGCCCCAATATAACTCCTCTAATGACTACTTCTTGTTTTCTACTTTCAGACAATTTCTTATCCCTTCCAGGATTTATTCTGAGTTCCTATAACTAATAGGCTTTCATGCAGAACTTCATCAAATGGCTCTTGGAATTCTAGTTACTTCATCTTTTAGGCTGTTCCACATGATACAAAGCTAATACCATGCGTGAATGGAAGATAGGAGCAATTCTTTTAATTACAACTGATAAATAAGTCTACAGATTGAACTAGTTAATCACAATGAAAATTAAATGACTACATTCAATATAGTGCAGAACCTTTGAGCAACCAAGTTTGGGTTCTTCTGTTCCAAGATCTACCATGGGTCAATGAACAATCTTTTTTTCCATTTTGGTTACATATTGCTATACCTATGTAGGTATGGTAAGCTTTTCAATGCAGTAACTAGTTACGGCACTGAAAGTAATGGATTAAAATTTGCAGGCATTTTAAACAACTTATTTGGTCACATTTTACCCAGATCTACTTTGCATTGTGCCTTATTTTAATTCATAGTATTCTTATTGGAACTTTTTATAAATCTCCCAGTTGAAGCATGCTGAGGATAGAATACCCAGTTTTTCCCATAATTAACAATCTGATTATAAAATTGAATTCTTAGGAATTGCATATTTCAAAGCTGCACATTTCTGTGAATACATTTTTCTTTAGGGGCCATGCCATGAGAAGGTGTTGGCAATAATGGACTTACTGCGGTTGTTTGCTGTTACCTTCTGCCGGCACATGGCTGACCAGGAATCTCTCCTGCTTTCGCCAACTGCCATTGGCATATGTTGAAAGGATTTACAAATTGATAATCAACCTATTTGGCCTTGTTATGAACGCACCTCCCTTGGTCATTAAGTCCTGGAGTGGGATGTGAAGCTGGATCTTCTGGCTCAGAGGCAAGGATGCTACCCACTGTGACACAAGAACTTTGAATACATTAGTGGGTCTTTAATAATGAATATTAACAGGCATTCTTCCATTTTATTTTGAAAGAGTAATATTGTATATCTCGTTATCAAATCAATAGCTTGTTAAGGCTATCCTCATTGAGAAGCTGTTAGTAGAGGCAACAGACTACAGAATCTCTGTAGGTTATTGTGAGATTCTGACAATACTTCACAGTTGCCTGCAGAGATTATCTAGTCTGCAGCTAGAGATCACAACACCTTTTTTCTTCATAGAAAGAAAGACAATTGTGTTATTAAATTACAATTTGTAGACGACCAATATGTTCAAGATTTTTGGAAACTCCTTTTGACCATTGTCACATTTTAAATTGTTAAAATTTCTCCTTAAAATCTGGATTTTCTTTCATGGAATGAAACACTGGGCGTGAGCCTGCTTCCACTTGGTTGAGTTGTCCCACAGCAATATAACACCCTTCAAAATGTTAATTGGCTCTGGGTGCAACTTCTGCCCCTATGCTTCTATCTGGGAGGAAGATCCACCTCTGAGAGCTGCTGGCCAATCAAATATTCCAGCAACCGGGAGCACTGGGCACTGCTGGGACTACAGGCAGCCCTACCGAAAGGGAGCCATGTTGCCAAACACTCAGTCTGGCTGGCCCTGGTGAGGGGCATGGAGGGCCGGGTTCAGCTGGGTGTGGGGGGAAAATGAGCATTGGGAGGGAAATTACCTTGCGGAGGAGGGGTCTCTGTTGGACACAGAAAGTAGACGCTGCCACTGGTAAAATGCCATTAATTGGTCACTTAAAGGCCTCATCTGTCCCGAGGGTGGACAGGCTACCTAACCCCTGCTCTGCCACTGGTAAAATACCAGCGAAGGCAGGTGGGTGACAGGCACAGCAGTGCCATGGCACCCAATTTTATGGCCTTTTCCCCTCCTGTCAACCTGCTCCCAGGGGTGGGGGTGGAACTGTAAAATTCAAGCCATTGTTTATCTTTGTCACCAATGTAAGCTCTAGGGCTATTTCCAGCTTGGTTCAATTGATGCCAGTCTTGCTTCATAGTCATAAGGTTGTGGCATTAAGCCCACTCTAGGACTCAAGTACGCAACCTAGGCAGGACTGAGGGACAATTGCAGATCAGACCTGGGGACAAAGCAAAAAGATTCAAATGGGAATTGAAGGCTCTGTGCACCATGGTCAAAATTCCTTCCTTAACCAACATCATCAAAAACAGATTACCTCATTGTTCATTCCATTGCTGTTTACAGGAACTTGTGTTCACAATGTCTGTCATGTTTGCCCGCAATGATAACAGTGCCTGCATTTTAAAGTAATTCAGTAGGTTTATAGGACATTTCTGAGGGAAACGTCAAGGTTCTGGAGAAATATTTGTTCTTTCAAATGTTTTTTTAACCAATGTTTCCAAAACTAACACAGATAAAGAAGTCTTCTACAACTTTAACAAAAATTTTCATTTCAAATCATTAGTTTCTGTTACTGCTTTCTGCCATGTGCCGCTTCAGTTTAATGCAATAATTAATCTAACAGATTGGTTGAGCCCTTAAGTTCAGGTTGCCTTCTCCAATATGGTAGCAACGACATCCTTATGAATTTTGATGCAGTCTGTGTTCATATCAGATGGTAGACAGGAGTCCTGCTCCACTACGCTCCTGCTGGCTGAGCTGGACTCACAGAATTTCAGTATTTGAGGCTTCTATTTGCTTGATTATTTTGTACAAACACTGTATAAATAGTAAATCTGTTGCCAACTAATTATCACTGACTATTCTCTCGTAAACATTTTCTAAATGAGTAGGCCAGTCCTCGTCACAAAAGAAACAATGCCTGTCCAATGTTTCCTATATTTCATGTAACCCAAATTAGACATTCTTCCATCAAAGAAATAGCCTCCAGAAATGATCATCTTCCCCGCTTATCTTTATTTTCATTTTAAGTAAACAAATATAACACAAGTTATAATCTTCCTCCTTTCCACATATATTTCACAGCTGGAACATAACATGAAGCGAATGTTCCAACAGCATGGTAAGCATTATTTGTACTTGATCGGACATGTTCTGCCATCCATTTACATACATATCTAGATTATGGGGATTTATTAAGGAGAAGTAATTACTTTCCTTATTAAGCCTCACAATGTAAACTAGGCCCATTGGACTGTTGGCTCATGCTGACCTACCACAATAGTTTCTCAGTGACAGCTGGCACGTGTCTTTTTCTCACAAAGCCTCACCAGGGTAACAGACCCCCACTGGTCAACCGTAACTGCTTTCCTGATGACAGTTAACCAGCACGTGTCTCATTGTTGCAGGGTCTTTCTGGTGAACTCCTAGGCCCAAGGGAGCTGTTTTTTTTAAATGAAGTCATGACCCTTGAACTTTCAGATGCTGCAACAAATTGAAAGATTAACACATTTGTTTTATAAAAATGGATTGGGTAAATCTTATTATGCTGTTTGGATGAAAAATAAAGAAGACAGCAAGACTCCTGTATGCTGTTTAGTCTCCAGCTGCAGTTAATTGACATTTCTTAAGGATGCAGTGGACTGAAGAGAAATTTCCTTCATCACTTTTAATTCTTTTTAACAGGCAGCCATTACTAAGCTGTACTTAAAATCAGGCATCATTCTGATCAACATTATTTAGAAGTATACTAGCTGCAAAATATGCCATACATTAAAAAGTTTCCATCTATTCCCACATAGAACTGTTTATTGATGCCAATATTTGAAATATCTTACTGCTATCTATATTACTTTAATTCTATCACATTAGCCCTCTGTATGTTGTACTGTAGCATACATAGCCTTTTGCAGGACCTGCCATTTCCCTGATATAAATAAAGAACAATAAGGATACTTGTGCAATTCAGTGAGGTTTGATTAAACAGGATATATTAGTTTTAAACTAAACATTCTAAATGTTATCATGTTGTTATCTCTGCTGAGTAACAATGCAGTAAAGCTTGTTCCAAAGCAAACTCGGTCTTACATGTTAAATTAGGAGGAGAATTTCTGACTCATAAAGGATCTTAAGTTTTACAATGTGCAATGTTAGTTATGTTCAATAACAGTAGTAAATGCACTGTACCTTTTGATAGTCACTTTAGGATTTAAGTGAAATATTCAAACTGAATACAATGTAAATTGCTATGATCAAACAATTTAGAATATTTCCTCTGGATATTATCTGTAATGAAATTCTAAACCTTTCTATAACACATTTACAAATTTGCTACACAGAGAAAACCTTCTAGTAAACACTTTAATCTTGTAGTCATAAATGTCAAGGGCATATAAAGTATTAAAAATAAGTCAGAAATGCATTTCTCTCATAACACAGTTAAACCACAATCTAAACTCTTCTGGTGAATTGCACGTTACTATTATTTTTGAATGTTTGGATAATTTTAAAGTTAGATTTTAATATTTTGCATGCTATTTTCACAAAGTTTTACTGATTTGCTTTATATTTTAGAGCATACCCGAGCAAAACACTTTGCACCCTTTGTTGAATGTTAGCTATTATTTGTCTGGTTTGCCTACTTTTAAAAAATTGAATTACATCAATTTTCTTATTTAGTTTTTCTAAGTCATTACAATGTGCAATTGTGAAATTGGCTTTAGCATTCATTTCTTTTTTTACGCACACACATTAATATATGTACATATTATCTTTATATATATTTCAATATTTATATATATCTCAACTCTTTACATCCGCGAGGAAGCAGAATTTTTAACACTTCAACACCCTCTTAACTAATGCCATTACTTAACAGTAAAAAATTATATTATCATTGCTTGAATGCTGATATATCCCTTGATTATACTGCCTCCCATTCCAGACTGAAAATTATAATATGATAATAATCTTTACATGGTGAATGTAACTGAATATTTGCTAACTGTTTCTTTACCATATTCAGGGCATGGAATACAGAGTTACTCACATGACGGGTTGGGCTCATCAACAATTAACTAATTGTTTTCATAGGAAAGGTTTTTGTCAGCAGGGAGCTGCTAATCTCTGGATCTAAGGCTAGCCTTTTCTTAGCTTGCTTACCTGTGTAACATCTCCAGGTTCATCCTTCTATCTTGCAGCATTCAGTAAACACTTTGCCACACAGATCTGTGAACAGGCCACAGAAACAGATCGCAAGTTGTATTTAATACAAATGAAGGAAAGCTAAGAAAATGATATGTAGCAGACTGGTTGTCGACATTGCCATTCCCCCAATAGCAGAAGTCTTTTTGATGGCCTGAACCCTCTAAGCTGTAGGTCCTGCTGAGCCCAGCAGGAGCCAAACGCTGAGCACCATCTGCCAGGGCTTCACTGTTTTACTTAGTTTCCCCACATCTCCCCATCTCCACCTCCATCTTCATCACAAACTGTTCCGAAAGGCTACAAAGGAACAAAGAATCAGAGCTGATTATATGGCAGAGTGAATACTTTTCAGCTGTGGCTGGTTAGTTTGGTTTCCCTGTTTCATGAACTAAACCTATTGTTAAGCTCCAGCTTTGTAATCAACTCTAGGCTGTGTGGAGGTGAAAATAAAGGCAAATCTTTTGGTTAGCCTTGTATTGGAAGCAGAATTACCAGTTTAAGAAGTCAACATAAAATTTACACTATACAATGCAGTTGATCTAATGTTTAAACTACCTTTGAATTAGTATAAGAAGAATAACAATAACTTGCATTAAAGTAGTGTCTTCAACATGGAAAATTTCTTGATACATTTCACAGTAGTGCAGTGATACAAAAATAGATGCTGAGCTAAGGAAGCAGATATTAGGCAGTGACCTAAAGCTTGATTAAAAAGGTAAAGGATTATAGAGGAGAAGAGGGCAATGGAAGGTTTAGAAAAAGAATTCCAGATTCTGGGACCAAGACATCTGAATTATAAAACAGTTACAGCACTGAAGGAGGTCATTCAGCCCGCTGTGTCTGTGCTGGCTCTGTGCAAGTGCAACTCTTCTAGTCCTATTCCCCCTTATCTTCCTCTGTAGCCCCACGTTTTTTTTTCTTCAAATTTCCTTTTAAAAGGCACTAATGAATCTACATCCACCACACTCTCAGACAGTGTAGTCTAGATCTTAACAACTTATTGCGTAAAAAAGATTTTCCCCAAGTAGCCTTTGGTTCTTTTGCCATTCACCTTAATTCTGTGTTTCTTGCTTCTAGACTATTCCACCAATGCAAACAATTTTTTCTGATGTACTCTGTCCAGACGCCTCATGATTTTGAACACCTCTATCAAATCTCCTCTCAACCTTCTCTAAGAAGAACAGCCCCAGCTTCTCAAAATCTATCCATGTGCCTCACCCCTGAAACCATTCTTGTGAATCTTTTTTGCACCCTCTCTAAAGCCTTCACATTCTTTCTAAAGTGTGGTGCCCTGAATTGAACACAATATTCTAGTTGAGGCCAAACCAATGTTTTATAACCTACACCATGGGTAGAATTCTCCCCCATTGGGGTGATTGTGCGGGGGTGGGTGCAGACCCGCTTAGGTCTGTGCCGCCATTTTCCATGAAAAATGCAAAGGCCGCCTGGGCTCTTCGCCTGACCACCAACCTTAAGGTTGGACGGGTAGCTCTGTTAATTATTTTAATTGATAGTTAATTGGCCTTAATAGGCATGGCTGTGGGCCCACCGAACTGAAAACCTAAATGACGCGCAGTGATGTTAGGACACACGCCCGACGTCACCCCGCGTAATTTTATGACAGCAAGCGGGCCCCGTCTCTGCTCACCGGGCCGAAGATTCTCCCCCATAGGTTGTACTTTATGCCTCCAGTTCTGAAGCCCAGGATTCTGTATTTCTTATTAATCACTTTCTTACCCTCCCCTGGCACCTTAAATGATTTACGCAGCTACCTTCCCATGGTCCCTCTGCTCCTGCATTCCTTTTAGAATTATATCCTTTATTTTATGTTGCCTCTCCATGCTCTTTCTCCCAAAATGTGCCACATAACACTTCCCTGCATTAAATTTCACCTAACACATTTTGGCATAGTATGCTGATTGGATGATCTCAAACGGATGGTCCATAATAAATATTCCCCAATATAGTTGCTTGGCTTAATATTCTTGCCAATTTAAAGTTAACAAAAGTGAATGGTCTGGGTAGCAAACAATTCCTTGTTCTTTTCTCCCTTGGTTCAATAAATTGAGTAATGTCCATTAAGAGGAAAGATAAATGTCCTGGGGAATAGAAAACATTTTTATTTCATCGGAATCCTGTCACAAATGCTGGTACAGCCGGATCACGATTTTCTCTTTGTGTTTATGGTTTGAGAATTACCCACCGTAATCATTACTGCTAGGCCTTCTATTTTTACCCACCTTGTAGCAGCATTAATCAGGCCTCCAACTGATGTTCAGGGAAAGGATGCTCCAAATATATTTTAGTGCATCTTCTTAATATTTTGAAGCTTGCATCTTAATGACAGTGGATCACTCTTTTCTTTTAAATTTGAATGTTGATAAAATTGTTTCTGGGGAAAAACAAGTGGCACCATGTAAATAAATAATAGCGCATACAATATTAACCTAAATTTACAAGCCAAATCTACAGCCCAGTAATGATCGATATTGAGTCCTCCCATCTTTTAACTGAGCTGCTTACATAGTCACTCCCATTATATTTTTCCCGAGTTCAGGAGCTGTTTTCATGTTGGATGCTTACCTGTTTGGCAGCCTCACCTGTTCAAAGATTGACCTAGTTGTATCTGTGATGTGATTCTTCAATGTCTTTGAAACTGGCTAAAAAATATAAGGTTAGAAAAGAATAACTAAGTTGGATTAGACCGGAAAAATTAAAATGAAATTTAAAATAGAAAGAGACTTAAGTGAGAAACAGTGAATGGGGATAAAAGGATAACAGAGCAAGCAGAATTAAAGAGCTGGAACACAATTTTAATTAAAAATACAGTTATAGCTATGTTTCCATTGTTACAACAGTGACCACACTGCAAAAATACTTCATTGGCTATAAAGTGTTGAAAGTCATGAAAGGTGCTATTAAAATCCAAGTTCTTTGTTGTCTTTCTTTGATGTCCAGGTTTAAAATATCTATCTCTGCTTTGTTGCTGTAGTATTAGGCCAACTTTCAGCATCCCACTGTGTGAACTGAAAACAAACAATGGCAATTTTCTCAGGAATTCTTCCATTGGCTATCGTAGCATCAGCAGAAACGATTGATGGTAAATCCACATAAGGGGCAGAATTTTATGGCCCCATCATGGCGGGGGTGGGGCTGTAAAATGCAAAAATCATTCAAAAATCCATTGATTTTGATGGGACTGTGAAATCCCGCTGGTGGAAAGTTCCACCCAAGATGAGTAAATGGAGTTTTCATCAACCTTCTGACAAAAGTGAGATAACTCTCCAAAAAAATCCCAGGCAAAACATTTTATTAATTTCTCCAGCACTGTATGCAATCCAAGGGTTAAATTGTGGTACAGCGTCATTGTGTAAAAACATATTCTTAGGCCAACAATCTCTCCAGCACAAGAGAGATACCTGATCCAACACGGTCCCAGTGTAATAAGCTTGGTGAAGATTGCTGTAAGATGGGCATGACACTTCCAAAATTAGAAGAAAATATTGTTGCTTGACCACTTACCTTCAATAATTTCCAGACATTAAGCACCCAACCCTCATTTGGGTAATGTACTGTTACGAATGTGAGACTTTCTAAGATGGTTATGTTTTAAACTGTCTGTTTAAGGTTAAACAGGTTAAACATATTCTGCATCCCAGAATGTTGAAAGAGGTTACTATAAAGATAATGGATGCATTGGTGACCATTTTCCAAAATTCTATAGATTCTGGGATGGTTCCTGAAGATGGGAAGGTAGCAAGTATCACCTCACTATTTAAGAAAGGAAGGAGAGAGAAAACAGGGAACTACAGACCTGTTAGCCTTACATCAGTAGTAAGGAAAATGCTAGAATCTATTATGAAGAATGGATAATCGTGATCTGATAGGGCATAGTCAGCATGGATTTGTGAACGGGAAATCATGTTTGATAAACTTGTTGGAGGTTTTTGAGGATGTTACTAACAAAATTGATAAAGGAGAGTCAACGGGCATAGTATACTTAAATTTTCAGAAGGCTTTTGATAAAGTTCCCCACATGAGGTTAATTAGCAAAATAAAAGCACATGGGATAGGGGGCAATATACTGGCATGGATTGAGGATTGGCTAACAGGCAGAAAACAGAATAGGAATAAACGGGTCATTCTCGCATTGGCAGGCTGTGATTAGTGGGGTACCAGAAGGATCAGTACTAGGGCCCCAGCTGTTCACAATATATATCAATAGTTTGGATGATGGGACCAAGTGTAACATTTCCAAGTTCGCGGATGATACAAAGCTATGCAGTAATATGTGTTGTGAGGGAGATGTAAGGCAGCTACAGAGGGATTTGGACAGACTTAGTGAGTGGGCAAGAACAGGGCAGATGGAATATAAGGAGCAAAAATGTGGGGTTATCCACTTTGGTAGAAGGAACAGATGTGCAGAGTATTTCCTTAATGGTAAGAGATTAGAAATTGTAGATGTACCTGGGTGTCCTTGTCCATAAATTACTGAAAGCTAACACACAGGTGCAGCAGGCAATTAGGAAGGCTAATGAAATGTTAGCCTTTATCGTAAGAAGAGTTGAGTATAGGAGTGGTGAAGTCTTGTTTCAATTTTATAGAAGCTTGGTTAGACCACACCTGGAGTACTGTGTGCAGTTTTGATCCCCTTACCTCAGAAAAGTTATTATTGCCATAGAAGGAGTGCAATAAAGGCTCTCAAGACTTGTTCCAGGGATAATGGAGCTGTCTTATGAGGAGAGATTGAGGAAACTGGGCCTATATTCTCTAGAGTTTCAAAGAATGAGAGGTGGTCTCATTGAAACCTACAAAATACTTAAAGGGATAGACAGGGTAGATGCAGGTAAGATGTTTCCTCTGGCTGGGGAGTCTCGAACCGGGGACATAATTTCAAAATTAGGGTGAAGCCACTTAGGACCAAGGAGAGGAGAAATTTCTTTACTCAGAGGGTTGTGAATCTTTGGAATTCTCTACTCCAGAGGGCCATGGGAGCTCAGTCATTGAATATGATTAACAATAATGTAAAGGGTTATGGGGGATAGTGTGGGTAAAAGGCATTGAAATGTTCGATCAGCCATGATCATATTGAATGGTGGAGCAAGCTCAAAGGGATGAATGGCCTCTTCCTGTTCCTATGTTCCTAAACAGAATGTACTAGAATGGGGAATGGTAAAATCATATTGAACTCTGCCCGGAGACAGGTCCATGTAATTTAGTTGTCATGAGGACAGATGCCTAGGTCAAAACCCATAGAAACTGAAGTGCCAGTTTTCACACGTTGCTACAAAAGAAGGGCATCTGGCCTTGCTGGGCATTGGCTCTCAAACTCTGACAGGCAGACACCTGGAAATAAAGATTGAAATAGTTGTTGCTGAGCCAGACAGAGGAAAAGACTGTTTTTGTGCTAATCACCTAACTGAATGCTGGTGAGAATGGATTCCCGTTTGAAGAGATGGGACTTGTAGAGATTTAAAGAACAAGGAATTGCCAGAGTGTGTCTTGCTGCTGGAAGTCAGTGCAATGATGCTCAGGAGATCGAGTGAAGGGATTTCCAAGGAGCAGTGAAAAACTGAAAGATTTGGCCAGGTATGACAGGCAGAAGAGAGTCTGTTGATAGCTGTGAGGAGTTTGGGACTTTATCAACAAGGCTACATATCTGCTGAATGTGTGGCATAAGAATAAATGTGGTAGGGGGTTATCAGTTGTGTTAATTAGTTAATGGAAAAAAATATTGTTTCTGCAGTTTAGTGTATTATTTGCCTATTATGAATGTAATGTTTTATAAGATGATTATGTTTGGGACCGTTTCTTTAACGTAAAATAGAATAATGAAGAAGTTCATGTGAACTGCTACAGGTTCTGCCCAATAACAAGCTTGTGTGGCTTGGTTACCATAGAGACTGGGGGCAAGGCCTGATGCTGTTGAAATGCAGATGTTAGGTTTGACACCTGCAAATAAAGGCAGAAGCAGATGTTCCTGTTTTTGCATACTTTTTGTCTCAAGGACCTTAAACACAGAGAAAGAGAGAGGGAGGAATCTTGTGCCCTCTCCCGTGGCGAGTTTGGTGGTGGTAGGGCATTTAATCTGGCAGGAAGGTGGCGGGTGGTGGCCATAAACTTTCCACCTCCCCAATTAATTCCGGGCAGGAAGACCAATGGGTGGCCTAACCCCCTCACCGCCAACTGAGGCCCTTAAGTTGATAATTAATAGCCATTAATAATATTAACCCAGAGGTGCATGGGGGGCTTTCCATGTGGGGAGCCTGGCATTCTTGTGGGCTCTTGGAGGGGAGGTCCCTTCTTCAAAGGCACTCTGTACCTGATTGGAGATCCTATAGCGGGAGGAGGATCTTGCTGTGAGCCTCTCCTGCCCTTGCTGCCAACCTCCCTTCCCCCTACTCTACAGCCCCCTTTCTGTGACCCCCTTCCTGACATTACTCACCTGTGCCTGGTCTCTCCTCCATTCGAGGCCTCGGGTGGGTGTAATACCAGCAGCCACCACCACATCCCCATCCGCACTGCTGAATACAGAGGAGCTGCTGGCCTCTGATTGGCTGGCAGCTCTCAGTGGGTGGAACCTGTTCAAAGCCCAAGTGCTGAGTATCCACTCGTCAACACCAACACCATCCCCTTACCAAGTATCCAGTCCCGCTTTGCCCCACTGATCCTCTTATGGGACTGGGGTAATGACCTGAGGCAGTCACAACTAGCTCCCCACTCTGTACCCACCTCCCCTCTTTATACCCGCCTCCTTTCAAATGATCTGTTTGATAACCTTTCCATTCCTTTTAAAAATGTAAATCACAAACCTTCACAAGCTCTTTTAAACAGTCTCAATGGGCCTCAGTTGGAAGGCAAGTGGGATTCCCGAATGCCCCCTGCCCTGGTGAGTATTGCCGATGCCGAGAACGGCATCTTGAAATTGACATACTGCTTGGCGCTGGTATTTTTGGGACCCTCCCCTTGTCATTCCCAACTTCAGGGCGCCCCAAAAATTCAGCCCTCAGTTCAAAGCAGGGGAGGATTGGGGACTTAATTTTCCTACCTACAAAGTGTTCAGGAAAGATTCGGAAGGAAAGAAAGGGGGAGCGGTGGCAGATATCATCAAAGAAACTATTATAGCACTGTACGGCAATGATGGAGCTGTGGGTCCAAAGACAGAATCTTTTTGTTAGAAATAAGGAACAGTAGAAGAGTTATTATACAATTGGCTATATATTATAGTGGGGAAAAGATAGAGGAGCAAATTTACAGGAAAATTACAGAAAGCTGCAAGAAATATAGATTACTAATAATGGGGTACTTCAATTATCCAAATAGACTTGGTTAGTGTGAAGGACAAAGACAAAGGAATTCTCCAAATGTGTGCAAGCCAACTTATTTGGTGAGTGAGTTTCCAACTTGATGAAGAAAGAAGCAGAGCTGGATCCAGTTCCTGGAATGAAGTGGGGCAAATACAGAAGTTTTAGAGAGGGAGTATTTGGAGAACAGTGATCTTAATACCATCAGGTTTAGAAAAGTAATGGAAAACAATCAAGCATAAAATACTTAACTGGAGAAGGGCTAATTTTAGTGAATTAGAAAGCAATCTGGCCCAGGTGAATTGGAATGTAAAATTGTTTGGCAAAACAGGAATTGAATAATCAGAGGCCTTCAAAAAGCAAATAGATCAGATATGGAGCAGAAGCATTTCCACGAGGGAGCAATGGAATGGCATTCAAAGCTAGATGGAGGATAGTGACAAATGCAAGATTCATAATACATTATAGAGAACCAAGTTGAATGTAGAAAGCACAGATACCTAAAAAGGTGAATAAGAGGGGCAAAGAGAGAGTATAAGCATGGATTAGCAGCTAGCAGAAAAGGGAATGCAAAAGGTTTTTTATGAAGAGTAGTAAAATGATAGTCAAAGGAAGAATGTCGCTGATTAGTGACCAAGTAGGAAACCTTCTTGTGGATGGCTCCTTCGACAGCACCTTCCAAACCCATGACCACTACCTTCTAGAAGGACAAAGGCAGCAGATAGATGGGAATACCACCACCTGGAAGTTTCCCTGCAAGTCACTTACCATCCTGACTTGGAAATATACCACTGTTCCTTCACTGTCGCCGGGTCAAAATCCTGGAACTCCCTTCCAAACAGTACTGGGTGTACTGGACTAAAATGGTTCAAGAAGGCAGCTCACCACCACCTTCTCAAGGGCAATTAGGGATAGGCAATAAATGTTGGTCCACTCAGTGAAGCCCACATCCCATGAATGAATTAAAAAAAATGTGCAGGGCATGGCTAAGGTACTCCCTTACTATTTCCAAATCCGTGACTTCCGCCACCTAGAAGGACAAGGGCAGCAAGTACATGGGAACACCACCACCTGCAAATTCCTCTCCAAGTCATACACCATCCTGACTTGGAAGTATGTCGCCATTCCTTCACTGTCACTGGGTCAAAATCCTGGGACTCCCTTCCTAATAGCACTGTGGGCTTACCTACACTACATGGACTACAGAGGTTCAAGAAGGCAGCTCATCACCACCTTCTCAAGGGCAATTAGGGATAGGCAATAAATGCTGGCCCAGCAGTGACACCCAAATCCCATGAGCAAATAAATAAAAAAACTACATGAATATTTGCACTGGCATCAAAACAGCATTACACACTGATTGGTGTCACAATGTGTCTACTTTATATACATGCAGCACATGCTCCCTGTACATGTGCCAAGGCCCTAACCAGAATGGCAACCGGCAAGACAACAAAAGAAGCGTGCACTGTGGATGCAATTCTGGAGGCAAAGCGACACCTGTAGCATTGAGAAAATGGGAACTATGCATTTGAATTTTGCGGATTGCAAAGCACGGCAAGGCTTCTTCAATCTGATTGGTTGAGGAGGCACGTTGTGCTTACCCTGCTCATACAGATCCCAGGTGCCCAGTGGAGGGAGCTATGCTGTATTGTCTCTGCAATACCCAACAATCACTGTGCAAAGACCCACAGAAAGCCTGTCTGCAAGTGTATGTTCAATGAATGACAAGCAAAGTTTGTTTGCCATTCAACACAAAATCCAGGTCAGTTCATGCCCAGTATAAGCACTAGTTAGCCTATCTGCCACTGATGCCCACATCCATGGCCTTGCCTCCTCCAGAGTTGATTATTCTAATACATTCCCACTTTCCCTACTGCATAAGCTTCAGTTCATCCAAACTTTTTCTGCCTGTATTCTATCCTTTCATCCATCATCTCTGCCCTCACTGTTTATTGGCTCCTGGTTTCCCAGCATTTTATCCTTGTTTTTAAATGCCTTCATGGTTTTGCCTCTCCCCATCCCTGCGGACTCTTCCATACAGTCTCCTCGATATTTTCATTTCTCTGGTGCAGACCGTTTGAGCAGCTCTGTCTTTCTTTGTCCCACAATTGCAGCTGTGACTTCAGCTTCCATGACCACACACTCTAGTATTCCGTCCTTTAACAGCTCCACCTCCCTAATGACTTTTAAGACTTCCAAGTTTTTGGTCGCTCCTCCCAACACCTCAAAATTTATATTTCGATTATGCCTTGTGAAGCACCTTTGGATGTTGACTAGGTTAGATATAAATGCAAGTTGCTAATGTTGCATAAGGCATTTGATATTTGTGCAATACTTCATCCAGTTTCAGGAAAATGAAACTGTGAGCTGTCATTTGAATTTTACATTCAGATTGAAGAGCTGGTCTTGTGTGTTGGACTCTGCTTATATGTTGAGACATAAAAACAAATATGTGAGACAGATCCCCATATTTAAATTGTTTAAACTGGCTTCCTCAAGCCAATTGATCAATGTTTTAGTTGTGACCATCGGTTTCTGGAATCTATAGACTTAGTCCTTTTATGGATCTGTGCATTTGCAGTTGGCTGCAAACAGTCAGTGTAAAAGTGCCTGCATTACCGAAGATGAAGTGTTATTTGTTGACCCTGTATTAAAGGAAATTGTTGTAAGTCCCCATACCTCTCCCATCCCCATTCTTCCCTTCCCATCCCCCACACATGACAAAGACAATGTGGGGTGGCACCTGCTCCAAGCTTGCTCATGCTGTTTCTTGCTGTCTGTTACTTCTGCTGCTGCTGACCCCCCTGAGAGTTGCAGGTTATGTCCATACAATGAGGGCTGGGAGTGTGGCAGTTGCAGAAATTGAAAATGCAGATGTTCAGTTTCTCAACAAAGCTCTCCCGAGGTTTTTAAGCATGACCACAAGTTTCAAACCACAGCAGAGGTTTTGTGTGTTAAAAGTACTCAAAGTCTTTGTCACTTAGGTTTATTGTCTTCCTGGTGAAAATTTCCTTTCTTCATGTGCTGCAGGTTAATTCTTATAACTACCTGACTAGTTGGGTCTGTTCATTTCATTGTTCTTTAAAATAATTTAAACAGTCTGAAAAAGGACTGGTTTAGTAATGTTTTGTTAAGACACATGAATAAGGGGAAAGTTTTGAGTGTACAGATGATAGTTTAATACAGATCTCTTAAAAACATAAACTGTGTCAGAAAGTCATATGAATATGAATATATTCATATGAAGATAAAGCAGAAATTACAAAAGAGTGCCACTTTAAAAAAAACTCTCGAGCTTCTTAATCCTTTCAATGTCAAACAGAAGGCTCTTTCTATGCTGTGATATACAATCATATTGAAAAGCTTCCAGTACCTGACTCATTCTTTATGTTTGAGCATGTGCAATAAGTATGGTCAATGTATTACATTCAATGGTTGCATACTTCCACAATGGTTTGATACAATCGAGAAAGGGAACTCTGATTTCCGAACACCAGCCTGAGCAAACCATTGCTCCCAGTGCCACACTGGTTGAAATCATTTAACTATGGTATTTTGGACGGGCATTTAACTATGGTATTTTAGGAATCATTTTAGTAATTTTGCTCTATATAGTATAGTGCAACATGGGGCCGGATTTTCCACCCTCCGCTGATGCCTTTGAAGGCAGGGAGGTTTGTAAATTAAAGCGGGCTGCCTTCTTACCCACCCCCAACCCATCTCCCATATTATGATGGGTGGACAAGGCATCAGGCAGCCTGCCTGCCTTTAGACCTATTGAGGTCCTTAAGTGGCCAATCAATGGGCATTTAAGGGCCTCATTCCACCTCCACCACTATATTTTGTACAGCAGGAGAAGAAGAAGGCAAGGTGGGTAGCTCGGCAGTTTTCACTGCACAGGCTACTGTTGGGCAAGAATGGGAAGTACCTCCTTTTGGGTCTCCCCTGTGACCATCAGAGGCACCCTACCAAGTTTGAACCCCTCTTTAATCCTCCCCCTGGCTTCTCTAAACTAGCCCCCCACCCACCTCGCTCCTTTCACTAGGGTCTCTCACCAGGCCCGTCCAAAATACCAGACATAGCTCTGAGTCCAGGCTCCATGGCTCATCTTCCTTAGGGACTGACTGTAGCCACAGCAGCGGCCAATGCTCGATCCTGGCACTGCTAGGGCTACAGAGTTGACAGCTAATCAGATTGGCCAGCAGCTCTCTAGGGCTGAACTTAGTCCCAGAGGGGGGCTGGAGTCCCACTCTGAATCAATTAAGGCTGCTCCCAGCGTATTATCGCTGTGGGGCAGGCAGATTCTGAGTCGACGGGCTCAAGACCAACTTTTCTATTGGTGTGGGAGGCAGGGAATACATCTTGCAGTAAAATCCAGCCCATTGTGTATTTAACCACTGCTCTATGGGAAGCAATTCTGCACTTGTGGCTTTGGTACCTGCGCATGAGGGAGATATTTTCTCTCATAGTTTGTTGGATCTAACTGATATCATCAGGCCTGCCTTCCCATTGGTCACTGGGCACTCATGTCCATGATCCAGTGGTTGTGTGGAAAATAAAACTTAAAATAAGGTGAGGAAAGACACACCTGTATTTATTTGTCTCTGTTTCTGACTGGGTCATTAGCTATCAGTGATGTATGTTGTTTCTGTAAGCTAGTACATCTAATTTCCTAGGGTACAAAGGAAATTTACCAGAATGGCACCAGGTTGAGGGACTTCAGTTATCCGGGGCAACTAGAGGAGCTAGAAATTTTCCCCTTAGAGCAGGGAAGATTACAGGGAGATTTAATAGAGATGTTCAAAATTGTGTGGCTTTTGATAAAGTAGATAGGAAGAAATTGTTTCCACTGGCAGGAAGGCTGGTAACCAGACTACAATGATTTAAAATAATTATTAGCAAAAGAATCAGGGGGAGATGAGCTTTTCTTTATTGTTCAGTATGTTGTTATGATCTGGAATGCACTGCCTGAAAGGACAGTGGAGGTAGGTTTAATAGGAACTTTCAAAAGGGAGTTGGATATACATGAAATAAAATTGCAGGGACTTGAGAAAAAGCAGGGCCATGGGACTAATTGGATAAATCTTATGGAGAGTCAGCACACTGAATGGCTTCCTTCTGTACTTTGTGGTTTTAAGCTTCTAAACCTTCAACAGTTGATAATGTGTTTACCTAAGAAAACTTTACCTAAGAAAAACTCATTCTGCAGCTGGTTGTAAAATTAATTTGGAACACTCTGTAATAAACACTAAATCCTGCTAAAATGTGATAAAAGGCTGATTTTGTGCTCAGGTTTGAGCGGCACCTGCAGGGAACTAGTTGGAGGAAGTTGCAGATGTACAGCCCATAATTTTCCATCCATGAATTTTTTGTTGGTAAATAACAATTGCAATTTTCCACAATACACATTGGGAAGGATATTTACCTTGTCAGGTGGGCCTGGGAGTGACCGCAAAACCGACAGCTGCCCACGATCAGGCCCCAACTGCGATTTCATGCTGGCTGGCCAGCGTGACTGTGTCACATGAGCTGGTACATGTTTAAAATTAGTTTTAAAAGTTTCTTTTTAATCACTGGCCTAAAACTCATCCCTCCTGTGGATGAGGTTTCACAAAAAATACAAAGTCCGCTTGCCCTATTCGCCCGCCCGCCAACCAAATGGTTGGATGGGCAGCAAAATATTCAATTTAATTAATTGAATAAGGACCTTAATATGCTTCTTAATTATCGGTGGGCGCGTTGCTGCCTCTTACATGCGCCTGCCAAGCGAAATATTACGGGAGTGTGAGATGAAGTCGGGACGCTTGCCCAACATCATTGCGCACTATTTTACTCTTGTTCGGGTTGGCTGCACGCCCGCCCGACAAAGCAAAAATTCTACCCATTATGTCATGTGTGCTCTGCCCGATTGGGTTTGGCCCATTGTCTGCTGGTACTTCATCCTGAACTGTTTTCTTGGCAATTTTTTTCAGTGGTGGTTTACCATTGTCCTCCACTCTGAGGGGCAGTGTAAGGAGGCAGGTCTCAAGTCCACCTTAGCCAGAATAGGAATCAAACCTGTGCTGTTATTGCTATTCCAAACCACATGCTAGCCAGCTAACCAACTGAGCTAGCTGGCTCCCAAAATACATGTAGAATCACAAAATTCTTCAGTGCTGAATGAGGCCATTCAGCCCATTGCCTTTGTGCTGACTGTTTGAAAGAGCTAGTAGTTTCATTCCAATGTCCTTCCTCGTGCTATATTTCTTTTGCTTTTTGAAGTATTTATCCACTTTCCTTTTAGAAGCTGTAATGAATTCAGCTTCCATCATTAGTTTGGTAGCACATTGCATCTGCGCAGTAAAAATAATCTTCTCACCTGTCCCCTTGATCTCGGAGGTGATCTTAAATTTATGCCCAATAGTTAATAACTCTTTCTATTTACCTTATCAAAACTCAAAAGAAAAGAAGAAAAGACAGAAAAAACAGAGCTGTCTGACTTTTGGAGGAGGACAAGTAATACCTGAGAGCATTGTGGTGGCGCTGTTGGGGCAGGACAGCGAAGATCAGCATGGCTAAAGGGACTGGAAACCAGTGCAATGAAGGAGAGGAATGGGGACTGATTTGGTCAGAAAGCCAGGTAGTCACAGGGCCACTAGGCATGTTGGAAATGGGAATGCAATCCGTCAGTCCAGGAGGGTAAGTAACCAGGAGGACCAAGACTAGGAGAAAATCTTGTGATATAATCAGCCAGTCAAGGACAAGTAGAATAAGTTTCAATGGATCTGGTAAATTAATCAACAATTAAATATGTCAGAAATGCTACAGGAATGCTAGTCTAAAAGTATTATACAAAATGGACAAAGAGGTAGTCTAGAGGAGTAATTTTCCAATCTTGTGGTCCTGCAAAGAGCATGGGCTGAATATTCTTTCTTGGGTTCCGACCCTGCCATCGGGAGCAACTGTGGGTTAGGAACCTACAAATGTAGGCACCAAGGCCCAGAGGGCATTTTTTGAGGAGGCAGCCAATTAAGTAGCCGCCACTTGAAGCCCCGTCCAATTAAGGACATGTTTAGGCTCCAAAGGCTGGAGGGCCAATAGGAGACCCTCCAGCACTGAAAGATCGACAGTCCCGCCGTCCCAGCTGTGGGGACAAAAGGGCACTTCAAGATGGGGATGTCATCTGAAAAACTTTGTGAGGAATAAAAATAAAAAGCGGCCAGATCAGGCAGACCTTCACTTGGAGTTGTTTTCCTTGGAGCAATGAAGGCTGAGGGGGAACTGATTGAGGCATACAAAATTATGGGGGGCATAGAAAGGGTAGATAGGAAGAAACATTTCCCCTTAGTGGAGGGGTCAATAAGCAGGGGGAATAGATTTAAGGTAAGAGGTAGGAGTTTTAGAGGGGATTTGAGGAAAATGTTTTCACCCGAGGAATCTCTCCACAGTACAGCCTATGGCCACAGCTGTGGCCCTCTGGCAATAATAGCTGGGTAAGGGATTTAACTTCAATGATGCTCAATAATAGATTCTAGCATTTTGCCTACATCAGATGTTGTGCTAACTGGCCAATAGTTCCTCATATTATCTCTTCCTCCTTAGACCCAGCTGTGATTGAGCAACTGGTAGCTAATTGTAAGTAAGCTTATTAGGATTCCTGATGCCCGGGGTGTGCCAGCGGCTCCATGGACCACGACATGCTGTTCTCCTTCAGGATGACAACATTCATGTGCCCACCACGGCCACTCTGCCAGTATCCTAGCTGGTGCCTCTCAACCAACCAGCCCAGACCATTGCTGTAGATGCCGAGGTGGTTTAGTTAGAGCAGGGCCCTCAAAGTCCAGAGCTGCACAAAGTCATCCAGTCTCCCCCACTGAAGATCTTGCACCAGCCATTCTGCAGTCATTGTGGTACCATTGTGTAGAGGGACTAGGCCAGGCAAAGTCACTCACAAAATAGACATTCAGGGAATACACAGGGTGAATATTTCAGTTTAGTATGTGTTGTTGAATAAAGTTGTTTTGGAATGGATTTTTGGCAGTGCCTTTTATTTTAGAATTTTGGTCAAAGAGATACTGTGATGGTCAGTGTCAGAGGGATGGTAAGGTAGGAATGAAATTTTAAGGGCTGGACTCTAATTACAAGGGGTGGCGGGGGATAATAAAAAAAAGCTTGCAATAATTGTAGTGTTTTGAGAATTGCATTATGCACTTTGTCCACTTAAGGCTACCATGCACATGTACCAGTAGAGGGAGTTTGGAAAGAGAATAAAGGAATTCATTGTTTCAACTGCATGCAGTTCTGCTTTGTACTGATCCTTCTCAAGAACTTAACAATGGTGATAATATGGTGAAAATATGAACCATTGCTTTCAGTTATACAACTTTTGGAAGGTATTTGTCTACTTTCTGGAGACAGCAATTTAAGTTAGGGATTTAGGGAACATGCTGCAGCTGTAGCCTGTTGTTGGACACACACAAGGCAGCTCAGATTAGCAACAGGAAGGCTTGCACAGTGTACATAGACACTCAACTCACCAAAATAACAATCCAAACAGAAAATAAGATAACCTCAGATCATTGCAGAGGGAAGTTTTTCTTTGAAAGAAACATGATCCTGGATCCTTGATCATGCACTATCGCACAGCTGATCAAAATTTAATTGTCTACGCCCAATCTAATGCATTTAATGTGCACTCAATGCCTCATCTGTATTCCTACATTGGCACAAGTGACTGTAATGTTTTAAAGGTACAATGATAGGTTTTGCAATCACAAATGACAGGAGGAGAAGGCCTTACTTCTCCAATGTAAAAGTAAAGAATAGGAAGATATCTTTGAGACACTTATGCCTGTGCAAGATGAAAATGACTATGACTCAGCAAAAAATACACTAACAAGCAATTTCATTCGCAAGAAAAATACAATGTTCGAAACAATTGTCTTCTGGTGTACCAAGCAACAAGCAAATGAGACACTTAATCGATTTTGCACACGATTGAGGCAATGAGCAAACAGATATGACTCTGGTGATGTTGAACATGTTGAACAGGAAATCAAAACACAAAACAAATCAAAGTTTCTCTCTATCGTTAACTATGCTGAAAGGCACTTGAGAAAGCTGACAGAGCAGCTGGAGTTAGCAAGATTGCTATCACTTTCAGAGTCCAGAGCTGCTGAAGTAAAGGCTACCAAAAGTATTACCCCACTGCAAGTTCAACTCCTGTGAACACTGTTCATCATTGATGTGCCAGGAATGTAGCTGCAAGGTAATAACAGAAGCCTCACAAACAGAGTTTCAAATTGTCCTTACAATATTTCCACCATGGTGATGCTTACACACACCAGACATAGTGTCCTGCTCCTGGCAAACAGAGTAAAGCTTGTGAAGAACGCAACCACTTTGCTTGTGCCTGTCACTCATCAGTGAATCCAACCACGCAGGCCAATATCACCAGAAGGGTGCCACGTACAAGTACCACACAAGAAAAGAGCAAGAGAATGTAGCCAATGTAGAGGTAAATGACCCTGAATATATTTTTGTGCTCTCTGTTGGATACAGCAAACAGCCTCTCATGACAGTGACCATTGGCTGCTTGGAAGTAAATGCTCTCAGAGGTACCGGAGCATCTGTCAAAGTCATGGGAGACAAAACAATCAACAAACTTCAGAATTGAAGCAGTCCATGTCCAAATACAGCAAGACTAGACAATATCCAGACTTGGGCTGACAAGTGGCAAGTAATATTCACGCCACAAAAGTACCAAGCAATGACCATCTCCACCAAGAGAGAATATAACCATCACCCCTTGACATTCAATGGCATTACCATTGCTGAATCCCCCACTATCAACATCTTGGGGGTTACCATTGACCAGAAGCTGAACTGGACTAGCCATATAAATACTGTAGCAGGTCAGAGGCTAGGAATCCTGTGGCGAGTATAACTCACCTCCTGACTCCCCAAAGCCTGTCTACCATCTGCAAGGCACAAGTCAGGAGTGTGATGGAATATTCTGCACTTGCCTGGATGAGTGCAGCTCCAACAACACTCAAGAAGATTAACACCATCTAGGACAAAGCAGCCCGCTTGATTGGCCCCCCAACCACAATCATTCACTCAATTCACCATTGATGCACAGTGGCAGCTGTGTGTATCATCTATAAAATGCACTGCAGGAATTCACCAAGCCTCCTTAGATAGCACCTTCCAAACCCACGATGAGGGTAGCAGACAAATGGGAGCACTACCATCTGGAAGTTCCCCTCCAAGCCACACACCATCCTGACTTGGAAATATATCACCGTTCCTTCACTGTCACTGGGTCAAAATCTTGGCACTCTCTCCCTAACAGCTCTCTGGATGTACAAGCACCACATGGACTGCAGTGGTTCGAGAAGGCAGCCCATCACCACCTTCTCAAGGGCAATTAAGGATGGACAATAAATGCTGGCCTAGCCAGCGATGCCCACATCCCATGAACGAATAAAAAAATCTCTGCAAACCAGGGAATACAAAAATCTTCCCTTACGATAGTTACAAACTGCTGAAAATTCTTGGGACTTTCGTAACACCAGTCTCATTCATAGATAACAGAAGGGAGGCTGTATTTCCTGTCATATCTGGACAACATGACATGCTTATCAGTTTCCACACAACAGGTCTGCACATGACAGAAATTACGTACGCAGTTCCTATGCATATCAGCGACATCCTTAAACTGTAAGCTAATCACATGACTGGCATTGGCAAACTGAAAGGGTGTTACATGCAAGCTGCATGCAGATCCTAATATGCCCCGAGTCGTGCATCAGTGCAGGCGAATACTGCTGAGCTGACTCCAAATTTGAGCCTCTTGTATCAAAAAAGTATCAGCAGCTGAGGTATTTCAGCATGTGATTCAGTCTGCACTTCAAGGACGTGACGATATGCTGAACATCAGTGATGACATTGTCACCTACAGTGCAGGCACTGAAAATGAATTTGAGACCTGCCTACATGCATGCCTACAATGTCTTAGAGAATGTAGCTTCATCTTGAACAAAGATAAGTGCCTGTTCAATGAAAGCAGAATCAAAATCTTCGGCTATGTGTTCAGCGGTGAAGGAGTATCATCTGATCTCCAAAAAGTTGAAGCCATTGCAATTGCTGCGGATTCTACAAATGTGCAGGAAATCTGCAGTCTGCTTGGGATCATCACATAGTGTAGTTGATTCAATGCTGACCTCGCTACATTATCTACCACCCCCCACCACCCAAGCGGGTTTACAAAAGAGACCAATATGTGGGAGTATGCTAAATTACAAAGAAATCAGTTCAAATAATGGTTGTCAGCAAATTGTACAAATATCTACTTCGGCCCTGAGAAAATCACCCAGCTAGTCGTGGATACAAGCCTGGCTGTCTTAAGTGCTGTTCTTGACAGAAAGACAAGACAGTAAACCAATAATTGTTGTGACGGCAAGCAGATCACTAATGCCTGTTATTCAATGTTATTCATAAAGTGAGGGAGGAGCACTCTCAACCACATGGGATATCTTAAGCTTGCATGTTACTTGTATAGAAGTGAGTTTGAAGTAATAACGGACCATAGACCATTAGTAAGCCTGTTTAACAATCCACATAGCAAACCATCAACTCAGATATTTGGATACTTAAATTACAAGAGTTCCGTGTTGAATATCAGCCAGGCATGCTCAACCCAGCAGACTAACTTTCACAGCATCCTTTGCCAACAGTCAGTTCTACTAGTCGTGAAGAAATGGTTGCCGAACATCTTAATTGTGTAAGCTTAAACATGGTGCCAAAGTCATTAAAACTAGCTGACATCAAATTGGCGATAAAATAAAATGAGTCATGTATCACAGCTATAGAATCATGAAACTTGAAAGTTGTGATCAAATAAGTGTCTACAAATGAAATCGCTCACACACTACAAAGTCTTCACAATGTTCGAAATGAACTTACCATTGCAACCACATATAATTTTGTGTTACGTGGCAACTGTATTGTCATTCCACAATCATTGAGAGAACTTCTTGTAGGTGTAGTTCATGAAGGTTACAGGGGAATTGTCAAAACCAAACAACTTCTCCTCGAAAAGGTATGGTTCCCACGAATTGATCTCTTGGTAGAGCAAAAAATCAATGTTTGCCATGTCTCACAACCACAATGCCAAAACTTCATCATGTCTGAACTACCTCCAGGACCATGGATTGAAGTTAGCATTGGTTTTGAGGATTTGCCCACAGGTGAACATCTACTTGTTATCACTGATGACTATAGCAAATTCCTAGTTGTAAAAATATTTAAGTCTACCTCTACAAAAGCAGTTATCCCAAAGCTTGGCCAGATTTTCATTTTGTTTGGAGTCCCCCAAACATGAGAAGTGACAATTCAACAAGAGTTCAATAATTTTATGAACTCCCTAGGCTGCATTCATTGAAAAATCACACCCCATTGGCCAAGAACCAATGGAGAAACCAGAAGATTTATACATATCTTGAAAAAAGTGATACATACAGCTACAGTTGAGAGCAAGTCATGGAAGCAAGAGATGTAGCGCTTTCTTCACAACTACAGAGTGACTCCTCACTCAATTCCTGAAAGCCTCTAGCTACACTCATTTTTGCATGTACTATGCACTTGCGTCTTCCTGAGCTACCCCACAAAGCTCATGATCAACACGTTTGTAAATGTGATCAAGAACAGAAGGATCGAAAGAAATTAAATGCAGATTGAAACATACAATGTTGTGCCTCACCGCTAAAGCCAGAAGATAAAGTGCTGGGGAAATGTGACGGTCATGTTGGAAAGCAAACAACCACCTATGACATCCGGCCATCTGTTGTGACCAAGATAAAAGGATCAATGATCACTACTAAGCGCTGTTCGCAAATCATCGCATGAAATGTCATTCTTCAAAGCAGTGAAAATACCACTCATAAGTATTGAGTCCAGTATAGATGTCGACATTTCAGATGAAGAACTAAAGTTAAATGAGACCACACCTGATGTCAGATGATATTCTGCTTGTGAGAGAAAACATCCACCATACTTAAGTGATTATGTTATGAAGTGAACTATTTTCAGTTGGTGAACAAATCTTTCAACTCATTGTACATGACTGAGTGCTTTGTTAAATTAATACAAAGAGTTAGAATATGTAATAATGTTACTGCTGAAGCTGAATATTCAAGTTATGTTTAAGTTTATTGTTTACACTTCTGAAAACAAACCATTGAAACATGCTATACCTTGCATTTACTAAGAAGGGGAGTGATGCAGTATATTGAGAATTTCATGTGTACTTTATCCACTTAAGGCTGCACTACACAGGTACCAGTAGAGGAAGTCTGGAAGAATTGTTTTAACACCATGTCAAGTTTTGCTTCTTACTAAATCTTACTGTTCCTTCCGAAGAACTTCATAATAACAAAGAAGTTTGTGATAATAGAAAAAGCTTCAATGAACTGTGGTAGGGGACCTGGGGTTTGGCCAGACTATGGTGGAGGTGTTTGTGTTTAATGGTACACGTTATTATGGGAGTTTAGTAGCATTACAGGTGTGTGTGCTGGCACTAAGGGGAAGGGGTTGTGCTCATGTTATACATGATGCAATGCAGTAGTTGCTTGAAAAAATATGATTCTGAATTGTAACAACTTTCCTGTTGAAGTGGGTGCATGTCTTGATCCAATATTGCAAAGTGCATTTGGAAGCTTTAATATAAACTTGATAATTTCTTTTCTAAATTAAAGGAATTTACCTAAAATTCATAATGGATTATTTGTCATATTGTGTAAGATAGAGAAAGTTAATACATTGAACATTTTAAATGATGGGTTACAAATGTTCAAATATTCATTTATTTCTATGCAAGTCTCTTCAAACTAACCTTTCTCTATTGGTTTGCACATGCCCACAAATAACCCAGTTGCACACTTAAAGTTTGCTCAATAGTGTTTCTGCTAGTTTCTCTGTGTCTGTCACATTTATCCCAAGCAATTATTTTATAGCTGGTTAACATGGAGCAGTTTGAGCTGGCATCAGGAACATGCATCTGTTTAAAAGTGAAAAACAATGCATTAGTGTTTAAACATTCGATCCCTGGTCAGTGCTGTACCAGCTAATCTGAGTATTAGGCTAACAGTTGGAACATTAATTTGTTTATGGAGAGGGAAGATCAATGACTGGTGATCAGTATGTAGTGACACCTGGTGGAAAGTGTCTGCAATTGAATGTTGGTGAAATAACTCTCCACATGTGCTTTTTCGGGCACTATACTGATGACCAGGATCTGTGGAAGCCCTCATGTGAACCTTGATGTGGGAGGGGAAGAAATGGAAGCCATTTTGGGCAGGATGAAGTTGAAATAAAGGGAAATGAAAGGCAATCAATATGTAAGATTGCCTCAGATAGGATCCTCAAGTTTAAAATATTCAATAACAGCAAAAAACTGAAGCTAACATTAAAGATGTACTATCACATAAATGAAGAGTCAATATAAAGAATGGAACAAAAGTAGAATAAATGGGAGTTAGGCTTTCAAAATCATACCTAGATTAAATAGAAAAACACATTTGAAATCTGTAAGGATACTTAGCAGTCACCACCCCCCCACCCCCCAGCCCGCCCCACAACACCGCCTCCCCATCACTGATTGCTTTTTAAGGCTTAACTACATTCAACCTATATGTGCTAGATATAATGCTGTGAACTACCACCAGGCAACAATGTTTTGACTATTTATCGCAATGTGCAAATTGTCATTCTCGACATTAAGGTGACAAGGCAATATTAATGCTCGTTTAGATATTAAAACATAAATGTAATGTGGAATAACATTTTTTATCTTGGTCGATACAAAATATTGAGGGGGAAGTGATCCAATTAATTTAAGTCGTAGGACAACACTGTATATCGTTACGTATTGTATACTACCAGCACCGTAGGTTAGACTCACACTAAATGAAGTCAATATAAATGGTGCTTTTCAATATATGCCAGGCAAAATGAACATTCGACACATGTTGGTGTGTATATGGACATTATTAAACACTATATTAAATGCATCGTTGCATATACTAAATTACTTGTGAGTTTTGTACACACTGCCACGTAGATTGGACATTTAAAGCTCCTTCCTTGAATCATTTTATTCCAAAGGGACAGATTGGATATTAAGATAAAATAATATTGCCGCAGCTGATAGACAACAAGCCATTGTGCATATAAATTGTAAAGACAGGAGGACCTGTCAGGTGAAAGGTGTTACATAGCAACATTCTAAGATGTTATAGTTTAAGTCAGGAGGATGAACATTATCAACTATTAGTATTTATCTAGTGTCTTTAATTTAGGAAATGTTCTGAGGCACTTTGCAAAATAGAGAAGGAAAAAAATAATAGAACTGACAAGTAACCAGATGTCTTCAGCCATGAAGGGAGCGATTAAAAGGTGCATGGTCAGGAAAATGGGTTTTGAGAAAATTTTTAAATTTAAGAGGAGAGCTAGAGAAGCTTCACTGAATAGGGACATGAAGAGTGTGCCGCCAATAATATAGTAAAGTGATGGGGTAGGGGTGGGGCTGCACAAAGAGCCAGAGTTAGAAGATCCATTGTAGTGGGAAGGAATATAAAAATGGAGAAGGTTGCTAAGATAGGATGGGCGGAGGCCACTAACAGATTGGAGACAAGGTTGAGGATTTCAGATTTAATGTGGTTGTGAAATTTGGAGCCAGTATGGGCCAGGGAGGAAGGGGGAAATCGGCGAGTGGTATTTAGTTTGGGACAGGATGTGTGTTGCTAAATTTAGGCCCATTTGGAGTTTATGGGAAGGTGAAAAGTGGAAGGCCAGCACAGAGACATTAAAGACATTGGCCTTGAATTTCTGGTGTCCCGCTTTGCTGGTATGAGTGCAGTGGAGCAGAACCCCTGGCTATCCTTGTCCTAGGATGAAGGATCTATCCCAGAAATCAGTCATTAGATCATTTGCATATCTGTGATAGGCTGCCTGGGCTCCAAGATCTCATCAACAGCACTCATTCCAGCTTGAGATGCTCCAGAGGTGCAAATAGGCTAAAGGAATTCATTTCCGCAGGGGCCACTCACTGGATGAAGTAATCAATTTTCCCCAGGATCAATTACACTACTCTAGTAAATAATAGGCTATCAAAAGGCTTCAAAAGGCCTCTTGCCTGGTCTTAACTGCTAGGTCTGGGGTTTAGGATAATTCATACTGTTCACAAGCAGCAGGTGAATATGGATAGATAAGAACTGATGACTTTCTAAACTGATGTTAGGCACAATACTTTGAAACTATTTTTACTAAATGTTGTATTTCCAACTTTTCCCAATCCCAGTGAAAAGTCACAAAACTGAAAAGTTAACTCTTCCTTTCTCTACAGGTGCTGCCAAACTGCTATGTATTTTCAATGTTTTCTGTTTTTTTCAGATTTCCAGCATCTGTAGCATTTTGCTTTAGCGTTAGTGTATAATTCACCATCACTTCTCTTCCAGGAACACCCATCTTGAAGATGTACTGCTCTTCTCTCCAACAGGATTTCCCTTTGACTCTTCTACCTTGTTCATCTTCATTGTTTTTTATTTTCCTTCTTGCGTCTGATCAGTATCTATCAAAGCTCACGTTCATAGCCACATCTTCTTCCTTAGCAACTGCCTCCAGCTCCGAATTATTCCTAATGTGTTCCAACTGATCCACCCTCCGTGCTTCAGACCCACCCGTGATTACAAAAACCATTGACTCTACTAAATCTGTTTCTCTCTGTATAGATACTGTCAGACTTGCTGAATATTTCCAGTCTTTCCTTACTAAAGGTGAGTTTTTTTTAAAACCTCACTTAATTTTATGTTTACCAGAATATCCAGATTCTGAAGATGTACTAATTATTTTATTGTTATGACCAAATATTATTTTTTCAACATTTTGTGGAGTTAGTAACATTTTTGACACTTTGGTCAGGATTGTCCCAGATTTTCACTAAGTGCACCAATGCCGGGTTTCACGCCATATCGTCCCAAATCCGTGGCATGACTTATGCATTCCCGCAAAACACACCATATTGATGGCCGGCAGGCTCTCATTCACCCGCCACACCATCACCTCACTGCTTCATTAAACCGGGCACCATATTTAAAGTCCAGCCGTGCGCACACATCTCAGTGCTTCCAAGCGACGACTACTAAGGGAAAGGCAAAAAAAATGCAGCCCCCAGGTTTAATGACATGTCACTGGAATACCTTTTGGATACCGTGGAGGCCTGCCGTGATGTCCTCTATGCCTGCTCTGGCCACAGGATGGGCAGCAGCATTACCAACCAGGCTTGAGAGGCGGTGGTCAGTGCCAATGCCCTATAACAGAGGACAGCCACCCAGTGCAAACTACAGGATGAATAGTCTCATCTATTCTCTTCTCATCACTCTCAACTCACACACTCACAAACCAATCACACATCCACAGAGATCTCACACCTCAAGGACAACACCACTAACTCTCACACACTATCACATATCCTCTCAAGCTCATATCCTCATCCCATCCATGGCTCTGCACACCACACAAACATTCCATGCAGTGCCATGCATCCTGCTCACACTTTCTCCATCTGTTTGCATACAGGGGAAGTTGGCTCACATCAGCAGGCACAAGTCCCAGGCCAGGGGTGGAATGGCCCACATTAGGCCCCTAACTCACTTTGAGGAGTGTGCCATCACGGTGACTGGTGAGGACATGGATTGTGCCTGCAGTGACAGTGAGGTCGGCGGTGAATAGCCACCTGAAGATCCTGCACCACATCATCCCTCCTTCAAAGTAACTGTGAGTGCTTTCTCCCCTGCTTTTGACTCTGCTGCCATGAACTAATTATCTCCACTTTGGTTCATAGGGAGCTCTGCCAAGGGACTGACATCCTCAGCCAGCCAGTCCCTCAGCTCCATCTAGTTCCTCATCTGCAGCCAAGCGGGCTCCTCCTCCAGTGAAGAGGTGGAAATAAGCAGCCTGGAAGACACGCCACTGCAGAGGGAGCAGCTGGCCCATGAGTGATTCTGGAGGGAAAAGTTTGTGTGTGACAGTGCCTTTCAGAGCCTTGTGCAATCACTCTCCCACGCATGGGGATCCTTCACGTTTCACACTCATCTCAATGTCTTGAATATTTTGAATGCTGCCTGTTGGGGTTCTCCTTTCAGTTGTCCATCTGAGCTGACTTGCATCTCCACCCACCCACTGATCACACTCCCATGCACCACCTGTACCCGCCCACCACGACTCTCGTTTCACTTTTGATTTGGACAGAGTCGTCTGGGTTTGGTTCTTTGTGCTCTTTCCCAACATTTCCCCTCCCCCAGTCACCCATTTCCTCTCCCCCATCACAATTGACCCCCTGGCATCACCTTCCACCTCTCCTCCGTTACCTATCAGCCACAACCTTTTTCTTTCGGGATGTCCAGGTCAACATGCAAGTTCCCTTCCTTCCTGAAAATCCCACCCCCATCCACATTCATCTCGCAGACCTCCTCTTTCCCACCCCCTGGGTCCGTGTCTGCCTCTGGGTGCCCACCAACCACCCTCGCCAACCCTTCTATCACTATCATTGAACCCACAACCTCCTACCCTACTGCCTTGCTCTCCCATCAGTCATTCTCACCCTTTCTCCATACCACACCCACCCTCAGTTCGCTCCCCAGGAGGCAGACATGAACCTATCCGACTCCTCTCCTGCACACTTACCGGACAACCCCCCCTTCCCCCCTCTGCACCTCTTCCCCACATCCGGACCCCTCCCCCCCTCTGGAATCCCTTCCCCCTACCCCGGAGTCCTTTCCAGTCCTCCCACGCACCCCCGTCCCCGCCCCCACTTAGTCCCTCCTCCTCCCGACTCCTTCCTCCAGCTTTACTTCTTCCTCCAGCCTCACTTCTTCCTCCAGCCTCACTCCTTCCCCCTTCCTGACTCCTTCCTCCACTCTTACTTCTTCCCCAAACCTTACTTCCTCCCCTCTCCACACCCCTTCCTCCGCCCCAGACACCCTCCCCTCTCTGCATTCATTCCCTTGCACCTTCCACCCCCACGCTTACACCCATCTCCCCAGTTGTGGTCTTCTCCCCTGTTAACCCCTCCTACCTCTTCCTCCCCCCCATCACCTTCCCTCCGACACCTTCATTCCCCTGCTCCCAACCGCCCCCCCATCCTGACACCTTCAATCCCCCATCTTGACAGCTTCATTTCCCCCTTCTAACCTACCCCCATCCTGGCACCTCTTTCTTTCCCAGCCGATCTTAGCTCTTCCTCTCCCAACCCCTCGACTATCATCCGCTGTAAGCATCAATGGTGACTTTCCAACTTCCGTGCGCTGCTTTGCAGCACAGCCAAGTCCATGAGGATCCACCCAGCATGCCATGGGCATTCCTCCAGTGTGTCGTCAGTGTCAGGCTCCAGCATCTTCTGATCCTCGGATGTCCGCGATGTGAGCAAAGCCCTGGCGGGTAAGTCCCGACCTCTGCATGTCACACTTGTCAAGATGTGTTCTACACTGGCATACTTTCCCACCGACGAAGGCGGACGATTCAGCGGGTGGGGGGAATGATTCCAGTGGGCAGGCCTAATCATGATATGCTAATGTACTACAATGAGGTTCCCGAAGTCTGATGGCAGAGAACAGGGCTGAGCAGACAATTGTGAACTGTTTTCACGCCATTGTGAACCTGATCGCTCCATATTGTCCACTCAGGCCGCCGAACATGCCCAACGCTGGTGGGCACAGAAAATCCCAGCCTTTGTTGTTTTTGTAGGACATAATGCCCATTCCTGTTTTCACAGTTGTGTGATTGGCTGTGTGAATTTACTTCTTGAATAAGCATCTTTATATTTGAAGAACAATTTTACCAAAACAAACAGCTGTTTCTATAAACTTAGCCTCTGTTTTGCATTCCTTACTATCACAACACATGATTTCTTGTTCATGAACCAAGTGCCTCATTCTGCCTCATTAGCTGTCACATTTGAATCGTTTGAATTACTATCTGATAGGGTGTCCTAACTGGTAAATTCAGATGTTACCTATTGGAATTTGCTGCATTGACACTTAATGCTTAAATGTATTTACTTTAATTTGTCTCTATTCCCATAGGCCACAATGTCACAATCCCTCATGTTATGTTATGCCTCTAACATAAAAAGCCTGGCTATTCTGAACTCAGTTGTGATCAATCCCATGTTCTACTTAAAGCCTTACTGTTAGGCAATGGTAATATAATCATAGAAGCATGCAACACGGTTGGGGGTGGGTGGGGCGGGGCATTTGGTCCATTATCCTTGTGACAACTTGCTGAAAGAAAGAAAATAGCCCCATTCCCCCACTCTTCCTTCAGACCTGCTTATGTACATATCAAATTTCCTTTAGAAAGTTACAATTGAGTCTGCTTCCACCACCCTTTAAGGCAATTCATTTCAGATAATAATAACTCCCTGAGTGGACAAAGAAGCCTAATCTTTTCCCTGAGTTTTATTTGCCACTTATCTTAAATCTGTCCCTTCAGAATGCTGATCCTGCTGCTGGTGGAAACAGTTTTTTCCTATCTATTCTATCTAAATCCTTCAAAAATTTTTAACACGTACAAAATCTCTCCTTGAACTTATTTGTTCTAAGGAAACCAATCCCAGCTTCTCTAGTCTCCCCCCACAACAAAAATCACTCATCCTTGGTCCTATTATGGTAAATGCCCTTTGCACCCCCACCAAGGCCTTGATCCTTTTTAAAATGAAGTGCCAGAATTTGACAATACTCTAGCTGAGGTCTTATGCAAGATTACCATAACTTCCCTCTTTATGTAAATGCCTCTATTTATAAACCAATGATCCCATATGCTTTGTCAGCTTGTTTTGCCACCTTCAAAAAATTTTGTTTGTGAACCTCCAGGATTCTCTGTTCCTGCACCCCCTTTAAAATGTTACAATTTAACTTACATTGCCTCTTTTTATTCTTTCTTCTGACTGCATCATTTCAACACTTCTCTATATAAAATTTCAACTACCATGTGCCTGCCCATTTCACCAGCCTGACCTGGGGAATGCTATTATGCTCCTCACTACATTTCCAAGCTTTGTGTCATTTGCAAACTTTGAAATCATATCTTATACACCCACGACCAGGTCATTGATATATATTGAAAAGAACAGTAGCCCTAATAAGCAGTATATGAGAACACCGCTGTACCCTTCCCTCCAGTCTGAAACAAACATTCACCACTACTCTCTGCTTTCTGTCTCTTAGCCAATGTTGTGTCCTTGCTGCCACTGCTCCTTTAATCTCATGGACTTCAATTTTCTGAACATGTCTATTACGTGGCACTTTATCAAAAGTCCCCTGAAAATCTTTTAGCCCAAAATCAACTGTACTACCTTCATCAGCCTTCTCCGTTATTTCATTGAAAAAATCAATTGATCAGACAGACATGCTGGCTATTGTTTATGTTCTTTCAAGTGACAATTCATTTGCCTCGGATTACTTTTTCTAAAAGCTTCGCTACCATCGATGTTAGGCTGACTGGCTGATAGTTACTTGGTTTATCTCTTTGCTATTATAATAAAGAACTTTTGTTAACAGCCCACTTTTAAAACTACAATACATACTTTTCTAGGTCCCAGATACAGTATCTATCTGAATTTGTTTGTTACTTAGTCACTGAAGCAAATCGTTAATTGTGACACTATCAACCTGTGCTGTGTGGAGATTGAGACTGAAACACCACAGAATGTAATTCCAAGACTAATAAAATCGTTTCTCCTCCACAAATCTTCCCAACAATTTACACAGCAGTATTTATTCTCAAATAGCTTTATGGTCTGAGTAACTTATCCACATTCTCCCTATGAATTGAAACTAAATGGCAAGGAGAGATACTGTATGATTAAACTTAAGTTTTTTTATAGATACCACTGAAGCTATTACAGTGATTTAGATTTGAACTATATTACCATGCAAATGACTAGGATTCTATTGGGTTCAGATAAAATTGCTGACCTTTTCAATGTTCATTTTGTTGCACTTTGCTAAGCAATCAATGCAAGCCTCATCATTTTTAAAGTTTTATGGCGTTGATCCCATAAAGTCACAAATACAGGCGACTGGCCCCTTGTCACGGTTAAATTCTACTTCATTAGCTGCACTGTCATAGCATATGTTCAATCAAGTTAATAAAAATCTTTAGAAACTGTGAGTAGATGCATGCTATTTCCAAACTGTTAATACAGCAATAGCTTACCTTTCAAAACAAATTAGCTGTTGGTGCCGTTCACATCTTCAATCAAGATCTTCATTTGTCTAAAAAAAATACACAATGCCTGAGGGTTACTTACACATGTCTTGTTTGCCTTCAAACTGTATTGACACTACTCTCACTTATGCAGGCTGCTGTAGCCCATGTTTCAGGGCCACGCAGTCTCACCATCTTACCAACACTGCAAGGTCAGTGCCTCCTTTTATCCCAGCATTCCTTTTTGTCTCATTTTATTGGGCAAATAAATTAGAAAAGTGTACAGCTGTCTTATTTGCCACATTTCTTCATTTGGGTGATTAACTGAATCTTTAAAAACAATTATATCAATTTATAGGGCTCGTCATGACCTCTTGAAAAACAGAGAAGAATCCAAACAGTGTGCTAGTCCATTGCACAGTAATTTGCTTTACACTTTAACCCAGTGACTGCACTTTGACCTCAGACGGACTCTTGCAACTTTCATTATCGGAACTGAAATATGTTTTATGATTTACCCAGCTGTTTTCTTTCCCAAAGGTGACCAGTTTATGCTTAAAGTCTCCCTCATGTTTCATAGACATATAATCTTCAAGGCCTCTGTTTGAAGCCCAAGTATCTCAGCTTAAAAACAGCTGTTACTTTCCGTGTTGATTATAGATTGGACAAATATTTGCCTCATTTTGAATACAGCCGGCTTTTATCCAGGGCTGAAAACAAAGCCAACTAATTCAAATTCTGTCCAGATTAGATTGATTGCACACAATCTACAGTATGTAAAACACACTACGGTGATGTACTTGAGGTTATATTGGAAAAGGAAAGGTATTATATCTACAATTTACTATCCAACTGCATTATCCAGTTGCACCCTGAATTAGGTCATTAAGCATTGCCATCTGAAATAAGTGATTTAATTAACCTGTGAGATTCTGTATTTTTCCTGTAAAATTTCAAAACAGCCTTTCTCAAAGGAAATGTAGCCTCTAAATAGATAGAGAGAAGGTGAAGCAGGGGGCTTGATCTGTTTCAGGTTTAGACAATATCACTGCGAAACATAAGGAAGCCGATGAACACTTTTCTTAGAAGACTCACATACTTTGAGCCCAAAATGTTATAACACTGGGCGTAATGTTTGAATCAAAAACAGCAGCAATTAAGAGTAACCACATATACAAGCAGTATAAAAGAGACTAATGCCTCATCCACCAGCGCCATGGATGCCTGTTCCTCAACTCTGCATGCTTCACCTAGTCCTACCTCATCACTATGACTTTCTATTGCCCTTTTATTGTACCTGTGTTGGTGTACTGTTCAAGTGCAGGTATTGACTCGTGGTACCAAGATGTATCATTGGAATGAACTTGATGTACTAGACAGGTTTTTTTTACTTGAAACAGATAACTTTATTACAGAGCTCTTTTAGAGGCTACATGCTTGAACCAGGTCCACAACTAGAAAGCTCCAGCCCCTCCCTCCCTCCCCCACCCCGGATTGCCTGCGCTTAGGGCTCATCTGTCAGAACAATCATGTGACCCTTAAAGGCAGAAGGAAAGGTTATATCTTCATTCACTACATTTTCTCCCCCTTTAGATTTTTTCACATTTCCTATTCACAAATATTTTAATCCATAATATACACATATAAACACAGGTCATCTAATTAAAGATTAAGGCCAGGATTTTCTGTGCCTGCTGGCATCAGGTGTTTTGGGTGGCATGAGCGGATAATACGGCCTGATTGGTTTCACGACGGTGTGAAACCAGTTCATGATTGTCCACTCAGCCCGCTGATGGTGGGCCGCATTCTCCACCATTGGACATTAGGAACCTCATTGTAATACATCAGCATATCATTATTAGGCCTGCATGCTGGACTCATTCCTCCACTGCTGGATTGTCCTTCCATGTCAGTGGGGAAACACATGGTTCACTTTAGCACATAAGAAATGTGCACTTGGCGGGCTGCACTTCAAGTGGGATTTCAAGGTTTTGGGGCCATGTCTTTTTTGCTGCAGTCCTGGGCTGGAAGTGCTGAGCGAGGCTGTACTTTAAATGTGGTGCCTGGTGTAATGAAGCAGCAAGGTGACGGCAATGCAGGCGAATTGGAGCCCACCTGCCATGGAAGTGGTGCGTTTCCTGGGAATACATAAATAATGTGACAGGTTTGGATGATACAGCGTGAAAACCTGTCATCAAGGCCAGCAGGTAAAATGTCGTTTTACTCGCCCGCTACCGCACTTAGTGCAAATGTGGGACGATTCTGCCCTAAGTCTCTGAGGCGGTTTCTAATTTGGTTAAAGTGACGCAGCAATACCACTTGAGATTCTTCCACTGGATCGACATGATCAGGACCTGCAGCAACAGGTACATCCTTAGAAAGTGGCAGTTCAGGATTAGGCAATTCAATAGAGGCATTAGGTATGTCTATTCTCGGTCGATCTGTAACCTCAGGGATTAAAGGTTCGATGTCAATTACAAGCGGAATAGCTGGTTGTTGGAATGTCTCTCTACTCCTAAGATGATCCACATGTTTTTGAACAATTCGGTCTTCCGCTTCCACTTGGAATGACTGCACTGAGTGCTGTCAGGGGCTGCATTTGAGTGCTTCAGTTGGAGTTTGGTGAGTGTGGGAGTTTTAAGGGTTAACTTAATTTAAGGGTTAATTTCTATCTACAGCCTTGTCTTTCTTTAATTAAGCAATTAACTAAAAGTTGCTGTTTGGGTTTGGAGAAGGAGAGTTTTAGTCAAACTTTAAAATGGGGCTCATTCAGGCTCTGCTTGCAGCTAATTAATTATCTAACTGGCTTAAAAAGGTTCTTAGAAGCTAGATTCAGGGAGCATAAAGCAGGCAACCTACAATGTTGTCTTGTCCGCACTGAGTGCTGTCTTGGGCTGCACCTGAGTGCTTCAGTTGGAGTTTGGTGGGTGAGTGTGTGAGTGAGGGAGGAAGTTTGGTGAAGAGGGAAGGAGGTGATCCTTTCATTTTCTACCTTTCCTCAGAAAGAAGAGCAGCGGCCTTGGAAGGTAGGTCTTGGTGTGTATTTCTAGAGTCCTTAATATTCTCTAAACTAAAACAAGTAAAAGTAAAGAGAATAGTTTAAGGGTAAGTCATGGTAGTGCAGCTCGGTCATGTGGAATGCTCCTCCTGTGCGATGTGGGAAGTCAGGGCAAGTGTCCATGGTGACCACATGTGCAGGAAGTGTCTCCAGCTGCAGCTACTTGAAATCCATGTTTCAGATCTGGAGCAGTGACTGGAATCACTGTGGAGCATCCACAGGACTGAGATCTTGTGGATAGCACATACAGTGAGGTGGTCATACCGCAGGTAAAGAGTGCACAGGCAGAAAGGGAATGGGTGACTGCCAGACAAATAAATGCAATAGGTAGGTAGTGCAGGAGTCCCCTGGATCCATCTCCCTCTCTAATAGATTTTTCATTTTAGATACTGCTGGGGGAAATAGTTTCTAAGGAGAATGCAATGAGAGCCAAGTCTGTGGCATCACTTATGGCTCAGCTGCACACTTGGGGGAGTAAAGTGAATGGTTGGGCAATAGTGATATGGGATTCTGTCATAAGGGTAACAGTTGGCTGTTGTTGCGGCTGCAAATGTGACACCAGGATGGTATGTTGTCTCCCTGGTGCCAGGGTCAAGGATGTCACTGAGCAGCTGCAGGACATTCTGAAGGGGGAGGATGAACAGCCAGAGGTTGTGATCCATATCGGTACCAACCACATAGGTAAAATGAGGGATCAGGTCCTAAAAGCAGAATATACGGAGTTAGGAAATAAATTAATAAGCAGGACTTTTAAGGTAGTAATCTCAGGATTACTCCCAGTGCCACATGCCAGCAAGATCAGGAATAGGAGAATAGATTGGATGAATACGTGGCAGGAGAGATAGTGTTGGAGGGAGGGATTTAGATTCCTGAGGCATTGGGACCAATTCTGGGGAAGATGGGAGCTGTACAAGCTGGATGGGTTGCACCCAAGCAGGACCGGGACCAACATCCTTGCAGGGGTATTCACTAGTACTATGGGGGAGGGTTTAAACTAGAGTGGCAGGGGGTTGTGAACCTGAATGGGGAAACACAAGAGAGGGAAACAAAGATAGAAATGAAAGACAGAAAAGTAAAAAGCAAAAGTCGAAGGCAAAGGAAACAGGGGCTAACAGTAAATAGGGCCATAGTACAAAAAAAATGTGTAAAAAGACAAGTCTAAAGGCATTGTATCTGAATGCAGGGAACATTTGCAATAAGGTAGATGAATTAATAGTGAAAATAGATGGAAACAGGTATGATAAGATTGTGATTACAGAGACATGGCTGCAGCGTGACCAAGGCTGGGAGCTGAATATCCAAGGGTACTCGATATTTAGGAAGAGCAGGCAAAAAGGAAAAGGAGGTGGCGTGGCAATTTTAGTTAAGGATGAAATCAGTGTAATAGTGAGAGAGGATATTGTCTCAGAAAATCTAGATATAGAATCAGTCTGGTTGGAGCTAAGAAGCAACAAGGGGTGGAAAACATTAGTGGGAGTTGTCTATAGGCCTCCAAACAGTAGTGGTAAAGCAGGGGATGGTATTAAACAGGAAATTAGAGATGCATGTGACAAGGGTGCTACAGTAATCATGGGTGACTTTAATGAGAGGGGATCTCATTTAAATGTAAAAAATTCTGACAGGGATGAAAAGACTGGATGAGGGCTGATATGGTTGAGGTATCTAGGACAAGGGGTCACAATCTCAAGATATGGGGTAGGCCATTTAGGACTGAGATGAGAAGCTGAACACATAGTTGCATGAGGAGTCGTCTGATAATTGAGAAGCAAATGTGAAAGTCAAGTTTCTAGAGTACTGTTGGATAACCTCTTAATTCCTGATTTGAAAGTTTGCATTGCTCTTTCTGCTAACCCATTTGATGAGGGATGATATGGTGCTATTTTATTATGCTTAATTCCACTTTAATTCATGAATCTCTGAAATTCTGTACCAGTAAAGACTCTACCATTCTCCAAAACAATGACTTCCAGTAGGCCATGTACACTAAAACATTGGTGCAGCTTTTTAATGGTTGCACACGATGTTGGTAATCTAACTTCATATACATCCATCCACTTAGAATGCGCATCAACGATCAATAAAATCATGGTACCCAAGAACGGTCCTACATAATCAATATGTGATCTAGCCCAGGGTTGACCAGGCCACTCTCACGGATGCAGTAGAACTGAAACAGGCAACTTCCATTGTTGCTGACAATAGGGACAGTGCTTGACCATGCTTTCAATGTCACTGTCTATGCCTAGTCACCAGACATAGCTTCATGAAAGCATCTCCATCTTCGATATGCCTGGAGGCGCACTGTGGAACTCTGTCAAGAGTGGTTCTCTTCCTTGTGAAGGAATGACGACTCTTGATCCCCTCAACAAGATTCCACCTTGACAACGTAACTCTATTTTACGAGCATAGAATGGTATTATCTCTTCAGGCACTTGTGAATTCGACCATCCTTGCAATACCAGGTCTCGGACTTTTGACAAAATTGGATCCCTGTTTGTCCAGTTCCTTACTTCAATCATGCACAAAGGCGAAGAGTCAAAGAAATTCAGCCAAAGCAGAAATTCTTGTGGGGGCGCTGAAGCATGTGAAATGCTATCTGGTAATGGAAGATGACTGAGTGTGCCTGCATTTGCAATATGCACACCTGGACGGTGCATGAAGGTGTATTCATACGCCGGTAAAATCAAAGCCCAATGTGGAATTCTTGCTGAGGCTACTGACAGAATGGTTTTTTCCTCACTAAATAAACCCCTTAATGGTTTATGGTCCGACACAATGGCGAAATGTCATCCATGCAAATATTGGTGGAATTTCTTCACTCTGGGTATTACTGATAAACCTTCCCTTTCTAGTGGTGAATAACCCTTCTTGGCTGCAGAGAGGGTTCTGGAGGCATAGCCTATTGGCCTTTCTGATCCATCTTCCATTCTGTGTGATAACATAGCTCCCAAGGAGACTCATCACAGGTTAATATTAATTCTTTTAATGGGTCATTATGTACTAATACGGGGAATGTATTAGATTCTTGACTTTCACAAAGGCTTCTTCTTGTTGCGAATTCTATGACCATTGGTGATTTTTTTTTCAATACCAAATGTAAAGGTGCTAACACTGTTAACAAGTTTGGCAAGAATAAATAATTATCCAAAAAAGATTTGAGTTCAATGACACTGGAGGAGAGGGCGCCTCTTTGATTGCACTTGGTGACCCAGGCAAGTGACTTCTGGTGCTTAGAATGCACATTTCTCTTTCTTTAATTGTACACCAGCTTCCATAAAACTTCTTAAAACCTCTTCTAGGTTGGCCAAATGTTTGGCTTCCATTGATCCTGTGATCAAGACATCATCTAGATATTCCACTACTCAGGGAAGTCCTTGTAATAGACTCTTCATGGTCCTTTGGAAGATTGCTCATGCAGATGATTCTCCAAAGGGTAGACACGTATATTGGTACAAGCCCTTACGCGTGTTGATCGTTACATATGCCCTAGGCATGCTACCCAGCTCTAGCTGTTGGTATGCATGGCTCACGTCCAGTTGGTATAGTATTTGCCTCCAGCTAGCTTTGCATAGAAATCTTCTATCCTCGGGATAGGATATTTATCTAGTTTGACTGCCTTGTTCATGGTTAATTTGTAGCCTCCACAAATGTGAATAGTTTGATCAGGTTTTATCACAGGCACTATGGGTCTACCCATTCTGAAAATTGGACTGGCTGGATAGTACCTAGCTTCTCTAAGTGACCCAATTCTACATCCACCTTCTCATTTAGAGCATAACGTACAGGTCTGGCCTTAAAGAACCGGGGTGTCACCTCCGAATTGACATATATTTTTGCTGTAAGCCTTTTATCTTTCCCAATTCACCACAAAATACGCTGTCATATTTCCTTAGCAGCTCAGAATTCCTCCTGTTCTCACTTTAAATATTTCTGACCAGTTGAACTTAATTTTTTTGTAATCAGTCGCGGCCTAGAAGACTCGGTCCTTCACCTGTCACTATGATCATTGGAAGCTGGGCTGCCTGTTGCCTATAGGACACAGATGCTGTAGCAAAGCCCTTTAGCTGTATTGACTCTCCAGTGTATGAATTCAGTTGAGCCATGGTTTTCTCCAGATTCAGTGGCTGGGTACCTTCATTTAGGTATTTAAATGTGTTTCCTCCCACCACTGTGGCTGAGGCTCCTGTATCTACCTCCATGACTAGAGGTTTCCCATTCACTTGGAGGGTGATGGTTATTGGTTCAGTTTTTACTGCTTTGACATTGTATAGGGAATAGATATTAGTATCAGCAGCTTCTGGTTCTGTTATATTGTGCAATTCAATCATCTTGTTCTGCTGCCTGAATGGCTATCTCGATTTCACCCTGCATTGCTTTATTGTGTGTTCTTTTTTGTGACAGTAATGGTATTCTGCCTCCTTAAATCTGCAGGTTTCCGGTACATGGTAATCCCCACATCTGTAACAGATTAACTTTGGGGTTGCTGCTGAAATGCTTCCACTGGCCTTTTCGTTTTTTGAGCAGCAGAGACTGTCTCCTGCTTTGCGTCTGTCTCTCTGGTTTTTGTGACATGCCCAGCGGTAGGTTCCCAGCCCAACTTAAGAATGGCACCATTTTGCACACTCTGTAAAGCCTTTGAGGCCCTCACAGCACTTTCCATGGCTAGCATATTTCCATGGTGCGCTTCAAATTGATCTTAATTTCTGCAAGTAAACGGCACTGAATGGCGTCATCGTGAACGCCACTGAATGCTGTGACAACCAACTGATCCCGCAACATGTCATTGAGTGTATCTCCGAAGTCGCAGTGCTCAGTCAACTGCTACAATGTCGCTATAAAAGTTCTGATGGACTCTCCCGGGGCCCTTACTCTTAAGTTAAACTTAAACCTCTGCATTATTACCGATGGCTTCGGCTGACAATGTGTCTTCACATGGTCTTCCAACTCACTGAAAGATTTAGAATTGGGCTCGTTCGGGGCTGTCAGACTGTGGATAAGGTTCTGTCTTGCTACCACAGACACCTAAAAGAATTGCTTTCTGCTTCTCCTCCGCAGTTATTTCATTCACTACAAAATAAAAACCTAGGCGCTCTACGTACTGGCACCTGTCATCCATGGACACGTCATAAGGGTCGATTCTGTCGAAGAGTGGCATGACTGGGGAGTATACTTTTCTTTCTTTCCTTAAGAACTGATGTACTCGCATTCAAAAGGCGAGGTGCAGTGTCTGGGCTATTTATCCTTGTCACCAAATGTAATGAACTTGGTGTACCGGATAGGTTTCTTACTTGAAACAGATAACTTTATTACAGAGCTCTTTAGAAGCCACATGCCTGAACCAGGTCCACGACTAGGAAGCTCCGGCCCCTCGGATTACCCGCGCTTAGGGCTCATTCATCAGTACAATCATGTGACCCCTAAAGGCAGTAGGAAAGGGTATACCTTCAATCACTACAATCGGAGTAAAGAACATTCTGATGAAGTATCATTCGGACTCGAAACGTCAACTGTGTTCCTCTCCGCAGATGCTGTCAGACCTGCTGAGTTTTTCCAGGTATTTTTGTTTTTGACCAAGTGTATACCAATTGCATTCAGTCAAGGGAGAAGATTACACAATAAGATGCAATCAACACCCTTGATCTCTGTAGCTGAATATGCTCAATTAGAGAATTGCTCCCTGCTGTTTCCAAGACCAGGTTTTCACAGCCCCTCCCGCCCAGTGGGATATTACGGTCCTGCCAAACTGAATGGAGATTTAAATGGCTCGCTGCATCTGCCGGGGGTAGACACGCTGTGGCAGGGCTATAAAGTCCTGGCCCAAGTTTGTTTTTTCCAACCATCGCTTTTTCCAATATATTTTTTGTCCCCTGCACATTTTTTCCATTTCTACTTCAGATATAGGTTGAAATTGTATATCATGTCAACTGTCATTTCCTTGTTATATTTCTTATAATTGCACAGATTTTCTGGGATTTATTTTTATTAATACATTTATGTAGAGGCCTGCTTGGATTTTGTCAGCTAAAATGAGTAAATTGTAGTTTTAGTTTTTCTAATTGCCCATTCAAATTACTACAGCAATACAACTTGTTGCATATTTTGGACATGCAGTAACGTTGGAAAGAAAATGTTAGTATTGCTTTGTGGTGCATAATGTATTGGTGAGGATTAATCACTCATTTTATATTTGAAAATCTGTGAAGCATAGAAAAAACATTAATAAGCAGTAATAAAACTGGGTGCAACTGTGAGATTACACTAGGGACATAGGAACTGAAAATCCACAAGGTTGGGATGTGTTTGCTGGACGCCTTGGCTGCTGACCCCTCCAAAGTATGCAGAGTTATGGAAAGGTCCCCAATTTAAATGTTAATGGTGGCTTTTTAGTTGCAGGTTTAGCTGTTGCACCGATTTGAGGAGTGCTTATTGGCTCCATTGTATTGGGGCAAATTCTTACTTAGTATTGCAAGACTTCTTCAGGTCTAGATTAAGACCCAGGTTTAGATCCTCATGTGGGTCCCACTTCTGTTATAAGTATGGCCAGCATGATTTATTTGTCTTGGAATACCAGCTGCTGGAGGATCCCAGGCTGGGGATAGGAGAGGTCCCTCCACAAGCCAATCCCCTTCTGATCCAGCTGAACTTGTAAATAAGGTTCTACGTACTCGCATATGCCAGTTCCCTCTAATACTGTCAGATGTGAGTGCCAGTTTAATTTTCAGGCTTTCTGTTACACTTCCAAAATTTTTCTGCTAGAAGCAATCTAGAAAGGCTTTCACAGTTCAGGATCATAATAGCCTGGAAGCAAGGGCACTTGCCACTGACTTCAAAGGATCCTCACAGAGAGATCCTCTCACTGTGCAGTGCCTTGCAGCATCCTTCAATGGGGATTCCCAGCATGGAGTTACAATGACATCATCAGGCTATCCAAGCAGCCAATCAAATTAAAGAATTCTCCGACAGTCAACCAGGAAATGAAAACCGCTAATCTCAAATCACTTAAAGAAAATTTACATATGGCAAAATAAAGGTTGGGACATTCACTTGGGGTGAAAGTAAAAGCTAAAATATCATGAAAAATCTTTTTAAAATTAACCTGCATAAATTTTTTAGCTTAAAAATCTTGTTAAGAAATTAATCTTTCAGGGTCAGATCTGTTGTTATGAATGTATGAATTAGGAGCAGGAGTAGGCCACTCGGCCCCTTGAGCCTGCTCTGCCATTCAATGAGATCATCATTGATCTAATTTTACCCTCAACTCCACATTCCTGCCTACCCCTGATAACCTTTCACCCCCCTCCTTATCAAGAATCTATCAGCCTCTCTGCCTCAACCACCTTTTGAGGAAGAGAGTTATCACGATACTTCTCATGAAGTATCAATTCTCATGAAGAGCAAAAATTTCTCCTCATCTCTGTCTTAAATGGGTGACCCCTTATTTTTAAACAATGACCACTAATTTTAGATTCTCCCACATGAGGAAACATCCTTTCCACATTAATGCTGTCAAGACCCCTCAGGATCTTATATGCTTCAATCAAGTTGACTTTTACTCTTCTCAACTCCAGTGGATACAAGTCTAGTCTGTCAAACCTTTCTTCATAAGACAACCTACCCATTCCAGATATTAATCTAGGAAATCTCCTCTGAACTGCTTCCAATGCATTTACATCTTTCATTAAATAAGGAGACCAATAATGCGCACAGTATTCCAGATGTGATCTCACCAAAGCCCACTATAAATGAAGCATAGCCTCCCTACTCTTGTATTCAATTTCCCTTTAATAAATGATAACATTCTATTAGCTTTGCTAATTACTTTTTGCACCTGCATACCGACGTTTTCTGATTCGTGCACTAGGATACTCAGATCCCTCTGCATCTCAGGAGTCTGCAATCTCTCAGAATTTAGACAATATGCTTTTTTATTCAATCTGCCAACATGAACAATTTCACATTTTACCTCAATATACTCCATTTGGCAGATCTTTGCTCACTCACCTGACCTATCTGTATCCTTTTGTAGCCTCCTTATGTCCTTTTCACAACTTTCCTACATATCTTTGTGTCACCAGCAAAATTAGCAACCATACCATCAGTCCCTTCATCCAAGTCATTTATATAAATTGTAAAAAGTTGAGACCCCAGCACTGATTCCTATGGCACACCACTTGTCACATCCTGCCAACCAGAAAAAGAACTATTTATGCCAACTTCCTGTTTACTATTAGCTAGCCAATCTTCTATCATGCCAATGTGTTACCTCCTACACCAAACTTTTATTTACTACAATAACCTCTGGTGCGGCACCTTACCAAATGTCTTCTGAAATTTTAAGTACAATACATCTACTGGTTCCCCTTTATCCACAACACGTTACTTCTTCAAAGAACTCCAATAAATTGGTTAAATATGATTTCCCCTTCATAAAGCCATGTTGCCTCTGCCTGATTACCTTGAATTTATCTAAGTGCCCTGTTATAACATCTTTCATAATAGCTTCTAACATTTTCCCAATGACAGATGTTAAGCTAACTGGTCTGTAGATTCCTGTTTTCTGTCTCCCTACCTTTTTGAGCAATGAAGTTACATTCACTATTCTCCAATCTAATGGAACCTTCCCCTGAGTCTAGGGAATTTTGGAAAATTAAAACCAACGCATCAACTATCTCACTAGCCATTTCTTTTAAGATCCTAAAATGAAGTCCATCAGGACCCGGAGAATTGTCAGACTGCAGCTCCAACAATTTACTCAGTACTACTTCCCTGTTGATTGAAATTTTCCTGAGTTCCTCGCTCCCTTCTTTTTCCTGATATACAGCCATTTCTGGTTAGTTGTATCCTCTATAGTGAAGAACAATGCAAAATACCTGTTCAATTAATCTGCCATTTCCTTATTTTTCATTATTAATTCCTCAGATTCACTTTATACAGGACCAATGCTTGATTTGTTAATCCTTTTCTTTTCTAAATATCTGTCGAACCCCTTACTATCTGCCTTTATATTTCTACCTAGCCTTCTCTTGTACTCCCTCTTTATTAATCTTTTAGTCATTCTTTGCTGTTTTTTATATTTTGTCCAATCTTCTGACCTGCCACTCCTTTTGCACAATTATATGCTTTTTCTTTAAATTTGATACTATCTTTAACTTTTTTAGTTAACCACAGATGGTGGGTCCTCTACCTGGAATTTTTCTTTCTCGTTGGAATGTATCTGTTCTGTGTATTCTGAAGTATCCCCTTAAATGTCTGTCACTGCATCTCTATTAACTTATCCCTTAAGCTAAATTGCCAGTTCACTTTCGCTAGTCCTGCTTTCATGCTCTCATAATTGCCCTTATTTAAGTTTAAAGTACTAGTCTTGGACCTATTCCTCATTCCCTCAAACTGAATGTAAAATTCAATCATATTATGATCACTGCTACCTAGGGGCGCTTTCACTATGAGGTCATTAATTAATCCTACCTCATTGAACAATATCAGGTCTAGTATAGCTTACTCCCTGGTTGGCTCCAGAATGTGCTGATCTAAGAAATTGTCCTGAAAACATTCTATGAATTCGTCATCTACGCAACCTTTGCCCACCTGATTTTTCCAGTCTATATGTAGATTAAAATTCCTCACGATAATCGCTGTGCCTTTCTGTCAAGCTCCCATTATTTCTTCTTTGATACCCTGACCTACTGTGTGATTACTGTTAGGGGGCCTGTACACCACTCCCACAAGTGACTTCTTGCTTTTATCATTCCTCACCTCTATCCAAACTGCTTCTATATCCTGGCTTCCTGAACTTAGGTCATCCCTCTCTATTGTGCTAATGTCGTCTTTAATTAACAGAGCCACCACTCCACCTTTTCCTAACTTCCTATCCTTCCTAAAAGTCATGTACCCTTCAATATGAAAGCCCCAATCTATGTCTTCCATGACTCTAATGGCTATCAGATGGTACTTATCGATCTCTATTTGAGCTATCAGTTCACCTGTTTTATTTTGAATGCTATGTGCATTCAGATATAGAGCCTTTAGTTTTATCCTTTTATCATTTTTGTAACCTCTAGCCTTAACTGTTGATTTATTCTGAGACTTGTACTCTCTGTCCCTTCCTGTCATGGTCTGTTTAACCTTTTCCTTTCTCTCTTGTATTTTCTCTAATCTTTAATATACCATATCTTCTCACATTTGATCTCTTTCCCCCACTATTTACTTTAATACCCTCTCTACGTTCCTAGTTATACAGTTAACAAGAACACTGGTCCCACCACGGTTCAGGTGTAGACCATCCCAATGGTACAGCCCCCATTTCCCCAGTACTAGTACCAATGCCTCACAAACCAAAATCCACTTCTCCTACACCAGTCTTTGAACCACACATTCATCTTTGCAATCTTATTTGCCCTGTGCCAATTTGCATGCAGCTCAGGTAATAATCCATAGATTATTACCTTTTGAGGTTCTGCTTCTTAATTTGCTGCCTAGGTCCTCATACTGACTATGCAGAAACTCTGTCCTTGTCCTGCCTTTTTCGTTGGTACCTACATGGATTATGACTTCTGGATCCTCCTACTCCCACTGTAAGTTCCTCTCCAGCCCTGAGCAGATATCCCAAATGCTGACACTGGGCAGGCAACACAGCCATCTGGACTCTTGCTCTTCACTGCAGAGAACAGTGTTTATCCCCCTCACTATGCTGTCCCCTATTACCATTACATTCCTCTTTGCTCCCCCGCCAGTCTGTTCATCTACCCTGCGGACCTCACTTTTGTCCACACAGGTTGCAAGCACCTCAAGCCTGCTTGACAGTTGCAAAGTTTGAGTCTCCTCCACTCCTGTCTGGTCGGTGCCTTTGCCTGCCTCAATCACTGTCATGAACCTATTCTAAGAGGTCTCCTGGAACAAAGTGAGTAGGAATTTCTCCCCCCTCCCCTATGTTGCCAAGTGTCTATAGATCAGCTTCCAGATCAATAATCCTGATCCGGAATTCCTCTAGCTGCTTACACTTTCTGTAGATATGGTTATCCTGGAATTGTCTTGGTGTTCACAAGCTTCCATATTCCACAGCTGCAGGATAACACCTGTCCTAGCATTCTTATTATGTTACTTAGTTAATTTAATTACTTTCTCAAGTAACTTAGAATAATTGCTACGCATATTAAAATTTACTGTGCTTATTAAATGATAGCACCATTTATTACTAAAAGTTAAAAGTGTCTTAAGAGGGTTTGCGTTTTAGATATTTATTTTAATCATTTTATTTTTATTTATTATATTGTAAAGCTCTAATACTTTCCATTTGTAGATCTCCCTTAACTCTGGAGCCCTAAGCTGGCTATGAATGCACTGTCCCTTATACCAAGCACTTACCGGCCAATCAACTTACTAGTTTCCTGTGATGTGACTGCTGTTTTTCTCAGTTTCTTCAGCAGCTAAAATGGTCCCTCCTCGCTGATTTTAAACACTGAAACTCCCGTCTCCCTCCTCGCTGATTTTAAACACTGAAGCTCCCGACTCCCTCCTCGCTGATGTTAAACAGTGAAATGCCTGACTCCCTGTACAATGCCCAATGCCTTGTACAATTGAAGCATAACCTCCCTACTTTTGTAATCCATTCTCCTCACAATAAACGATAACATTCTATTAGCTTTCCTAATTATTTGTTGTACCTGCATAATAACCTTTTGTGATTCATGCACTAGGACACCCAGGTCCCACTGAATCTCAGAGCTCTGCAATCTCTTATCATTTAGGTATAAGCTTCTTTTTTATTCTTCCTGCCAAAATGAACAATTTCACATTTACTCACATTATACTTCATCTGCCAGATCTTTGCTCAATCACTTAACCAATCTGTGTCACTTTGTAGTCTCCTTATGTCCTCTTCACAATTTACTTTCCTACCTATCTTTGTGTTGTCAGCAAATTTAGCAGCCATTCCTCCAGTCCCTTCACCCAAGTCATTTATATAAATTGTAAAAAGTTGAGGCCCCAGCACTAATCCCTGTGGCACACCACTCGTCATTTCCTGCCAACCAGAAAAAGACCCATTTATGTCAACTCTCTGCTTCCTGTTACCTAACCAACCTCCTATCCATGCCAATATGTTACCACCTACACCATGAGCTTTTATTTTCGCAATAATTTTTGATGTGGCACTTTATCAAATGCCTTCTGGAATTCTAAGTACAGTACATCCACCTGTTCCCCTTTATCTGCAGCACACGTGACTACATCAAGGAACTCCAATAAATTGTTTAAACATGATATCCCTTTTACAAAACCATGTTGATTCTGCCTGATTGCCTCGAATTTTTCTAAGTGACCTGTTATAAATCTTTAATAATAGCTTCTAACATTTTCCCTGTGACAGATGTTAGGCTAACTGGCCTATAGTTTCCTGCTTTCTATCTCCCTCCCTTTTTGAATAAATCTAATGGAACTTTCACCGAATCTAGGGAATTATAGAAAATTAAAACCAGTGCATCAACTATCCCACTAGCTAATTCTTTTGAGACCTTAGGGTGAAGTCCATCCGGACCTGGGGATTGTAATTTTCGTGAGTTCCTCCCTCCCTTCCATTTCCTGATTTACAGCTATTTTTGGGATGTTGCTTGTGTCCTCTATAGTGAAGACCAAAGCAAATTAGCTATTTAATTCGTCTGCCATCTCCCTACTTTCCATTATCAATTCCCCTCTATAAGACCAATGCTCACTTTGTTAACTCTTTTCTATAGAAGCTCTTAATATCTGTCTTTATATTACTAGCTAGCTTTCTCTCATACTATAATTTTTCCCTCCTTAATAATCTTTTTGTCATTCTTTGCTGTTCTTTATATTCTTTCCAATCTTCTGACCCATCTTGGCGTAATTATAAGCTTTTTCTTTTATACTTGATATTGGGCAGAATTTTCCGTTTGTTGGTCGGGCGGGCGGGCAGCCGATTGCCAATTAAGGCCCGCCCCGTGGGTAAGCGACTCCCGTGGGGGAAATTAGTTGCGGGGCCGGGCGGCCTCAGACTGCCGGTTCCAATGGGGAGCCGGCAGCCTATTTAAAGACTGGCCTGGCATCTTGCTTGAGGCAGTGCACCATGGCCACTCGGGGAGGGAGGGAGGGAGGTCTGAGTGGACAGCAGCATGAGCAGGAGGAAGGGGAGCAGGCTGCAGGAGAGGCTAACGGTGGGGGGGGTGGCACTGTGCCCCCTGATTTTCAGATACATGCCTTGCTGTCCTCCTGCAAGAGGCGTCTATCCGTCGGCACGTTCTGTATCCGGAGGATGGGATGAGGAGGGCCCCCCATGTCACCAGCCAGGCGTGGGAGGAGGTGGATGATGCTGTAAGCGCCCATGATGATGTGCAGCACTCTGGCACCCAGTGCAGAAAAAGATTCAATGATTTGCTGCGCTCTGGACGGGTGAGTACCATGTCATTCTTGGCCATTTGACCCAGAAGGCAGCTTTAGCCTTTGACCCCCCCAACATGTCTTGCTGTCGTTACTGCATAGGGCATCTGGTGCACGCTGGGCAAATGGGTACTGACCATGCTTACACCAGCCTTAGTGGTTGAGGAGAAGATGGGTTCTCCCCGCAGCATATGTTAGTGTGTGTGGTATTTGAGTAGTCCGGAGGCAACCTGCAGGGGAGGCCACCAGACACATACTCAGAACTCCAACACATGTCATATTGATGGTGATGAGATGGTCCAAGGGGTGCCTCAAGGTGTTTTGGCCGAGTGCCATCTGCTGGCATCGGCGCTGCACCTAGTTGTGCCTCCTTGCCATGGACGCTAAGACCTGTGTGCTATTCAAAGTGATGGACGCCGAATGTGTCCAAGGGGACCGTTGGGGGAGGGGGTTGGGAGCAGCCGTACTATCTTCTGGTGACTGATCACCAGTAGTGTGGACAGGAGCCACTGGAGGCCTCAGATGGGCCACTGTGGTTGGGGTGCGGTGTGCATGTGCAGAGTACATGATCAATCAGCCCCAATAAATCCTCTTCTCTGTTTTTCAAGCAAAAAGTTACCACAATGTCCTGGAGCACCAGAGGACTGGAGGTGGCTGCTCCCTCCTCCAGTGCCTCACCCCATTCGAGGAGCAGGCCATGGAGCTGGGCAGGATTCAGGAGGCCAGGGCGGCCGGGGGCAGCAAGGCTGGGGTCCGACAGGCAGGTATTTGAGGTCCACAGTCCCATCCACTCTGTCTGCCCACCATCCAACCCACTGATGGTTGCTGCAATCATTAATGCTGCAACAATGCTCATTCACAGACTGAGACATTCTGACGTGTGGGTCATACACAAAGGTTCCCGTCCCCTTGAGGATTTGCATCTCCACCGCCTTCCAAAGTCACCTTATCCCATTTGTAACCACTATCACCTTGGTCTCACATGCCATTGGATTGCTGCTGCACAGCCAAAGAATTATTCCATCTTAGTGGGTTTGGGACCTCCAGCTCCCTTTCAGCCAGTGCGCCCCACATTACTCTGTCCAAAAGGTCCTCAGCACCTCAGCTGTGAACCTCATGACACTCAACTTAGATAAATGCCACCACGTTACTCATCCCTGCGTCAAGGCTAAATGTTGCCTTCTGCCCTCCCGGTCTATGCCCCTCCTAACAGAATGAAGGCCAATAATGTGACCTCTCAATCTCCTGTGATCCACGGCAAATGTTGCAACTGTTTGTGATGATTCCTCAACCCCATAACTATCCAGGCCAGGATGCATCCAGGTCAGGTACCTCTGCACTCTCCCCATTCTTATGGTACATAACATGCCATGTGGCATTCCTGAGGCCATCTGACCAGCCTGTCTGCATGTGCGTTTAATGGTTGGGGCTCCTCTTGACTCTTTCCACCTCACCAATGTTTGTCTCCTTAGGGTCTTGAAGGGCGAGCGACTTATGAGGCTGGGGGGGAAAGGGATGAAAGGTTGAACTGAATGTACACTAACTGATGCAGTGTCCTTGTTGTTAATTTCAGCATCACCACCAGAGCGACCCGCACCTAGACACCGCAGCCCCCCCTCCACACATGAGCCCCAACAAGTGCAACTTGCGGCACATCATTTCAGCCATCCAGGCACCAGCGCAGGCACACACACCTTGGTGGGGAATTTACCATCGGCTAGTGTCCCGGGTCACAGTGGAGAGGGCACATCATAATCACTGGAGGAGATGGTAGGGACAGAGAGTGCCAATGGCTCCAGCAGCTGGAGGGCTGCAGGGAACAAGGCATATGCTGAGTCTGGCCCTGATGACATGCCTCTGGAGTTGTCCCCAATGTAGCAGCTGCAGGACAGGCGGCAGGAAGTGCATTTGCATCTGGCAGGGGTGCATGAGGGAATGTTTCAGTTGCTCTCTACAATGGAAGAGTCCAGGCAGAGTGCACGTGAAGGTTTGGCCCTCAGGGCAGAGCTTCAGGGTTCCTCCAATGAGATATTGGCGGCTCTCATAGAGATGGATTTCAATCGAATGGAACATTTTATGATTGGGATACGCTCTGACCTGCAAGCCCTCACAGTGGTACTGGCCACAGGTGGTATTCCCAACATGGGATATGTTGTGGACACCAAGCGTCGGCATTCGGTGCCCATGCATCTGCAGTGAGCAGGGAGGTCGAAAGGGGCCTCAGGTCAGCGCAGCAGCTGCCTGGGTGCTCCGGCTGAGGGCAGCAGCTCCTCCACCCCTCTGCCAGTCAACATTTCTTCCGTTGAGGCTGCGACAACTGGGGAGGTGACAGTTCTTGAACTGGCCACTCCCTGCCAGGCGGGGCCATCATAGGTTCCACGGGCCAGAGGACACCCGCCAAGGTCATCAAGGCCAACAGGACAGCAGAGTCAGCAGGCTGTCTCCCAAGCCACTTCGAGCAATGGGGTGGCACCTAGACATAGCACCTGAAAACATAAGCATAAGGCACGTTAGGCACTCCACGGGTATGTCACTGGTGATTTTGTGTTGGCCATAGAATTTTTCTTATTGTAATGGAGTGCTGTGTGCTTTTCTTTTGGACAGAATAAAGTCCACCTTTGTTACTATGGCTGAGGGTCTTTTGTTTGTGGTGTATTTTTCTTTTTCACATATTTATCATGAGTGTTTGAGTGGAAATTGATGTTTCTGTACTAAGCCTTTATTTGCAGCTGAACAGGTGGAAGATGTGGCACCTAAGTGCTGCATGTGGAAGTGCCAGGCAATGCTGGTCCTGCTGATCCATGTGTGTGGAGCTAGCTGAAGGTTCATTGGATTAAATTGTCTCGGGTGTCCCTGCCTCCTTGGTGTAAATGCAGGTCATCGTTCTGCCCCTCATCATCGCCCTGTTCTTCCTCATCCTCTGAGGCACTGCTGGATTCATCATGTGCAGCCTCATCCAGGGCGTCAAGGTCTTCATTGTCAATTGCATCCCCCCCTTTCCAGTGCCAGATTGTGCAGGGCTCAACAGGCTACCACTATTAGGGAGACGCGATCTGGTGGGTACTGGAGTGCGCCCCCTGAGCAGTCCAGGCAACGGAAGCGCATCTTGAGAAGACCGATGGCTCTCTCCACCACAGCCCTTGTGGTGCCCTGGCTCCTATTGTACCGCTGCTCAGCCTCTATTCTTGGATGGCGCAGAGGCGTCATGAGCCACCTTCGCAGGGGATAGCCCTTGTCACCCAGCAGCCAACCATTCAGCTGAGCTGGAGCACTGGAGAGCCCCGGCACCTGGGAGTATCTGAGGATGTAGGCATCACGAGAGCTGCCTGGGTACCTTGCACAGACTTGTAGAATCTGTATCCTGTAATCACACACTATCTGCACATTCATGGAGTGGAAGCCCTTCCTGTTGACGAAGGCACCGGGCTCACCTGCTGGCACTTTGATGGCCACATGTGTACAGTCTATTGCACCCTGGACATGGGGGAAGCCAGCAATGGCCGCGAAGCCTCTGGGTAACTGTGCCTGACTTGCCTGGTTGCAGCGTCTGTAACCTGCATGACACAGGTGTGGACAGCTGATTGGGAGACAATGTGAAGATCACCCACCGAGCCCTGGGAGGAGCCAGAGGCATAGCAGTGGAGGCCAACTGTGACCTTCAGAGCCACTGGCGTGAGGTGTCCAGCCACACAGTTAGGGGAGATCTCAGGGCTAATCATCTGACAGATATAGTTGACTGTCTCCCTTGAGAGTTGAAGCCTCCTTTGGCACTGCACCTCAGTCATATTGAGGTAGCTGCTTCGCTGCCTGTATACCCTGGCAGCAGGATAGTGGTGTCTGCTGTGGCCCCTTGCACCTTGGACAACCTCTTGGCCCTTCACCCCTGTGCCTGTGCCTGGCCTCCCAAAGGTGGCTCCCCTGGAGGTTGATTGTCCAGTCCTGGCCTCCTTCTTATTCTATCCCTCCCTTCTTCCTCAGGGGAGCTGCCTCCAGTGGAGGGGTTAGAACCCATACCCCCAGGCTAAATGGAGGCCTCTGGAAAGCTGCAGGCCCGAGAAAGATTACTGTCTGCAGACTGGTTTCAAAGTACACAAAAAGCTTGTGGAAATCGATGAGAACTGTTAACAATCACACAGACAACTTTTAAACACTTTCAGCAATTAAAACTTCATGTAAAACATGAACAACCCCTCTGAGTCCACATATCCCGACATTGCATTCGTTTTCTTAAAAAATCTCCTACCTTCTGCCCGTTGGTCCCGTGCGCCGACCCAAAGTTCGCATGGGCCCCTCAAAATCCTGGACAATTGGCAAGTTAAGGGCTTTAATAAGCCCTTCAATTAATGGCAGGCGAATGCCCCGCTGCTGAGCACACCCGCCGACCGAAATATCGCGATGCCCCGCGCTGATGTCGGCACCCTCGCGTGACATTTTAAGTGCTGACGTGTGGGCTCTGCCACCCGCACATCAGCCGGAAAATTCTGGCCATTGTCTTTAACTTTTTTAGTTAACCATGGATAGCGGGTCCTCCCCTTAGAATTTTTCTCTCTCATTGGAATGTATCTTTTCTGTGTATTCTGAAATATCCCTTTAAATATCTGCTGCTGAACTTTGATTGACATATCCCTTAACCTCATTTGCCAGTTCATTTTAGCTAGCTCTGCTTTCATGCCCTCATCATTGCTCTTATTTAAGTTTAAAATACTAGTTCTGGACGCACTCGTTTCTCCCTCAAAATGAATGTAAAATTCAATCATATTATGATCGCTGCTACTGAGGGGTGCCTTCATTAGGAGGTTATCAATTAATCCTATCTCGTTGCTCAATACTAGGCCTGCTCTCTGGTTGGCTCCAGAACATGCTGTTCTAAGAAACAATCTGGAAAACATTCTATGAACTCATCACTGCCACCTTTGCCCATCTGATTTTTCCAGTCTATATGTAGATTAAGATCCCCCATGGTAACTTTAATAATTCACCATCACCCACACTAGGCCATTCTACATAATTGAAATCGCCCCCAAAATCTGATGACTATACCTGCATTTATCATCATTACCCTCAATCCTGTTCTGAACCAGCTATTCATCCACCAACTCTTTTAAAAAGGTGGCAATCCATACAGGAGTGACAGTGTTAGCTGTGAGTCTATTCCAAAAATACAGCACTTCGTGGAGTAAAGTTTTCTCCATATTGCAAGTCTTACTTGTAGCTTATTAATCTGAACATGTGCCTTTAGTTTTATCCTCATGGGTTCATTAAATAATTTACTTGCATGACATTGCCCATTCTTCTTAGTATTCTAAAGATTCAAGCTCTGCGTCTCAATCTTTTTTCTCAAATAAGTTTGACTATAAATTCTGAAATTACACGTAATTTTTCTTTGAATTACCTTTTGAAGATTGCATCACAATACTTTCCAATTTACTTTATCAGTGATTTTACCAGTGATCTATAAAAGATTAGAAATATTCCTGCAATGCATTGCTGCACTTTTTTATACATTCATGGGACGTGAACATCACTAACAATACCAGCATTTATTACCCATCCCTACTTGGCCTTGAGAAGGTGGTGGTGAACCATGCAGACCATTTAAGTACACCCACAGTACTATTAGAACGCAAGTTGCAGGATTTCGACCCAGTATCAATATAGGAACAGCAATATATTTGCAAGTCGGGATGGTATGTGACTTTGAGGGGAACTTGCAGGTGGTAATGTTGTCAGGGCCCATAGCCTTTGCAGTATCCAATACTTTCAGCTGTTTTTTCATATCATGTGGAGTGAATCGAATGGGCTGAAGACTGGCATCTATGATGTCAGCGACCTTAGGAGGAGGCAGAGATGGATTATCCACTTGGCACTTCTGGCTGAAGATGGTGTCAAATGCTTCAGCCTTTTCTTTTTTACTAATGTGCTGGGCTCCCCCATCACTGAGGATGGGGATATGGAGCCTCCTCCTCTGGCTAGTTGTTTAATTGTCCACCACCATTCATAACTTGATGCGGCTGAACTACAGATCACTGATCTGATCTGTCAGTTGTGGGGCTTCCTCACCTCAAGGACTGTATGGTGATCGCTCCGACCAATCCTGTCATGGACAGGTGATGCTGCAGCAGGTAGATTGATGAGGATGAGGTCAAGCAGATTTTTTTCTCGTGTTGGTTTTCTTATCACTTCCCACAAGCCTAGTCTGGCAGCTTGGTCAGTAGTCTTGCTACCAAGCCACTCTTGGTGATGGACTTGGAAATCCCCACCCAGACTACACTTTGTGCTCTTGCTGCCTTCGATCTGTCTTCCAAGTGGTGGTCAACATGGAGGAGAACTGATTCATCAGCCAAGGGAGGGCAGTAGGTGGAGATTTTCTTACCCATGTTTGATCTGATGACATAAGACTTAATGGGGTTCAGAGCCAATGTAGAAGACTCACTGGGCCACTCCCTCCTGACTGCACATCACTGTGCCATCACCTCCTCAAGACATACACGGGGGTGATGATGGAAGCATCTGGGACATTGGCTATATGATATATTTTGGTGAGTATGACTACATCAGGCTGCTTGACTAGTATGTTGGACAGTTTTCCTTATTTTTGTACAAGTGCCCAGGTTTTTAGTGTGGAGGACTTTGCAAGGTTGACTGGTCAAGCTGTGTTTGGTCCTCTCTGGTGACCAGATCAATACTAGGTCATTTTTCCACTTTTATCCTGAGTTAATGTTTCTGTAGCAGTGTTAGTACAATTGAGTAGCATGCTAAGCCATTTCAGAGGGCAGTTAAAGAGTAAATCACCTTGCCGTGGGTCTGGAGTCATATGTAGTTCAGACTGGATCTAGGCAGCAGATTTCCTTCTCTGAAGGACATTAGTGAAGCAGATGGGTTTTTATGATAATCTAGTAGTTTCATGATCACCATTGCTAACCATTTTTTTCAGATTTATTAATTTCATTTAAATTCCCTCAACTGCCATGGTGGGATTTGAACTCATGTCTCTGGCTCATTAGTCTAGGCTGCTGCATCACAAGTCTACTCTACAGTTCCCAACTGCGTTGTTGCTAACAGTTCAACATTGACCCAATAATTTTGGTAAATAGTCAGTAATCACACCCAAATTGTTTTTATTCTCTATTATTCTATTAATGTGTGTGCCTTCATTAGATATTTACAATGGATGTTTCCTGTTCAAACACACATTAATATATGTTAAAATCCATCCACCATTCCATAGCTCATCCACTGAATTAACGTATATTTATTTAGATAACGAAAATCTCACTAATACAACAGCTTGTTACTTCGTTTGATGTTACTAGCATAGTTTACACACTTGCACATTGTTTTTTTAATAGTGTGGACAAGGGAACACAACAGGTCTCTCTGGAGCTCCACTAGTCACTGACCTTTGTTTCCATTTATCATCACTTTTTGTTTCTAAACTAATTTTCACTCCAGCTAGTTCATTTTTTTTAATTCCACGAACAGTAATTATTACTTAAGCCTTCTTCATCACTCACTTTAGTTATATCCTAAAAAAAAATCAACAGACTGTGCTGAGATAGGTTCCACTCTGGCAATGGATCTAAAGATCTCAATTTCTCCTATCTGTAATTTAAGGAGTCAATTCTAACTGTGTGATACACTAATGAGACACCATATAGATCAATATCACATGATCTTGCTCTCTCCTGTTGAAATTCATAGCAAGATGAAGCCACAATAAGTTGTTTTGTAATAAAATTAACATTTTCCTTACCTCAGCAGACTCTGTAAATATTCTATGTTAGCTCAATGAGATCATGAATATTATATGGTGGCAGTGAGTAAAGGAACAAGTATGAAAAAGCTTCTTCCATTACCGGAAGCTTTGAGCAGGTTTCAGGTATCCAACCAGGCAGAAGCGGGGCTGAATTGTGCTGAATATTTGATAGATATCGCGTCATGCTGGTCCTCGTGGTGAGGTCAAGCAGTGAGCAGGTCAGTATGCCAATGTATGCGATGGGTGGCTGTGCAGCCAATATCCTAGTCAGGTAAGGGATCGCTGAAGAAAAAGCTACATTATAAAAGCGCTAAATGTCTAACTCAATCTGTGAAAGAATACCATTGTCGCATGGGCTAAATTTAGCAAGTGTACCCAATGACAAGGGGAAAGTATTGTTACATTTAACAACATTCTCTCCAGATTGCAGAAAATTATTAATATGGCAGCTTAACAGATGAACTAATCAGGAACAGAATTGCTATTGGAGTCTTGGATGAAGCACTGTCCGACCACTTGCAGTCAAGAGATAATTTAAGCTTAACAAAAGCAATTCAACTGAGAAGAAATGCTGCTGCCAGGAAGCAAAATCAATCGGTGATTTGGGTTGACAGGGAGAATCATATCCCAAAAATGGTGAAATATGTTAAATTTAGAGAGGTGGCTGTACAAAAACGGGGGAGGCAGGAATAGGATCCATCAACTGTCCCAGCTAACTGTGATTGGTGTGACTGAAAAAAAACACAGGCATGAAAATTGTCCTGCCAAAGAGGCCAAGTGCTATTTTCACAGAAAGAAGGGTCACAGCAAGAAGTCTATAAAGAATAAGCAAAAAGAGAAGCCTCCAAACAGTGGCAACATCATGAAATAGAAGATATCAATGATATTGAGATGCCTTTCCTTGGAGAAATCCAGGAACCAAGCAGAAGCTACTAGAGTGCTGTTTCCAAGGAGAGGGAAACAAGACACACTTTGTGAGACACACATTGCAGCAGATTTGCTTCTTTCTGATGTTGAACTGTGGTTGGACAAAAATTCTCTTCACCCATCATGTAAAAAAACTATAGAGATCAGGAGGTACAGAACTCAAGGTTATTGGATAACTGAATGCAACCCTTCAATACAGAGAGAGAAAAATCACTGAAACTTTATATGTGATACTGAACCAAAGCTGTTCACTCTTTAGCAGGAAAGCCCAGGGCTGGGATTGGAAGACGGGATGGGGACAGGCAGTGGTGGAGGGTCCTGGATGGGCGTTGGTGTCGATGAGTTATTGGAGCTTGCGTTCCTTTGCACCTGAAAGAAAGAGACAAAGTTTCTTGTTGAGGCGTCGGATGAGACGAAGAATAAACTGAAACTGGGGGCACGAGCAGCTTAGAAATAGGGTGCGGCAGTGCCATGCACTGCCATATGAACACACTTGACCTCTCCCTCCAGCAGCCCCACCGCACCCTATTTCTAAGCTGTCCATGCCCCCAGTTTCATTTTATTCTTCGTCTCATCCGACGCCTCAACAAGAAACTTTGTCTCTTTCTTTCAGGTGCAAAGGAACGCAAGCTCCAATAACTCATCGAAACCAATGCCCATCCAGGACCCTCCACCCCTGCCTGCCCCTCTGTCCCCATCCCATCATTCAATCCCAGCCCTGGCCATGTACTCACCATACCCTCTGACCTTCCCCTCTCTGATGCTGAATGTTCAGTGCTCAGCAAAGGACTTAGTTTCATACCCTTGCGCCCTCATCTCAATGAATTTCAGGCTCGGCACGATGCTGAACTCTTCTTCCGCTGCCTTCGTCTCCATGCTCACTTCTTTGGGCAGGAGTCCTCTCCCCGTTCAACAGATCCTTTTACCCGCCTCCAATATTCTCCCTCCACCTGGACTCCTCCCTCTAGATTCTTACCTTTTCTTGATCTTTTCATTGAGAACTGTCGGCGTGACATTAGTCGTCTCAATTTCTCTGCTCCTCTCACCCACTCTAACCTGTCTCTCTCTGAACTTGCTGCATTCCGTTCTCTCAGGTCCAACCCTGACATTGCCATCAAACCTGCTGACAAGGGTGGTGCTGTTGTTGTCTGGTGCACTGACCTCTACCTCGCAGAGGCTGAGCATCAACTTGCAGACACTTCCTCCTAACTTTCCCTGGACCATGATCCCACCACTGAACATCAAGCCATTGTTTCCAGGACTGTTACTGACCTCATCTCCCCTGGAGATCTTCCTTCCACAGCTTCCAACCTGATAGTCTCCCAATCTCGGATGGCCCGCTTCTACCTCCTACCCAAAATCCACAAACAGGACTGTCCTGGCAGACCGATCGAGTCAGCCTGTTCCAGCCCCACGGAACTCATTTCTTGCTATCTTGACTCCATTCTTTCTCCCCTTGTCCAGTCCCTTCCCACCTACATCCGTGATTCCTCTGACATCGTCTATCATATCAACAATTTCCAGTTCTCTGGCCCCAGCCGCCTCCAATTCACCATGGATGTCCAATCCCTCTACACCTCCATCCTCCAACAGGATGGTCTGAGGGCTCTCAGCTTCTTCCTCGAACAGAGGCCCGACCAATCCCCATCCACCACTACTCTCCTCCGCCTGGCTAAACGTTCTCTCACTGAACAATTTCTCCTTAATCTCCTCTCATTTCCTCCAAATAAAAGGTGTGGCTGTGGGTACCTGCATGGGTCCCAGTTATGCCTGTCTCTTTATGGGGTATGTGGAACATTCCTTGTTCCAGTCCTACTCCGCCCCCCCCCAACTCTTTCTCCGGTACATGGATGATTACATCGGTGCCACTTCATGCTCTCGTCTAGACCCGGAAAATTTTATTAATTTTGCTTCAAATTTCCACCCCTCCATCATTTTCAGATGGTCCATCTCTGACACTTCCCTTCCCTTCCTTGACCTCTCTCAATTTCTGGTGATTGACTCTCCACCAATATTCATTACAAGCCTACCAACTCCCACAGCTACCTCCACTACAGCTCCTCACACCCCGCTTCCTGTAAGGACTTCATCCCATTCTTTCAGTTCCTTTGCCTCCATCGCATCTGTTCTGATGATGCCACTTTCAAAAACAGTTCCTCTGAAATGTCTTCCTTCTTCCTTAACCAAGGTTTTCCACCCACGGTGGTTGACAGGGCCCTCAACCATGTCCGGCCCACCTCCTGCACATCCGCCCTCACACCTTCCTCCCCCTCCCAGAACCATGATAGGGTGCCCCTTGTTCTCACTTATCACCCCACCAACCTCCGTATTCAAAGGATCATCCTCTGCCATTTCCACCAATTCCAGCATGATGCCACCAGCAAACACATCTTCCCTTCACACTCCCGGCAGCATTCTGCAGGGATCGTTCCCTCTGGGACACCCAGGTCCACTCCTTCATCACCCGCTATACCTCAACCCCCTCTCACGACACCTTCCCATGCAACTGCAGAAGGTGCAACACTTGCCCCTTACTTCCCCTCTCCTCACCATCCAAGGGCCCAAACACTCCCTTCAAGTGAAGCAGCATTTCACTTGCACTTCCCTCAATTTAGTCGACTGCATTCACTTCTCCCAGTGCGGTTTCCTCTACATTGGAGAGATCAAACGCAGACTGGGTGACCGCTTTGTGAAACACCTTCGGTCTGTCCGCAAGCATTACCCAGACCTCCCTGTCGTTTGCCATTTCAACACTCCACCCTGCTCTCATGCCCACATGTCCGTCCTTGGCCTGCTGCAATGTTCCAGTGAAGCTCATTGCAAACTGGAGGAACAGCACCTCATCTTCCGACTAAGCACTTTACAGCCTTCCGGACTGAATATTGAGCTCAACAATTTTAGATCATGAACTCTCTCCTCCATCCCCACCCCCTTTCCGATCCCCCTTTTCTCCAATAATTTATAAAGATTCTTTTCCCCACCTATTTCCATTATTTTTAAATGTATTTCCATCCATTGTTTTATCTCTACCTTTTAGCCTATTTTGATCCCTTCCCCCCACCCCACCCCCACTAGGGCTATCTGTACCTTGCTCGTCCTGCTTTCTACCCTTAATGTCACCTATTATCACATTCCTTAGATAATATCACCACCTTCAACACCTCTTTGTCCTTTTGTCTATGACATCTTTTGGTTATCTCCACCTATTACTGGCCTTCTATCCAACTCTACCTGTTCCACCCACCCCCCCCCCCCCCTTAAACCAGCTTATATTTCACCTCTTTTCTATCTTTCTTTAGTTCTGTTGAAGTGTCATACGGACTCGAAACATTAACCTTGTTCCTCTCTGCAGATGCTGTCAGACCTGCTGAGATTTTCCAGCTTTTTTTGTTTTTGTTCTGTACTGAATTACATCTGATTGGCATACAGGGATTGGAAAGCCAAGAAGATCAGCCTAAAAAAATCAGCTGCATTTCCACAGCTGTTCACAGGACTAAGAAACCTAATGACAGCATACCACATCACTCTCTCTCCTGAAACAAAGCCAGTGTGTCCATTCATACCCAGAAAAGTTCCACATCCACTCTTGCCAAAGGTAAAGAAGTACAATGACTCTAAGTTGAAGCTTGAGGTTATTTCACCTATAACAGAACCAACAAGCCGGTGCTTGGGGATGGTCCCAATGCCAAAACCCAATGGATCTATCAGAATTTACATAGATCTTACCCAGCTAAAAAAAAACTGTTGAACATGCAGTTCATCCTGTATCGTCTGTGGATGAAAGCCTTGTAAAATTGGGAAAGGGTTCAATCTTCATGAAGCTAGGTGTTTTTTTGGCAACTAGCCCTCGATGAAGAGTCTAAGGTTCTCACAGCCTTCATAACACTTTTTTGGAGGTTTTATTTCAACAAACTAATCTTCAGCATCACATCAGCACCAGAAATCTTCCAGAGGACAATGTCAAGTATCCTAGAAGGACTGGATGGACTCGTATGTCACATGAGTAATGTCTTGATCCATGGATTCACTCAGACAGAGCATGAGACTAGAATGTGGGCCGTGCTGAAAAGCCTACAGGAAGCAGGATTTACACTCAACAAAAAATGTACATTCTCACAGCCGACAGTCAAGTTCCTTGAACATATTGTGGATGCCTCTGGTGTCAGAGCTGATCCAAAGAAGACAAGAGCAATCGAGGAGCTTCCAGCTCCTTGGAAATGGCTGATCTCTAGAGATTTGTGGGTACGGTAAACCAAGTAAGAAAGTTCCTGCCCAACCCAGCTGTCGTCAGTGAGCCATTATGTCAGCTGTTACAAGACAATACATGGTGCTGGAAGGAAACACAGCAGGATTTTTTTCAGAAAATCATAAAGTTGCTGATATCACCTTATATTTTTACTCTCTATGATCCAGAGCTACCCATTATCATTGCTGCAGATGCATCTTCTACAGGATTGGGAGCTGTATTCTTTTGGATACAAACAGATGGAAAGTGTAGACCAGTTACTATGCAACCTATTCACTGACAGGCTGACCAGAGATAAATAGTGACAGAGAAGGAAGCATTAGGTTTTACATGGGCTTGTGAAAAGTTTGCAGGCTATATTCTTGGTCTCCACTTCAAGATAGAGACAGACCACACACCCTTCCTGAGACTCTTAAATTCTAAGGAGTTAGTAAAAATGCCTCCATGAGTATGATTCAGGCTGATGATGTTGAGGTTTGATGCAAAGAAAGAGTATGTTCCGGAAAAACAGCAGACCACAGCAGATGCTTTGTCCCATATCCCAGTGGCAAGGCCCAAATAAGGTGATGTGGCCTTTTTTGAAGACATAGAAACGTATGCATCGACAACAACCACAACTCTACCAGCAACAACTCAGTGACTAAATTTAATCAGAGATGCACAGGAATCTGATGAAGAATGTGCTCAGGTCAAAGAATACTGCATCAAAGGATGGCCAGCATACATGCCATACAATACCATTCTCAGACAGTACCATGAACAGAGAGGACGCCTCAGTGAGTTGATGATTTATTCATCTACAATGAGAGATTGATCAATCTGAGACTTGATATACTGCAATAATTGCACCAAGGACACCTGGGCATCACAAAATGTCAAGCCAGTGAAAGATATTCCGTTTGGTGGCTAGACCTCTCAGAGTCACTGGAAGAGATGATATCAAACTGTATTACTTGTGTTACTCATCTTCCTTCCCATCACAATCATGGGAATGTCCTGCGATAGAGCTCTTTGAACTCAGAGGCAAGATGTTCTTGATCATAGTAGACTACCACTCAAGATGAGTAGAAGTCAAGCAGCTTCAGGGTCACACTTCCGAAACAGTGATTACATCGCTGAAGGAGATATTCACAGCACCAGGAATACCAGGTGTTGAAATTTCAAACAATGGACCGCAGTTTTCCAATGAATACTTTAAAGGGTTCATGGCATCTTATGGGGCAGAATCTTCTGTTCGGCATGTGGGGGTGGGCCCCACACACCGATGTGTAAAATGACGCGGGGGGATGTTGGGCGTGCGTCTCGATAGCACCGCACGTCATTCCGATCTTTCGTTCAGTGGGTGTGCACTGGAGTTGGCTGCACGCCTGCTGAACTGTCAAAGGCCTGTTAAGACCATTAATAAAACAATTAACCCAATTGAGAAAGCTGCCTGTCCAACCTTAAGGTTGGTGGGCAGGTGAAGAGCCAGTCGGCCTTCACATTTTTCATGAAACCTCATCCACGAGCAGGATGAGATTTCATGAAGGTTTTATTAATTAAATATAATTTTTAATGAACATTCATAAGCATGTCTCAGCTCATGTGACACTGTCACATGAGGGGATATGTCTGAATAATTTTATCCTTTTATTTCTTCCAACTTTAAACCTGAACTTAATCTCCCTGAGGGTACTCCGTGCCTCAGGGAGATTTCTGAGCTCTTTCACATGCATGCATGAAAGAGCACAGGCCCCGACTCTCTCTCCTCCTCCTGCCTGCACAGGTACCTATTCCTTTGAGAACTACCAGGCGTGCGTCATGCTGGGCGGGCCTTAATTGGCCCACCCACGTAAAATGGCGGTGTGCAGCAGATCGCGGGCAGCAATTGGCTCCGTGCCTGCTCGTGCCCACTCCTGACCGGCCCCCCGATGGGGAGAAAATCCTCCGCATGGATTTGTCCATACTAGCAGCTCACCAAGATCCCCTTAAGTCAATGACAAAGCTGAACGAGGAGTGTGTACAGTGAAAGCATTGATTCATAGAATCATAGAAAGTATACAGCACAGAAAGTGGCCATTTGGCCCATCATGTCTGCACCAGCTAAAAGGTGAGCTACCCAGCCTAATTCCACTTTCCAGCATTTAGTCCAAAGTCCAGCAGGTTAGGGCACTTGAATTGCATATCCAGACACCTTTTAAAAGAGTTGAGGGTTTCTGCCTCTCTTACCCTTCAAGCAGTGAGTTTCAGACTCGTACTACCCTCTGGATGAAAAATCTTTTCCTCATTTCCCCTCTAAGTTTTCTACCAATCACTTTAAATCTATGTCCCTTAGTCACTGACCTCTTTTGTAAATAGGCCCTTCCCATCTACTCTAGGCCTCTCACAATTTTGTATATCTCAATCAAATCTCCCCTCAGCCTCCTCTGTTCCAAGGAGAACAACCACAGTCTATCCAATATTGCCTCATAGCTGTATTTTTTCAGTCCTGGCAACATCCTCGTAAATCTCCTCTGCACCCTCTTTAGTGCAATTAAATCCTTTCTGCAATGGGGTGACCAGTACTGCACACAATAGTCAAGTTGTGGCATAACTAATGATTTATACAGTTCAAGCGTAACCTCTCTTCTCTGATATTATGTACCTCGGCTAATGAAGGAAAGAATTCCATGTGGCTTCTTAACCACCTTATTCTGCTACTTTCATGGCTCTGTGGACATTCAGTCCAAGGTCCTTCACTTACTCCAAATCTCTCAGTATTCTTTCATTAATTGCATATTCCTTTGCCTTGTTTGACTTCCCCAAATGCATCACCTCACACTTCTCCAGGTTGAATTCCATTTGCCAATTTTCTGCTCACCTAACCAGTTCATTGATATCGTTTTGCAGTCTACAGCTATCCTCCTCACTATCAACCACGCAACCAATTTTTGTGTCATTTGCAAATCTCTCGATCATGTCCCCTATATTAACATCTAAATTGTTAAAGTATACCACAAAAAGGAGACTAAGCCCTGCAGTACCCCACTGGAAACAGCCTTCCAGTCGCAAAAACACTTTCAACAATTATTCTTTGTTTACTGCCACTGAGCCAGTTTTGCATCCAGCTAGCTACATTCCCCTGGATCCTATGGGCTTTTATTTTTTTAACCAGTCTGCCATGCGGCACCTTGTCAATAGCCTTGCTAAAATCCATGTAGACCAATATCAATCGCACTACCCTCATCAATTGTCCTTGTTACTTACTTTAAAAAATTCAATGAAGTCTGTCAGACACTATTCTCCCTTAACAAATCCATGCTATCGTTGATTAATCGGTGCCTTTATCCTGTCTCTCAGAATGGATTCCAATAATTTGCCCACTACCAAGGTTAGGCTGACAGGCCTGTAATTATTTGATCTATCTCTCACTCCATTTTTAAACAAAAGTACAATGTTAACAGTCCTTCAATCCTTCTGCACCACACCTATATCCAAGTGAGGGTTCCACTATTTCCTCTGTGGCTTCTTTTAACAGCCTAGGGTATGTTTCATCTAGTCCTGGTGATTTATCCACTTCCAAGGATGCTAGTCCCATTAATACTTCCTCTTTCCCTATGTTTATCCCATCCAATACTTCACAATCCTCCTCCTCAACTACAATATCTACATCATCACCCTCTTTTGTGAAGACAAGCGCAAAGTATTCATTAAGATCATGTGAAGAAGAATGATGATATCCAGCTTGCACTTCAGAGCTATTGTTCAACTGTGCTCCAAAATGGTTTAGCTCCATGTGAATTCAGAAAGAGAAGAAGACTGAGAACTGAACTCCCTACGTTCACACATGCACTCAAGCTGATGACTTGGACAAGGTGAGGGAGAAAGAGGATGAGTAGCATTCCAGCCAGATGTGGGACTCTGACAAAAGTCACAAAGCACACTACCCACCAGACCTCCAACCAGGAGAGCCAGCTTTGATCTGAGATCAAGCTTGTTATGGAATAATGGTTGAACAGACACCACCTCCAAGGACCTACCTCACTTAAACCGAAAATGGTACAGTGGAATGGAACAGATGTTCACTAGTTGCCACACAGAAGCAACCTCCTACACAGTCGAAGCATCCATCTACATAACTGAACAGACCAGAGATGCTGTGTTCATCGAGAGGTCCAAGTGATTACCACACTGGTGAACCCGAGTCATCTACAAATTCTCCTTCTGCACAGCAAAGCATGAGAGATTGCCCATAGGACTCAAATCCCTAATCTCCTCCAAAGGAGCAGAGGACCTGGTCGGGTAGACTTGTGAAATCGTCACAGCGGTTGTCCCTATAAACAAGAAATGAAAGGCAGAGACTTGAGGGGAGATGTAGTATAATGGGTAGAATCAGAGGCTTGCGGGGAGATGTAGTATAATGAGGAGAATCAGAGGCTTGGGGGGAGATGTACTGTAAAGGGTTAATTCTGACTGTGTGATACACTAATGAAACACAGTATACATCATCACAGGAAGTGATGCAGTGTTACATGATATTGCTTTCTTTTGTTGAACCTCAGGGCTAGATGAAGCCACTGTAAGTTGTTTCTTAATAAAGTTAACATTTTCCTTACCTCAGCAGACTCTGTAAATATTCTGTGTTAGCACAACGAGACCAAGAATATTATACTATCGATCTTGCTTGCTTCTTATTTCTCCTGGTTGGTCAAAGGGGATTGTAGTTTTAGCAGCATCCTGCAGCTGTTCTTTCATATGGTTGACCATCTAATTCACATAGACAGATCAAACACAAAATCTGGGGATAGAGAGGAAGAAAACTGCTTTTTGCCAGAGGTGAATTGATATTTTGGGAGTGCTTTATTTAAGCTTCCATCTGGAAAAGAAATTTCAAAAGGACTGCAAGGTCAGCCTGGACATTGGGTTTTTGCAGACCATGATCAAACCTAGTCTGTATGAAGACCTGCTCACCTGACTTTTCATTTTCTCTGATGCAAGAGAATCCTGAAATCGACAACCACTAACTGTGACACGAGAATATATGTTTACATTTAAGTCAATCAGCCAGACGACTGCATTGATGGTGACATTATAGACTTGAAACTCTGTTAAGTAACACATCCACTAATACCCTCCATACATTCACTTGTGCTGATGTCATTTACTTGCTTTTTAACTTACGTGAGTTTGTGCTAAAATTCAATAAATATTCTGACTATTTGAAAGAATCTGAAGATTTTATAATAGCAAGTTGATAACGAAATGCTGCCTGTTGTTTCAAGTGATTAACTAGTTGCCACTGCTCTGACAGCGAACAATCTGGATATTGTGAAGCAAGAAGATGCTTTGGGCGGAACCTTGTGGCGATGTTGGAGATCTCGACCACTTGCTGCCCCCATCATCTCTCCTCAGGAAGGCTTACTGCATCTTGTGCCACTCAGGGACTTGTCAAGCCAGTGGTGCGCTGTCCCCTGGGATCAAGGATCCCAGGGGCGGAGGCCCTGCCTGCCGAGAGCTGTCGGCCGATCAGAGGCCAGCACTCTTCTGTACTCAGGAAGGTGGTGGTTACTGCCAGTACTAAACCCACCCAAGGACTTGGATTGTGGAGGGACCCAGGCACAAGTAAGTGATGGTGGAAAGAGGGTTGCGGGGTCTGGGTCGCAGACAGAGGAGTGCAGGGAGGGGGCTCGTCAACAAGGGATTTCGTTCCTGATGCAGGGTCCCTTGATCAGGCAATGTCTGCCTTTGAAGAAGGGGCTCCTCCTCACTGGGAGCCCTCAAACAAATGTGCCAGGGTTTGCTTGCCCTGCTCCCCACATGGTGAGTCCCACATCCACTGCCTTTGTCTCTTGGTGTGATGTCTAGTAGAAGCAAAGGTGGTAAAGGTCCCAGTAAAGGGGATACCAAACAGCACCAGAAAATCCTCCAAGATAATCTGCAGGGAACCACTAAACCCACCATTTGCCACCTCGCTCATCATGCAGGCGTTAAAGGCATTTCCGGCCTCATTTATAAGGAAACTTGTGGAGTTCTCAAGGTCTTCTTGGAAAATATCATCCACTGCCAGGTTAATACCATGATGAAGCTCTTAAGTGGGCATTAATTGCAGACTGAATTGAGGTGGAGGCAGGATAATGGCAGGGCCCCTACCCGGCATCCTCCTGCACAGTTAAATCCACTCCACGTCTACTTTGTCTATCCCCTTTAGCATCTTATATAGCTCAATTAGATCTCCTCTCATCCTTCTAAACTCTAATGAGTATAGGCATAAATTGCTCAATCTCTCCTCATAAGACAAGCCCCGTATCTCTGCAATCAATCTAGTGAACCTCCTCTGAACTGCCTCCAATGCAACTACATCCTTCCTCAAGTAAGGGGACCAAAACTGTGCACAGTACTCCAGGTGCAGTCTCACCAATGCTTTGTACAGTTGCAACAACATTTCCCTATTTTTACACTCTATTCCTTTAGCAACAAATGCCAAACTTCCATTTGCCTTCCTTATTACCCGCTGTACCTGCATACTAACTTTCAGCGACTCATGCATGAGGACATCCAGATCCCTCTGCACTGAAACATTCTGAAGTTTCTCTCCATTTAAATAATAAGTCGCCTTTTTATTCTTCTGCCATTAAACTCCATCTGCCAAATTTTGGCCCATTCACCAAGGAACCACCAGCTCCCGCATCATGCAGCTACCACCACATCCCCTGGCCCTGCATCACTATTTTATTTAATTAGTTTTTCAATTTGTTGTTAAATTTCCAAATGGTCTTTAGTTTATCAATCTGTAAAATATTTCTCCTATTTACCTTTAATCTGAAAACAAGTTAGAATCGAGTTTCAACATGCACTTTTTAAAATCAACTGGAACTCGCTCTCTCTCTTGAGTTGAAGCTGAAATGTTAGGCCTCCGATCCTGGGTCCCAGTAGTCACCTTTAATCTGAAATCAACTTAGAATAGGTAGTTCAAACTTACAGTTACTTACCAAGCAATGAACTTACGGTTTTCCTGTGATGTCACTTTCTTTTCACTCGGCAACAGTGACTGCAGAGGACACTCTTCCCAGACTGCTTCACAGCGATGGTGACTGCAGAGGACATTCTTCCCAGACTGCATCCCGGCAACAGTGACTGCAGAGGACAGTCTTCCCAGTCGCTTTCCATTCTTCCCAGACTGCTTCACAGCGTTGGTGACTGCAGAGGAAATTCTTCCCAGACTGCATTCCGGCAACAGTGACTGCAGAGGACAGTCTTCCCAGTCGCTTTCCATTCTTCCCAGACTGCTTCACAGCGATGGTGACTGCAGAGGACATTCTTCCCAGACTGCATCCCGGCAACAGTGATTGCAGAGGACAGTCTTCCCAGACTCCCCAACCTATATCATAGAATCATAGGGTGGAATTTTCCGTGCCTGCTGATGGCGGGCTTGATCGGTCGTATGAGCAGACAATATGGCGAGAAAGCCAAAAATCAGTTTTATGATTTTGCGAAACCAGTTTGCGATCGTCCGCTCAGCTCTCTGATGGGGGGCCATGTTCCCCACAGTTGGATGTTGGAAATTGTAATACATCTGCATATCATTATAAAGTCTGCCCACTGGAATCATCTCCCCAAACTGGATCGTCCACCCACATCGGCGGGAAAACACGCTGGTGTAGAACACATCTTGACAATTGTGATGTGCAGAAGTCAGGACTTACCTGCCAGGGCCTTGCTCACATCACAGACATCCAAGGAGCAGAAGATGCTGGAGCCCGACAGCTTCTGTTGCCTGAAGGAATGTCCATAGCACGCTGGGTGGATGGTCATGGACATAACTCCCTGCGAAGCAGCTCACGGAAGATGGAAAGTTACCATTCAGAGTCTGCTGACAACGGATGATGATCAAGAGGGTGAAGTGGAAGGGCCAGCTGTGTCTGGGAGAGGAAGCTGTACTGAGGAGCAGGAGAAGGTACTCTAGGATCGACTAGCTGGGTAAGAGGTGTTGGGAGAGTGAGGATGGGAAAGGGGAACAAAGTTGTCGGGTGTGGATGGGGAGGTTTGGGGGGGGAAGGGACTATGGCGGAGGAGGGGTAACGGGAGAGAAGATGGCAACTGGGAAGGTAGGTGTGAGGGGGGCAGAAGGTGTGAGGGAAGGAGTTCAGAAGGCGGGGAAGGAGTGTGGAGAGGGGAGGGACTCCAGGGGAGGAAGTAGTAAGGGTGTCCGAAGGAGTCGGGAAGGGGGAAGGACTAAGGGTGGGGAGGGTTGGGAAGGACTAAGCCAGGGGAGTCCGGGGCTGGGGGTGGGGTGCGGGTAGGAGTTCTGGGATGGGAGGAGTTTTGGCGGAGGGGGAAAGGGAGTTCTGGTGGAGTGAGGAAAGAGTTCTGAGAGAGGGCAGGAGTTCTGGGGAGGGGAAGGAGTTGTGGCAGGGTGGGTAAAGAGTTCTGGGGGGGGCGAGGAAGGAGTTCTGGGGGGGTGAGGAAGGAGTTCTGGAGGAATAGAAAAGGGATTCTGGGGGCATGAGGAAGGAGTTCTGTGTTGGGGAGGAGTTCTGCGGGGGTGGGGGGGAAGGAGTTCTGGGGGTGGGGAAGGATTCCTGAGGGGGAGAAGGGGTTCCAAGGTGGTAAGGGGTTCTAAGGTAGGAAGGAGCACATGGAGGGGAATGTCCAGGAGAATGTGCAAGGGAGTCCATGACTGCCTCCTGGGAAGTGAACTAAGGGTGGGCATGATATGAGGCAATGGTGAGAATGACCAAGGGCAGAGTGAAGTGGTAGGGTGGGAGGGTGAGTGTTCGACAGTAGCGGTAGAAGGGATGGTGAGGGTGGTTGGCGGGGACACGGAAGCAGATACGGATTCTGGGGTGGGAATGAGGAGGTTGGGGAGGTTAATGTAGAAGGGGTGGGATTCTCAGGAAGGAAGGGAATGGGCATGTTCACCAGGACATCCTCGAAAGAAAAGGGTTGTGGTCACAGAGGGGAGGTGGAAGGTGATGCCAGGGGGGTGGACAGTGATGGGGGAAAGGAAGTGGGTGAATGCGGGAGGGGAAAGGATGAGGGAGTGAAAGATAAACTGCATTACCACCATGCTGGCTAAATTAAAAGTGAAACGAGTGTCATGGTGGGCGAGATCAGGTGCTGCATGGGAATGTGATCAGTGGGTGAGTGGAGATGCAGGTCAGCTCAGATGGTCAACTGAAAGCGAACCCCAGCAGGCAGCTGTATAAATGCTCAGGACATTGACATGAGTGTGCTACAGGACAGATCTGTGTTTGGGGAGCACACATGCACGCATGCATGCCTCTCCCTCCAGACATGCCAGCTGCATGCAGCTGCATGCCAGTGCGTGGGATGCAGTGGGAGGAGTTGCAAAGACTGTCAATGAAGCTGAAAAACACCATTACACATTATTCAGTGAAATTGCATATATTTCTAGATTGTAAAGTGACAAAATGTGTTCACCTGTGAAACCAACTGTGATCAGAATTTCCTAACTTTTGAACATTAGACTTCTAGTTGCTGCCCTGACATCTGCAGCTGGGATGGAGACAGCCTGTACAATGGTTGGCCCTGTTGCCTCTGATGCCTTTGGCATGGATCCCCTGGACAGCCAAGGCCTTGGAGGCCCCGGCTTGCACTGGCTGTCCTCCTGTGGGCCAGCTGCTCCCTCTGTGGTGACAGAAGATGAGGTTGAGGGCGTCACAGGCAAAGGGGACTTGGAGGGAGTGGGCAGCCTCTGAGAATCTTTAGTGGATGACCCAGGGGTGTTCAGCTGCTGCTCCTCCACCCTTCGGGTGCACAGGGGCCCCGGCCTCACTCCTTAGAGGGAAGGAACACCTGGAGGGACATTGAGGTGCCCTGTTTCCCTCTCGTGTTGCCAATGCAGGAACTCACCCATGGCTTTCACAGTAAAGTGCAGGTCTGCACACATCTCCACGTTCTGCTCGACTAGGGTCTCCATGGCATCTAGCATCCTCCTCGAGTAGACCTCCATATCAGCATATGTGGGCACCACTTCATCAGAGAACAGGTGGATGTGCTCCTTCAAGTCATGTGCCACTCTGTTGAGATCTTCCAACAGCTCTGTGTGATGTTCTCCCCCCTTCTGCTGACTCTCCAGGATGAGTTGGAACGCCAGATCCAGAGGATCATCATCTGACTTGGACCTCACAGATGCCTCTTCCCCAGCAGTTCTCCGAGTGCTGAGGAGCTTGGCTGAACCTGCCTCCTCCTGCTGCAGACACATGTCCGTGTGGTGACCACCAGATTGTGAAAACGAGCCTGCTCTAGATCTAGATCCAACAAGATCTCTGCTCTGGTACAGGGTGTGAGTAAGTGCCGTGACAGGCCTTCCAGGCTACTTATTTCCAGCTCTTCAATGGAGGAGGAGTCCTCCTGACTGGAGGTGAGGGCGTGGATGGAGCTGAGGGACTGGCTGGCTTAGGATGTCAGCCACTTGGCAGACCTTCCTCTGAACAAAAGTAGAGATAATTAGTGCATGGCAGCAGAGTCAAAAGCAGGAGAGAGAGCAGTCACATTTGCATTGAGAGAAGGATGATACAGCATCCTCACAAAGGTGTTCTTCGCCGACCTCACCATCACCACAGGCATGGTCCACATCCTCACCAGTCACTGCGATGGAACGCTCCTCAAAGTGAGTGAGGAGCCTAATGTGGGCCACTCCACCCCTGGTCTGGGACCTCTCCCTGCTGATGTGAGTCTGTTTCTCCTGTATGAAAGCAGATGGAGAGAGTGTGAGCAGGACACATGGGACTGTGTGGAATGTTTGTGTGGTGAGTGGAGACATGGACGGGATGAGGACATGAACTCCAGAGGATATGAGCCTGATGGAGATGTGAGAGTGTGTCTGAGAGTCAGTGGTGTTGTCCCTTGAGATGTGAGACCCCTGTGGATGTGTGATGGGTTTGAGAATGTGTGCGTTGAGACTGATGAGAAGAGTGACTTACCCTGGTGGAATGGAGGAGATCTTTCATCCTTTTGTGGCACTGAGTGACTGTCCTCTTTTGCAGGGCGTTGGTGCTGGCCACCGCTGCCAGCACCTCCCAAGCCGGATTGGTGATGTCGCTGCCCATCCTGTGGCCAGGGCAGGAGCAGAGGACATCATGGCAGGCCTTCACCATGTCCAAAAGATGCTCGAGGGATGCGTCATTAAACCTGGAGGCTGCAGCCTTTTTGCTTTTTGGGGCCATATCTTCTGTGCAGCAGTCGGAAGCACTGAGAGATATGTGCGCGGCTGCACTTTAACTATGTGCGCGGCTGCACTTTAACTATGCGCGCGCGGCTGCACTTTAAATATGGCACCTGGCATGACGAAGTGGTGAGATGATGGGTGGAGGGCAGATGAGAGCATTCAAAACATTGCTTTTTCCAGGAATGCATAATTAATGCGGCAGGATTGGCATGAGACAGCGTGAGAAGCTGCCAATGTGGCCAGCGGGTAAAATGTCGTTTTTCCCACCAGCTACTGCACTTAGTACAAATCTGGGATGATTCCACCTATAGACATTTACAGCACTGAAGCCCATTTGTCTTGTTGTGCCTGTGCTTCTCTTTGCAAGAGCAGTCACGCTTAGTCCCACATCCCTGATTTTTGTGTGTAACCCTGTAGATTTATCCTGAAAAAGTCCCCTTAAATTATTTATGGGGTCAGCTTCAATCACCTTTTCAGTTGGAGCATTCAAATCCTGACAATTCTGAGTGAAGGAAATCTGTCCTCATTCCCCAGTAGATCTTTTACCAGTGATTTTAAATCTGTCTCCTAGGGCAGAATTTTCTGCCTGTTGGGCGGACGCAGGTGTGGGAGAGGGTACGGGTGGGTGTGGACCTGATCAGTGCCTCTGATTGGGTCCGTGCTGCCATTTTATGTGGGCGGGCCTTAATTGGCCAGCCCGGCGTGACGCGCGCCCAGAAGCGCTGTGTGCTTCCTGTGCGGGCTGGTGGGGCGGTTCCCTGAGTTGGAAGTGTGCTCTTGCGCACATGCGTGCAAGAGTGCAGAAATCTCCCTGAGGCACAGAGGTGCCTCAAGGAGATAAGTTTTAAGGTTAAACAGTTTAATAAAGTGGTGAAAAAATTTTCATGACATGTCCCCTCATGTGAAACTGCCACATGAGCTGGGACACGTGCATTCATTTTAATAAAAATTTTTGTGAAAATTTAAAATCATTCATGGAACCTCATCCCGTCGGTGGATGAGGTTCCAGGAAAAATGAAAAGGCTGCCTGGGCTCTTCGCCTGCCCATCAATCTTGAGGTTGGACGGTAAACTCAGGCAATTGCTTAAGTGGCCTTTTAAGTGGCCTTAATAGGCCTTTGACAGTTCGGCGGGCACGCAGCCGACTTGGCTGTGCGCCCACCGAACTGAAAATCTAAATGATGTGCGGTGATATCGGGATGCACACTCAATGTCACCCCGTGTCATTTTATGCCTCGGCGAGCGGGCCCCGCCCCTGCTCGCCGAGCCGAAGATTCTGCCCCTAGTTACTGAGCCGCTTTCCAGAGAGAATATTTTTTTTTTCTCTTTATCAAGCCTTTTCAGTTTCTTGAAAACCTACATTAGGCCACCTCTAAACCTTTGTTCCAACGAGTACAGTGCTAACCTTTCCAACCTCTCCTCATCACTGATAACATATTATTAAATTCCCTTTGTACCTTTACTGAGGCCTTTACATATTTCCTCAAGTGTGGTGTCCAAAATTGTCCACAATACTCCAGCTGATGTCTAACTAGTGATTTATTAAGTTCTAGTACAATCTCTTTGCTTTTATATTCTATTCCTCTATTTATAAACTCAAATCTTTTTTTAAACCACATTATCAACTTGATCTGCCACCTTGAAGGGTATTTTGTGTTTTGACACCAAGGTTTATGCAGATCTAGACTCTTTAAAATTATACCGTTCATAGGATACTGTCTATGTGAATCCTCATTTCTCCACAATGAACACCATGGGTGGAATTTAATGCCCTCCCCTGTGGTGAGTTTGAGGATGGGAGGCATTTAATCAAGTGGTAGGGTGGTTGGTGGGGCACCACCAGCTTCCCACATCCACCCCAATTATGCCCGAGGCAGGAAGGCCTGTGGACAGCCTTTCCTCTCCACTGCCGCAAGCAGCCCTTAAGCAGACAATTAATGCCCACTTAAGCTTGCCTTGTGAGGAGCCTGACAAGCAAACCCATGTGGAGGCTCATAGGTTGGGGGGGGTGGGTGGGTCAGGGGGTGGTGTCCCTCATTCAAAGGCACTCAGTACCTGATCTAGGGATCTGGCATCAGGAAGGGTTGGAGGGGCCGTTGAGAGCCACAGCCCTCTCTGCTGACCTCCTCCACAACTCCACCTACCCTGTGACCTCCAGCTGTTGAACCCCCTCTCGCCATTGCTCATCTGTGTGTTTGGGTCAATCTACAATCCTAGGCCTTAGATGGGTGTTGTACCCACAGCAGCCACCATGCTGCCAGTCTCCGATTGGCTGGCAGCAGGAACTCCACTCTGGGGCCCATGACCTGCCTGTGGCCTGCCAAGTGCCTAATTGGCACTTAATTTGGCTGGTCTTCTCTAAAAGAGGAGACACAAGGCTCTTACTGGCTCTCCAACCAACTGGTGAGACCCCTGTCACCTGCATTAAATACCACCCCATCTACCATGTGCCGCTGGCCATTTCACCATCTCAAAGCCTATAGCTATCCTCATATCTATCTACCATTTTGCCAAGTTTTGTATCATTTACAAAGTTTATAATGCTGCTCCCTACACTTATGTCTAGCTCATTTATAAAAATTGAATAATAATGGAGGCGTACTGACCCTCGATCAAATTTACTGCAAATCAGTTCCTGGCCTGAAAAACATCCATCCACCACCCTTTGGTTCCTGTCACTGAACCAATTTTGTACACATAGTGCCATTTCCCTTTTAATCTTCAGCTTTCCACTTTCTTTCTGGGGTACTTAGTTAAATGCCTTTTGAAAGTCTATATATTTAACAAGTAATAAAGTAACTCGATCAACATTCTCTGTTACCTCATTAAACAATTCACTCAAGGTAATCAGACATGACTTGCTTTTAACAAATCCACACAGGTTCTCCTTAATTAGCCCATATCTTCACAAATTAAAGTTTAATTTGTTCCTGATAATGCTTTCCAAAAGTGTCCACACCAACAATGTTAGATTGACTAGTTTCTCATTTCATGGTTTATCGTTCTCCCTTTTCTAGAATTGTGATATAACATTATCAGTCCTCTGGTACTACTCCTGTATCCAATGAGGTTAGGAAGATTATGACCAATGCCTCTGCTATTTCTACTTCTGCTTTTTTCAGAAATCTAAGGTTGCACTTCATTTGGAGCAAGTGACTTACCAATTTGCAGTAAGACTAATCTTTCTGATATAAATAACATATGTTTAAGATCAGCAAGACAGCTATCTATATTGATCTTCAAAAAATATTTAAACTAATATGAATGTAGCAAAGTCATATTTTACAAATAACAAATAAGAAATGTGAAATTGTTTCAAAAGAAACAACTAAATGTTCTGTCACTAGTATTGTCATATTAACATTTGGCCATCACAAATAAAAAATATTTCACCTGCATTTTTCCATGCTCAAGTATGAGCAGAAAACATGCATGTTGTAAAGAGCATTTCTTTTTATTTCTGTTGGACTATGGATTAAAATTACAATGGCTGCAGTTTGAAAGGCATGTCTACTGGAACAGTGTGAGGGATATGTAGAATGTTGCTATCCTGGAACAAAGTGTGTCATGGTGCCGAGGAGGAGTTGGTCTAATGGGGAGCTGCCTGGCAACAACGTTCTAATTGGCTCCTGACCAGGTGACCAAGGTTTGTGGGAGAGCAGTGCAGCAGAATAGCTCCTAGCCTGAAAAGGGAAAAGACCTAAAACCTCCTGCTCCAATGTGTGTCAGATTCCAGTAATTCTACAGTAATATCTATTTTCTCCTCATATCTCTAATAAACTACCCTCTCTCTGAAAACCCCTGTCAAGAGGCAAATGGGAAAATCACTGTTAGAGACATTGAAAGGCAAGTTCTCAACTAATGAACTAAATACTGAAAGTGCTGGAATACCACCTCGTGTCATCTATACAAAACTGAAAGGAATTTGGAAGATATCAATCAAAATCAACCCATGGGATCCTGTAATCCGGAATTGGTCCTAGTGAGCTGTTTTATCCATCCTTAAAATCCATGTTTTTCTGTGTGTCTTATGTGTCTTGTATGTGTGTGTATAGTGATTTAAGAAGGGGTAGAGTTTAGGTTATAGTGTTAGAAATTAGCAGTTCATATTTCTTTCTTTTGCCACTGGTTAAGTACAATTTGTTCAATATCAGTTATTTACTTATTATGTTTACAAACCTGGTGCTCGCATTCTGTTAACCTAAGTTAAACAATTAGGTGGGTTGATCAAACTTTTCCATATCTGTCGTGGCTCGGGGAGCAGTGGGGCTTGGTATTGCAGTGTACTATCTGAGTTGAGCCGTGACAATGTAAAATGAAAACATGTCGAGTGAAAAGTACAAATTAATTCTGTTATATTGCAGTCAAATATTGAGTGTTTATAATAATGGAACAATTCTGCATCCATAGAATAGTTGGTTTATTAGAAATTTAGTGATAGCTGCTTGGAAAGTGCGGCTTCAATATTGACACAGATAATGACTTTGCTTCCTGCTAAATAATATAGAATTATAGTTTTGCTTAAAGCAAGAGACAGGAAGGCTATTATATAAAGCCCCAATTTTACTTTGAGGTGGGAGTTGCCCCTTCAAGTGTGCTCCACCATTCAATAATATCATGGCTAATCAGATTCTAGCCTTATCTCCACTTTTAACCTGTCCCCCAAAACTTTGACTCCATTGTAGGTCAAAAATCTGTCTAACTCAACGTTGAATATATTCAATGACCCAGCTCCACTGCTCTCTGGGGACGAGAAGTCCAAAGACTAGCCAACCTCTGAAGGAAGGAATTCCTCCTTATCTCAATCTTAAGGTGGGCGGAGGTAATGTTTTCACCTCTGTTTGTTAGTCTGTTTGTAGACAATATATCTCAAAAAATAATAGATAGATGTCGATGAAACTTGGTGCACAGGTAGGGTATGGCCTAAGGAAGAACTGATTAGTTTTTGGTAAAGATGCAGATCTGGATCTGGATCCTGGAAATTATTAAATGAATCATTAAAACTGGGAGAGAGGGTTAATTGACTTTTTGTTTAGAATTTTGTGTGGTGTTTTATTTAGAATGTTTTTGATTGTTTTAGAATATTGTGGATTGTCTCAGCTACTGTGGTGGAATTGTCACAGAGTTGTTGAATGTGAACAGAGGTTTCAGAGCAGGTTGTTGTATGTGGATTGACCTGAAGCATCCTAAAAAAAATTATCTTTGAAGTTACAGAGAATCAACCAGGCAGACAGCCTCAAGGAAGAGCTGTGTAATTGTAATAATGTTGAGTTGACACAGTGTGGTGGAGATATGCACTCTACTGAGTGCCCTCTTCACTTGTTCTTTGCTTTACATGTACGCTAACTTTTGTGATTCCATTGTAACACAGCTTTCTGCAGAGTCTCTCCATTTAAATAATATTTTGCTTTTCTATTCTTCCTGCCAAAGTGGACAACCTCACATTTTCCCATGTTATACTCCATCTGCAAAATTTCCCCCTACTTATGTAACCTATCTATATCCTTTTGCAGACAGTTTGTGGAAGCTGGCATAAGAGGGCAGGACCCATGATGAAGTCAGCATGAGGTCTACAGCCTTTTAACTTCCGGGCCTTAGGTCGGTGGGGGTAGGGTTTGGCCCAAGAGGGAGGAAAACTGTTAAATGACAGGATATTGGAAGTGAGTGAGAGGGAAGCTGAAGGAAAGTCAAGCAGGAGGAGTTGATAGCTTAGGCAGCTTTATGGAGAGTCACGGTCTTAAAAGTGAATGAGCAATGAGGAACTGTACTACTGTCCAGCAACCTGGAACACAACAGGCTTCTACACCCAGTTACACGGGCTAAACATGCCCCCTGTGCATTGTAATTAGTGAAATAAAGGGTGAAGGAGAGAAGTATTTTTAAATCATACAAGCACTGAGCTTTGCGTTATCATCTCCATAAGCCTATTCCATCAGGAAACTAAATCTAATAAAGGTGGATTTATTTTTAATCATTTTTCTTCATCTTTAAATGCTTACCCATTTTAATGACTGTAAAACTTAACCATTTAATGTAGGTATATCCATTGTATGCAGGATGTTTAATTAAAACTATGTTTTAGGATTATCAACAATTCCCATTAACATTCCATCCAAATTTCAACTGGTTTACAAATTATTTAACAGGAGTGAAGATATCAATGCCAAGCCACTCATTTAAGTCCTGGGAAGGGGCATTAGAATGGGCTATGGTGGGCTGGTGAACAATTAAGATTCCTGCTGAACCAGAGAAGCATTGCTGCTTTCCCTAGCTCCATAGGAAGTCATTTCCTGGAGCCGGCAGCTGTGGGGGGTGGGGTGGGTGGGGGGGTAGGTGGTGTTGGGGAGTGGTACTTTGAAGGTTCTTATCAGCAGGGCAGGCCTGACACATGCTCTGCTCATCACAAACTAAATTTTTGCTGAGGTCCTTCAGCAGACTTTAGGTCCCTAACTTACATATTAAAGGGGCTTAACATCTGTTTATAAAAAAGCGCCCCCTTAAATTTGGATCAACTCTGGCATAGTTTGGGCAGTAACATCAAGCACAGGCAGCTGTGCTGCTAAATTGATGGCTTTATGGCCAGGATTTTACAGATGGTGTGTGGGGCAGGCCCGACATGCCAGTGCGTAAAATGATATGCGATGATGTCGGGCATGCGTTCCGACGTCATTGCACCTTCTCGTAATGTTTCATTCGGCTGTGCACCTGCCGATAATTGATAGGCCTGTTAAGGCCATTAATGAAGTAATTAATTTCATGTTTACGCTGCCCGTCCAACCTTATGGTTGGCGGGCAGGTGAAAAGGCCAAGTGGCCTTTATGTTTTTTAGGAAACCTCATCCACGAGCGGGATGAGGTTTCCTAAAGTATTTATGAATTAAATTTTAAAAAATTTCTGAAAAATGAAAATACGTCACATCTCATGTGACACAACCGCATGAGGGGACATGTTTCTTTAAATTTTTATTCCATTTATTTTTTTTTAAAAAAGCGCTTCAATCTCCCTGAGGCAGCTTCCATGCCTCAGGGAGATTGAAGCGCTCCTTCGAGCACTAGACCCGACTCTTCCTCCTTCCCCCGCTCACACAGGTAGTGCTCAGTGCTACTGCTCATGTATTACACTGTAAAATGGCGGTGCGGAGCCGATCGTGGGCAGCGGTTGGCTCCGTGATCGCTCCCACCCGCTCCCGCTGAGCCCACCCAATGCAGGAAAAATTCAGGCCTATGTCTAGTTAATGAGTCTAAAGTTGCAACATGTGCCAATTTGTACTCCAGTGTGTACGTTGAACTGTTCACCAATGGTGTAACATCCTGGTCATATACCTTGCCAAAATATAGATTCTCTAGCTTATAGACTGAATAACTAATATAGCTGAATGGGATATTATGACATGATAATTTTTCCTAAGTGTTGCACAACTGATGAATTACTTTTGAAGTGCTATTATTGTCATTACACAGACAAGGACAGCAGTTAATTTGTTCACAACAAGACCGCACAAACAGTAAATTAATTCAATGATTGACTAATCTGTTTTCAGTGGCATTTGTTCAGGGAGGAACGTTGGCTAGGAGACATCAGGTGAACTCCCTACTCTTTGAATAATCACAGAATATCTATTTTGTCTCTGTGAGCTAACAGAATTTGCTAATGGACCCTTTTCCAGGAAGTGATACATCTGGCAATGCAGGATTCCCTCAGCACTGCAAATGAAGTGTAGGTGTAGACTGCAGGATGGATTTTTGTGGAGTGGGGCCAACCCTGGAGGCCTTTAAAAATAATAGGCAGGACATAGATGCAGAGGTCCTGGCCCCATTTTCAACAGTTCTCGCTTTTGCTGACAGGAGGAAGGGGCTGGGTGTGAATAGCATGGGGTGGGGAAACCTGGACTAAGCAGGGCTATTCAGAGTTAGTGCTGAGTTCAAACAGAACCCAATTTTGCAGTTTCAAGGACCCTAATCCGCAATGTGGGAGCCAGGATTTTATGGAGGAGGCGTAAACACTCCTGAAGGGAAAATAAGGCCTATGTGCCATGATCAAAGTGATTTAAATTCCAAGCCTTTAAAAATAAAAGAAAAGCCTGCAGCTTTCAGTTAAAGTATAAGAAAATGGATGCCTGCTGCTGGAGTGCATTAATTGACATGCCATCTGGTATAGCCTTAAAAAATCCATTAGCTGTTTGTTCTTGCAGTTTCATTAGACTTTATTGGCATTCCCATGGGTTGTTATTACAGCTGATCCCATTATGAGTGCTTGACTGAGTTTTAAAAGGTCCAAAAATACTTACCTCAGCGGGGGACTGAATTCACATCTTGTTCGATAGTTTTAAGAGGTTATTAAAGGATTAGCTGTCTTTGTTGTGGTTAGTGGGTAGAAGTTTGCTTTTACAACAGATTGACCACTTTAGGGGATTTAAATTTTATGAATGGGTTTCATGAATGAGAGATGTCTTTTCAGTTTCAAGTGTGTAAGTGTGAGAGCTCTCTTAGATTGTTAGACATTTAATCATATGGGTAGAGTACATGACTGCTGTAGTCTACCCATATGATTAATGGGTGAATGGCTTTGGAGGTGGCATGGAGAGTATGGGGGCTTAGGGTTGAGATGGGATACATGGGAGGCATGGAGGTGGTATGAGGAGTATGGAAGGAGGACTAGAGGGCCAAACAGCCTTTTGTACTACTGGGCCAAATTCTCAGAGAACCAAACCAGGCCTTCTAACCTGCCCACCTTGGCACTTTCCAATCTCTAAATTGCCTCAGGAGGTAGCAGGCCTGGCTTCATCCTGCCCCCACCTCCCTGGAACAAAACTATGGCTGGTAGCGACTCTTTTAAAGAAGATAGGTCTGCCAAGTTGGGAAATTTCCTGAATCAAGCTTCCCACTTTGACGACAAAAATCTGGTTTTATGCAAATCCTGATAAAGGTTTCATTCCAATCTCAGCCAGAATTGCAACAGTGACACTAAAATTGGTCAGAGTTATTGGCCTATGGAGGGGACAAAGTCACCCAGGGTTCCTGTTCCTGATCACTAGCCAGTGAGTTTGCTGCGAAGTGTACATTTGTGGATATTGGATGAGTCAGTATTGACTGTAATTCCTCATGCTCAAGAGACTGCCATCGCTTGCCATTTAGGCTCACAGATGAATGAAGTGAAATTGTACTCTTTGATATCAACAAACTTGATATTAAAACAAACAGGTGAAACCCCTTTTCTATTTAACAATAGTATTAACCTGTTTACTTCAAACATATCAATGCTTTTGTTAAATTGACAGGATTTCATATTAACACAACATGGCATCCTAATGTCAGCTGTGACTCATTGCTATCCCTTGGATGAAATAATAAAATAACACCCCACCTGCCCTCTCTAAACCATCATCGTCTTGAGGAGCAGAAGTTCTCCTTGATGTCCTTGCAATATTTATCCTTCAACTAAGATCACTAAAACTGATGATCTGATCATTATCACTGCTGATTGTGGGACCTTGCTGTGTAAAAATTGGCTGTAGCATTTTCTACATTACCATAGTGACTATACTTCAGAAGTACTTCATCAGCATTAAGGTGCTTTAGGGTATCCTGAGGTTGTGAAAGGCACTGTATAATTATAAGATTTTCTCGCTATCTGCTTCAAATGGTAATATTACAGTATGCAATTTCACCCAAGCAGGTTGACCACTTAGACACTGGAGGGTAGGCAGCACACATCCCAGAATAAAGCCACTGCCTGCAGCTTAGGAGAAGAATTGAAGAAAGTTTTGAAGGGAAAAGGATACTGTAACTTTGGAATGGAAATAAATTGGGGATTTAGGAGAGCATTGTTTAGAATTCTTATGTGCACAGAACATGAAACTGAGGCTGGTAAATTGGTCCTATTAAGTACAACTGAATGGACCGAATCAGATTTATTTCTAGATCAAGCAATTTTCATATATCATTTCTTTCACAGAAATTTATATGATCGTGCCCTCAGCTGCAAAAGCTGCTCTCAAGTGCTTTAAGACCTTTTTTTTTATCTCTCTCTGGTGAAATATTGTAGTAGTTCAGCGCAAATTGATTTAAGGTTGAAATAATAAAGCCATATCAGAAGGGCACTTATCCTGTTTCCTGGAAGCTTTACAATGAGCTGGTTAAGCCTACTGCCTCAACATTCAAACTGTTTCAATTAAAAACTGTTCTCATTTTATAGCCCAGAATTAAAGCAGTTTACTGTCCGATAAAAACTAATTGGAAAAGTAAAGATTGTTGAAAAAAATATGAATAAGAGTATAATAGCAATCATAATAATAATCTATGTAGCAAATTAAAATTGTACATTTAGTCATCACCACATTTTAATACTGATGATATTACAAAATCTGTTATATTTTCTGACTGGGATGATTGGACTATTCAGAAAACATTTTACTATAACACAGGACAATGTTGTGATGCTTGGTTGCCATAGGGCTGCTGTACATTGGGTGATGGCACCTCACAATGAAGTTTGAAGCCTGCCCAAAGCCCCATGCACATAGCATGGAATAATATGCCCCTCACACACCTGTTAAATTAAGAGCATGCTCACATATTGTGCATTAGGCTCACCGAGATCCCTGATAAAAGTAAATGCCAGCTAAGCTCTATAATATACTCAGGAAGCCTAAACAGAGTTCCAGACATCTACTACCTTTGAGAGGCTTCTACCCTCAAATCAGATCTTGGTGTTAAAAGTTAAAATTGTTACTTTGCTAATTTATGTTAGCTGTTTGTTTGTCATTATTGGTGTTCTAGGAGAATATAAATAACGAGAAGTAATTAAATCCATATTGAGAACATGTTACTTGTGCCAGTTTCTTAGGGATTGGTCATTTTCTCCTGCTTTGTCTTGTTGTCCATTCTCTATTTACAGGTTTTGAAGGAGGAGCTGGAGGGTCACAGGAGGCATGCAACATAGATGTGATTTCATGTCAGATCATCAGTTAGCAGTTCTTAAAAGGTGAGCCAGGCACAGAAGCAGACTTTCAGATGAAGCCTGTATCTGGAAACTACAGGTTCCTGAGGAGGCTGTCATTGAACTTTCCACACTCCCACAGCCAGACATGCAAACCAATTTAACCACTAAAATGGTTCTATCTGCACCAGTGAAGATGGCATTAGCCTTGAATCTTTAAGTTTTAGGATAATTTTAAGTAACCACAGCAGCCTTACATCAGGGTCTCTGAGAAAAACCCTGAAAATCCAGCAACTACTATGATTTGCCTCATAGCAAAAGGACTGTCAGAGCACCAAACATTTTTATAGATTACTAATTGTCATGGATCCTCACAGTGTATGGCACAAGAGTAATGTTACCTGGTGTTTACCATTTGGCAAATTGGATGGAGAGTGTTATTCCCATTCTCTGCACTTTCACTAGCTGTACAGCTTTAAGAGTTAGTAGTAGCTCTTTCGTAACTGTTGGCCCTTAATTCCTGTCTCCTTGCCATTTTGTACTCCAATCACTCAATGCTCTGTGAATGGGAGAAACATACTTATATTCAAATAAACTGATCTTCTTTTACAGCGCAATGTCAGCTAATTTCATTACTGGCACATACAGTCCCTGAGGCACAGTTGCCATTTGTATTATAGGCTCCAAAGCTTTTCACAAACTTATTTCATATCTTTGGCTCACTCTGAGCAATGACATGAGGCCCACCAGGATATTTAAATTTTCTTAAATCTGATTTTTTACATTGGGATCTCCTTCTGTTCCCACCTAGAATTAATGCAAAGTCTTACATGCCTCAGGTATTTCTTAACAGTGTAAGAACACCACCATATAGTGTTCTCATGTTAATGGGGTTTCACAGAGTCCTAGCACTAAATAAGATTATGATAAAATTGTATACATACAGCAATCATTTAATCATGATGGTCAGAAAATCACATAAGTGAAACAAAGCAGTAAACGGAACCAACATAATTACTCAAATTGGATCAAAAATTGTAAATATCTGTTACAATAACTTTTTAAATAAAACTATGGCCTAATAATAAATTCTACAATAGTTCATGAATTGTCAAATACAGGAGAGAATTTCCCCCCCATTGGTGGGATTGTGTGGGGGCGGGGGCGGGCCTGATTGGCGCCCCTGATCAGGTCTGCGGGCCAATTAAGGCACGCCTAGCATGACATGCACCCGGAAGTGCTGTGCGCTCCCTGTGTTGGTGGGGGGGAGGGGAGTTCCTTGAGTCAGTTAGGAATGCGCTCTTTCACGCATTCACACGAAAGAGCACAGAAATCTCCCTGAGGCACAGAGGAGATAAGTTTTAAGTTTTAAAAATTTTAATAAAGAAAAAAAAAATTAAGACATGTCCCCTCATGTGACAGTGTCACATGAGCTGGGACATGTCAATGAACTTTAACGGAAAAATGTATTTAATTTATAAACCCTTCATGAAAGCTCATCCCGCCCGTGGGTGAGGTTCCATGAAAAATGCGAAGGCCACTTGGGCTCTTTGCCTGCCCGCCAACCTTAAGTTTGGACGGACTGCTTTCTCAATAGGGTTAATTAGTTAACTAATGGCCTTTGACAGTGCGGTGGGCATGCAGCCGAGTCGACTGCACACCCGCCAAACTGAAAATCTAAGTGACTTGCGGTGACGTCAGGGTGCACGCCCAACGTCACCCTGTGTCATTTTACGCCTCGGTGAGCAGGCCCCGCCCCGCTTGCTGAGCCGAAAATTCTCCCCATAAGGTTTGTTTTGCAGATTTAACAAATCATAATGTTATTGGCTGCACATGTGCAGTTGTCAGCCATACTTTCTCAATGTGATTTTTTTGTTGTCAAGCAGATGCTGACCATTAATAGCGATGATGTTATTTCTCAATAATCTTTCTTCACCTGAACTTTGGCTTTCAAAAGGATATTGGATAATTATATGAGGAGAAAATAAAAATCAGAGCTACGGGGAAAAGACAGGGGAGTGGAACCTGCTGAGTTGCTTGTGCAGGGAATCAGGGCAGGCACATCAGGCCAAATGGCCTCTTTTTGTGGTGTAATTTCTGTTTTCAAACCACATGCATATCCAGCTGAATTTCAGAGCACTCAATTTTCAATGGTGAGTGGGGAGCAGAAGGAAAGATGCTGCACAGTAGTGGTGTGAGTTAGAGGGGTACCCAAAGTCCTTAGTTAGGAGTGTGGCTGAGGCAATATGGAGAGAGTGTGTGGGTGAAGCCAACGGCCATTCCCAAGGCTCTTCTGATAGCTCAGAGGTCTGTGGGATAAAGGATTATTCAGGAAGTGGGGGCCAGTAAAGTCGCAGGTCACAAACGGAATGGCAGTCCTGGAGAAAACACAGACTGCAAAGACAAACTACAAAGCTAATTTTACTTGCAACCTTTAACATTTACAATGGCAATGGTATACCCAGAAGTCAATGGGCAAGAATAGATGGAAACACAGTCAGAAAAGAAGGAAGTTTCACTATGACCACTGATCTTTGACCACGGGGCGACATAACAGCCATAAATTATTCTTTCTTAAAATCACATAATATTCCATTTTTAAATATATTTAAACATTGTGCATCATACTAATTCAATGAGAAACTCATAATAAAAGTTTCAACAGCCCTGTGCAATTTCTGTTATGCCTGTAGATGGTGTGGTGACTTTTAAAAAAAATGTTAAATATGATTTAACTTTGGTTGCTCAGTAAAAGCAGTTGTATGCAAACTCAGGAGAGAATAGCAAAACAGCAAATTGATTCCCTATGCAGCAATGGGTTCTGGCCACTGTATGTCACTCCAGAGCAGTTTGTTTGTTGGTATAGGTAAAAAAATTAGATAAATGTTAAAGCTTGCAAGTAAAGTTAGCTTTGTAGTTTTTCTTTGCAGTCTGTGTTTTCTACAGGACTGCCATTCCGTTTGTGACCTGTGACTTCACTGGCCCCCACTTCCTGAATAGTCCTTTATCCCACAGACCTCTGAGCTATCAGAAGAGTATTGGGAATGGCCGTTGGCTTCACCCACACACTCTCTCCATATTGCCTCAGCCACACTCCTAACTAAGGACTTTGGGTACCCCTCTAACTCACACAACTACTGTGCAGCATCTTTCCTTCTGCTCCCCACTAACCATTGAAAATTTGGCACTCTGAAATTAAGCTGGATATGCATGTTTAAAAACAGATAATGGGGCAGAAATTGGACTTCATTGCATCCTTTTAAAGGCATAATACAGACTCAATGAGGGTCAATGTTGGAGACAAATTCCCTGTTATGTATGTACACAAGGGGCCTAAAGTCCCTTAGCATACATCCATGTTTCAGGCCCCCTCTGCTAAATTGGATATTGCAGAGTAGAGCAGGAGCTCGGCCTGCTCCACATGGGATTTTTAAGACCTAAGCAGGAGCCACTACCAAAAGGTAACTTTTCAAAAATAAAAAACATTGCTGTGTCTACAGAATTCAGAACCACATACTCCCCCCTGCTCCATTCTGCCTCCCCTTCCCAGGACTTACTACGCCTGCAGCAGCCTGACATCCAACAATTTAAAAGGCATCAGTACCTCTTCTAAAAAATATAAATGAGGCTTGAAATCAAATTTAGAGACAGCCTCAGGCCAGAAAGCAGGCTATAAACAAATTCTGGGTTAAAAACTGAAAGTATTTATATTGCATTTACTGTTTTAGAAACTATGGCTTGGATATGAACAGAGACAGATAATGTAGCTGGGGTGGCAGAGCTTCAGGTGTGAAACTTGGAAGGTTGCAGTGTGTGCTTTTTGTACTTGACAGGGTTTTTTCCTGAAATTCAGCCTGGTTGACAGGATTGCCTTCCAGTTGGGCAGGAGGACTCCAGAGCAGATCGCAGGAGTTGGTATGGGGTGAGGGAGTGCTTTGACCTGGGGAGCACACCTGCTCATCCTAGCTCACAAAGAGGAGGTGATGGTCTAGTGGTATTATTGATGGGCTAGTTAATCCAGAGACTAGGGTAATGCTCTGGGGACCTGGGTTCAAATCCTGCCATGGCAGATGGTGGAGTTTGAATTCAATTAAAAACCTGGAATTAAAAGTCTAATGATGACCATGAAACCATTGTCGATTGTTGTAAAAACCCACCTGGTTCACTAATATCCTTTAGGGAAGGAAATCTGCTGTCCTTACTTGGTCTGGCCTACATGTGACTCCAAATCCACAACAATGTGGTTGACTTGTAAATGTCTTTTGAACAAGGGCAATAAATGCTGGCCAGTGATGCCCATGAATGAATAAAGAAAAACAAATGGTACTGTAATAAAAACAGTGCTCGAAAGACTCAACAGGCCTGGCAGCATCTATGGTGAGTGAGACAGAGTTATGGTTCAAGTCCAGAACAAAAACAAAAATACCTGGGAAAACTCAGCAGGTTTGACAGCATCTGCGGAGAGGGATACCATTGATGTTTTGAGTCCGTATGATCCTTCATCAGAACAAGGACATATAGAAATGAGATGAAATATAAGCTGTTAGAGGGAATGGGACAGGTAGAGCTCGATAGGGGGCCAGTGATAGGTGGAGGCCAAGAAGAGACTGCCAAAGATGTCATAGCTAAAAGGACAAAGGGGTGTTGACGGTGGTGATGTTATCTAAAGGATGTGCTAATGGGGACATTAAAGGTAGAAAGCAGGATGAGCAAGTGGCAGATGGCCCTAGTGCGGGTGGGGGAAAGGGATCGAAATGGGCTAAAAGGTGGAGATGAAACAATAGATCGAAATAAATTTTAAAATAGGAGGGATAAGAAAATTATATTTGTAAAAAAATGATAAATTATTGGAAAAAGGAGGTTCAGAAAAGGGGTGGGGATAGAGGAGAGAGTTCATGATCTGAAATTGTTGAACTCAATATTAAGTCCAATTTCAAGTTTCAAGTCCAATTTGGCTCTTCTTTGGAGATTTAACTTCAGATTCCTGGACCTCTCTGACTTTCAAGAAGACATTTCTGTTCTAGACTACACCAGCTATACTGTAAGGCCCAACTCTTGTCTCCGAATAGCTGGTCCTTTGTGATATTTTAAGTAACTTTGATAAGTTTACAGCCCTACCCCCATACTGCTGTGAATGAGAATCTTCAATCTCCTGCTGAGCCACTGATGGCCATTGGCTAAACTGGTTTTTCAGCTTCTGTCTGCTTCTGGCCAGAAAAATCACTTGGCTGGGCCAAGGAGCAAGCTGTATCTGGATTTTATGGTGACCTCCAACATTGCCATCATCATTCTGATCCTGCGACTCCATACACCTCCTGCATCTTCATTCCCAAGAAATACCTCCATCAGTGTATCCTCTGATACTTTACCTAACTTCTGGTCTTCTTGTTACACTTGTCTCCAAACTTGGACAACAGTCCATCAACGTTCCATGCTGGTCCCCCCCTACCTATGTCAATATTATCCCATTATGGGACCTCTGATTTTACTTCTGGACTCCTTCCTGTTATCTCTTAGCTATTTACTATTTTCCATTTATTATCAGGTTTTTATGTCCCCTAATTTTTACGTAACCAAACTTGATGCAACTTGAGCTTTCCGAGTTCATTTTGTGTGCACATTTTGGCTGCCACTCCAGACCCGAGCCCATCACTCTCTTTCAACTTTTTCCTTTATATGCTACTTCTTTTCTCTTTACCCCAACCTCATACCTTCTTTCACTTCTCCACTCTCAGGTACTCCCAATTCCCTACCCCAGCTCTTTAGTACTCTTCGGCCTTCCTGCTTTCTTGCCACCATGGCAGGCTTGACTCACTCTCAGGTAAGCCAATAGCTTCCCTCTGTGCCTCTCTTGGCATCCTCAAAAGATCATCATTATAAGCAGCAACCATAAATACCCATCTCACTCTCTTGAAAATCTTCCTGCACAGCTGGGAATCGATTTTCCCATCTCCTTCCTGTCCAGCTCACCACTCTCCCCCACTACCCCCTGACTGCTGACCACCCCTCTACACATCCCGAATGTCTGTCTACTTGGCATCCATAAACTTATTGTGGATTATTGCATCGACTTGATGGAAACCTGGCTGAGGGGTGATAACATCTTTCCTCTTAATGAAGTCTCCCATTCTAGCTATACCTTCCATCACTTGCCCAGTCAAGAAAGTCATGGAGTGGTATGGCACTTATCACTAAATCATACCATGGCCTGACCCCCTCCCTAACTCCTCTGGTACCTTCTCCTCCTTTGAACATCTCACAGTGTTCCACCCCCTCACCTCGTATTCAAAATCTGCATTCTCTACCAAGTACAATAAAAATGTTCTCACCAAGCTACCTTACTGCTTTCCTCTCTCAGCTTCTGTAATGAACAACTTCCATACATTTGTGATTTCGGCCATTTCATGCTTTCCCTCTGATCTGAGTTCACTGCCCTCTTATTCTCCCTAAATCGCCCTCCCCATATAAATTCTGCAACCCATATTCAAAGCCACATCCTTGACCTTGCCACCTCATCTGGTCTTGTTAGTCCCATCATATCAATTACAGATAAGGTCATCTTGGATCACTTCTCTGTATCACTCACCACTCACATCCCTCTTTCCCCTCTGCAACCCCACCTACTTCTGCATTCACCCTAGGGAAACATTATGCCCTAATTCACTTACAACAGCACATTCAAAATCCTAACTGTTGAGCCTTTGGCCCTTCATTTCTGTAGCTAGCGATTTGCTCAATTGCATTCTTGCCTTTACCTTTGTTGTCCTAGCCCCCAATAAAACCATTACTCTTTCTCTCACTTTGACTATTTCCCCCCAAGTACAGCCCTCATTTCTGCTCCTTTAAATCCAAGAGATGCAGACTTGAAAGGATATGGTGGACAACTGGTTTAGCTATCCACCTCCGCCAGATCTGGCTAGACTACAAATTATGTCTTGCTTTCATCTGCTAAAACTGTTCACTATTCCAGGATCATCCTGGGATGCAAAGATAACTCTGAGCTTCTTTTCTCAACTGCAAATTGTCTTCTTAACTCTAGGAAGGATGTGAACACACTGGAGAGAGTGCAGGAAAGGTTTACAAGAATGATTCCAGGGATGAGAAACTTCAGTTACAAAGATAGATTGGAAAGGTTTGGACTGTTCTTCTTGGAGAAGAGAAGGCTAAGAGGACATTTGATGCTCAAAATCATGAGGGGGCTGGACAGAGTAGATAGGGAGAAGCTGTTCCCTGTTCATAAAAGGGTCAAGAACAAGAGGGCACAGATTTGAAGTGACTTGCAAAAGAAGCAAGCGTGATGTGAGAGAAAACATTTTCACACAACGAGTGGTTCAGGTCTGGACTGCACTTCCTGGAAGTGTGTTGGAGACAGGTTCAATCAAAGCATTCAAGAAGGGATTAAATGATTATTTGAATAGAAAAATGTGCAGGGGTACGGGAAAAAGACAGGGCAATGGAACTAGGTCATAATGCTCATTTGGAGAGCCAGTGTAGACACAATGGGCCGAATGGCCTCTTTCTGTGCTTTTAAAATTCTGTGATTCTTCCTGTCCCTCCACCCTCACCCGGAATCTGGGAGAGGGGGCTGCTGCAGGGGAGGCTGGGCTCGCTGCCAGAAAAAAGCAATGATTGGCCAAGTAGCTGGTCCATCAAGATTGTCTACGCAACAGATTGGCTGCTTTGGACACTGCCAGGACAACTTGTTCTTGAATAGCCAAAGCAGTTAATCTGGGCCAGATATTTTGGCTTGGCGAGCGGGAGTGGGGCCCGCTTGCCGAAGTGTAAAATGAATTGGGGTGACGTCGGGCGTGCGTCATTTAGATTTTCAATCAAAGGCCATCGAAAAACTAATTAAACTAATAAACTGAGCTGCCCGTCCAACCTTAAGGTTGGCGGGCAGGCGAAGAGCCCAGGCGGCCTTTGCATTTTTCATGAAACCTCATCCACGGGTGGGATGAGATTTCATGAAGTGTTTATAAATTGAATAAAAATTTTTATAAAAATTCATTGACATGTCTCAGCTCATGTGACACTACCACACGAAGGGACATGTCTTAAATTTTTTCTTTTCTTTATTTAGATTTTTATAACTTAAACTAATCTCCCTGAGGCACCTCTGTGCCTCAGGGACATTTCGGCGCTCTTTCGAGGTCCCGACTCAGGGAACGCCCCCCCGCTGCCTGCACAGGGAGCGCTCAGCACTTCCTGGTGCACGTCACACTGGGCGGGCCTTAATTGGCCCAACCACATAAAATAGCAGTGCGGACCCAATTGGGGGCACCGATCGAGTCCGCACCTGCCCCCGCCCGCCCCCACAGAACCCCCCCTAATGGAGGGAAAATTCTCCCCTTGGTGTCCGGACCATCTTGATTGGCAGGCTACTCAGCCATCAATGCCTGTTGTTTTGAACAACAGCAATCATTGGCCGAGTAGGACATATCAGGTTCCCTTCTTTCCTGCTTGCCTCGTAGACCGCTGTGTTTCTGTTGGGCCTTGTGGTGGTGACAGGTGCTTTCTTCAGACCTGGCTGGAGTGCAAGGTAAGGTAAAGGATCCCATGTCCTGCATAAGGCTTTGCTGGGTCACGAGTGTCTGCAATTCACGTTCCTCGGCCAACCTCTTGACCTCCTCCCTCAATGGCATGTCCCTTCTTGACCTCCTCCCTCAATAGTGTCACCATTTATGACCTCCTACCTCAATAGCATGCCCATTCTTGACCTTCTCCCTCGATGGCGTGGCCCTTCCCGATCTACTCCCTCAGTGGTGTGGCCCTTCCTGACCTCCTCCCTCAATGGTGTGGCCCTTCCTGACCTCATCCCTCGATGGACTGGTCCTGGTTCCACTTTGCCTGCCAATGGGTCAATAGAGTACCTTTATAAGCTCACAAAATTGTTTTTCAGCTCCAATGAAATATATTTGTAGTCAATGTTGTTACGTACGGAATTCTGACACCCTATTTGTGCATTGCAACGTTCATAAACAGAAAGGATCGGTTGCTTGGGGCAAAATTGGATTTTTAGATGCAACAAGGCCCCTAAAGTTCTGAAATGGGGTTTGTAGCATGTGCACGCATTTCTGATGCAAAATATGCCATATTGGTGAGGGGTTAACCAGGGTGATAAAGGGTCCAGGAACAGGAGCAGAACCAGAGCCCTTGATTTCTCTCCCCAGTTGTTCCCTCACCTCCAACGGTAAGTGCAAGGAGCTCATAGACTTCTTAAGATTGTGATCATCTGATCAGTTGCCATTGCCACATCCTCTCATTCATTATCCCATCATGGCCAAACTTCCTTTATTACTCTCCCCACCCCACCCCTGAAATTGCATTTTTTTTAGTTTCTCTCATAGCTCCCTTCATGTCCTCTCCGAGTTCAGCTATGGACCCTCCCTCCTGCTCCTATAACTTTATTCCCACTAAACTACTGACTGCCCAACTTTTGTTCCTGGCCCCCATTTTAGCTAATATTGTTAATGATTCCCTCACTTCACGTGGTGTCTCTCTCTCCTTTAAATCTGCTCTCATCATCTTCTTCTCAAAAACCAACCCTTGAACCCACTGTCCTTGTAAACGCCTGCCCAAACTCAAACCTCCCTTTGCTCTCCAAAGTCCTTAGAGGTGTTGCCGCCTCCAAACTCTGCACCCATCTTTCCTGGAATTCCATGCTTGAATCCCTTCAATCAGGTTTCCGCCCCGCACTCCCCCCCACCCCCCCCCCCCCCCCCCCCCCCCCCCCCCCCCCCCCCCCCCGCCACCCCCTGAAATGTCCCTTACCAGAGTCACAAATGACATCCTATGTGACTGTGATAAAGGCAAATATTCCCTCCTCTTCCTTCTCAACCTGCCTGTAGCCTTTGACATGGTTGACACAACATCCTTCTCTAACCCCTTTCCACTGTCCTCCAGCTGGGGGGGCACTGCTGTCACCTCATTGCACTCTCATCTGTCTAGTCATAGCAGAAAATCACCTGCAATGGTTCCTGTTCCCACTCCCACACTGTTACACTGGAGTCCCCCAGGGATCTATCCTTGGCCCCCTCTTATTTCTCATCTATATACAACATCATCCAAAAACACAGCTTACTTTTTCTTTATACACTTATGACGCTGGGCTCTACATCACCACCACCTCTCTCAATTAGTCCATTGTTGCTAAATTATCAAACTGCTTATCTGATATGCAGTACTCAATGAGCAGAAATTTCCTCCAATTAAATATCTGGAAGACTGAAGACATTGTTTCAATCCCTGCTCCAAATTCTGTTTCCTATCTACCAAGTCCATCCCTCTCCCTGACACCAGTCTGTGTTTAGGCCCATCTGTTTGCAACCTTAGTGTTATAATTGATCACAAGATAAGTTCCACTCACATATTTGTACCATAACTAATACCTATTTCCACCTCTGTAACATTACCCAACTTTATTTCAGCTGATCTGCTGCTGAAACCCCCATCCATGTCATTGTTACCTCTAGACATGGCTATTCCAATGCACAACTGGCTAGTCTCCCATATCCTACCCTCTATAAACTTGAGGCCATTCAAAATTGTATGCCTATGTCTTAACTGGCACCAAGTCCCGTTCCTCTATCTCTGTGTTTGCTGACCTACATTGACTCCTAGTCAAGCAATGTCTTGATTTTAAAATATATACTCTTGTTTTCAAACCCCTCCATTGTCTCATCCCTCTGTATCTCTGTAATCTCCTCCTGCCCCGCAACCCTCCGACATATCCAAACTCCTCAAATTCTGACATCGCGAGCATCCCCGATTTCAATCACTCCACCATTAGTGGCTGTGCCCTTAGTTCCCCAGGCTTCATGCTCTGGAATTCCCTCTCCATAACTCTCTGCTTGTCTACCTTGCCTTTCTCCTTTAAGACAGTCATTAGAACCTACCTCCTTGACCAAGCTTTTGGTCATCTGACGTAATATCTCCCTTTGTGCCTTGGTGTCATATTTTGCTTCTTAATGTTTCTGTGAAGCCCCTAGGGACATTTTATTATGTTTAAGGTACTATAAGGTACTAATATATAGTACCTATAAGGTACTATAACAAACATGGTTACTGGGGATTAGCTGCCTTTTAAGTATGCAACGAATTGAGATTCAAAGCTCACATTCATCTCTTCATTAAAACTACTTGCAGGGCTATAGGGATAGAACAGAGGAATGGGTCTGAAGATTGCACTACAGAGAGCTGGCATGAACTTGATGGGCTGATTGGTCTCCGTCTGTGCCATAGTGATTTTATGAATTCCAGTTTTGGAACAATATTCTTCTCCATTATTACTTCACCCACCACTGCCGCTGCTGAAACCCTCATCCACGCCTTTGTTACTCCTAGATTCAATTCCTCATAGCTGACGCTTATACTTGGCACCTTATAGCTAGCACTTCGACAGGAAATCTGAGTGACACTTTATTTGCACCCAATTTATATCAGTACATCCTCCAGAAGGACTGTCAAATGCAATCACCTAAAAGGCCAGATAGGAATTCAGACATTGTGCTCTAGGTGCAAAATCGGGGTAAAGTATTAACGTCCATGTTACTTAAGAAAACAATCCAATTTTCAGATGTCATGTGCGTAATAAATACAGGAAAAATGACCCTTTGCTGTAAAGTAATCAAGTTCTTGAGCCACTGGAACTAGATCTAAATTAGAAATTCTAATTTAATTCAAATCTTATCCCTGCAGCCACCCCTCAAATGCTCGTGATGGTATGAGAAACAGTATAACTTTCATTTAATTACACTTCAATTTACTAGCACAGAAACAAATAATAAAATGGAGAATCATTCTTTGTTCTAAACCCGATGGCATAAAACTGACTTGAAGTGAACTGTTTCAGAAGAAAGCCTTATTGTGGCTGAAGACTACATTGTTTTCAAAGCCTTCTGGTTAATTAAATTGTGGTTTAAAATGCACAGAATAAGTTGTAATATCTGTTTCTGCATGGTGCCTTCCTCCTTTCAATGTTGGATCTGCTATGTTTGAGAACGTTAGCTGTTACATTATATTATGTTTTTCACAAGCTTTTAATCATGGAAATAGAATAAATAAGACTGTAAGAAAAGAATTAAATGGAAGTAGTAAATTGCTGTATAAAAAGAACTTACAATTTGACAAAAGAAGTGTTAACCATTTAAGAAACAGAAATACATTTGTGTGATAAAAGTACAAAGGAAAGTCAGTATTCAGAAGGTTAACCCTATGAACCCTAGAGCATTTTGTGTGACTTCACTTCCAAGAGGTAATTAGCTTTTGCTTCCAGAACATCCAAACTAAGGTCCACCAAAGGAGCACAAGAATTATATGCTGACCATAGTACTACTGTTTGCCCAGCTGTTAACCTACAACCGCCTAAGAAAGGGGGCAGGGGCATGACTGCAGAATTATGTAGAGAAAAGCATTCTCCTGGCACACTGCAATACTACTGCAGTATCAGCATTGTCAAGCACAAGAGTGGCCTGAAAGTGATCATTATTAATAACGTTGAATTGATTGAAAGTCTGCAAGTGAAGTAAGCTGGGTGAATTGAAATTAGCCTACAGCAATGGCCCACAGAAAGAAAGTTGACACAAATTAGATACTGTCTTTCTGGCTAATGCTATCAGCACTTGTAAGGCAATGACAAAATTTGACAGGTGATTTGTTTTACATATAAACATATGCCATTTTCTACCACCTAGTATCTTATGCGAAAAATTGACTTCAATATTGCTTCCTACCCTGGTTCGCTACCAGTGCCCTGAATCTATACACCAGCTATTTGTCCGACTGGAGTGTTTTGCCTTGCTGGTTGTTTGCTTTCTGAATGTTGTCTCACCTTCCATCGTTTTTACCTTGGGCCTGTTGCCAAGTCTGTTTTTTTAATCCCTCTCTGCCCTGCAATGGCTGAGCTCCATGGTAATCCAAATGGAGCAGAGATTGGATAGGATCTGGAGAGGAAGAGAAAAGATTGTTGTCACAGTGACAGACCAGTATGCAATGAAGTATGGCTTCATCAGAAACCTGGTTATGTGTCAAAAACAATATAATCCTCATTAACAGTTACTGTGTGATGGGAAAACATTTCACAATCAATGAACACTTTCCAGTGTCTGGACTGATACATAGATGAATCTTATAAACCTCTGTAATATTAATATATGAGAATGGGCAGCACTGTAGGTGCTGGGTACTAGAGACAAAAGCAATGCATATTCTATATTTGTACTTATGGAGAAAATATGAAAAAGAATTAATGTTACAAGTTATCACATGGAATTCTTTACTCAAAAACAAAGCAGTTAACCTATTCTGTCCAAAGGAACAAGAAGAATTATTAGAAAGCCAGAACAAACATTTAAAAGGTAAATGTTACTTGTGGCTTTAACATTATGCCAGTCACAAGTACTTTCAAATAGAAGTTATTTTGAAATGAAAATTTACTATTTTACCACGGTTACAATGAATAGACTAGAATTACCTTGCACAGTTAAAGATTGCTCTCTTTTCCCACTCTTCTTTCATTTGTCACCTAGTTCAAGCTAATTTCTCTGTGGGAGCACTTCCTATATTCTTCCTGTGTAAGACGTTTGCTTCTATGTGATCACAGTGTACAGGCTGTGCTTTGATTCCGGCGGGTGACTGGACTCTTCGAGTGAGGCTGTCCCTCTGGCTGGCCTTTGGTTGGGAGAAGGTGGTGGGGCAAAGAGAGAAGAGAGGTCGAATGACGTGTGCTAGAGATCAAGAATCCATCTCTTCACATGCTGTTAATTTTAATGTAGCCCCATTAATCTCATGAATACAGACTTATGCCAAATCAGCTGATATTCTGCAACCTATTTTGCTGTGTCTTTCGCTGCTCGAGGGGGATTATCACAGCAGAATAAATTGTGGCCATTAGAAATAATCACTGCAGTCCAGCTCACCCCCACACCTCTCTCTGCTCAGGGCCCCAGCTGATTCAGCCTGCATCCGTCCATACATAAATCATTCCCTTATTCCATTGGCTACAACGTACATGGCAAGTATTGATTTTTCTCTCTCCTTATTTCCAGGGAACCTGTGGTGTTTGTTTTTGAAAGATTCGGGAAACATAATTTTCTTCACAGAGTTTCGTTGAAACCACTAAAATAGTAAAATGTATAATGATTTCCTCTGTCTTAGGTATCCGACTGGGATTAGGCTTCCTAGTTACCTGCTTTAGAAATCTCTCAATATTATTGAGTTCCTCACTGTCTCAGAGTGGCCATGAATACGACTGATGCTAACAGCTCTGTTGTAAAAAGCTTGTGCCCTATAACCTCTGCTATCAGTATCCTTCTCTTCAATCCTGAGAGGGAGCAGCTGGCTTTCAGTGCTGCATCCATGTTACCCGGAAGCAGTCTTTCATATCCTCCCTTGATACCCTCTTGCACACTTCTTTTATAACATTTTGCCTTCCACTATTTAACTGGAACCTTGCATTTTTCACAGTCAACATCAACATTTTCTCCATAAAATTTTCCATATGACAACCAGGGCCAATGTTTTTTATGGGCAGAATTTTTCCCTCGTAGGGCGGATGTGGGCGGCGGACCCTGGAGCGGCCGCAAAACTGACTGCTGCCCGTAAGCGGGCTCTAACCGCGATTTCACGCTGACTGGCCAGCCAGTGTAAAACGTGGGTTGGGAGCCTCAGCGCTGCCAGGGTGGGGGTGGGAGGAGCGCGAGCGCCGAGGTGTGTGCATGCACAGGGGAGCATGCACTGTTAGCTCCCTGAAGGCACAGAGCTGCCTCAGGGAACTGACAGGTGTTAAATACAAAAATAAACTTTCAACATATTAGATAAACATGTCCCCATTTGTGGCTCAGTCATATGAAGAGGGACATGTGAAAAAGGATGTTAAAAATTTAAAATTTTTTTTTAGCAAGCGCTAGAAACCTCATCCTGCCCGTGGATGAGGTTTCATTAAAAATGCAAAGGCCGCCTGGCCTATTTGCCTACCCTTCAACCGAATAGTTGAGTAGGCAGCAAAAAATGTAGCTGAATTAATTACTTAAAGTCCTTAATAGGCCTCTTAAATGCTGGCAGGCACGCTGCTGCATCCAGCTCATGCTCACCGGCCAAATGATTGCGAGACTGTGCGATGACGTTGGGACTGATGTCATCACGCACTATTTCACTCCCGTTCGGGTTGGGCGCATGCCTGCCCGCGGGATGAAAAATTCTGTCCTTTGTCACAGAGTAACTGGAAGTGACAATTGGACTTATAATCTACGCATTCTTTCACTTTTAGTGACAAATAATTAAGTGTAATAAAATGGCTTCAAACGTGGAATGCTCTTTCAGAGAGCCAGTGCAGACTTGATGAGCTGAATGGCCTTTTGTATTGTAAATATAGTGTGAGAGTATATTTTTAACCATTTTTGATATAAATATCAGAGCTGTGTGCATATTGCAGCTGATTACAATTGAAAAATCAATTAGGACATAGTCTTAGTGTAATATCATTGTAAATGATGAACTCCATTAATTCCACAATAACATGGTCACGCATTCAAGATTCTCATCAAAAACCTCTGGCATACTTTTAATCAGCATTAATATTCAGGTTCCTGTGATGCTGTTTTAGCCTGTGCGCACAGGGGGAACCTATTCCTGTTCATTAATTGCTTATTTTTCTGGCTTTGTATGTTCTGTGAAACCAATGTAGGTCACATACAATGGTAAACAAGGCTTGCTGTTATGAATATTAGATCTAATTTTACCAGCCTGCACATTGCCTAATTACAGCAAGATAACCTATATTCTTTTCTGGCAAATCCAGTGTTAGATGATGTTAGTAGACAAGAATAGTACATATGACTCAGCATGACAAAGTGATTCAAAATGTATGCATGATAATCTGATTGAAACCTTGAGGTCAGTTTTAACTCCCCAGTGACTTTGGCCAGGCAGGGGGTGGGTGAGTGTGAAATGCATTGGCTGGCTTAGCTGTGAATCCCTGGAATTTTAACTTCAGGCCTATAATGTTGGTCACCTGCCTACCGAAAAGAATGGAAAGAGGCAGCTAGTTGGCTGATGGGAAGGTAGGGAGAAAAATTTTGGCTGGAAGCTAAGACACAGGGAGGAAGTTTTGTGAGGGTCCTATGGGAGGAAGTTGTTGAGTTCAGGGTTTCCTTATGAGGTGCAGAGAAGCATGTCTCCTTATTCTTGCTTGATTGATAAAAGTTTTGTCCATATCTTAGAGGTCCTCTTGTGTCTCCATACTAGATGTAGACCTGCTTCGATCCGGTGGGAAACCATTAAAGTGCATTTGGGATTCTTTTGATGCAATAGGGCCCCAACTTCCATAAAGTCATGATGATCCTACCTTCTTTAATTGGATGCCTCATGTGCTTGCAAAACCCCGCAGCTTCAAATAAGCTATGCTAGGGAAGTTGAGATACAAACGGGAAAAGAACCACATCAGCCTAGGGTTTTATGCTTAATTACGTTGGTTTTTCTGTGTAATTCCCCTGCGATTGGTATATCTGGCGGAAAAGGTCACAAAACTTCAAGCGCAAATTGCATTTAGTGCAAATCAAATTTTCGCAATCTTTTGGGATAATTTTGAAAACATCGTACTAGAAGCAATCATGCCACCCACATTAATTATTCAACATTGGGAGTTTCCGTTGATTGCTCCTGTTTGCAGCCCTTCAAAGAGGCTCCAAATATTAAAGTGGACTTCTTGGTGTAAGAACACAATATTTTGAAAGGCTTTGATTTTTAAAAAAATTACTAAAGAATGACGACTGTATTTCAATCCAACTAGAAAACAGATTTGTACAGTTTTTAGAATTCTGTTCAGTAATTTAAAATCGGGTTACTCACAGGTTTGATAGTATGATTTAAAATTCTTATTTTTGTGATAGACCCATTTTCAGTTGCACTAATCAAATTTCACATGTCCACCATATATTAAGGAGTATTTTTTAATGCAAAACTAAGAATCAATTATGTTTAAAAATGTCCAATTACGCTGCTTTCAACGACATGCAAATAAATTTGGGTGAAAGCTCTGGGACAAAAAGCACTTTTCAAGTTAATTCTTGAAAGATAGATATCTTAGAAAGATATCTTAGAAAATAAAAGAGTGTTCTTAGTGGATCCAGGTCAGAAGTCAAGGGCATGAATGCATCAACTCCATTTTAAGTGATCTCAACCTTGATGCAGAAGTTTAAATAATTTCTCAAAGAATAACACATTGATCTTAAACACCCCCTGGCTAAGGAAGGATAAAAACAATGTTGGACTCTTCACCTGATCAGTATTCAGCGATCTCTGCTAGAAAATGCCCGTTTTATTATTGGATTTGGCAATAATACATCCCACCCGTGCTGTCCTAGGGTCACTTATGAAGGAAGGCCGCTTGTTCAACAAGCTCAGTGATTTCAGATATTTATGGAGCAATAATCCAGCATTGCTGACAACCTCCATTCCTCAACCAACAACATTCTGAGGCTGAGCCAGACCGTTTGAAACCTTAGCATCCTATTTGACCCTGAACTGAGCATTTGATCTTATATTCTCAACATTACCAAGACTACCTACTTCCACCTCCATAACATCACTGGTCTCCAACCCTGCCTCAGCTCCACTGCTGCTGAAGTGTTCACTGATGCTTTTGACACTTCCAGATTTGAATATTCCAATGCCGACCTGCCATCTTCCACCATCTCTAAACTTGAAACATATCCAATAATTCTGCTGCTCTGATGATAACTCACACCAATCCCATTCACTCATCATCCAGTGGCCCACAATACTTCCCGATCATGCAATGCCTCAAATTTAAAATGTTTGTCCCTGTTCTTAATCAGTCTATAGCCTTGTGCCTGTCCCCTCTACTGCACATCTCTGTATCCTCCTCCAGCTCTCAAAGCCTCTGGTAATTTTGCATTATTCCAACTCTGGTCTTCTGTATATCCCTTGGATGTCCTTTGCTACACCATTGATGACTGTGCCTTCAGCTGTCTAGGCCCTAAGCTTTAGAATTCTGTTCTTAAACATCATCCCCTCTCTACATCACTCTCCTTAAATCCTACCAGTTTGGTCAAGCTTTTAGCCACCGTTGTTATGTTATGTTTATATTATTTATAAAGAGCTAGGAGCTAATAGTTATGCAAATATTTATTGAATGCACATTGATGGCCTCACTGCAATCATTTGTCGAGTTACAATGTATCAGTCTATCAGATTTTCTAGCCACATGGAGAACAGAAAGAAATACATGCGTTGAAGCTCCACCATTTTGAGTCAAAAGTGTGATTATTTCTAACGTATGGGAGCCAGATGACATAACATGGTGGCCGTGGTTGTCTGTGAGTAAGAACCCAAACATTTTAAATGAAGTTAATGCTGAATTAGATTGAAAAAAATCAACCCAAATTAGTACTGGAAAGAGAGAAAAGCCGAGTGAGTCATGTGAAAACAATATGGCCACCACAGCAATAAACACACAGCTCCAGCCCATGGTGAAGTGGGAGGCTGATGACATCATAAAGGCAGTTGAGAAGTTTAAACAAAAGTATGTATTGATAGTCAGCAACTTTCCAGAAGGCACTAGTGAAGAGGAAAGGGTCAGCTACATCTTTTTATGGGCAGGAGAGAAAGGGCTAAAAGATTTTCACAGCTGGGAGCTGAGTGAAGACGATAGCAGAAACACAGACAAAATTTTTGAAAAATTCAACACACCAGCCAAATTCATATCACCGGATCTACTGATATGAATTTCAAGGCCTGAGGCAGGAATCAGGTGAGATTTTTTGACAATTTCATAACAATATTGAAAACTGCAGCCAGAAAATGTAAATTTAAGGGCACAGGTGAAAGGCTGATAAATCATCTTATTTGAGGAACTGCACATCCTGATGTTCAAAACTAATTGATTGGAAAGGACACGCTCACAATATTTCAGGCTGCATGTAGACACTGCCAGACTACATGAAGCCACAGTAGACAGAGGGAGACATTGACTACCCAAATGGCTAGACTTCAATTAAGTCAAGAGAAAGGCAGCAAGGTTGCTGCAGTGAAGCAGCAACAAAAGAATGCACATCAAAAATAAAGTAAGATGCGCAGGAGCTGTGGATGACCACGAGTTCACAGATGAAGGAAATGTCCCACATATGGATCAAACTGCAGAGCGTGTGGAAAGTCAAATCAATGAGAAAAGTTGTGCAGAACAAAGAAAGAAGATGGTAAATGGGTTATCAGAGTCAGAGCAGCAGGGTGAATGAGAAGGAAAAGAAACCAAAACATCTGCATCCTGGAAGATGACGTGTTTGAGAACACAATGTACATTTAACCATACGGCTGCATGGGATAGCTGGATGCAACAGTTACCAGGGAAAATTAATTCCCACAACCATTTAGATTGGGAAAAGGGTGAGAAATAAGCCCACAAGGATAAATCTGACATTGAAGCTTGATATTGGAGCACAGAATCACATCATCCAACTCAGACTATGCCAGAAGGTCTTTCTCGAAAATTTGGAAGAAAATGTGCCCAAGGAAAGGCATCCAGAAGCTGAGCAATGTTATGCTAATGGCATATGAGGGAACTGAGATTCAATAGCTAGGAACAACCTATAGCAGAAGGACACACAAAGGAAAAGATGTTGACTGAATGTCACTGAAACAGATGGTCCTGTTATCCTGGGGTTGAGCAGCTGTGAAGAGCTGTAGCTTATCTCACTAAAGTATGAGATGAAGGAGGAGACTCTGAGGGTTAAAGCTAGTACGCCCATTGAAAAGTGCTCTCTGATCGGAAGCAAGGAAGATCTGGTACAAATGTACTCAGAGTGTTTTGATGAGATGATTGGTTGACAAAGTGGAAAATTGCTGAGGTATATACTCTCCACATATGCTCTCCAAAACAAATCCAACCCAGCAAGTTACCACTCCAACAGTTTACTGTCAATCAGCAACAAAGTGATGGAAGCTATTGTTGACAGTGTCATCAAGTGATACTTATTCAGCAATAAATTGTTCACCAATGCTCAATTTGGGTTTCACATGGACCACTCAGTTCCAGAACTCAAAATAGCCTTGGTCAAAATATGGACAAAAGAGCTGTATTCAAGAGGTGAGGTGAGAGTGACAGCCCTTGACATTAAAGCAGCATTTACCTGAGTGTGGCATCAAGAAGCCTAGTAAAATTGAAGCTACCGGGAATCATGGGGAAAACTGTCCACTGGCTGGAGTCATACCTAGCTCAAAGAAATATGGTTGTGGTTGTTGGAGGCCAATCAATTCAGCTCAAGGACATTGCTGCACAAGTTCCTCAGGGTAGTGCCAACCATCTTCAGCTTGTTTCATCAACCACCTTCCCTCTATCATAAGATCAGAAGTGGGGATGTTTGCTGATGTTTGCACAATGTTCAGCATTATTTGTGACTCATCAGATACTGAAGCAGTCCATGTCCATATGCAGGAATTGCCTGGACAGACCTCAGGCATGGGCTGATAAATGGCAATTAACATTCACATTCAGTGCCAGGTATCGATCATATCCCTTTGCTATTCAATTGTATAATAGACATTACCAACATCCTGAGGGTTGCAACTGATCAAAACTTAACTAGACCAGCCATTTAAATTCTGTGGCTTTATGAGCAGGTCAGATTCTCAGTATTCTGTGATGCGTGGCTCACACCTGACCCTCCAAAGTCTTTCCATTATCTACAAGGTGCAAGTCAGGAGGGTGATTGAATGTTCTCCACTTGCCTGGATGAATGCAGCTCCAAAAATACTCAAGGAGTTCAACACCAGGCAAAACAGCCTGCTTGATCAGCACATCATCCACCACCTTAAACTTTCACTCCCTCCACCATCAGTTCACAGTCGCTGTAGTGTGCAACATTTTCAATATGCACTGCAGCAACTCACCAAGGCTTTTTTGACATCTCCTAAACCCGCAATTTTTGCCATTTAGAAAGACAAGTGCAACACTACAACCTGTAAGTTTCCTTCCAAGTCACACACCATCCTGACTTGGAACTATATCGCAGTTATTCAGTCCTTCCTAAGAGATTATAGGGACAGAAAACAGCAACATGTAATTCAGCAAAGTGAATTTAATCATTGTGTCTCCTTAGCCTTTCTATCAAGTATTTTTCAATCAGCGAGGCTGTGAGCAGAGCAAGGCTGCAAGTGGAGCTGTCAGAGAGAGTGAGCCTGTGAGCAGAGCTGGTTGTTGTGTGTGCCTGCATGCCATTGTAATGTAAAGGTGTTAGGCAGAGCAAGAGTTAATGTGGGGCTGGAGGATAGCATCGTCCATGGTATGGTGTATAGAGTCACATGGTAATAGACTTGGAGAACAGTCTAGAAGGAACCTGCATGGGAGCAGCACCATGCATGGCAATAACTGGGATCTGGAATTTTCCACATCCATTGGCAGCAGGTGAATTTGGCAGTGCGAGCAGACAATATGGTGAAAAGGACAAAATTTGGTTTTATGTTATCGTGAGACCAGTTTGTGATTTTCCGGTCTGCCTGTCAATGACAGGCCATGTTTCCAGCCACTGCACATTGGAAACCTAATGTCTCATTATAAGACCTGCTCGCCGAAGTCAACCACCCATGATGGGCACCACTCCAATGTGTTTCACAATTGTACATAAGGGACGTGCACCTGGTGATCTGCACTTCGCTCGGGACTTTGAGATTTGTTTGTCTATCTTGTTTCAGGCTGCATAATTAGTGAGGTGGGAAGCGGATGATATGGCTCAAAAATGTGTCATTGCAGCTGGTGGGTTTTTGAGTCATTTTTCACGTCCACTACTGCACTTAGTGCAATTCTGGGGCAATTCCACCCATAACTAAGGATTAGCAATAAATGGTTAATGTTTAAACACACAAGTCTCAAGATCTCATGAATGAGATACTAACCGAACCCATAACACAACATGATGTTCGGCGTCGGCATGAAAGGCAGCATTAAATGATGAACACAGAACAAAATCCCAAGATATGAAAAACTAAAAGCAGCTAAAGCCTGACCATAGAGTTGTGCGCCTGAGAAGAAAAATTGAGGAAACTGTTGAAGAAGCTTCACCACAAACTTGGAAGTTGAGGAACACACCAGAATCAGTGGAGGTCCATTGCAAGACCCTGAGTGGCACAGAGTGAAGGAACCTGGTCAGATCACAAGATGGGTGAGCAAAACTTAAAAAAAGGAAGCTGTACTTACATTGTCAAATAGGCGGCAGTCCCAGGGGCTCAGCATGTTGCAGAAGCTGGAAGAGAACTGCAAATTAAAAATAAGGGAAAAAGGGGAGGGCTGCAGAAAAACATTTTGAAAGCTTTGGAAGTGAATAAGGCAGTTGATCGCCAAAGAGCCTGCCAAAATCGTAAAAGCGCATAAAAATCAAAAAAAGGCTGGGATTTTCTGGCCCTGGCGTGGGCGGGATCCACCGTGGGTGAGGCGGTGCCCCAGCCAAAAGTCGATTGACTTGCGGTGGGACTGGGAGATTGCAGTGGTGGGCGGGTGTGGAAAATCGCACCCAAAGAAACCGACAGGCTGCAGACAGCTTGAGTGAAACAAATGGCTACTACATTAAAGGGGCAATGACATTTAAAGCTGCAAGTAACACAAAAAAAAATCAGACATGGACATAAAATTAGAAGATCCAGATCCAGTTTGGATAAGGCAATGGCTAAACCAGACCCAAGAGTGGAAATCTTGGAGAAAATAATTTTTGGTTTGCAGGAGAATTACAGGGTTAAATGCTCACCCATCTTGTGATCTGACCTGGTTCCTTCATTCTGCATCACTCAGGGTCTTGCAATGGACCTCCACTCACTCTGGTGGATTCCTCAAGATTAAATGAGGAATCAGAAGTACAAGTTGACAAGTGTTTATTCGTGTTTGGTTCATTTGTGGGTGAAGTACTCCACAGCCAAAGTATAGATCAATACTCGACAAAATTTCATGAGGTATTAAAAGGCTTTGATAGATATTTTAAACTCCAAGTTGTGTAGAGCGCAGGCCCTAGGAGAAGGTCTAGCACACCCCTAATAAAGGGCCAAGGGCAACAGAAAAGCCCAGAGTGAGGGCAACAGAAGACCCCAGAGGGAGGGAAACAGAAAACCCCAGAGAGAGAGAGACAATTTTCAAGTAAACCACAAAATGATTGTTGATCATGTAGGTGCAATGAAATGCACGAGTCAATGAGTTTAGTGCAGAAGAAAAAAATGGCTGCAAAGCAGCTGTAAGGCTTAAAAATAGAGCTTTTTGAAAACGGTGACACAATACCCAAACAGCAACAGTACATAACAGTGCAGAGTGAGCAGATGACTGTGAATGAAGGAAAGCCTTCTGAGGTAACTCAAAAGAAACATATGAAGCTGTCCTACAAGAAACTATTCGCATCAAAGCTGAACAAGAAGATTTGAAGCTCAAGATTCAAGCTGAGTATATACCTCTGAAAATACACAATAAACTGAAGTTTTCAATGAACCAACCTGTTCAAGATCTGAACAAACAAATTTTAGAGAAGCCACAAAGGTATCAGGAGTAAACAATGATCCTCAATTCTACAGTTTCAAATCAAAATGGGAGTAGGGAAAATTCAACCAGATGTACAGTCAGATAAAACAGCAGGCTGAAAATGTACACAGAGAAGTTGAGACCCTAAAAGACTCCTTGAAGAATCAAGATGTAGCCATGAAAAAAATGAGGAGCTACAAAGATCATTGAATGTTACTTCAGAACAAGCTGTGTCAGAACTATCAGTAGCAATGAAATGATGAACTGAAGCCTAGACTGAGTTGGCAAGAGGTCAAAATGAAAATAAACAGTTGAAAGAACAGCCGATTGTCCTTCAAGACCATATTCAAAAGGAATGCATGACCATTCAGCAACTTGAAGAAATGAAGACTGTATTGAACAGCAGCATGAAGAATAGCAGGAGAAATTCGAGGAGCATATGCTAAAGCATAGGAAAACCCAAGAGAAGCAAGCACACTTCGCAAAGAAAGGGGAAACTTATTGAAAGATCTTCACATGTTACAAGGATCCCTCAGTTTTGTACCTTTGGAAAGTTATGAAGAAATGCAGAATGAATTTAATGTCAGTCTGAACAAACTGAAGAACCAGTTGGCAGAGAAGATTCAGCAATGTTCCATATTCCAGGAGGAAGACAAAAGCTACAAGAAAAAGACAAAGGAACTGAAGAACCAGCTGAATAACAATAAGGAGACATTGAAAGAAAAAGCTGTAGAATGCCCCAAGCTGTGAGCAGATAGCACAATTAAGGAAATGAAACAAGTTAAGACTTTGCTAGCGACAGACCTGGCCAACAGTGAAACCAAAATGAAGGACAAGGACAAAGTTCTGTTGCAGACAGAGAAAAAAGAGACAGAAATGAGATCAGAAAATGTAAATCTGCCATTGAAGAGCAAGGAACTAGAAGAAGAAATAGCACTGGATGCCTCAGACGTACTGAAAACCATTGAGTTGTTGAAAGGTGAAAGAGGGTCCCGCAGTCAACATCACAGTGAAGCAGTCTGGGCAGAGTGTCCTGCAGTCAGCATCACAGTGAAGCAGTCTGGGCAGAGTGTCCTGCAGTCAGCATCACAGTGAAGCAGTCTGGGCAGAGTGTCCTGAAGTCAGTTCTTGCTGAAAATAACAAGAGTGACATCACAAGACAGTGCGAGAGAGCGGCAGGGAGATTAGAACCAGCGCGAGTGTGGGGAAGCTTCAAACAGTGAAGGCAGCACAAAGGTGAGAGCTGATTGGTGAGTAGTGGGTAAGTGTTTTTCTCCAGTTTTATCTCCAGTTTAAAATAGATTATCTAAGGAAAGGTAAGAGTTTTTGTTTAAAGTACGTAAATAATTTAACTTTTTTACTGTTTTTAACTTAAAGTAAGGGTTTTTTTTCAACTAAAGGCATGGCAGGGCAACTTAGTCCCATGTTATGTACCACCTGCAACATGATGGAAGTCTTAGACGCTCCTTGCGCTCTGACTGACCACGTGTGCAGGAAGTGCCACCAGTTACAGCTACTTGAGCTTCACGTTTCGGAGCTTGAGCGGCAGCTGGGGGCACTGAGGTGCATCCGCGAGGCTGAGAGTTTCGTGGATAGCACGCTTTTAGACGTGGTCATCCCACAGCTTACGGAAGTGTGGACAGAGAGGGAATGGGTGACCATCAGTCAGAAGAACGGTGTCAGCCAGGTAGTCAGGAAATCCCCAGGGTGCATCTCACTTGAGAACCGTTTTTCTGTGTTGGAAAATGGTGAGAGTGACGGTTCCTCTGGGGAGTGCAGCCACGCTCATGGCACTGTGAGTGGCTCAGCTGCAAGTGGGGGAGGAAAAAGAGGGTAAGAGCAATAGTGGTAGGAGACTCATTAGTAAGGGGAACAGACAGGTATTTCTGTGGCGGTGGACGTGACTCCAGGATGGTATGTTGCCTCCCAGGTGCCAGGGTCAAGGATGTCATTCAACAGCTGCAGGCATTCTAAAGGGGAAGGGCAAACAGACAGAGATTGTGGTACATATTGGTACCAACGACATAGGTAGAAAGAGGGATGAGGTCCTGCAAGCAGAATTTAGGGAGCTAGGAAGCAGATTAAAAAACAGGAGGTCAAAGGTAGTAATCTCTGGATGTGCTAGTGAGTATAGAAATAGGTTAGTCCAGATGAATGTGTGGCTGGACAGATGGTGCAGGAGGGAGGGCTTTAGATTTCTGGGACATTGGGACCGTTTCTGGGGGCGATGGGACCTGTACAAGGCAGACAGATTGCATCTGAACCGGAATAGAACAAATATCCTTATGGGGGGTTTGCTAGTACTGTTGGGGAGGGTTTAAACTAACATGGCAGGGGGATGGGATCCTGAGAGGAGGTTCAACAGGGAGAGATGCACAGCCAAGATTAGACGAGAGAGCCTGTGGGTCTGAAAGGCATTGAAGTTATAGGCCAGTTAAGGCACAAGGGAGCTTTGCAAGGCCGGGTGGTATTTATTTTAATGCAAGGAGTCTGACAAATAAGGCAGATGAGTTGAGGGCACAAATGAACACATGGAAGTGTGATGTCATTGCTGTCACAGACACATGGTTGAGAGAGGGGCAGGATTGACAGCTCAAATTTCCAGGATATAGGGCCTTCAGGCAAGACAGGGAAGGAGGTAAAAGAGGAGGGGGTATCGCAATATTGATCAAGGAATCAATTACAGCAGTAAGGAGGGATGACATCTTCGAAGGCTCCTCAACTGAAGCCACATAGGTAGAACCTAAAAACAAAAAAAGAGCAATCACATTGCTGGGAGTGTATTATAGAACCCCAAACAGTCAGAGAGAAATAGAAGAGCAGATATGTAGGCAAATTACAGAGAAGTGTAAAAATAATAGGGTAGTAATAATGGGGGATTTCAACTTCCCCATGATTAACTGGGTTAATCATAGTGTGATAGGTTTAGAGGGAATGGAATTCCTAAAATACATCCAGGAGAGCTTTTTAAGCCAGTACGTAGAAGGTCCTACAAGAAGGTTTGTGGGGCGGGGGGGGGGTGGTGCCTGGACTTAATATTAGGGAATGAAGCCGGGCAAGTGGTAGAGGTATCAGTGGGGGAGCATTTTGCAGAAAGTGATCATAACTCCATTAGATTCAAGGTTGTTGTGGAGAAGCACAAGGATGGGCCAGAAATCAGAGTTCTAAATTAGGGGAAGGGCGATTTTAATAAAATCAGATGTGATTTGGCCAGAGTGGACTGGGAGCAACTACTTTTAGGTAAATCTGCGTCAGACCAGTGGGACTCATTCAAGAAGGAAATAGGGAGAGTATACGGCCAACATATTCCAGTAAAGATAATGGGTGGGGCCAACAAATCCAGGGAACCCTGAATGTCGAGAGAAATACAGGATTGGATAAAGAGAAAAAGGGAGTCTTATGGCAGAAACCGAGGGCTCAAAACAGCGGAGGCCCTAGAGGAGTATAGAATGTGTAGGGGAGAACTTAAAAAGGAAATTAGGAGAGCAAAAAGGGGGCATGAAAAAACATTGGCAGGTAAAATAAAGGAAAATCCAAAGTTATTTTACAAGTACATTAAGAGTAAGAGGATAACTAGGGAAAGAGTAGGGATCATTAAGGACCATCATGGTAATTTGTGTGTGGAGCCGGAAGACATAAGTAAGGTTCTAAATGAATACTTTGTGTCAGTGTTCACAAGTGAGAGGGACGACGTGGGTATGGAAATCAGGCAGAAGGGCTGTTATATAATTAAAGAAATTAACATAGAAAGAGAAGAAGTTCTAAATGGTCTGGCAGGCTTAAAAGTAGCTAAATCTCCAGGCCCAGATGAAATGTATCCCAGGCTGTTGAGTGAGGCAGGGGAGGTGCTGGAAATAATTTTTAATACCTCTCTGGCCACGGGGGAGATGCCAGAGGACTGGAAGACAGCCAATGTGGAACCATTATTCAAGAAAGGAGGAAGGGATAAACCAGGGAACTACAGGCCAGTCAGTCTAACCTCAGTGGTGGGGAAACTATCGGAAGCAATTCTGAGGGACAGAATTAACCTACACTTGGAGAGGCAGGAATTAATCAAGGACAGTCAGCATGGTTTTGTTAAGGGGAGGTCATGTCTGACCAATTTGATTGAATTTTTCAATGGATGACCAGGTGTGTAGATGAGGGCAATGCATCTGACGTGGTGTACTTGGACTTCAGCAAGGCTTTTGATAAGGTCTCACTTGGGACACTGATGACGAAGGTAAGAGCCCACGAGATCCAAGGCAATTTGGCAAAATGGATCCAGAATTAGCTGAGTGACAGAAAGCAGAGGGTGATGGTTGAGGGGTGTTTTTGTGACTGGATACCGGTGTCCAGTGGGGTTCAATAGGGATCAGTGTTGGGTCCATTGTTGTTTCTGGTATATATAAATAATTTAGACTTGAATGTAGGAGGGTTGATCAGTAAGTTCACGGATGACACGAAAATTGGTGGGGTAGTAAATAGTGAGGAGGATAGCCTTAGATTACAGGAGGATATAGATAGGCTGGTCAGATGGGCTGATCAGTGGCAAATGGAATTTAATCCAATTAAGTGTGAGGTGATGCGATTGGGCAGGACAAACAAGGCACGGGAATACACAATGAATGGTAGGACCCAGGGAAGTACTGATGATCAGAGGGACCTTGGTGTGCATGTCCACCGGTCCCTTAAGGTAGTGGGACAGGTTAAGAAGACATGTGAGATACTTGACTTTATTAGGCGAGGCATAGAATATAAGAGCAGGGAGGTTATGCTGGAACTGTATAAAACGCTGGTTAGGCCACAGCTAGAGTATTGCATGCAGTTCTGGGATCCACATTATAGGAAGGATGTGATTGCACTCGAGAGAGAGTGTAGAGGAGATTTACCAGGATGTTGCCTGGGCTGGAGAGTTTTAGTTATGAAGAGAGATTGGATAGACTGGGGGTTATTTTCCCTGGAGCAGAGGAGATTGAGTGGGGACATGATTGAGGTGTACAAAATTATGAGGAGCATAGATAGGGTAGAAAGGAATGAAATTTTCCCCTTGGTGGAGGGATCAATAACCAGGGGGCATAGATTTAAGGTAAGGGGCAGGAAGTTTAGAGGGGATGTGAGGAATAAATTTTTCACCCAGAGGGTGGTGGGAAGCTGGAACTCACTGCCTGAAAGTGTTTTAGAGGCAGAAACCCTCATAACATTTAAGAAGTATTTGGATGTGCACTTGTGATGCCATGGTATACAAGGCTATGGGCCTAGTGCTGGAAAATGGGATTAGATTTGTTAGGTATTTGTTTGACCGGCACAGACTCGATGGGCCGAAGGGCCTTTTTCTGTGCTGCAGGCCTCTATGACTCTATGGCTGAAATGACAATCAAGAACCGGGAGTGTCAAGAAAAAGTTGAGCAGTTGAAAGGAAGAGTAGAAGTTCCCACAAAGGAGCGTGACGAGTCTCATGTAATTAGTAGAAGTAAAATTAAAGGTGTGCTAAGGAAAAACTGGTCAATGTAGAGAACTAGCTTTAAAGTACAGAAGATGAGTTTGATGAAATGTTGGAACTTCTTGTGAGAAGGGCAATGAAATTCTTGAAGTTCGATCCAATCTGAAGAAAATAAAAGATGAGATGCGCAGTATGGAAGAGCAAGTCCAGACTTTGAAAGCAGAAAAGGAAAATCCCAAGAAACAGATTGTCGATCTAGCGAGTGAATCGGAAGAATCCATGGAGCAGTCGGTGGCCATGGAAGAAAGACTCCAAAAGGAATGGAATGTCCATGTGAAGTTGTTAAGCTTGTATAAGGATCTCACAGATAACTCTGAAACAAAGACAACTGAACTCACCAGAGTAGTTGCTGAGCCGAATGAAAAGATTCATAGGCAGGATTTCCAATTGTCGGGTGGGCGCAGCGGGCAGGCCAATTAACGGCCAGTCAGTGTGAAAGGTGTGCTGAAACACTCAGTGCTGCTGGGATGGGGGCGAGGGGAGGGCGAGCGTGGATGTCTGCGCATGCGCAGGGGTGCATGCACTGAAAGGTCCCTGAGGGTACAGAGCTGCCTTAGGCTGCTGAAGAATTGTACAAAGGAAAATAAAGATTTTAGAAATGATATAAACATGTCCCCACATGTGACTCAGTCACATGAAAAGGGAAATGTTTAAAATGAAGTTGAAAAATTTTTTCTGTTTTTTTATTTACCATTGGAAACCTCAACCCACCCATGGATGAGGTTTCATAAAAAATGCAAAGGCCACCTGGCCTATTCACCCGCCGCCAACTGAATGGTTGAACTGGCAGCAAAAAATACAAATTAACTACTTGCTTAAGGGCCTTAATAGGCCTCTTAATTGTTGGCCGGCACACTGCCAACTCTCGCACCCATCCACCAACCGAAAGATCGCAAGAGTGCGCGATGCTCACCTGACATCATCATGCGTGATTTTACCCCTGATCGGGTCAGGCATGTGTCAACCTGCAGGATGTAAAATCCTGCCCATAAGCTTGAAAAAAGATTTGAAAATAAAGCAATAAATAAATGTTTGGCTGAAATTGTGAAACAAGTGGAAATGAAGGTTCCATTTGTGAAAAGTTCACATCCAGCACGAACATGGCGGACACACTGGAAAAAGAAACTTTGAATCCACTCTAGGAATGAACAGAGTGCACATTCCCTGTGAAAGGAACAGGACAAACCCACAGGGAAGAACTTTTCATCCCAAGGGCGGGCGCCAGCACCAACCAGAGTGAAATAGCGAGCGATGGTTTTGGATTTCATCGCACACTCTCGCGATCATTCAGTCAGCAGGTACACGCAGTACGAGAGTCGTCAGCATGCCCGCTGACAATTAAGAGGTCTAATAAGGCCCTTGTGTAATTAATTAAGTTGCACTTTTCGCTGCCTGCTCAACCGTTCAGTTGGCGGGTAGGCGAATGGGCCAGGTGACCTTTGCATTTTTAACGAAATCTCATCCACAGGCCGGATGAGGTTTCCAAAGGCTACTAAAAAACAAATAAACATTTTTTAACATCGTCTTTTACATGTCCCTCTTCATGTGACTGAGTCACAATGTTTAAATCATGTAAATCAATGGCTGCTGCCCTGCGGTTGTGCACACTTCAGCGCTCGCGCTCCTCCTGCACTCTCCCCCCCCCTCCCCCCACCCCGCAGCAGCGCTTAGGCACTTAGCACGCCTTTCATGCTGGCTGTTAATCGGAGCCTGATTGTGGGCGGTAGTTGGCCTTGTGGCTGTTCCCAGGCCTGCCCGACAAGGGGAATATCCTCCCCATAGTGTCCCAAAGAAGCAGAAGGATTGTTAATAAAGAGAAACACAACTCAAGGGAGTGCATAAAGTGAATGGAACAGAGATAAACAAGTACCAGAAACACAGAGTACTACTACCATTGCTCCAAACACGACAGACCTAGATGTGGAAGAACTGTCAAGCCTCAAAATTGTTTGAAGCCAGAGAATTGGGGTGGGGGAGAAAGGTTAGCAAGTAAAGATTGTATTGTAAATAGCTATACTCCATTGGAAGGGAGCAAAGTTTTCTTTTGAGAAAACGGGGCTGTTGTGTTTGCCTGCATGCTATTGGAATGTAAAAGTGCACGGAAAAACAAGGGTTAATGCGGGACTGGAGACTAGCACCACCCACTGTATGATGTATATAGTCATATGGTAATAGATTTGGAGAATAGTCCAGAAGGAACCTTCATGGGAGCAGCACCACACATGGTAGTCACTGGGATCTGCACATAGTTAAAGATTACCAATAAATGGTTCATGTTTAAACATACAAGTCTCAAGATCTCATCAATGAGACATCAATGGACCCATAACACAACACTATCAGAGAGAGCGAAATTGTGAGCAGTGATGTCAAAGAGAGTGAGGCCAATAACAGAGCGGTCAGAGAGAGCAGGGCCAGGGAGTGGAATAGTCAGAGAGAGTGAGGTCCAGGAGTGGAGTAGTCAGAGAGAGTGAGGGTGCGAGCAGAGAGGTCAGAGAGAGTGAGGCCTGTGAGTGGAATGGTCAGAGAGAGTGAGGCCTGGGAGTGGAATGGTCAGAGAGAGAGTGAGGCTGTGAGCAGAGTGGTCAGAGAGAGGGAGAGAGGCTGACTCTGCATCTGGGAAGTAAAAGGGAGGAAAGAAAATTGCGGAGTGACATCATAGCACAAGGGGGCACAGAGCAGTAAGTCTACAGGTAAGCATTAAATTTAATTTAATCAGCCTGTAAAGTAAGCTGGATCAAATAATTTGCACTAAAACTAAAGGCCGCTAATTTGATAAAATACATAAATATTAACTTATATTTTCTATATTGTATAATCGGTCATAACTACGAACAGTGTTTAATTAATCATGTCTAGGGTGTGAAGTTAAAATTAAATAAACAGAAATTGTAACACTAAAAGGTTATTTGTTTAGATAATAGGAGTTTAAGTTAACCTCCCTAGAAAATAAAGTGATATTTGCTCAAAGGAAGGGGCTGATTGGTGAGTAGCTGGTGGGTATTTGTTTGTGTTAAGTTAATTTCTTTTAATTTAGTTAACAGTCTAATAAATAGAGGCATGGCAGGGCACCACAGTCAATGGAATACACATCCTTCTTGTGGGAACTGTGCTGGACAACCACATGTGCAGAAAGTGTCATCAGCTCCAGATTTTGGAGTTTGAGCAGCAGTTGATGTCACTGTGATATATCTGTGAAACTAAGAGCTATATGGATACAATATTTAAAGATGTGATCACCCCACAGATCAAGAGAGTGAATGCAGAGAAAGAATGAGTGACCACCAGGCAGTCAAGGAGGACCAGGCGTGTAGTTCAGGAGTGCATCTTGCTCCCCAATCAGTATTCAGTTCATTTTCTGAATACTAGTGAGAGTGATGGTTTCTCTGGTGAATGCCAAAACCAAATCCAGGGCACCATGGATGGCTCAGCTTTATGGGAGGAGGAGGAAGATTTGGGAAAACAATAGTGATTGGGATCCTATAGCTAGGAGAACAGACAGATGACCATAGAGGTAAATCCAGCATGGTATGTAGCATCTCTATTTCTGGGGTCAAGAATACCACTGTGAAGCTGCAGAGCGCTCTGAGAGGGGAGGGTGAACAGCCAGAAGTCAGGAATTGCATCGGTACCAATGATATAGGTAGAAAGTGGGATGACATCCTGCAGTCAGATTTTTAGAAGCCAGGAAACAGATTAGTAAGCAAGACCTCAAAGGTAGGAAACATTGGATTACTCTGAGTGCTATACAGTTGTGAGTATAGAATTAGGAGGATAGAGTAAATGAATGTGTAGTTGAAGAGATGATGCAGGAGGGAGGACTTTAGATTCCTGCGACATTGGAACCAGTTTTGGAGTGGAGGGACATGAATGTGCTGGATGGGTTTCATCTAAACAGAACCAATGCCCTCATGAGGCATTTTGTTGGTGCTACTTGGGTGGGTTTCAACTAACTTGACAGGCAGATGGGAACCAGGATGTGGTAAAAGGAAGAGAAACAAGATACATGAAAGATTGGGACGACAGCTCCAGGATAAGAAACAGTAAGGCACTAAGTGAGATCAGAAGAATGGAGAATGCAATAGGTCTAAACCAAGTTTACCGAGCAGGTATGTAAGCACACAAATCCTAGTAAATAAGATTGGTGAGCTGTAAGTTCAGATAGCCACATAGGAATATGATGTGATGATGATGATGGAGATCTGCCTCAAAAAGATGGCAGGACTGGATGCAAGGTGTTTAGGGAAGATAGGGAGGGGAAGAAAAGAACAAGGATAGCAGTATTGGTTAAGGAGAATATTACAGTGCTGGAGAGAGGGGATGACCTGAAAGGATCAGGGACAAAATCTAAATCCAGTTCTATTGAAGGGTCACGAGGACTCGAAACGTCAACTCTTTTCTTCTCCGCTGATGCTGCCAAACCTGCTGAGTTTTTCCAGGTAATTCTGTTTTTGTTTTGGATTTCCAGCATCTGCAGTTTTTTGTTTTTATTAGGGACAAAATCTATTTGGTTAGTGTTAAATAATGGAGGTAGCTGTGCATTACTAGAGGGGAAAATTTGTGAGGAGGTCAAGGATACAAAAATTATAGAGTGGTATGGTGTGGGGCTTTAATAATCCTAATGTAGGCTCAGATAATAATATCATAAAGGGCAAAAAGGGAGAAGAATTTTCAAAGAGCATTTAGCAGAATTTTCTTGATCAATATAATTCCAGCTCAATAAGGAAGGAAACATTGGAGGATTTTGTTCTTGGGAATGAGGTGGGTTGTGTGGATCAAATGTCAGTAGAGGAAAATTTAGAGAACAATGATCATAGTATATAGTTTAAGATAGCTATGGAGAAAACAGAAGGCACAACTAGAGCAAAAATACACAATTGGAGGATGGCCAGTTTCAGTGGGATTAGAATAGATCCAGGTCAATTGGAATCAAAGAATGAGAGGAAAAATTGTAAAGGAACAATGAGCCTTTAAAGAAGAGATGGTTGAGGTACTCTTAAGGTCCAGTCCCATGATTGGGAAAGATAGGATAGCGAATGCCAGAGCTCCCTGTATGACAAAAGAGATAGGGAATAACATGAAACAGAAAAATATGCATATGATAGATGTCAGGTTGATGATACAAGTGGGAACCTCACTGAATATAGAAAGTTCAGGGGGAAGGTGAAAAGAAAAATAAGAGAGGCAAAGAGAGAATGAGACGAGATTAGCAGCTAATAAAAAAGGGAATCCAAAAGTTTTCACTAGGCATATAAATAGTAAGAGGGTGGTAAGAGGAAGCGTAGGGCAGATTAGTGACCATAAAAGGGATTTACAAATGGAGACACAGGGCATGTTTGGGATACTAAGTGAGTTATTTGCATCTGTCTTTACCAAGGAAGAAGATGCTGCCTAAGTCATAGTAAAAGAGGAAGTAGTTGAGATATAATACTGGTGGGTTAACAGTATTAGAAAGGCTGGTTCTACTGAAAGTTGATGAGTCACCAGGACTGCATGGGATGCATCTTAGGATACTAAGGGAAGTAAGGGTGGAAATTGCAGAGGCACTGGCCATATTCTTTCAATCCTCTTGGATACAGAGGTTTGTTGGGGGTGGCGGGGTGTGGGGGGCTGTGGTGCCAGAGGACCGGAGAAATGCAAATGTTACACCATTGTTCAAAAAGGGGGGTCAGGATAAAGACATCAACTGCAGGTCAGTCAGTTTAGCCTTAGTGGCAGAAAAGCTTTTGAAAACAAAATTCTGGGATAAAATTAGCAGTCACTTGAACAAGTTTGGATTAATTAAGGAAAGCAATGCACAGATTTGTTAAAGGCAAATTGTGTTTAACTAGCAAATTGACTGAGTTTTTTGATGAGGTAACAGAGAAGATTGCTGAGGGTAATGCAGTTGATCTGGTGTCCATGGTCATCTAAAAGGCGTCTGATAAAGAGCCACATAACAGGCTTGTCAGCAAAGTTGGAAGACCATGGAATAAAAACGACAAGAGCATGCATGGGTACAAAATTAGTTGAGTGTCAGCAAACAGAGGCGTAGTGGTAAAACATTGTTTTACAGGTTAGAGGAAGATATACAGGGGGTTCCTCAGGGGCTGGTATGAGGACCATTGCTTTTCTTGATATTTATTAATACACCAGACTTGGGTTTACAGGGCAGAATTTCAAACTTTCCAAATGACACAATTGATAGTACTGTGGATTGTGAGGAGGATCGTGATAGTCTTTAAGAGGACTTAACCTGGCTGGTGGAAAGGGCAGCCACATGACAGATGGAATTTCATGCAGAAAAGTATGAGGTGATGCACTTTGCTGGAAGAATGAGGAGAGGCAATATAAAGTAAAGGATCCAATTCCAAAAAGGGGTGCAAGAGCAGAGAGACCTGAGGGGTATATGTACACAAATTGTTGCAGGTGACAGGGCAGGTTGAGAAAGTGGATAAAAAGGCATATGGTATCTGTGGCTTTACAAATAGAGGCAAAGAGTACACGAGCAAGCAGGTTATGGGGCTGAAATTTTCCGTTGGCGAGCAGGGGGCGGGGCCCGCTTGCTGACACGAAAGTGACGCAGGATGACGTCAGGGGGGACCCTTTACGTCATCCCACCCAATTTAAATCTTCAGGAAGGTGGGCGGACAGCTGATTGCGCTGTCCGCCTGCCGACCTGTCAATGGCCAATTGAGGCCATTGACAGGATAATTAAAACAATTAAAGGACCTGCCCGTCCAACCTTAAGGTTGGTGGGCAGGCCAGGAGCCCCAGTGGGCTTCTGAAAAAACATGAAACCTCATCCACCGGCAGGATGAGGTTTCATGTAGGTTTTTAAAAAATTTATTAAGTTTTTGTGAAATTTATTAACATGTCCCATCTCATGTGACATTGTCACAGGAGGGGGACATGTTAATGATTTTTTTTATTTTTCTACTTTCAGAGTTTGAAAACCTTTCCGTGATCTCCCTGTGGCACCACTTTCGCATTTGGAGAATCCCCTCCCGCCCAAACAGGAAGCACATAGCGTTTCCCGGCAGACGTCATGTTGGGCAGGCCTTAATTGGCCCGCCCACTTAAAATGGCAGCGGGGCCTGCTTCTCCGGTGGAGATCGGCTCCCTGCCCACCGGAGATTGGGTTGGGCCCGCCCACCTGACAGGCTGAAAATTCAGCCCCATGGTCTCCAGCCTCAACTAGAGTATTGTGTCCAATTCTGGGAAACACACTTTAGGAAGGATGTGAAAGCCTTAGAGAGGGTGCAGAAAATGTTTATGAGAATGGTTCTGGGGACTTCGGGCTTCTGGATAGAATTGAGAATCTGGGACTGTTCTCCTTAGAAAGGAGAGGGTTGAGAGGAGATTTGATAGAGATATTCAAAATCATGATGCATTTAGACAAAGTGGGTAGAGAAAAACTGCTCCCATTGGCAGAAGTGTCGAGAACCAGAGGACACCAATTTGAGGTGATTAGCAGAAGAAGAAATGGTGACATGAAGACTTTTTTTTTAATGCAGCAAGTGGTTAGGATCTGCAATGCACTATCTGAGGGTATGGTGGAGGAAGATTCAATTGTGATTTTCAAAAGCTAATTGGGTAACAACCTAAGAGAAAACATTTGCAGGGCTATGGACAAAAGAAGGGGAATAGGTCAGCTTCTTTGACATGACAGAGCAACAGTGCCTCAGGAGGCCCAGGCTTTCAAGGAAGGTCCTTGCCCATATCTGCAGACTCCTGGAACAAGAGGATATGCATTGTCACTGGTTACAAAATTCACCAGACCCCTGAATTTCTTTGCTTCCGGCTCCTTCCAGGGATCTGCTGCTGACTTACAGGATTCCACAATCTGCTGCGCACAAGTCTGTCTCCAAGGTGATCAATGCCATATTTGCCAGGACCATCATGAATGTTCACTCTGACACAGATGAGGCCAGTCAGACACAGAGGCTCTTGCCTTTACTGCAATTGCTAGACTCCCACAAGTACAGGGAGTCATTGTCTGCACACGTTGCAATCAAGGCTTCCTCAGATCAGCCTCAAGTATTTACCAAAAGGAAGGGATTCCACTCCCTTCATGTTCAGCTGGTGACCACCAGGAAGTTTTCATGCATGTCTGTGCAAGCTATCCTGCCTGGAAGCCACCATTCTCTGACAGTCACATCTCCAACACGATTTTACACCTCCACACAGACTGAATTGTTGATTCCTTGGAGACAAGGGCTACCCTCCAAGGCAGCGGTTCCCAAACTATGAGTTGTGACCCCAAGTGGAGTTGCAGAAACAGTGAATGGGGGTTGTGAAAAATAAAATTTAGCCATGAATTTTAAAAATAAAACCTAAAAAGATAAATCCTTGAAGCTGGGCACAATGCTACTTTGCTCTAAAGTGGTTGAAAAGTGTGGATGTGAGGCTCAAGTCAAGCTCCCCATCTTCAGGACTGCACCTTGCTCTGGCACCAAGGCCCAAGTGGCACCCAGGCCTGACCTGCTCTGCTTGATACAAGATAAACCAGGACCATTGTCTCCTCTTTTTTTCAGTGACTGCTTGGTGTTTGATGTCTGTTTCTAGCTGAGATTTTGACTATCTGGCCTGGTGCTGCTGCTCTAGCCCAAGGCCTGGATCAGGATTGGGGAGGGCTGGTCCAGCCCGGGCTTTCTCAGGATCAGACTGGGAACCTGGCTCTCACTCCAGCAGATCACAGAACCCATGAAATACTGGCAGCTTTTTGCTGATGGACATAATTTCAAAATATCTTAGATACAAATATTGGGAGAACTGCATCAGCCCTGCCTTCACTTCAATCACCTGACTTACGGAGGTTTGGAATAGTCAAGTTTGGAAAAAACAAAGTCACCATTCCTGCAGTGAGAGAGGCGTTGATAATAATGTTAATCCCCTCCCTGGCAATCTTCACTCATGGTTGAGTGCAAGAGAGACTCTCACTAACTCTATTTCTGATTGTATCAATCATCCTGCTTGTCTCGTGGTCTCTCTATCCACTGAATCTCAAAGCCTAGACCTATGAGTCCAATAGTGTGCCTCCGCTGCTGAGCTGAGCCCAACTCTGTTACTGTGACAGAACGACCTGGGCTTCAACATCAGCCACCTGAAGATTCTTAATCTGTGCTTCCGCTGCTTCCTGGCCAAGGCCCATGAACTGGAATGGCTCAGATGAAGTAATGGACTGGTGAGTATATAAAATAATAACATTTTTACAAAGAACTTTAAAAGCACATATTTATATGATGTTTTATATGTTGATCTATAATGCAAAACCTTTAATAATTACAAACAGAAACAAAAATTGCTGGAAAAACTCAGCATGTCTGCCAGCATCTGAGGAGTGAAAGACAGAGTTAACATTTTGAGTCTGTATGACTCTTCTTCAGAACAGAAGAGTCTGTTCTGAAGAAGAGTCATATGGAATTGAAACGTTAATTCTGGCTTTCTCTCCACAGATGCTGTCAGGCCTGCTGAGTTTTTCCAGCAATTTTTGTTTTTGTTTCAGATTTCCAGCATTAACAATATTTTGCTTTTATCTTAGTCTTTAATAATTATATCCTGAATGCTACTATGCTGTTTTATTGCTATTTTGTTTTTATTGGTGTGTGACATCGCGTTAATTTTCAAATATTAAAATGGAGTCATATTGCAAAATAGTTTGGGAATCACTGCTCTAAGGATATGGTTGATGACAACTGTAAGGAGCCCTACCACTGATAACAGAGAAAATATACAACTGGAGCCACATGAATACAAGCCATTGGGTTGCTGAAGGTGCAATTCAGCTGCTAGGACAGATCGGGAGTGCCCTTCAGCTTGTACCAGCAAGGGTATCCAGAATGGTTGTGATCACTGTGCCTTGCACAACATTGCAATACAGATAGAAGTGAAGATGCAGGAGGAAGAAAGTTAGGACTACTTGGCATCCTCAGGAGAGGGGGAAGAGGATAAGGAGGAGCAGGATGACAAGGTGCCTGATGTGGCCTGGATGCCTGCAGCTTCTCTAGTTGCCAGAGAAGCCCAATTCAGGTTCCGAGTCTGTGAAGCCATGTTGTGCGACATTGCTGAATCCACTGCCCCTGCTCCTCCCCCGCCCCAGTCAAAAATAAATCATTGTCAGGAAACCATCCATTTCATTTTTTGCTCATCTCCCACCCTGGTCATATCATTCTCCTCAAGGTAAATGTCCATTGGACATCAAGACACAACGGTGGAGATAACTGGACAAAGGAGTCTGGAAAGAAAGTGCATGATTCATTTTCATTATGCAATAAATTAAGACGCTGACATTTTTATAACCACCCAAGTGAATCACCTTGTGCAACTAAAAGGTTTTCCTTTTCTGTTCTGATTACCTTTATGTGGTGCTATCCCTTCGGCTTCAGCAGAGTTCGAGGCAGGCTGCTCTGATAGCTGAGATGCCCGTGGAGCATGTCCTTTTAATTTGGGGCCCTTGTCAACCCTGCCAAAGAGTTCAGGGGCAGACACAGTCATTGGGCAGGAGGCAGTATGTGTGGCTCTAGTTTGAGGAGAGGGGGCAAAGGATGAGAAGTGTGAGCATCTTGAGAGGAAACCCTACTTCCATGTGTTCCTTCTCAATCTTCCCTGTGATGGGCCCTCTGCACTTCTCTGCTAGCCAAGAGCTGGAAAGCAATTTGCGGCATTTCAGTGAGGCGCTGAACATGTTTACTGAGGTTTACTGAGTGTGCGAGCCAGTGGTCTGGACCAGCATGCATTCAGTGATCTGCCATGTCTGATGCTCAATGCAGGTGGCCACTCTTTCCATGGAGGTGGACATCAGTGAAAATGCCTGAGACATCATAATACTCATGTTTGAGAAAGACTCCTTCAAACTCTCTCCAAGGGTATGCAGTACTTCAGCAAAGTTTAACAGAACCTCACATATTTTCTGTAGCTACTCCAGAATTTGTGGATGACCCCCAAGGGATAGTATCTGTACCCAGCTGAGCAGAGCTTGGACTGTCCTATGCCCTCCTATGGGGATTCTCCACCATATCTTCATGTCTTCAGCACCTGCTCCTGTTCATTTGTGATGTGTATCTGAGCTGGAGGAGGATGTGAATGAGTCATGTATCCTCAAGAGTGCGCAACCTCCTCTGAGGCCTCCTTGACCTTCTCCCGCTCCAACTCTTGTCATGCTTGATGAATCCGTGGGAAATGAAATACATGACTCAGAACTGACATGGGGAAAGAATAAAATGTCAATATTGTGCAGATGTTTACATTTCAGTTGATGGCGACAGAAAATCAACATCATTAAGTGCCAAGCGGCAGTGTGATATCTAATCCTGTCAACAGGTGTATGGGAGACCTCCATCTCGCCAGTGCTAATGATCATGCACTCTGTCACCCTGCTGCTCTCCATGGCCTAGTCATCCACAGCAGTCAGGATTGCTCTCACTGGAGGCTTCACTTTCTCTCCCAGGTGTTCTGTGCTCTCTTCTTCAAATAGAGAAAGTAGAGTTATGAGTGTGAGAAATGGATTGTATAGAGGGGAAGGTTTGACAACATTTGTAGAGGATGGGTGTGAAGGGTGGATTTGAGGGGCAGGATTTTTGGTTCGTTGGGTGGATGAGGTGGGCGGATGTGGTGGGCGGGCCTGGGAGCAGCCAGGAAACGGACCGCAGCCTGCAATCGGCTCCCGACCTCAATTTCAAACTGGCTGGCCAACCGGTGTGAAATATCCATTGAAAGGCTTAGCGTTGCTGGGCTGTGGGCAGGATGAGAGCGAGCGCTGAAGTCTGCGTGGGTGTGGACGAGAGGGCAATGAAAGCTTCCTAAAGGCAGAGAGCTGCCTCGGGGACCTGAAGAATTTTAAGTCATGGAATAAATATTTGGAAACGCAGGAAAAAATGTCCACATGTCAGACTCCCTCACATGAGCATATATTTATAACAATTCCATCAAAACAATTTTATTTTGGAAATGAACATCAGAAACCTCATCTCGCCCGTGAATGAGATTTCCTCAAAGATCCAAAGGCTGCTTGGCCAGTTCACCCGCCTGCCAACGGTAACATTGGATGAGCAGGGAAAAATTGCTCTTAATTAATACATTAATGCCTCTTAATTGTCAATGGGCACCAACCCTCGCGTGTGCCTGCCGACTGAAATATCGCGTGAATGCATGATGACGTCAGGGCACTTGCCTGACGCCATTACACACTATTTTACACATGATCAGGTCAGGCGCCCACGCCTGTGGGATATAAAACTCTGCCTATTAAAGACAATTTAGTGGATAAATATAATTATACTATTATGAAATATATATTTTTTGATTTTTAAAAAAACTTGTTTAAACTTCTATTTTGTACATCAGAAATTTCAGTTATATAATGAAAATGCAGTTGAAAAAAATTCTGGAAAGTATTGAGTGATTTGTGGGAAACCCAGTAATTAGAAGGTGTCATCACAAGGTGATATACTCGCACTACAAATTAGCACACCATGTTGACATCATTAACATTTAAAGGGCCCATCACAGGACCACCTACAGACATAACAGGCACTGCAGGTACTTATTGTGAGTTCCCAAAGAACTGCACATCCCACATATCAAATGTATACATTGGCATTCTTTTGCCTGTGCATGCTTTCTTCAATTTCTCCATTATAAATTCATATGTCTATATATAGAGTGGAAATTATTTATCTAAACAGTGGTGCTGTTAGAGCCTAATTTTCAATATCTCAGCTCCTTAACTGAGAGAGAATACTATGTTTGAACCAATTGTACCTGTCTGCTTCCCAAATTAACTTGTAGTTTGCAACTTGACTATAAAAGGTAACATATAAAATTGAAGGATTTTATAAATAATGACAACATACCTAACTTTAAAATGGCATACGGTGACATTAGGGGAAATGACCAAATTCTTGGTTAGAGAGGCAGATTTTAAGGAGTGTCTTGAAGGAAGAAAGTAAACTAGAGAGGCAAAGAGGGCTAGGGAGGGAACTGATGGTACAGCCATCAATGGTGGATGAATGACAGTCAGAGATGTTCAAGAGATCAGAATTAAAAGAGCACACATATATCAGAGTAGTATGGAGCTGGAGGAGATTAGAGATATAGGAGGTAAGGTCATGGAGGGATTTGAAACGAGGAGGAGAATTTAAAAAATCTATGTATTGCTTAGCCAGGAGCATGCACAGGAACAATGGGTGAATGGAACTTCGTGCGAATAAAAGTTTTGGGTGACTCAAGTTTATGGAGAGTGGAACGTGCTCAGTAAGTTAGAAGTGCATTAGAATAGTCCATTCTTGAGGTAATATAGAAGTATAGCATATGTTAGAAGTGCTATTGTTGGACTGAATGTAGGTCTCAAAGGGCTATGTGCGCAGGACAGCAGGGATTAGATTTCAGAAGGGGTGGCTGAACCAGCACACTGCAGACATGAGAGGTGATTTGACGTTCCAGTGATAATTACATCTATTTTTGCATGACAACTCTATTCTGTTGAACTCAGCAGAGGTTACTGTCAAGATGGATTGCTGATCAATTTTGTTCTTTGGAGTGTTTGTCAACTTTGGCTAAAAAACTGACACTGTATTCAAACTTAAAAAAAAGAGACAAAGAGAGAGACTTTTGGTGACAGATAGACTGAAAGGGTAGCCTGGGTTGATAGAGATAAAGCTGTGGGAGCTTTACCAAGATGAAGACATTGAGAATGCTGGAGGGTAGACAGGAGGCTTCTTCTTTAAGTCAAATAGAATGACCCACAAAGTGTGAAAGTGTGGCATGTTCTTTATTTTGTATCATTATGCAACAATGTACCAATTGAAATAAGTGAATTTTACCAAAGCTACTGTTCTGTATATTTACCTTACAGTGGAATAAGTAGCATAATGTTTGGAACGCAGCCATGACACATGCAATGTTTGCTCAATCTGCCTTTGGGGCAAATGAAGAAATACACATGCAAAACACCGGATAACCAATTCAAGGTTCAAGAAAATATTGTTGCCATTACAATACAAGTAGTTATGGGGCAGTATGAATCAACTGTTATTAAAGATGCTTAGAATACTTAACGATACTGAATACTGGTGCCTCTGAGCCTCAGACAATACCTATGGCAGAGCTAAATCTGTTAGATTCCCCTGGTTATAGCATTGGCTATGTGCAATAAGAACCATATAACTGCCATGTCATGGAAACAAAGTGCTTTTGTGTCTTTGTCTCATCAAGCTGTTCATTTATGATTCCACTTTAGCATGTGTCAGCTGTAGCTCAGTTGACAACATGCTTGGCCTGTGACTCACAAAGCCCTGGGTTCAAGTCCCACTTCAAGAATTGAGCACAAAAATCAAGGCTGGCACTGCAGTGCAGCACTGAGGGAGTGCTGCGGTGTGGAAAGTGCTGTCTCTCAGATGAGATGCTAAAATGATGCCCCATTAGGTGCATGTAAAGGGTCCCATGGCACTATTTTGAAGAAGAACAGGAGAATTGTCCATAAATCAGTATTACAAACACAGATCAATTTCATTTTGCTTCTTGTGTGAGTTTGCTGAGTGCTAATTGGTTGCTCTATTTCCTACATTACAACAGTGACTACACTTCAAAATATGCTTCATATCCAATGGTTCTGAAAAACAGTATGGCTAGAACCTCCATGGAGTGGCAATCACAAACGGGTTGCTACTCTGCCCCTAGTTACTGACACTGAGGTGTAGCTACAAAATCAGGGGAAAGGAAGCCACATCCCTTTTTTACAGCACTAGCTGCCATAAAGCAGGTAAGTTTAAAGGTCCAGACATTTTGAGAAGCCAGGGAGTAGGTAAGTGTGTAAGGTAAGCGGTTAGGATCGCGGGGTGGGGGAGGGGATGAAGAGGGGGCTTGGTGGGGTTTGCTGGTTAGTTGAGGGGGGGTGGGGTGATTGGTGAATTGGTCGTCAGTGGGGGGCTAGTTGGGTGGTCAGTGGGGGGTTTCAGTGGTCAAAGAGGGGGAATCAAGTGGTCAGTGGAGGGGTGTGATTGCAGGAGTTGGGTGGTAAGTGGGGTGGGGTCAGGTGGCCAATGGGTGGGGTCAGGAGTCAGAGGGGGGATTTGGGTGGTCAGTTTGGGGATAGTTGAGTGGTCAGTGTGGGGAGTGGGGGATCAGTGTTGGGGGCAGGTGTTCAATGGTGGGTTGAGTGGGGGAGTTGGGTGGTCAGCAGGGAAGGTTGGGTGGTCAATAGGAGGTTGGGTGGTCAGCAGGGAGAGTTGCCTGGTCAGCATAGGGTTTGGATGGTCAATGGGGAGCCTAGTGGTCAGTGCGGGCATTGGGTGTCAGGTGGTCAGTGTGGTGGGGGATAGTGTTCAGTTGGGGAGGTCTAGTGGTCAATAGGGGGAGTGGGATGAGTTTCAGTGTTCAGTGGGGGGGGGGGGTGTGGAGGTTGGGTAGTCAGCGGAGGGGTCGGGTGGTTGGCTGGGGGATGGTTGGTTAGTCAGCCGGGGATATCCGCTGGTCAGTGGAGGGGTCAAGTGATCAGCGGGGGGGATGTCGAGCGGGCAGGAGGATCGTGTGGTCAGTAAGGGGCGTTCAATGGTAGGGTCTGGTGGTCAATGGGATGGGTCTGGGTGGTCAGTGGGACGGGGGGAGGATCATGTAGTCAGCAGTGGGGGTTGGGTGGTCAGTGGGACGATCTGGTGGTTAGCAGGGGGGATCAGTTGATCAGCGGGGAAGGTTGGTGCGGGGGCTAGTCTGGGGCATGGGGATGCAGTTGAGAGAGTATCTGGGACTGTAGTCGGAGGTTGGGTGGCCAGTTGGGAGGATGGGGAGGGTAGTCAGGTTGGTGATATGTAGTCGGGGGTGTGCCATGGGAAGTCGGGAGGGTAGTGGTGGTTTGGGTGGGTAGTTGGTGGTTGAGAGGGTAGTTGAAGGAGTTGGTGTAGACTGAGTGGGGGATCCTGTGTGGGGTTGCGAGGGAAGTCAGTGGTGATGGGGGGGGGGTGGTTGTGGGGGCTGCAGTTGGTGGATGGAGAGGGCAGTTAGAGGTTAGAAGGGTGGTAGGTCCGGTGGAGAGGGCAGTCAGGGGTGTGAGGAGGGAGTCGGTATTTGGGTGGGTAGTCAGGGGGTTGAGGAAGGGAGCTGGGGGGGCGGGGGGGTGTGGACAGTAGTCACAGGGGTTGAGGAGGGTAGCCAGATGACAGGGGGGGTTGTCAGTGTTTGGGGAGGATAGTCAGGGTGGGTGGGGAGGGTAGTATTTGGGGCTTGGGGAGGATAATCAAGCAGGGTTGGGAAGGTAGTCAGGGGGGTGGGGAGGTTAGCTAGGGGTGGTGGGCAGGGCAGTCAGTGGGTGGGGAGGGTAGTCGGTGTGTGGGTAGAGTAGTAGGTGGGGTGGGGAGGGTTGTTGGAGGTTGGGAAGGTGGTCGGGGATGGGAAGGGTAGTCAGCCCCCCACCACCCCCCCATCCCAGCCCCGTGTGGGGTTGTGAGGTTAGTCAGGGAGTGATGTGGACTCGGGGCGGGGGGTTGGGAATCCATTGGGAGAGTGGGGTGTGTAGTTGAGGGGATTCCATGGGGGGTCAGTACTATAGTTACCCAGGACTTAGAAGTGGTTTTAATTCTTCTAACTTTTCCTGCGCAACTATTCCTGCATGACAGTTGGAATCGTCTGAAGACTGGGATTTAAATTGGATATCGGATGATTCCTAGTGCAGGCTAATTGCCCAACGGAAGTCTGAATTTCCAGGGCAATTGCCATGCAATCCTTACATGGGGACTTCAGGTGGGGGCAGGGGGGGTGGGTGGTGGCGGTGGTCCCTCAGTGCACTTTTGGGGTACCTCCTGGGTACAACACCCAAAGATCAGAAGCTATGGGCCTATAAATGCAAGTCTTAACTTTTCTACCTTTCGCAATATAATCAAAATACCTTCTGGCATGCATCTCCTCCTCTCTTCCCTTTGATGTCCACCTATTTTTCATGTATGCTTTATCAGTCTCCTGAAAGTTTTGTTACTTTGCTGTCCAATTACCAATCTGACATCAAGTAGCATTTCTGACAAAATTTATTCGGACTAAACATCTGCAAGACTGAAGCAATCCTTGCCAGAAGCTATGCTCTGAGATTCACATATATTAAACTCCACAGTGTACAACTGCAATATCCTGTTTGATCTTGAGTCATGTTTCAAACCCCAGAACTGGTCCATTACATATTTCCATCTCTGAATATTGCTGTTTTCATCATTATCTTACCATCGCTGCTGCCGATGCCCATGACCGTACTTTTATATGCTATAGGGGTGATGTTACCAAAGGCCTCATTGCCAAACGCTGAGCTTCAACTCATTTAGGAGTCAACATCATGTCCTGTTCTTCATCTAGCTCACCTATCTGGTCTGGCCCTTGTGAACCTATATTGGCTCCCCATTCCCCAGTACATTCATTTCCATTGTGCCCTCCGTACATCATTTGATCTTGCTTCTATGCTTTCCTCCAGTGTACATCCCAGTTTACATCCCCTAATCATTTGAGTTTCACCTCCTGCATGCCTCCTTTTCCTTAGCTGCACCACTGTCAGAAGATCCTTCAGTCATCAATTCATGCTCTTTAGAATTACCGCCCTAAATCTACCCCCCTGATGACCTAACAAAAGCTTCTTCATAATGCATCTATTCTATTTTGTCTTTGGTAATCTCCTCAATGCCTCTTCCAATTCCTGCTTGGTCTCCAAATTGCTCTGCTCACCTTCATATGAAACACTTTTGAGATGCCCTAGTTAAAGCACTACATAAATGAAAGCTGTTTTTGTTACTTGAACCAAATGTGGCTTACAGCTTCTTGTCCATTGATGAAGGCTACAGTAATTCCTTCAATAGTTCTGTTTTGCTTTGTCAACAGTGTTTTTTTTGCAGTATATAGAAATCTTTTCTGTTGCACACGTGTTCCCATATCACTGGGCTGTTTTTGAATCGGGTGATCGGTTGCATTGGCATTTAATCTTTGGGTGCTGTTCAGTTGAGACTCTACTGGGGAGATTTTTTATTTGGGAGCCAAATAATGGGCTAGAGTTTACACCACTGCTGGCGGGTTTGAAGCCAAGGGGCACATTAAATCCTGTGGCCTGCCCACAACCTACCGGCCCACCCCTAACCTCACCACAATTTTACCAATGGCTGGGGTGGCATTAGGTGGCTTGCCTGCCAGTGGGCCAATTGAGGCCCTTTAATGGCAACTGATGTCCACTTAAAGGTCTCAGCCCACCGTCATCTGAATTAAACCAGCAGAGGAAAGGCCCACGTGAAGCTGCCAGCCAGTTATGTTTCCTTATGTGGGCTGGTGATGGGCAGTGGGATCCTTCCTTTACTGGCCCCCTGGGCCCATTGGAGTGTCAACCCCCCCAAAATGTATAACCTCCCATGTTCCCCCACCTTGCCAACACCCATCCCAAACCCAAACACTTACAAAGTTCCAATCCATCACTGAAAGCCTCCTCAAGCCCTCCTCAAGGGTGCAGTACCAGCAGTGGCTACAGTGTACAGTGGTGCTACAGGCACTTGAGAGATGGGACTTTCTGTCTGTTAGGGAAAAAATACTACCTCCAGCCGTTGAATGGCTGTGAGCAGCCGTTCTTCCCCTGGGGGAAGCACTGACATTTTAGCTGGGGGTGGAGGGGGGATGGTCATGGCGGAGAGCGTGCACCTCATATAATTCAATCCATCGTTTGATTGGGAATAATATCAACGGCGAATTTGTGACACCATGTGATGGTCTTACAAGTGGGAAGTGGGAGTGAGTCTATGGCAGGGGAGGCCTAAATTTTCCTAATAGGGCCCAGGGGACCATTCCTGCTCCTCGTTACAATAAAAGTAAGGAAACACATTTTGAAAACTTATCTTTTAAGGCCTCCCCAATCCGCTTCTTGGTCTGGTGGGAGACTTGCTTAGACTTTCCAGTCAGGGTGTTGAGCTAAAATTGCAATATCAATAAAAAGAACACATAATGGGTGCCTTCTGCTCAATGTACCAGGTTAAAATTGTGATGGTTCAACTTCCCGCAGCTCCAAAGTGGGTAAGTAACCTGGGTGATTTTAACTGCCTTGTGGACAGTTTCTGGTTTCTGCCAAGCAGACTGTTAAAATTGCTCCCTTTTTTAAAAGGCAGAAATTACTTCTTCAATTCTCACCACATCAACACATCTAGTCTATGATATGTTGTCTGTGCTACTCAAGCACTAACATCATTTTCTCAGAACAGCCTGCAATTTTGTTTACTATAGCTACCAAATAGTGCTTTGCTTTGCTTTTATAGGCGTCAAAGGTCACTTAGACGAGTGCCACAATTGCTTTTTCTAGTTATTCCATTTTATGAATTTGAAAGTTGACTTAAGATCCCTGAATGTTCATTAAAGCTCTTCAATATTTTAACAATTAACAGTATGTTTTCCATCACATTATAAAATGTTTTGTAACTGGATCTTTATGAATGCAATGTTGGTAAAAAGAGATTTTTGTCATCTGTCTGTTTACCTCCTTCAACATAATTACTTACACAATAAGAAATGAACATATTGCCCCTCTGCCAAGCTAGTTTGCAAGTTAAGGTTCTGTTTTACGATTTGTTAATACATGTTTTAGAACTGATGATCCTGAAGGTCTGCTTGAGATTTCGTTAAACCAATTAACAATATTCTGTCTGCTGCATCATTACCTCCAGTGAACACAAAAATGGAGTTTTCAGCCTTCAGATATTTTGAATGGGCATATTTATACCATACTCCCTAACATGATATTCTGAAAATGCATAATGTAGATGAATTTCAAAAATGAAAATGGTTTATAGTTTGCAGCATTTATTTTATCTAAGATGACATCTGTAAGAAAAGCAGAAATAATCTATCCTCATTGTAGTTTGAACGTAATACAAAAATATTACCATGAACTCACAAAAGGTTAAACTACTTAGATTACAATAGACAACATGTACGAGTAATGAATTAGAATACAGCTACAGTATTTATCCTGGTATCTTTTGGTACATATTCTGCTCAGATTATTATTTTCTAAATGCAAAACATGTCCAGAGTCTGGCTACTTTACAACTGTCATATTTACTCACATCTACAAGTAGAGAATGAAGGCCACAGACAGCTGCTTCCTACTGAGCCATAATCTCAAAATGCCTGTAATCCTTGTATGAAAACCTGATAAAGATGGAAGCTGGGAGAGGCAGCTGCTTAGGGAAGAGACGGAGATGTAAGTAACTGAAAATCTGGTTGTTCAGCTGTAATGAATTCATAAGGTGCTAATTCATCAAGCCCCTATTGCAGAAATACCCTCTGACAGAAAGAAAAATTGTAGGTGATTTGGAGTGGCCGTTTTGAATGGTCAGCGAGAGATAATTTTGTGAGAGCAGAAAAGGAGCAGATGATAAATTTACCGGTGTTGGGGTCACAAGTCCTGGCTGGAAAAAAGATGACCCAGCTTCATTTATCGTTGCCTGCTCCTGAATAATAGGATAGTTCTCTCTCAGGACCAGCTTACTTATTCTCACTTACAAAAAGCATTTTTAAATCCCAATAAATGTGAATAAATGCCAAATTACTTTCTGAATATGGTCAGCATTCATTTGCAAAGCAGAAATAATGATATTGAGATTCAATAAATTCAGCTGTAACGAGCTAAGTTTCTTTTGTGTTTTCCAAAGCACAATTAAGGCTTCTACTGAGCCCAGCTACAAAGCAGTGTAATCATCTACAGTCTGAACAATGAAAATACAGAAAATCCAGTATGTGAAAATTACTCTAATAGAATGAACTGTAAACCCTAACCAAAATCAAAATTAAAACCAAATAAAAAAATAAAAATAAGGCAATGACTATTCAAAACATTACAATTGATTTTCTCCCTCCGCACTTGGTTGTTTCCAATGGAAGCAAGAAGCAGTTTCTTGGGATTTTAGCCACATACATGACCTGATGATTTTGGTCAATATATTATGTATAAATTATGCAGCATCATTCTTGAAAATGGACATTAATTTGATTATAATTCTTGAAGATATTTGGACACAGGTTGACTGCAGCTGAGAAATACATGCTTCTTGTGATCGATACGATGACTACAACTAAAGACAGATTTATTTATTTTTTGCATTCAGTTACCATTAAAGCCAAGATGTTGTGTGATCAATGACATCTATTACACAATCGTTTATAAAGCAAATGTGACGAATCTTGTTCTATTTGAATGGCTTTTACTAACTTAATAGATTTTTGTGAGAAGGAAATGAGATGTAGGGAGGAATATAAGGATACTTCTTTTCTTTGTGACACATCACATTTTTAAAGACATAGTAGTAATGTCACTGGACGGGTAATCCAGAGGTCCAAGCTAATTCTCTGGGGCCACGGGTTCAAATCCCACTGGGGAAGCTGGTGGAATTTAAATTCATTTAGTCTCAGTAATGGTGACTGTGACATCTATTGTTTTATTGGTGTAAAAACCCATCTGGTTCACTCATGTCCTTTAGGGAAAGAAATCAGTCATCCTTACCTCGACAGGCCTACATGTAACTCCAGACCCACAGCTTTTAACTGTCCTCTGAAATGGCTTAGCAAGCCACTCAGTTCAAGGGAGATGGGCAACAAAGATGGACCATGCCAGTGATGCCCACATCCTATGAAAGAACAAAAATAAGATGGAGAAATATGAAGTTATCCACTTTGGTAGGAAAAATAGAAAAGCAAAATATTTTTTAAAAGGTGAGAGACTGAGAAAAGTTAGTATTCAAAGGGACATAGGTATCCTTGTAGATGAATCACAGAAAATTAATGTGCAGGTGCAGCAAGCAATTAGGAGAACAGATGGTACATTATCTTTTATTAAAAAGAGATTTGTGTACAAGAGTAAAGATGTCTTATGGCAATTGTAGAGAACATTGGTGAGGTCACACCTGGAGTGCTGCATACAGTTTCGGTCTCCTTATGTAAGGAAATATATACAGTTCTTGTCTTACAGTGAGTGCAATGATATGGTTCTTTTTTATTGGTCCCGCCAAAAATGGACAACCTTACATTTTCCTACATTACGCTTCATTTGTCAGATCTTTGCCCACTCACCTAAGCTATCTGTATCCTCTTGTAGCTTTGTTACGTCCTCCTTACGTTCCTACTTATCTTTGTGTCATCAACAAATTTAGCAACCATACCATCAGTCCCTTCACCCAATCATTTATATAAATTGAAAAGAGTTGAGTCCCCAGCATTAATCCCTGCGCCACACCACTTGTCTCATCCTACCAACCAGAAAGTGAGCCATTTGTGTCTACTCTGTTTCCTGTTAGCTAGCCAGCCTTCTAGCCATGTGTAGTATTTGTAAGTAAAACCGTTTATACTATTTTAGGGATCACATAATTGTACTGACGAATCAGCCCTAAGTGTGGATAATCTTAGGGGCAGAGCTTTTCAGTCGTGGACCTGGTTCAAGCATGTAGCTTCTTCAGAAGCTTTGTAAATAAAGTTAACGGTTTCTAACAAGAAACCTGTCCGGTACACCAAGTTTATTACACCATGCTAATATGTTACCTCCTACACATACACATTAGCTATTATTTTCTGCAATAACCTTTGATGAGGCACCTTATCAAATGCCTTTTGAAAATCTAGGTGCAGCACATCCACCTATTCTCCTTTATCCACAGCATTTGTTGCTTCCTCTAAGAACTCCAGTAAATTGGTTAAACATGAATTCCCTTTCAAAAAGCCATGTTGACTGCCTAATTATCTTGAACTTATCTAAGTGCACTGTTATTACATCTTTAATAATAACTTGTAATATTTTCCCCATGTCAGATGTTAAACTAACTGGTCTATAGTTTCCTGCTTTCTGTCTCCCTCCTTTTTTGAATAAAGGAGCTACATTAACTATTTTCCAATATAATGGAACATTCTGTGAATCTAGTGAATTTTGGAAAATTAAAACCAGTGTATAATATCTCACTAGCCACTTCTTTCAATACCCTAGGATGAAGTCCATCAGGACCAGGGGACTTGTCAACCCATAGTTCCAACAACCTGCTCAGTACCACTGCCCTGGTGATTATAGTTTTCTTGAGTTCCTCCCTCCCTTCCATTTCCTGATTTACAGCTATTTCTGGGATGTTACTTGTATCCTCTATAGTGAAAACTGATTCAAAATGCCTGTTCAATTCACCTGCTATCTCCTTATTTTCCATTATTAATTCCCCAGACTTATTTTCCATAGGACCAATGCTCACTTTGTTAACTCTTTTCTTCTTTAAATATCTATAGAAACTCTTACTGTCTTTATATTTCTAGCTATATTTCTTGTGCTCAGAGGCAGGAAGATTGTAATAATGGGCAGAATTACTGCCCCCTTGCCAGTGGGTTTGCAGATGTAAACTACCCCAGGACCTGTAAAATACCCCAGGTGGCCTTCCTGCCAACCTCCCGCCCACAATTGACCTGCCCTCAATTAGGAAAGTCTGCCCATCCTCACCCCAATTGAGGTCCTGAAGTAGCCAATTATTAGCCACTTAAGGGCTGCTTCCCATTGGACCACAATTTTGAGGGTCTGGGGGGGTGGGGGGGGACGGAGGCGGTAGCCCAGCAGGTCATCCCGCTTGGACCTCTGGCAGAAAGAGTGGGGGGCGGGGAGGTGAACCTCCCTCAAGGTCCTCTTTTCCGCATTGGGCTCTCCCCCTCCCCCATCATGTTTGCCCTCTGCGGATGCTGCCTCTCCAAGACTCCACCCTCTCACCTTCCCCTGGGCTTCACCTATTCTCCCCACTGTGAGATTCCCCCATACTGGACTCTGGGACTTAGAATCTAGGGATTCTAGTCCCAGTCCTGGTCACTGCTACCCCGGCACTGCTGGGACTGCAGAGCTGCTGGCCAATCCAATTGTCTGGCAGCTTTATGAGGCAGGGCTTCCACTTGAGAGAAGGGCAGAAGGCCTGATCCTCCTCAGAGGATTAAATGGCTGCAGAGCTGCCGTGATTGGCGGGGATGTGTTACCTACTGACTCTTCAGGTGGTGGGGTGGGAAACCCCACCATCTGAAATATCCTGCCCAATGTGAAGGTAACATGTGTAATGACAACAAAAATGTATTTTTATATAGCAACTTCAACATAATAAAACATTCCAAGGTGTTTCACAGGAGCATTGTAAGCAAATACTGAGCCTCATTAGATGGATATTAAAGCACATGGCCTAAAGCTTGGTCAAAGAGCTGGATTTTAAGGAGTTTTTTTAAAGGAGAAAAGAGAGGTGGAGAGGCAAAGAGGATTAGGCAGGAAATTCCAGAACTTAGGGCCTAGGCAGATGAAGGCATGGCCACCGATAGTGGAGAAATTAAAATTGGGAAATCTCAAGAGTCCAGAATTGGAAGAGCTCAGCTGGATAGCTGCAACTGGGCCATGGAAGAATTTGAAAAAAAGGATCAGAATTTTAAAATTGAGGCATTGCTTAGCCAGGAGTCTGTTTAAGGTGGGGTGGTGAATAAACTGGATCTGGTGTGAGTTAGGACATAAGCAACAGAGTTTTGGATGACCTCCAGTTGACAGGAGGTTGAATGTGGGTGACTAGCTAACAGCGTTCATAAATGTCGGTGGAATACGGATGTTAGTGTGATGCCAAAACAACATCTTGTCGTTAAAATGACATTATAGGCTGGATTTTCACCACTGTGGCATAAAGCTCAGTTGGGAAGTCTCCGGAGGCTGTTCACAGGTGGTCGCTTTGGCTGGCGAGTGCCAAGGAAGGCTAGTTAAGAGGCCTGCCTCAGTTCTCTGTGACTTTGGCTCATTTTTAAAAAAGGTTGTTAGGCCCTCAACCCCCACTGGCTCCCATTCCCCTCTTATTCTCCCAATTCAATCTCCATGTCACCTCATATCCCCACATCCCCTCCATAGCCATTCACCCAGTATCCGCTATGGAGAGACCTCAGTTGCCATGTAGAGGTGAAAATAAATAAAATACTGACAGCTCAAGAAAGCTCTCACTCATACACATTGATACTGAAAAAAAACCTCCCATTCATGAATCCATTCAAAGATTTTAAATCCCAAAAAATTGGTCAATCTGTTGTAAAAACAAATCAACTTCTATTTGGTAACAAAACCAAAGACCTCTTACTTGCCTCTTAAAACCATCAATCAAAATGTGAACACAGCACCCCTTGCAACCACAACCACCCCCCCCCCCCACCCCCACCCCACCTCACCACTGCTGAGATAGTGGTTTTGGACCTCTTTGAAGTTCAGCCAAACTTTCATAATAGGCTCAGCTGTAATAATAGCCTTTGATAAATGTCAAAAATGAAGGCTATTGAAACTGCAGGACCAGATGGCCAATGTTTGTTTTTCAAAACTATATCAGCTGGCCTGTCAATCAATGGACTCCACCAGTGGGTGGTTGGCATTTTTGTAGCATGTTTATTTTTTTTTAATTCGGGCTAGGGATTTTAAAAAACTTCAGGTCATGATACTTAAACAGACATTACCTGCCCTTCACAAGCAGTTACATCTCCCTACAAATTCATGATCCCCACACTAAGGCCCTTGGAACAGTGAAAATGGACTCTGTTTGAACTCAGCACTAATTGCAAATGGTCCTGAAGGTTTCCCTACTATGTAATTCGCACCTCAGCCCTTCCCCTGCTTGCAAAAATTGGATCTGGCTGAAATGGAGGTGGAATTTCCACATCCGGGTCCTGCCCACATTTTCTAAAGGCCTCTGGATTCAGCCCAACTCTGCAAAAATCCAACCCTATGTTAAAAGCCATCTGGTTCAGCCTCAGGCAGTTGTCAGGAAGAGGGATAGAGTTGGTACTAAAGAATGGGGCTTGTAGCAGGGATCAGAGGCAATGGACAAGATTTTAACAGCAGGGTTTGGATGTGGTCAGGGGGTTAGGGGTATAGACCTGAAAAGCGGAAAACGGGTTGAGAATCCAACATGATCTTACCCACTTCTGGGTTTAACCAGGGTGGGTTTGCAGGTGTATAGCAAACCCCCCTGTGGATCTGTCAGTAGGAAAAAAATGAAAATCCTCAATTAACTCAGGATTTAACTCAGCATTCTGGTTTTAAAAGCCAGCACATGATTTTCCCAACCTGTGTGGAACTCATGAGGGTCAACAAGGTGTGAGCACAGCAGGGACTGCTTACTCAGAGAAAATGACTGGCTGAAAAACCTTCTAAGAGTGAAGATGACCAGCTGCACCACTGCCTAGCTAAAAGGCTATGCTCACAGCACTCGATCTCAGAGTCTACTTCCATGACTTGGTAGATGATTTTCATCTTTTTGGAAGTCAGTTCACTTATCTTTAATTTACTTACTTTGATCTGAACTTTCCTGCTGTCAGCCTTCAGTGCAGCTCTACCTTGAGCTGTTTTATGTATGGTCTCCTCTCCTTCAAGAACAGAAAGTAAATAGTTTGAGTTACATGTGACTCCAGATGCACAGCAATATGGTTGACTCTTAACCACCCTCTGAAACGGGCAGCAAATCACTCAGTTGTATCAAACTACTATGAAGTCGAAAAGGAATGAAACTGGATGGCATTGGCCTAGGCAGGGGAAAAGACAACAGCACTCCCAGCCCTGTCAACCCTGCAAAGACTTCATAACTAACATCTTGGGGCTTGTGCTAAACTTGGGAGAGCTGTCCTACAAACCAGTCGAGCAACACCTACATTGTCTGTAAGGTATGATTCCGTGAGTATGACTATGTCTCAGACACCACCATCACCATCCTTGGATACGTCCTGTCCCACCGACAGGACAGACCCAGAAGAGGTGGTGACACAAGTGGTATACAGCTGGGAGGGAGTTGCCATGGGAGGCCTCAACATCAACTCTGGATCCCATGAAGTCTCATGGCACCAGGTCAAACATGGGCAAGGAAACCACCTGCTGGTCATCACTTATTGCCACCACCGCTCGCCGCCCCCCCCCCAACCCCCCCAAGCTGATGAATCATGTTGAACACCACTTGGAGGAAGCACTGAGGGTGACAAGGGTACAGAATGTACACTGGGTTGGTGACTTCAATGTCCATCACCAAGAGTGCTCGGTAGTACCATTACTGACCAAGCCCTAAAATTCATAGCTGCAAAACTGGGTCTTTGGCAACTGTTGAGGGAAAAACATACTTGACCTAGTCCTCACCAATTTACCTGTTGCAAATGCATCTGTCCATGACAATATCAGCAGGAATGACCACCACACTGTCCTTCTGGAGACAAAATCCCGGCTTAACATTGAGGATACCCACCATTGAGTTGTGTGGCACTACCACAGTGCTAGATGGGATAGATTTCAAACAGATCAAGTAACTCAAAACTGGGTATCCATCAGCAGCAGCAGAAATGTATACAACCACAATCTGTAACCTCGTGGCTCGGCATATCCCCCACTCTACCATTACCACCAAACCAGAGGGTCAGCCCTAGCTCAATGAAGAGTGCAGGAGGGCATGCCAGGAGCAGTGAGATAAAAACAAAAAACTGCGGATGCTGGAAATCCAAAACAAAAACAGAATTACCTGGAAAAACTCAGCAGGTCTGGCAGCATCGGCGGAGAAGAAAAGAGTTGACGTTTCGAGTCCTCATGACCCTTCAGCAGAACTGGGTGAATCCAAGGAGATGGGTGAAATATAAGCTGGTTTAAGGTGGGGGTGGAGGGGGGGAGTGGTTTGGGTGGGTGGAGAGAAGTGGAGGGGGGGTAAAACAAAAACAGAATTACCTGGAAAAACTCAGCAGGTCTGGCAGCATCGGCGGAGAAGAAAAGAGTTGACGTTTCGAGTCCTCATGACCCTTCGACAGAACTTGCGTTCGAGTCCAAGAAAGAGTTGAAATATAAGCTGGTTTAAGGTGTGTGTGTGGGGGGCGGAGAGATAGAGAGACAAAGAGGTGGAGGGGGGGGTGGGGGTGTGTGGTTGTAGGGACAAACAAGCAGTGATAGAAGCAGATCATCAAAAGATGTCAACGACAATAGTACAATAGAACACATAGGTGTTAAAATTAAAGTTGGTGATATTATCTAAACGAATGTGCTAATTAGGAATGGATGGTAGGGCACTCAAGGTATAGCTCTAGTGGGTTTTTTTATATATATAATGGAAATAGGTGTGAAAAGGAAAATCTTTATAATTTATTGGAAAAAAAAGGGAAGGGGGAAACAGAAAGGGGGTGGGGATGGGGGAGGGAGCTTACGACCTAAAGGAGGGGGGGTGGTGTGGTTGTAGGGACAAGCAAACAGTGATAGCAGATAATCAAAAGATGTCACAGACAAAAGAACAAAAGAACACAGAGGTGTTGAAATTGGTGATATTATCTAAACGAATGTGCTAATTAAGAATGGATGGTAGGGCACTCAAGGTATAGCTCTAGTAGGGTGGGGGGGCATAAAAGATTTAAAAATAATAGAAATAGGTGGCAAAAGAAGAATCTATATAAATTATTGGAAAAAACAAAAGGGGGAAGAAACAGAAAGGGGGTGGGGATGGAGAAGGGAGTTTAAGATCTAAAGTTGGGGAATCCAATATTCAGTCCGGAAGGCTGTAAAGCGCCTAGTCGGAAGATGAGGTGCTGTTCCTCCAGTTTGCGTTGGGCTTCACTGGAACAATGCAGCAAGCCAAAGACAGACATGTGGGCAAGAGGGCAGGGTGGAGTGTTAAAATGGCAAGCGGCAGGGAGGTTTGGGTCATTCTTGCGGACAGACCACAGGTGTTCTGCAAAGCGGTTGCCCAGTTTACGTTTGGTCTCTCCAATGTAGAGGAGACCGCATTGGGAGCAACGAATGCAATAGACTCAGTTGGGGGAAATGCAAGTGAAATACTGCTTCAATTGAAAGGAGTGTTTGGGTCCTTGGACGGAGAGAAGAGAGGAAGTGAAGGTTGCATCTTTTGTATGGGCATGGGGAGGTGCCATAGGTGGGGGTTGAGGTGTAGGGGGTGATGGAGGAATGGACCAGGGTGTCCCAGAGGGAACTATCCCTATGGAATGCCTCCGGAGGGGTGAAGGGAAGATGTGTTTGCTGGTGGCATCATGCTGAAGTTGGTGGAAATGGCAGGGATGATCCTTTGAATGCGGAGGCTGGTGGGGTGATAAGTGAGGACAAGGGGGACCCTATCATGTTTCTGGGAGAGAGGAGAAGGCGTGAGGGCGGATGCGCGGGAGATGGGCTGGACATGGTTGAGGGCTCTGTCAACTACCGTGGGTGGAAAACTTCGGTTAAGGAAGAAGGAGGACATGTCAGAGGAACGGTTTTTGAAGGTAGCATTATCAGAACAGATGCGACGGAGGCGAAGGAACTGAGAGAATGGGATGGAGTCCTTACAGGAAACAGGGTGTGAGGAGCTGTAATCGAGGTAGCTGTGGGAGTCGGTAGGCTTGTAATGGATATTGGTGGACAGTCTATCACCAGTGATTGAGACAGAGAGGTCAAGGAAGGGAAGGGAAGTGTCAGAGATGGACCACGTGAAAATGATGGAGGGGTGGAGATTGGAAGCAAAATTAACAAATTTTTCCAAGTCCCGACGAGAGCATGAAGCAGCACAGAAGTAATCATCGAGATACCAGAGAAAGAGTTGTGGAAGGGGGCCGGAGTAGGACTGGAACAAGGAATGTTCCACATACCCCATAAAGAGACAGGCAAAGCTGGGGCCCATGCGGGTACCCATAGCCACACCTTTTATTTGGAATAAGTGAGAGGAGTTGAAGAAGAAATTGTTCAGTGTGAGAACAAGTTCAGCCAGACGGAGGAGACTAGTGGTAGATGGGAATTGTTCGGGCCTCTGTTCGAGGAAGAAGCTAAGGGCCCTCAGACTATCCTGGTGGGGGATGGAGGCATAGAGGGATTGGACGTCCATGGTGAAGAGGAAGCGGTTGAGCCAGGGAACTGGAAATTGTTGATGTGACGTAAGGTGTCAGAGGAATCATGGATGTAGCTGGGAAGGGACTGGACAAGGGGAGAGAGAATGGAGTCAAGAGAACGAGAAATGAGTTCCGTGGGGCAGGAGCAAGCTGACACGATCGGTCTACCGGGACAGTCCTGTTTGTGGATTTTGGGTAGGAGGTAGAAGCGGGCCGTCCGAGGTTGGGCAACTATCAGGTGGAAGCTGTGGGAGGAAGATCTCCAGAGGAGATGAGGTCAGTGATTGTCCTGGAAACAATGGCTTGATGTTCAGTGGTGGGGTCATGGTCCAGGGAGAGGTAGGAGGAAGTGTCTGCGAGTTGACGCTCAGCCTCTGCGAGGTAGATGTCAATGCACCAGACAACAACGGCACCACCCTTAACAGCGGATTTGATGACAATGTTGGGGTTGGACCTGAGAGAACGGAGTGCAGTAAGTTCAGAGAGAGACAGATTAGAATGGGTAAGAGGAGCAGAGAAATTGAGACGACAGATGTCGCGCCGACAGCTCTCAATGAAAAGATCAGAAGATAGTAAGAATCCAGAGGGAGGGGTCCAGATGGAGGGAGAATATTGGAGGTGGGTAACAGGATCCGTTGAAAGGGGCGAGGACTCCTGCCCAAAGAAGTGAGCATGGAGACGAAGACGGCGGAAGAAGAGTTCAGCATCGTGCCGAGCCCGAAATTCATTGAGATGAGGGTGTAAGGGTATGAAACTAAGTCCTTTGCTGAGCACTGAACGTTCAGCGTCGGAGAGGGGAAGGTCAGGGGGTATAGTGAATACATGGCTGGGGCTGGGATTGGAAGATGGGGTGGGGACAGAGGGACAGGCAGGGGTGGAGGGTCCTAGATGGGTGTTGGTGTCGATGAGTTGTTGGAGCTTGTGTTCCTTAGCACTTGAGAGAAAGAGAAAATGTTTCTTGTTGAGGTGTCGGATGAGACGAAGAATAAAGTGAAACTAGGGGCACGCACAGCTTTGAAAAAGAGTACGGCGGTGCTGCTGGAGGGAGAGGTCGAGTATGTTCATACTAAAACCTGCTTTAACAGCCATATCTCCTTTCTCAGTGACTGTCTCCGTCTCCGACTTACCCCACGTGGATTTCAACTGAAATTCCATCCCTCTTGTTTCGAACCCCCCAGGATTACAGGTATCTCCGGGACATAAAACGTTTCTCGGACTGCTGTTCCTGTCACATTCTGAGATCCACACTCAGTGCCCTGCACCGCCATATGAACACACTCGACCTCTCCCTCCAGCAGCACCGCTGTACCCTTTTTCAAAGCTGGGCGTGCCCCCAGTTTCATTTTATTCTTCGTCTCATCCGACACCTCAACAGGAAACATTTTCTCTTTCTCTCAAGTGCTAAGGAACGCAAGATCCAACAACTCATCGACACCAACACCCATCTAGGACCCTCCACCCCTGCCTGTCCCTCCGTCCCCATCCCATCTTCCAATCCCAGCCCCAGCCGTGTATTCACTATACACCCTGACCTTCCCTTCTCAGACGCTGAACGTTCAGTGCTCAGCAAAGGACTTAGTTTCATACCCTCACACCCTCATCACAATGAATTTCAGGTTCGGCATGATGCTGAACTCTTCCTCCGCCGTCTTCGTCTCCGGGCTCACTACTTTGGGTAGGAAACCTCGCCCCGTTCAACGGATCCTTTTACCCACCTCCAATATTCTCCCTCCACCTGGACCCCTCCCTCTTACCTTCTCTTGATCTTTTCATTGAGAACTGTCGGCACGACATTAGTCATCTCAATTTCTCTGCTCCTCTCACCCATTCTAATCTGTCTCTCTCTGAACTTACTGCACTCTGTTCTCTCAGGTCCAACCCCAACATTGTCATCAAACCCACTGACAAGGGGGTGGTGCTGTTGTTTTCTGGCACACTGACCTCTACCTCGTGGAGGCTGAGCGTCAACTCGCAGACACTTCCTCCTACCTCTCCATGGACCATGACCCCACCACTGAACATCAAGCCATTGTTTCCAGGACAATCACTGACCTCATCTCCTCTGGAGATCTTCCTCCAACAGCTTCCAACCTGATAGTTGCCCAACCTCGGACGGCCTGCTTCTGCCTCCTACCCAAAATCCACAAACAGAACTGTCCTGGTAAACCGATCATGTCAGCTTGCTCCTGCCCCACGGAACTCATTTCTCGTTATCTTGACTCCGTTCTCTCTACCCTTGTCCAATCCCTTCCCACCTACATCCGTGATTCCTCTGACACCTTACGTCACATCAACAATTTCCAGTTCCCTGGCCCCAACCACTTCCTCTTCACCATGGACGTCCAATCCCTCTACACCTCCATCCCCCACCAGAATGGTCTGAAGGCCCTTAGCTTCTTCCTTGAACAGAGGCCCGAACAATCCCCATCCACCACTACTCTCCTTCGTCTGGATGAACTTGTTCTCACATTGAACAATTTCTCCTTCAACTCCTCTCACTTCCTCCAAATAAAAGGTGTGGCTATGGGTACCCGCATGGGCCCCAGCTATGCCTGTCTCTTTATGGGGTATGTGGAACATTCCTTGTTTAAGTCCTACTCCGGCCCCCTTCCACAACTCTTTTTCCGGTACATTGATGATTACTTCTGTGCTGCTTCATGCTCTCGTCGGGACTTGGAAAATTTTATTAATTTTGCTTCCAATCTCCACCCCTCCATCATTTTCACGTGGTCCATCTCTGACACTTCCCTTCCGTTTCTTGACCTCTCTGTCTCAATCTCTGGTGATAGACTGTCCACCAATATCCATTACAAGCCTACCGACTCCCACAGCTACCTCACACCCCGCTTCCTGTAAGGACTCCATCCCATTCTCTCAGTTTCTTCGCGTCTGTCGCATCTGTTCTGATGATGCTACATTCAAAAACCGTTCCTCTGACATGTCCTCCTTCTTCCTTAACTGAGGTTTTCCACCCACGGTCGTTGACAGGGCCCTCAACCGTGTCCGGCCCATCTCCCGCGCATCCGCCCTCACGCCTTCTCCTCCCTCCCAGATACATGATAGGGTCCCCCTTGTCCTCACTTATCACCCCACCAGCCTCCGCATTCAAAGGATCATCCTCTGACATTTCCGCCAACTCCAGCATGATGCCACCACCAAACATATCTTCCCTTCACCCCCCCCGGAGGCATTCCGTAGGGGTAGTTCCTTCCAGGACACCCTGGTCCACTCCTCCATCACCACCTACTCCTCAACCCCCACCTATGGCACCTCCCCATGCCCACGCAAAAGATGCAACACCTGCCCCTTCACTTCCTCTCTCCTCACCGTCCAAAGGCCCAAACACTCCTTTCAATTGAAGCAGCATTTCACTTGCATTTCCCCCAACTTAGTCTACTGCATTCGTTGCTCCCAATGCAGTCTCCTCTACATTGGAGAGACCAAATGTAAACTGGGCAACCGCTTTGCAGAACACCTGCGATCTGTCCTCAAGAATGACCCAAACGTCCCTGCCGCTTGCCATTTTAACACTCCACCCTGCTCTCTTGCCCACATGTCTGTCCTTGGCTTGCTGCATTGTTCCAGTGAAGCCCAACGCAAACTGGAGGAACAGCACCTCATCTTCCGACTAGGCACTTTACAGCCTTCCGGACTGAATATTGAATTCAACAACTTTAGGTCTTGAACTCCCTCCTCCATCCCCACCCCCTTTCTGTTTCTTCCCCCTTCCTTTTGTTTTTTCCAATAATTTATATAGATTTTTCTTTTCCCACCTATTTCCATTATTTTTAAATCTTTTATGCACCCCCACCCCCACTAGAGCTATACCTTGAGTGCCCTACCATCCATTCTTAATTAGCACATTCGTTTAGATAATATCACCAATTTCAACACCTCTGTGTTCTTTTGTTCTTTTGTCTGTGACATCTTTTGATTATCTGCTATCACTGTTTGCTTGTCCCTACAACCACACCACCCCCCTCCACTTCTCTCCCCCCACCCAAATCCCCCCCACCCACCCCCACCTTAAACCAGCTTATATTTCACCCCTCTCCTTGGATTCACCAGTTCTGCTGAAGGGTCATGAGGACTCGAAACGTCAACTCTTTTCTTCTCCACCGATGCTGCCAGACCTGCTGAGTTTTTCCAGGTAATTCTGTTTTTGTTTTGGATGCCAGGAGCAGTGTCAGGCATACCTAAAAATGAGGTGTCAATTTGTTGAATCAACAACACAGCACTACTTGAGAGCCAAACGGCATAAGCAGCAAGTGATAGACAGAGCTAAGCAATTCCACAACCAATGGATCAGATATAAGATCTGCTGTCTGTTACATCCAGTCGTGAATGGTGGTGGACAATTAAACAACTAACTGGAGGAGGAGGCTCCACAACTATTTCCATCCTCAATGATGGAGGAGCCCAACACATCAGTGCAAAAGATAAAGCTGAAGCATTTGCTACAATCTTCAGCCAGAAATGCCGAGTGGATGATCCATCTTGGCCTCCTCTGGAGGTCCCCAGCATCACAGATGCCAGTCTTCAGCCAATTTGATTCACTCCACATGATATCAAGAAACAGTTGAAGGCACTGGATACTGTAAATGCAATGGATCCTGACAATATTCTGGCAATTGTACTGAAGACTTGTGCTCCAGACCAAGCCGCATCTCTTGACAAGCTGCTGCAGTACTACAACATGGGCATCTAGCTGACAATATGGAAAATTACCTGGGTATGTCCTGTTTGCAAAAAGCAGGGCAAATCCAACCTGGCCAATTACCGGCCCATCAGTCTACTCTCGATCATCAACAAAGTGATGGAAAGTGTCACTGGCAGTGCTATCAAGGAGCCCTTACTCAGCAATAACCACTCACTGACCCTCAGTTTGGGTTCTGCCAGGGACACTCAGCTCTGGACCTCATCACAGTCTTGGTCCAAACATGGACAAAAGAGCTGAACTCCCGAGGTGAGGTGAGAGTGACTGTCTTTGACATCAAAGCAGTATTTGACCGAGTGTGACATCAAGGAGCCCTAGCAAAGCTGAAGTCAATGGGAATCAGGGGGAAAACTCTCCACTGGTTGGAGTCATGCCTAGCACAAAGGAAGATGGTTGTGATTTTTAGATGTCAATCATCTCAGCTCCAGGACATCACTGCAGGTGTTCCTCAGGTAGTGTCTTAGGTCCAACCATCTTCAGCTGCTTCATCAATGACCTTCCCTCCATTATAAGTGTGGATGTACAGGGGTGATTGCACAATGTTCAGTACTATTTGTGACTCCTCAGATACTGAAGCAGTCTGTGTTCATGTGCTGCAGGATCACAACAATATTCAGACTTGAGCTAATAAGTGGCAAGTAACACTCATGCCACACAAGTGCCAGGCTATAGCCATCTCCAACAAGAGACAATCTAACCATTTCCCTTTGACATTCAATGGCATTACCATTGCTGAATTACTGATTATCAACATCCTGGGGGTTACCAGTGACCAGAAACTGGATTGCAAGCCATATAAATACTGTGACTAAAAGAGTAGGTCAGGGGCTGGGAATTTTGTGGCGAGTAACTCACCTCCTGACTCCCCAAAGCCTGTGCACCATCTGCAAGGCACAAGTCAGGAGTGTGATGGAATACTCTCCACTTGCCTGAATGAGTGCGGCTCCAACAACGCACAAGAAGCTTGACAAAGCAGCCCACTTGATTGGGTCCCCATCCACTACCTTAAAACATTCATTCGCTCCACCACAGATACACAGTGGCAGCAGTGTGTACCATCTACAAGCTGCACTGCAGCAACTCCAAACCCTCAACCTCCCCCACCTAGAAGGACAAAAGCAGCAGGTGCATGGGAACACCACCACCTGCATGTTCCCCTCCAAGCCACACACTATCCTGAATTGGAATGATATCATCATCTTTTTAATATCACTGGGTCAAAATCCTGGAACTCCCTTCCTGACAGCACTAATACATGGGTGTTCCTACAACACATGCACTGCAGCAGTTTAAGAAGGCAGCTCACCAGCACCGTCTCAAGTGCAATTAGGGATGGGCATTAAATATTGGCCTACCCAGTGGCACCCACGAATGAATAAAAAACATCTTCCACCATGCTTGATTGGCTTCTTTCTTGTGTCCTTGGGAAACAGCGCCTCAGTTCACTCCCTCAGAGACTGCAGCGGGATTTCCAGGTAAGAGTGAGAGAGCCAGGGAGTACCTTTCCCAGGTCTCCTCTCCACTCCTGAGGTTGTTGAAGCCTCAAGAATCAATGTACAGTTCAGCCAATCTGCTCCTTTTAACCAGAAACCTTTCCTTTGTCAGATTTGGCATGTTTGCCCTCCACCCTCCCTGATTATGTTGGCAGCCTAGAAGTGATATTCTAATACCGTGGGTGATTAAGGGCCAAGTCAGAGCCCACTTCAATGACAAACGGGTTCCCGACCTGATACTAGCCTCCTTGCTGCTTGTGGGTCTGTTTAGGTAACATTCTGCCCAATGATTTTGGCCTTCTCAATATTTAATTGGAGGAAATTTTTGTTCATCCAGAACTGGATATCAGATAGGCAGTCTGAGAATTTAGAGACCAGCTGAGGAGTTGAGAGAGGTGGTGGTGAAGTAGAGCTCGGTGTCATTAGTGTACATGTGAAAGCCAATTCTGTGCTTTGGCAGCATGTGGATGAGAAATGGAAGGGGGCAAGGATAGATCCTTGGGGTCACCAAAGGTAATAGTGTGGGAGGTGAAGTCTTTGCAAATTACATTCTGTCTATAATTAGGTAGATAAGAATTGTACCCCATGCTGTTGGATGACAGCAGAGAAGTGTTCCAAATCTTAAATATATCTACTGCATCTAATATGGATGGCAATTGCACTTTGTTGTCTGAAGCTTGTAATCATCTTAAAATGCAAATTATTTTAATGGGTAAGTAATGGCTTACTTGACTCAAATGGAACAAACCTAAATCTCTGATGTCCATCATAGCCAATGAAATGCAGAACAGTACTGTTATAGAGCTGAACCAAGTTCCTGTTTATTCAGCTGGTTAAGGGTTAAAGGGCCAAGAAGCTCTTGTTTGATGAGGTTAGATCAGCTGTTTCAACATGGCTCCCATGTGAAATCAGAATTGTAATAAGTTAAAGATTCTGGTTTAACTAATCCTTTTACTGCTGATTTCTAAATTGTAAATTGTTTTGTTTTACAAATTTCCATTCATTGCATGCCAAATGTGATATTCGCCACAGTACACTGTTGCACATCAATGAAACACAAGTGAGTGCCATAGTATCTTTTATAACTATTTCTATCTTATGTAGTTCATTGATCTGGTACAACACAGCTAATCAACAATATTAACAAGTTGTTTAAAGTGCGTGAATCACAGGCACTTAGTTGATGAAAATATTAGAAGGAAAACATCAAGTATGGTTTATTTTACATAGCTGTTCAATGGTTTCATCAGCATATGTACCAAGAATGAGGTTTTTTGGGTAAAGCTCAGTTTTTGTTCAAAGCCAATAACAGTCAACCACAAACACTCAGGAAAATCCCTCCTATGTGAACCTGAGCAGTGCATGTTGATTGACTATCTGGTCATGGAGGGGGAACACAATTGAATCCAATCCAGTCCTCATCTGACACTTGTATAGTGAGAGACAATAGATGGCAATGAGCAACAGGATGTTAACTCCTTAATCCAACAGTATGAAGGCCAACTATAGTGCCTCTACTGGCTGAAATCTGCTAATTTCAAATAAAACAGGATAAGATCTTGTCTATGTGGATCAAATGGTACTTGGAACCAGTGAACCATATCATTTTATTCCTAATAACTAAATTATCATAGAACAATCCATCTCCCTTCCTATAATTAAGTGGTTCAATCATGTATTATTAATAATGAATAAACTCATATCAAGATTATTCACAAGTTCTAAAACTGGGTCACCAGCTGGAACATTCATTTATCTTTTCTTGTATTGTGTTTTTCTATCATTTTATGTTTTTATTTCAGGTTTCTAATATTTGCAACCTTTTTTCAGGAATGCAAGCGGAAGAAATTATGTTCCTCTTTCCATTTTGATCTTTGTTAGCTTTTTTAAATCTAGTTTTGCAAAGATATTGAATAAAAATGAAGCTCTTCTATGCAATTTTAATTTTGTAGCAGTCCCTTTAACTCACAGGAGTTTAAAAACCAACTATAGTCAAAATTATGACCCTTGCCTTATTCAATGAAAATCTTGCAAATATTTTTTGGCTGTGTCCAAAGCTTGAAGGAGGATTTAAACCCGATTCAAACAAACACATATTGAGCAATTTGTTCAATTATGTGCACTACCAGGAGGTATTTTTGAATGTATCTGGCAGATATTCAAATCCAGGAGCTCCTGCAACATTTTCAGAGATATTTAGAAAGCTGGACTAATTCAATATTCAAAATTGAATTAAAATGGAGCTGAGTTTAGTCTGCTGAAAACAATTATGAAGATAGTTAAGGCCATTTGGTCCCTGTAGTTAAAAAGATGAGAGAGAGAAAAGAGTGCTATATAGAGAAAGATTACCTGCAAAATAATATATAACAAACAAATTGTGGCCATTTAATGCTTTTGTGCTAAGAAATGGTTACTAAAATATCTATGATAAATAAGCATATATATTGTACTATTTTATGTGATTTGAGAGAGGTGTTTAATGTTATGAAGGGATGGAGTAGATACAAACTTATAACTTTAAAATTCAGTGGGTGTGTAATATTGATGGTATCAGAACAACTGCTCTCTATGCATTACGTTTTTCCAATGAAAAGGAAAATTGGGTGGGGAGGGACATAACTGTTTACAATTATTTAGAGGTTTGGAACAAGAGGATATAGATTCAATAGGAACATAGGTGGGGGATGGGGTGCCAATCAAGTCGGCTGCTTTGTCCTGGATGGTTTTGAGCTTTTTGAATGTTGTTGGAGCTCTACTCATCCACTCCTGACTAGTTTCTTGTAGATAGTGGACTGGCTTTGGGGAATCAGGAGGCGGCTGCAGTATGTACCATCTACAAAATGCAACTCACCAAGGCTCCTTTGACAGCACCTTCCAAACTCGGGATATCTGCCACCTAGAAGGACAAGAGCATCAGATGGATGGGAACACTACTACCTGCAACTTCCCCTCCAAGCCATATACCATCCTGACTTGGAACTATATTGCTGTTCCTTTACTATCGCTGTGTTAAAATCCTGGAACTCCCTTCCTAAAAGCACTATGGGCGTACCTACATGACATAGACTGCAATGGTTCAAGAAAGTGGCTCACCATCACCTTCTCATTACCTCCAACCCCATGTACCCTAGTTTTGCTTACTAACCTTTTCTGTGAGACCTTATCAAAAGCCTTCTGAAAATCCAAAAACACCACATCCACTGGTTTCCCCCTGTTTATTCTACTAGTTACATCCTCAAAAAACTCTTAAAACTTAAAATAGGCTTGTCAAACATGATTTCTCTCTCATAAATCCATGGCGATTCTGCCCAATCCTACCATTGTTTTCTAAACGTTCAGTTATCACGTACTTTATAATAGATTCGGGCGTTTTCTCTACTACTGATTGTAGAGTAAAGGGTTAACTTTAACACTACTCTAATAATAGCATAAGGAGCTATGTCATAATGATGTCACTCAGAGAGAGATAAGTGAGACAAACCTAAGAGAGGAGCAGTACCCTTCTGTCCTGATGTTCTGTAATCTTGCATATAATTAGTCATGTTAATACAGTACTTTTAAGGAAAGACCTTTGCCTCCAACCAGATGTCTTACAAGAGTAAGACACCCTATGGACGGAATCATCCCAGATTTTCACTAAGTGGGTTGGTAAAATGACATTTTACCTACTGGCCGCAATAGCGGCTTGTCACAATGTATCATCCCAAACCCGCTGCATTAATTATGCATTCCTGGGAAATACACTGTTTCCATGCTGAGCAGGATCTCATTTGCTGCCACGCTGTCACCTCACCGCTTCATCATGCTGGGCAGCATATTTAAAGTCCAGTGGTGTGCACACATCTCAGTGCTTCCAATCCACAGCTGCTGCATGGAAGACATGGCTTTGAAAGGCAAAAAGACTGCAGGTCCCAGATTCAAAGATGCATCCCTTCAGCACCTTTCGGATGCAGTGGAAGCACACCGTGATGTCCTCTACCCCCGCTCTGGCTGCAGGATGGTCAGCAACCTCACTAATCCAGTTTGGGAGGTGGTGGCAGCGGTGGTCAGTGCCTGCGCCCTGCTGCAAAAGAGGACAGCCACCCAGTGTCAAAAAAGGATGAATGGTCTCATCCGTTCCACCAAGGTAATTCACTCTTCTCATCACTCTCATCTCATACATTCACAAACCCATTATACATCCACAGGGATCCGACACCTCAAGGGACAATGCCATTAACTCTCACACACACCCTCATATCTCCATCAGGCTCATACCCTCTCAAGTCAGATGACGAGTCTCTTGATCTGGCCTTCCAACTCATTCTGGAGCGTCAGCAGAAAATGTGGGAACATCACGCAGAGCTATTGGAAGCCTTCAGCAAAGTGTCACGCACGTCGGGAGGAGTGCGTCTGCTTGCTCTCTTGATGAAGTGGTGCTCACACCACTTGTGGTGTGTATGGAAGACTCCATGGGGAGGATGGTGGACACCATGGAGACCCTGGTCCAGCAGAATGTGAAGATGTGTGCAGGCCAGCACTCCATTGTGAGAGCCATGGGTGAGTTCCTGCAGTGGCAATGTGAGAGGGAAACGAGGCACCTCGACCTCCCTCCAGGTGCTCCTTCCTTTCAAGGAGTTAGGCCGGGGCCCCCGGGAACCCGAAGAGAGGAGGTGAACCAGCTGGACGCCCTGAGTTCATCCACTCAGGAATCTCAGCGACTGTCCTCTCCCTCCAAGATGCCTCAACCTTGTCCTCTGTCATCTCTGAGAGAGCAGCTGGCCAATGAGTGATTTTGGAGGGACAAGTGTGTGTGTGTGGGGCAGGACCTTTTGGAGCCTCATGCTAGCACTCTCCCATGCATGTGGAGCCTTCATGTGTCATACCTCAATGTCCCAAGCACTTTCAATGCTGCCTGCTGTGGTTCACTTTCAGTTGTCCATCTCAGCTGACCTGCAGCTCCACCCACCCAGTGATCACACTCCCATGCACCATGAATGTCATTTCATTTTCAATTTGGACAGCGTGGTCTGGATTTGGTTTCTCATGCGCTCCCCCATCTTTTCCCCTCCCCCAGTCACCCCAGCTGACACTCCCGGCATCACCTTCAAACTCCCTTCTGTGACCTACCTGCCACAACACTTTTCCTTCGGGAATGTCTAGGTGAAAGTGTAAGTTCCCTTCCTTTTCAAAAATCCCACTCCCATGCACATTCACCTCCCCAATCTCCTCCTTCCCACCCCCAAAGTCCGTGCCTGCGTCCAAGTCCCTACCTACCACCCTCGACGTCCCTTCTAATGCTACTGTCAAACCCTCACCATCCCACCCTACTGCCTCACTCTGCCCTCAGTCATTCTCTCCATCCCTCATGCCACACCCAACCTCAGTTCGCTCCTGAGGAAGCAGTCGTGGATCCATCAGACCCCTTCCTCGTACATTCACCTGGAAAACACCCTCTCCAGACCCCCTTCCTCGCCTGGAACTCCTTCCCCACACCCGGTAGACCTTCCTGCCCCTTTAGTCCTCCCACCCACTGGACTCCCCTGCCCCGGCACTTAGACTTTCCCCCTTCCTGACTGTCTCAGACACCCTTGCTTCTCCAACAACCCTTAGTCCTTCCCCCCCTACCGATTGCTGCCCCCAGTCTTACCTCTTGGTGTAATATTACTTATTCTTCCAGCTTTACTCCCTTGCTCTCTGCACTCCCTCCTCCTCCTGGACTCTTTCCCCTCTCTGCACTCATTCCCCTCCCTGGACTCCTTCCCTATTCTGCACTCCTTTCTCCCCTTAGACTCCTTCCCCTCTCCGCACTCCTTCCTTCCCATGGACTCCTTCACTGTCTGCGCTCCTTACCCCCTCCAAACACCTTCCCTTACACATTCCCCCCCGCAACCACCCTCTGTACAACTAACTCCACAGCCCTCCAATATTTTCCCTGCACCTGGACCCCTCCCTCTGGACTCTTACCTTCTCCTGATCTTTTCATTGAGAACTGTCAGCGTGACATTGGTCGTCTCAATTTCTCTGCTCCTCTCACCCATTCTAATCTGTCTCTCTCTGAACTTACTGCACTCCATTCTCTCAGGTCCAACCCTGACATTGTCATCAAACCCGCTGACAAGGGTGGTGCTGTTGTTGTCTGGCGCACTGATGTCTACCTCGCGGAGGCTGAGCGTCAACTCGCAGACACTTCCTCCTACCTCTCCCTGGACCATGACCCCACCACTGAACATCAGGCCATTGTTTCCAGGACTGTCACTGACCTCATCTCCTCTGGGGATCGTCCTCCCACAGCTTCCAACCTGATAGTCGCCCAACCTCGGGCAGCCCGCTTCTATCTCCTACCCAAAATCCACAAACAGAACTGCCCCAGTAGACCGATCATCTCAGCTTGCTCCTGCCCCACAGAACTCATTTCTCGTTATCTTGACTCCCTTCTCTCTACCCTTGTCCAATCCCTTCCCACCTACATCCGTGATTCCTCTGAGACCTTACGTCACATCAACAATTTCCAGTTCCCTGGCCCCAACCGCTTCCTCTTCACCATGGACGTCTAATCCCTCTACACCTCCATCCCCCACCAGGATGGTCTGAGGGCCCTTAGCTTCTTCCTCGAACAGAGGCCCGAACAATCCCCATCCACCACTACTCTCCTCCGTCTGGTTGAACTTGTTCTCACACTGAACAATTTCTCTTTCAACTCCTCTCACTTCCTCCAAATAAAAGGTTTGGCTATGGGTACCCGCATGGGCCCCAGCTATGCCTGTCTCTTTATGGGGTATGTGGAACATTCCTTGTTCCAGTCCTACTCCGGCCCCCTTCCACAACTCTTTCTCCGGTACATCGATGATTACTTCTGTGCTGCTTCATGCTCTCGTCGTGACTTGGAAAAATTTATTAATTTTGCTTCCAATCTCCACCCCTCCATCATTTTCACGTGGTCCATCTCTGACACTTCCCTTCCCTTCCTTGACCTCTCTGTCTCAATCTCTGGTGATAGACTGTCCACCGATATCCATTACAAACCTACCGACTCCCACAGCTACCTCGACTACAGCTCCTCACATCCCACTTCCTGTAAGGACTCCATACCATTCTCTCAGTTCTTTCGCCTCCGTCGCATCTGTTCCGATGATGCTACCTTCAAAATCAGTTCCTCTGACATGTCCTCCTTCTTCCTTAACTGAGGTTTTCCACCCACGGTCGTTGACAGGGCCCTCAACCGTGTCCGGCCCATCTCCCGCGCATCCGTCCTCACACCTTCTCCTCCCTCCCAGAAACATGATAGGGTCCCCCTTGTCCTCACTTATCACCCCACCAGCCTCCGCATTCAAAGGATCATCCTCCGCCATTTCCGCCAACTCCAGCATGATGCCACCACCAAACATATCTTCCCTTCGCCCCACCTATTGGCATTCCGTAGGGATCGTTCACTCCGGGACACCCTGGTCCACTCCTCCATCACTCCCTACTCCTCAACCCCCTCCTATGGCACCACCCCATGCCCACGCAAAAGAGGTAACACCTGCCCCTTCACTTCCTCTCTCCTCACCGTCCAAGGGCCCAAACACTCCTTTCAATTGAAGCAGCATTTCACTTGCATTTCCCCCAACTTAGTCTACTGCATTCGTTGCTCCCAATGTGGTCTGCTCTACATTGGAGAGACCAAATGTAAACTGGGCGACCGCTTTGCAGAACATCTGTGGTCTGTCCACAAGAATGACCCAAACCTCCCTGTCGCTTGCCATTTTAACACTCCACCCTGTTCTCTTGCCCACATGTCTGTCCTTGGCTTGCTGCATTGTTCCAGTGAAGCCCAACGCAAACTGGAGGAACAACACCTCATCTTCCAACTAGGCACTTTACAGCCTTCCGGACTGAATATTGAATTCAACAACTTTAGGTCTTGAACTCCCTCCTCCATCCCCACCCCCTTTCTGTTTCCCCCTTCCTTTTGTTTTTTCCGATAAATTATATAGATTTTTCTTTTCCCACCTATTTCCATTATTTTTAAATATTTTAAAATCTTTTATGCTCCCCCCACCCCCACTAGAGCTATACCTTGAGTGCCCTACCATGCATTCTTAATTAGCACATTTGTTTAGATCATATCACCAACTTTAACACCTATGTGTTCTTTTGTTCTGTTGTTTGTGACATCTTCTGATGATCTGCTTCTATCACTGCTTGTTTGTCCCTACAACCACACCAACCCCCTCCACTTCTCTCTCTCTCCCCCCACCCAAACACCACCCCCCCAACACACACACACACACACACACACACCTTAAACCAGTTTATATTTCACCCCTTTCTTGGACTCATTCAAGTTCTGTCGAACGGTCATGAGGACTCGAAACGTCAACTCTTTTCTTCTCTGCCGATGCTGCCAGACCTGCTGAGTTTTTCCAGGTAATTCTGTTTTTGTTTTACCTCCACAGTTGCCATTTTCTCCTCCGTTACCCTCTCCTCCCCCCGGTCTAAAACCTCATCGCCCCAACACCTTCATTCCCCTCTTCCAACCTCACCCCACTGACACCTCTTCCTCTCCCAGTCGATCCTAGACCTTCCTCTCCCAACCCTTCGACCATCACCTGTTGTGAGCATCAACGGTGACTTTCCAACTTCCGTGAGCTGCTACTCAGCAGAGCCATGTCCATGAGAATCACCTAACATGGCATGGATGTTCCTCCAGGATCCCATTGCTGTCTGGCTCCGGAATCTCCTGCTCCTTGGATGTCTGCAATGTGAGCAAGGTCCTGACAATAAGTCCCCACCTTTGCACGTCACAGTTGTCAAGACGTGTTCTGCACCAATGTTTGTTCTTCCCAACGTGGGCTGACGATCCAGCATATGGGAAATGAGTCCAGTGAGCTGCTTTTATAATGATATGCTGATGCATTACAATGAGGTTCCCGATGTCCTATGGCAGGTAACGTGGCCCACCCTCAGCAGGCAGAGTGAATAATTGCATTGTCCGCTCATGCCACCAAACATTTCCAATGCCAGTGGGCATGGAAAATTCTGGCCTATGTCTTCCATGACAACCCAACAATAACAGACTGGTGTCAGGCTAACAGGTCTGTATTTCCCTGTTACATTTCCTGAGTTCCAAAGAGTCATATATGACTTGAATGGGGTTGCTGCAGCCCAGCCTGGCTGTGGATGGGGCTGGAAAATCTCAACCATTAACTCTGTTTCTGTCTCCAGAAATTCTGCCAGACTTGCTCAATTTTTCCAGCACTTTCTGTTTTCATCTGACACTTACTACTTTTTTTGACCAATTTATAAGCCACCTCCTTTGATCTAATACATCTTTAACTTATTTGCTAGCCATGGTTGGATTACCATTCCTGCTGTGTTTTTGTGCCTCAAAGGAATGAACATTTGTTGTAAACTTTATATTAATTCTTTAAATATGAGCTGTTGCCTGCTTACCACCATACCTTTCTGAATCTACCACAGCCAATTCGCCCCTCGTACCTTTGTAGTTTCCTTTGTTTATATTTAAGACACTGGTTTTGGATTGAGTTGAGCTACATCACTTTCAAACTTAATTCAAAATTCTACTATAATATGGTCACTTCTCCCTAAAGGATCCTTTACAACAAAATTATTAATTAGCCCTTTCTCATTCCACTTCTGCTTGGTGGCCTATAAACAACTCCCACCAATGCTTGCTGCCCCTTGCTGTTTCTTAGCTCAACCCAAACTGATTCTCATCCTTTATTAACAGTGCTACCCTACCTCCTGTTCCTTTTTGCCTATCTGTCATAAATGTCGAATAAACTTGAACATTCAGTTCCCAGCCTTAGTTGCCCTGTAGCCATCTCCATAATGGCAATTAAATCATACCTGTTTACTTCCAACTGTGCCATCAACTGTTCTACCTTGTTGCAAATGTTGTGTGCATTCAGATAGAGTGTCCTTAATTCTGTCTTTTTATTATTTTCAGAACCTCTAGTCTTATCTGCTGGCAGACTCTTAAGTTTTTATGCTCTGTCCCTTACTGCCACACTTAGATTATCAATTCGTTGATTGCTACCTTGCTCTCTTGCCTCGTCCCCTCTCTCTAATTTATCACATCTTCCCTCACTTTATCCCTTGCCCCACTATTTAGATCAAAGTCCTCTCCAGCACCCTAGTTATACGACTCACCAGAACACTGGTCCCAGCATGGTTCAGGTGAAGACTGCCTCAGCAGTACAACTCCCTCTTTCCCCAGCACTGGTGCCAGTGCCCCATGAATCGAAACCCATTTCTCCAACACAAATCTTCATTTAACTCTCTAATCTTATTTACCTAACTCTAATTTGCTTGTTGTTCAGGATTAAAAATCCAAAGATTATTACCTTTGATGTTCTGAGTTTTAATTTAGTCCCTTGCTACTCATACTTTCTAAGCAGAACCTTTTTCCTGGTCCTACCTATGTCATTGGTACTTATATGGACCACGACAACTGGATCCTTCCCTTTCCCTGCAAGTTTCTCTCCAGCCCAGAGCAGATGTCCTGAACCCTAGCACCGGGCAGGCAACACAGGCTTCTGACCTCTTGTTGTTGGTTGCAGAGAACTGCCTACCTCCCTACCTGTACTGTCCCCTACTACCACGACATTCCTATTAATTCCCCCTGAATGAATGGCTTCCTGCATCACGGTGCCATGGTCAGTTCACTCATCCATCCTGCAGATCCCGCTTTTGTCAATACAGGCTGCAAGAGCCTCGAACCTGGTGAACCTGAGACTTCTCCACTTCTACCTTCTTGATCCTCATACCTGCCTTGCTTGCAGTCACACCCTCCTGTCCCTGACCATGGACCAAATCAGATGACCTTGTCCTAAGGGTTTTGACTGCCTCCTGGAACAAAGTGTCCAGATAACTTTCCCCCTCCCTGATGCAACACAGTGTCTGGAACTCGGCTCCAGCTCAATGGCTCTGAGCCAAAGTTCCTCTTGCCACAGACACATATTGCAGATGCATTTGCCTTGGATCACACAGGCGTGCATGAGCTTCCACATTCTGCAGCCAACACACATCACCTGCCCTGCCATCTTTATAGCATTTAATTAGTTAACTATTTTACTGATTAAATTTTAATTAATATCTCTACCCAGGCCTGTGCTTATAATCTTATTATTTCAATATATGTTCTACTTACTCCAGTTGAAATCCCTAGTTATGATAAATAGGAAATACTTACCAGCCAATCTAATAAGCTTTACTATTAGTAAACCTTACTATCACTAATTGAACATTACAATTACTAAAATTACCCGAGTTTCAAAAGATAATCGCCAAAAATACTCAACAACCAATTAACTGCCACTTTTCTTGTGACACACTTTGATTTTTTTCAGAAAGTGTTTGGTCCACTCTGGAGCCTAGAATTGGACTGGATTGGTCTTTTAGGTACTGCTGCCTGTCTCTGTGTCCTCTTCTCTCTTGTTCTTTTAGGTGCTGCTGTCTGTCTGCAGGTCCTCCTCTCTCCTGCTCTTTTCCATTGCCAAAGCTGTTCATCTTGCACTCATCAGGACAGATGCAAGAATGCCAAATTTCAAGTTATCACCATTTATACAACAGGAGAAAAATGGTGCTGATTGGTTGGCAAGGCGACTCTAATTGGCCAAGTGGTTGCCACCGGGAAAACTGTGGGGAATTATAAGGTCCTTTTGCTTCTGAGTAATTCAAAAAAATGGGCAAGGCTTGAATGTTTTCTTTTTGTTTGCAGAGAACAGGTTCATGTGTGAGAATATATGTCACTTCTATCAAGTGTAAATGAGTCACGTTACAAACTACTGTTAGATATGATTCCACGATTGGGCAGCACTTGCTGAACAATCTTGAAAGTACTAATGGCTACACTAATAACCAGTTCAAGATAATCAGTCGTGTAATGTGACTCATTTATGCTTGCTAGAAGTGACATACATTCATATGCAGGGACCCGTTCTCTGCAAGCAAAAGGAACATGTTCAAGTCTTGTGTCTTTCTTGAATCACCCAGAAGCATGGGGAGCCTATAGTTCCTGATTGCTTTCTCCATGACAACCCCTTGGCTAATCAGAGTCAATTTGCCAATCTACCAGTTCCCAATTTCTCCTGTGGTATAAATTATTGTGGTAGTTGATATTTGGCATTCATGCGTTTGTCCTGATGAGTGTAAGATGAAAACCTTCAGCGACATGTCCCTCTTTTCAGCAATATTCCATTTCAGTTTATAGATACAAGATAAATTATTAAAGATATGGAATGAAGAGCAGGAAAAACTTGTTTTTAAATCAAAATGGTTGTGAGGTTGTGAAATTCACTACCAGAGTTTATGATTGTAGCAGAGCTCAAGTCTATTTTTAATAGGTTAAATAAATAGTTGAGGAAAAGGAAGGGAAGGAATGGGAAACAAGGTGGGCATATAGGATTAGGATTATTGCTTATCTACAGGAAAAACACCAACAGGGACTGATTGGGTCAAATGGCCTGTTTTCATGTTGTGATTTATATGTAATTCTGTCTTATCAATTATTCAATAAATTTACTTTTTAGTTACAGACTGAAGCAATGTTTGATGCTTCTTCTTGAGGGAGGACAGACGATCTGTGAGGGCACTGGATAAATCCAGTAGCTAAAGCATTTTATGGGTTGGTTTTTCCACTATCAATAACACATTCAGACATCAAGTATATAAGCCAAATCTCATTTATAAGTAATTTCAAATGCTTCAAACAAAGTATCTGGCATTAGAAAGACAGAAAATATCCAAAAACAAACAAGTTCTGTATCGGAGCATTAACCCACTGTTTCTCAATACAAATCCTGATGCATCTGTTGTCTATTTTCTGTTTTTATTTCTGTACACCAATTACCACTGTTCAATTAGAAATTGTCCTACCCTCCTTTGCAAGTAGGGGTTCACAACTTCTGGCCCGACCAGGTCAATTCTGATGAAGATGGAGAGCACATAATTTTGAAGCTTCATCTCATTTACATGATTGTTGTGCGGGATCGAGCGAATTCTGAGCTTCTGTCCTCCATGTAGCACTGTCAGCAGCCTCTGTGTTCAGCAGGGGGCCGAGTAGCATTGAGTGATAGCACTTGGCGCAGGCAGCCTTCACTTCTTAAAGCTGCACAAATGAACTGAATGGTGCTAGTAAATGATTTTGCAAGACTCAAACTGCAGCAAAATGGTGCAGCAGGTAGTGGGGGGGAGTGGGGTACTCCAAGATTAAGTGCTGTCACTTTGGAATTGAGGCCTGGAGAGAGGCTATGTTTTCCTCCGGTGTTTGGCAAGAGACCCTCAAGAAACAGTCTCACAAAGGGATTGGAGACATTTGGCGATGGAGGCGAATGAAGAGTGTGGGCCTGAGGACATGCCAGTAGTCCTAATAAACGTTTAATGATCTCACATGGGTGGGCAAGGTCAGTGAGCTTATCATAACATCACATCTCAGAGCCTCCACACCACCAATCTCACAAACTGTTCAGTGCACTGTTATGGCAGTGCCTATAATAAATGCTGAGTTGTTCAAATCCCAAAGGTAAATTTGAAACAACTGTCACAACTTGTTTTGCAATTTGTATAAATTTCGAGATGCATGCCTTGAATTCAGTAGCAATAAGACCATCAAGTCTTATAGGTTTTTACAAAACTAGATTAAACATTTATTAATAGAAGAAATGACTTTAAATACATACATAGATCTACAAATTACTACTATGATAACTTCTAAATCTCCTACTTAACCTGGCTCCCAGTTGTACTTTTGTTAAGGCAATATTGAGATACATTTTTTAAAGGACCCAAGCAAAGTAAACAATACCCTAAACAGTTGAATTCAAAGTGAGTTCTCTTAATTTCAGTCCCTGAAGGCAGCAGTTCGGTACATACAAGCTGAAGGTGTTTCATACTTGTTGAATCTTAGACTGCATTCCCTTACGCACAGCCTTCACTCCTTTATACATATTTTCCCCTTTTGAATGCAAATACCCATTGTTTCACTATGTCTTTGGACTTTACCTTCCTGATAATAAAAATCTCTCATGGCACTAAATATTAAGAGTAATCTTTGGGAAAAAGATTAAAGGCAGCTGCCTTTAATCCAACTAAATGACTCTCACTCGGGTACAGTTCCACACACACTGACTTTCACTGGGGTATGTGTTCCACACACACCAACTCTCACTGGGGTACAGTTCCACACACACTGACTCTCACTGGGTATTTTTCCATTCACACTAACTCTGACTGGTGTACAGTTCCACACAATCTGACTATCACTGGTGTACAATTCCACACAAACTGACTCTCACTGGGATATAGTTCCACACACACTGACTCTCACTGAGGTGCCATCCCACACACACTGACTCTCACTGGGGTACGAGTTCCACATACACTAACTCTCACTGGGGTCCAGTCCCACATACACTGACTCCAGTCTGGTTTATTTAAAAATGAAAATGTCCTTTTATACCTTACATTCTAAACCCCCCCATGTTTACCATGTTTATATCAAAGCCTTCAGACTAGCTGCCTTTAATCCAATTAAATGACTCTCACTGAGGTACAGGTTCCACACACACTGACTCTCACTGGTTTACGAGTTCCACACACACTATCACTGGGGTATGGGTTCTACACACACTGACTCTGGGGCTCTGACACTAATTCTCAAATCCTCTCTGGCTACAGGACAGGTGCCAAAGAACTGGAGGCCAGCGAATATGGTACCATTATTCAAGAAGGGTAGTTGGGATAAACTAGGTAATTACAGGCCAGTGAGTCTAACATCTAGGGAACCTATTGGAAAAAATTCCGAGGGACAGGATTAATCTCCACTTGGAGAGACAGGGATTAATCAACGATAGTAAGCATAGATTTGTCAGGGGGAGATCAAGCCTAATTTGATTTAATTTTTCAAGGAGGTGACTAGCTGTGTAGATGAGAGCAGTGTAGTTGATGTAGCCTACATGGACTTCAGTAAGGCTTTTGACAAGGTCTCACATGGGAGAATGGTCAAGAAGGTAAGAGCCCATGGGATCCAGGGCAATTTGGCAAATTGGGTCCAAAATTGGCTTAGTGGCAGGAGGCAGAGGGTGATAGTTGAAGGTTGTTTTTGTGACTGGAAGCCTGTGACAAGCGGTGTACTGCAGGGATCGGTGCTTGAACCCTTGCTGTTTGTATACATTAATGATTTAGAAGGTAGTATATAACATCAGGGATAACCAGAGGATAGGCAGAGAGCCAGCACGATTGTATCCTCTGAGCCCTCTCGACGACATAGTGCACCACATCATTGAATGAGCAGCTACAGAGCTTGTGGTACCCACTGCCACCAGGACCATCTACAATGATAGTAAATGATTGCTTTTTAGGCTCCCTGATTTCCAAGCTCACCCTGATCCTGAATATAGAAGAATGATCAGTAAGTACGCAGGTGACATGAGAATTGGTGATGTCATAAACAGTGAGGAGGAAAGCCTTAGATTACAGGATGATATAGATGGGCTGGTAAGATGGGCAGAGCAGTGGCAAATGGAATTGAATCCTGAGAAGTGTGAGGTGATACATTTTGGGAGGACTAACATGGCAAGGGAAAACACAATGAATGGTAGGACCCTAGGAAGTACAGAGGATCAGAAGGACCTTGGTGCACATGTCCACAGATCCCTGAAGGCAGCAGCACAGGTAGATAAGGTGGTTAAGAAGGCATATGGGATACTTGCCTTTATTAGCCGAGGCATAGAATATAAGAGCAGAAAGGTTATGTTGGAGCTATGTAAAATGTTGTCAGGCCACAGCTGGAGTATTGTGTGCAGTTCTGGTCGCCACACTATAGGAAGAATGTGACTGTAATGGAGATGGTGCAGAGAAAATTCACCAGGATGTTGCCTGGGCTGGAGCGTTTCAGCTATGAAGAGAGACTGGATAGGCTGAGGGGGGGACATGATAGAGGTATACAAAATTATGAGGGGTATAGAAAGGGTAGATAAGAAGAAACTTTTCCCCTTAGCGGAGGTGTCAATAACTAAGGGGCATAGATTTAAGCTAAAGGGCAGAAGGTTTAGAGAACAATTGATGGATTTTTTCACCCAGAAGGTGATTGAAATCTGGAACACACTGCCTGAGGGGGTGGTAGAGGCAGGAACCCCCACAACATTTAAATATTTAGATGAGCATGTGAAACATCATAGCATACAGGGCCATGGGTCAAGTGCTGGAAAATGGGATTAAGAATAGATAGGTGATTGATGGCCTACATGGACACAATAGCCGAAGGGCCTGTTTCTGAGCTGTATGACTAAGTCTCATACACACACACACACACACACACAGACAATGTGAACACGTAGACACAGACTCTATTTTACAATAAATTCCAATAACATTATGGACAATATTATATCTTCCTGACAGCACACAGCACTATCCTTTGGCCCTAGCACTCAGGACTCATGTCTAACATTCACCTACTCCACCTCACCCATATAAATTTTCCAATAGTGTTCGTTTCACACATATGCCTCCCGGTTATTGAGCTGTAGAAGACAAGTATAATGCAATCAACTAAATATAATGCCACTCAATCACTGACATTCTGCCCTCTCTCATGCTGGAGAAGGTAGTATATAAAATCAGGGATAACCAGAGGATAGGCAGACAGCCAGCACGATTGTATCCTCTGAGCCCTCTCGATGACATAGTGCACCACATCATTGAATGAGCAGCTACAGAGCTTGTGGTACCCACTGCCACCAGGACCATCTACAATGATAGTAAATGATTGCTTTTTAGGCTCCCTGATTTCCAAGCTCACCCTGATCCTGAATTGTGGCATGAAGGGCAAGATGCAGATGGTGTGACCATGGATCTTCTGTTGTCCTCTTCACTCCTCCTCCTTCACCACAACCCTCTCCTTATGTTTCCAGATACTCAAGAACTGCCACCAGAACAACCTGAACACGGCTAGGATGAAGAGGACGAGCAACCTCACACCATTGATGGGGAAGCACCATCACTTTATTTAATAATTGCATCCGCCAACTCAGATCGTGATAATGCATGAACTTTAGAGGCTACTATAGAGTTGGAATTAGCTGAGAGTGAGCTACTAGGTGTGACTGGGCTGTAGCCAAGTCAGGGGGGCAGGAGAACTTGTGTGTCAGCTCACCAGAGGGCTATGTTGCATACTAGCTGGGCTAAAGGAGACTCAGGTGAGGACTTAGATGGGGCAGCGTACAGGAGAACACTGATGAGGATGCACACTGAAATGTTTGGTGCTTTGGCAGGGCTGCTAGACAGCCTTCTGTCATTATCAAGGAGCATTGAGGAACATGGAGGAGTCTGGCTCCAATTTGACAGAGGATATGGTGCAGGTTTGAAGCTCATCCTTTCCACCGTGGAGGTGGTGGCCAAATCCATAGCAGCACTGGCGGATCACCCCATTTAAAGCATCTGGTGTAGGGTTTCAAACTGTGATTAAATGTATTCCTAAAGGTTTCATCACATTCCTTGCCCTGCACTCCAGCCATTAATCAGCCAACACACCCATCCTTGTGATGCACTATCATCCTAGGTCAATTGGAAAGCAAAAAGACTCATTATTCAATTGGATGATGCTTAACTATGAGCCAAATAGCTTTTCTTCTCCCATTTTCAATATTTTTATATCTGGTAAAGAGAAAGGTTCAAAGTAAATAACAAAAAAAAATCATGCTCTGATGATTTTTCTCCAGGGTTACACACAGCAGTGTCTTGGGAAATCCGGGCCAATCCTGGAGAACTGGCAACCATAGATGGCCGATGTCTCAGCTTCCACTGCAGTGCAGGTAGAAGTTTCCCGAAGCCTCGGTGCTGCAGTGGAATCATAGACTGAGGTCTGAGATCTATATTTGCTGCCATCATGAGCATATAGTGTTCAATGGGACATGCATGCACTGGCAGTGATACAGCAATCCACCCTCCAGCAAGCCAGCAGGATTGCAGTTGTAGCCCTGTGGGAGTGGCTCCACGGAACATGAAACTGCTGCCCTCTCTCAGAATGACAGCATTCATGCTTCCATCACTGCCACTTCACCTGTACCCTTGCAATGCCTCTCAGTCAGTCAGCCCAGACTGCTGATGCCCATATCAAGGTCTGAAGCCTCAAGGCCCAGAGCTGCTTGAGGTCATCCTGCAAAGCTATCTGCAGATGGCATCAGTGAAAGTCATCTGCCTTCCACCAGCTATGCTGCAGCTTCTGGGTTAGCTCTTCATAGCAGCACTAGGACAGGTAAGGACACCCACAAATCAGGCACCAATGGATTGCACAAGGTTGAATAGTTCAATATTTTTTGTGTATTTGGATGTACTGTATGATAAGATGTTTTATGAAGGCTTTTGCTGGTGTCTTTTATTGCTGGGTGTTTGCCACGAGGGTGTTGTGATTAGGGGTCTGAAATTGATGTGACAGTGTGGAATGGTGGCCCATGTTTCTTGGGAAAATGCCTTCATTGGAAGCAGGGCTTCATAAACTGCTCTCTCACACTCTGCTGAGTTATATGGGACCCATAGTGATTCCTCACTGCTTCGTCCTCATCTTCTTCCTTCTCCTCTGCCTGAGATTGCCTCTGGACCCCTGGAGGAATGTAACCAGCAAACTCTTAAAAACATCTTCAACATCCCAGCACAGTGCTTTCACCAAATGTATATCAGCGAAAGTAAGTAAAAATACCTCACCTAGCATTGCTCAAATTAGGGATCCTGATGTTGCATCAGCTGGTTAGGCTGTGAGATGTTAGGGTAGTCTTCCAGGTCATGCTGTAGATGCCTGTGCATGTACCTTTCTTCTCGCAGACTGCCAATCAGTAGCTGGTGGGGCAAGGCACAGCAGAAAGGCACCACTAGTCCTCCTTAGCACAGTTTTGGAGACCCAAAGCAAATGAGTTTCTAGGCCTTTGTTTTTACATTTTAAAGTCCCATTGAGGATTATTTCAGATGGATAGTGTTTGTGATTATTAAACAAAAGACTTTCTTAATTACTTATCAGTTACAAGGGAGTCAGGGCTCACTCCAGATCTGACTTGGAATAGCCAATTTTTACAAAAGCAAAATTCTGCAGATGCTGTAAATCTGAAATAACAAAAACAGAAAATGCTGGAAATACTCAGCAGATGTGGTGGAATCTGTGGAGAGGTGACAGTGTTAAAGGGCTGGGTTTTCAAGGAGGAGGTTGGAATTTCAAGTCCAAAACTTCTTGACTCGTTAGACCTGTCTGCTTTTAAAAGGACACTGCCTGCCATATTTTCATTCCAGAAAGGTGGGGCAGGATGGATTTGGGCCTGCCCCTTCCAGAGGCTAGCCCGAGGTCTCAACTGAGGCATGCCGATGGCCAGGCGGCAGGCTAGGCCGTCTCTGTTTACTGGGACATTGGTCCAGTTGTAATGATGACTATCATGCTCTTACCCCCTTGTCCCACACTCCCCCCTTACCCCATCACCAACCTCCCATGCCTCATGATCCTTTTATGCCCCCTCATATCCCCATGCAGCCTCCATGACTCCCATGTCCTCCAATCCCCTTCCATACTCCTCCATGCCCTCCTTGCCCTCCTTGCTCTGTCCATTACATCCTTGGCCCCACATCCCTTCCATGGCCCCATGACCCTTCCATACACAGCATGTCCCTTCTATGTACCTCCATGTCCCCCATGCCCCTTGATATCCACTTACCCAGTATCTATTACGGAAAGACCTCAGGAGCCATGTAATAACAACTGGAAGGCTTTAAAATGGACATTAAAAAATAAAATCTAACATCTAATAGAGCTTCCACTCTAACACACTTCATACTGAAAAAAAATCTCTAGGTCCAATGATAAAATGTAAAACCCCTCAAATTGCCATTCAGTTGTAAAAACAAATATCTATTCAGTAACACCATCAAAGATCTATTAATAACCTTATGAAACTGTAAATCTAAATGTGTGCATAACACACTGCTGAGATAAGTAGTTCTGAAGCACTTGAAACTCCATAAAGCATTCATATTGGGCTCAGCTGTCAAAACAAGTCATCACAGCCCCAATGTTACCTATAGAAACTGAAAGAATTGTTTTTTTTTTCTATTGTCAAGCAAATGGCCTGTGAATCAAAGCATTCCAGGAGCAGCTGACTATGGTTTCCTTGGTTCCCCATTCAGGACTGGGGCTTTTCCATGGTTCACAACTTCTCTGAAGTGCCTTGAACTACATATACTCACGGAAGGGACCTGACTCCACAAAAATTGCAGAGGGTTTGAACTGTTCACCCCCACAATGAATGCAGCAACGGAGGGAGTGCTGTATGTGGGTGGACTACCCACACTCATATCCCACTCCAGCAAAAATTGCCAGAAATGGGAATGGGGTTAAGAATTACAGAACCTGATCTTGCCTACCATTTTTGAAGAGCTCCCTAGTCAGCCTGACTCAGTGAAAATCCCGGCCAACTTTTCAGATCAGAATTGTCTATACTGAAAAGTTGGGTGGGATTTAACACTCCTTGCTGGCAGGTTTGTAGGTGAGGGGGCTTGGGGGGGCATGTAAAGTCCAGTGGACTCCTTGCCTGATGCCCACCCACATACCGCTATCTTTCCTGCAATTTAACCAGCTGCGGTGGGGCTGGGGGGGCGGTGGTGATGTTGGTGGAGAAGCCCACCCACCTGTGGGCCAATTGAGGCCCTTAAGCAGCCAGTTAATGCTCACTTAAGGGCCTTATCCTGCTGCCATTGAGATTTAACCAGGAGCAGGCAATGTCCATGCCAAGCGGCCAGCCCAGCAGCTTTCCCTGCATGTGCTGGTGGTGGGCGGGCGGCGGTGGGCGCGGAGGGTTTCTTCTTAATGGGCCTCTTGGTCTGGCCTCCCCAACCCTTCACCCCTCTTTCTCCCCTTGCCGGGGATCACCAACCTGACCCCAGCAAGACACCCTAATATACCCCCAGTCATGGCTCCAGCTGTAGTACGGACACTGTCTTTTAAATGGCTTGAGCAGGGATGTTTCCCCCTGACATTTTTAGGTGGGGGTGTGGGGTGGTTGCAGTGTGGGTCCATGAAGCCCCATTAAATCCAGTCCATTAACTCTGTTCCTCCCCACAGATTCTACATGACCTACTGAGTATTTCCAGCATTTTCAGTTTTACCCAGTTTTAATTAAGCTCTTTTGATAGCTGTACCAGACCTATGGTTGCTATTGCTATTACTGGAATGGGCTGAATCAGCATATTAAAGACCAGGTAACTAATGCCATAAGAAAGGCCAATGACATTCTGCATAGAAAGAAGCAAAAAATGGTTCTGAAGATATGTACATGTTCATTTTTGGACAATCTATTACATGAAGGTCCATAAAACCATAGAAAAACTACAGTGTTGGTGAGTTGGATGATATCAGATTTGCCTAAGTCTAGAGGGGGTAAGATTACAGGTAAATATTTAATTTAAACTACCTGTAATGTAAGCTAGATCAACTAAATAGCTTAAAAACTATAAATTAACCAAATTGATGAGACACACAGGCTGGGATTTTCCCTGAAAAATGTGAAGTCCAGTAGCGGGTGCAAAAATGATTGCAATGCTGGGTTTTTGCGCATTATTATGCACTTCTAACACCTTTAAATATTCATGCAGGGAGTCATGCCGTATTGTTGGCAAACGATATCGATTTGCCAGCCCCCACCATGATCTCAGCACTCTTTAACTCTGGGCGCCATATTTAAACAGCGCTCCTGCACAGCATTCGCACTTTCTGCAGTTTAGGACAGCTCCACAGAAGAAATGGCTCCAAAGGCAGACAGCATACTGCACCCAAATTCAGCAACAGCTTACTGGAGCGCCTGTTGGATGCAATCGAGGATGCCATAATGTTCTCTATCCCTACTCTGCCCACAGGAATTCCACCAAGGTGACCAATCCAGCTTGGGAGGTGGTCACAGCAGTGTTCAGTGCAAACGCCCTGCAGGAGAGGTCAGTCACTCAGTGCAGGAAGATGCTGAATGACCTCTTCTGTTCCGCCAGGGTAAGTTAACCATCTTATCATTCTCAACTACACACTCACAAGCCCAACACACATTCACCAGGATCTCACCATTTGCCACCTCAAGGGATATCACCACTCACCTTCACACACCCTCACATCTCCATCTGGCCGCATCTCCTCTGGAGCTTGTGTCCTAATCCTGTCCAGGGATCCATTCACCACCCACACATGCCAGGCATTCTTATTATCTGCCCTCACATGCATGTGCCTCATAGTCTCTCCATCTGTCTTCATGCAGGACATGCTGGTTCACAATAAGAAGGAGGGGTCACAAGGGGGCGGTGGATTCTCTGAGATCAAGGTTCTCAGAGCCATAGAGCTGGCCCGAGAGGACGTGGACCATGCCTGCGCTTATGATGAGTTCGGTGGCACACACCTAAGTAAGGATCCTGCACTACAACATCCATCACGATTGAGGCAGAGGTGTACCCCTATCTCATCTGCATTCTTGAAAGGTGAAGGTGTGGTCTTTAAAGGGAGATGTGAACACACATGCAGATGGCTCATGTACCATCCAGCTCCATTTCCCCACTGTCTCTTAGAAGGCTTCCAATTATATGAGCTTATAATCAGAGTTTATGTGCCCTCAGCCAAACAGGCGTCCAATGTTTCCAGTGTCAATCTGCTTATCTCTGCAAAAGGTGGGAGCACCTTGCCACTTCAAGGTGACAAAGCAATGGCACATTTCTGTGCAGGTGCTGAGATATCCAACCTTAAGCATCTCTCACCCAGTAGTTGTGACTATTGCTGGGAGAAGGTTTTAGTCACTAAGTTTGTAGACAGTGCTGTACGTTCCATCGCCTTGACATTCCAAGAGGTTACAGATGATACTTCCAAATGGTGATCTCTGGAGGTTAAAACAGCCTTTAGGCACACTTTGGAATTGCACATAGTTATTTCCGACGATGTGGAGGGGAGCAATGGGATTGGAGCAATTATGCTATAAACCAGAACAGTGCCCCTCATAAGCAAGGACACGTGCCCTTGAGGGCTCCATGTTGTCTGATAAACTTGGACTTCACAAGGGCCAGGGCTGGCCATGAGGGCACACTGGTTGTGTGCAAGAGGGGGCATCTAGGTGTCATGCAGCCATGCTCAGGTGCTTTGCCGCCATTGCAGCGTTAGGATCAAGGCAGTTCAGGGACCCTCACATAAACTTCCAAATGCCACCGTCATTTCAAGGAGTGTCCCACTGCTGCCTGAGTCATCTGTAAGTGCTGTCACAGCAGCAGAACCTCATCGGCTGCCTTGTCCCAAGTGTTATGTTTCATTCTCACCATCGATGTAACACATTATGCGTGGCGGCCTTGGTTCCAATGAATCTTCTTGAGGAGCCTTGCCAGATTGAAGATGTGCAGCCTCTAGCCCACTTAGGTTTGTCCAATTGCCCTAGTGTCTTAGAGAGTGCTGTTGTGACTGGGATGCAGAATGTACATGTGATGAGGCAGCACTTTCTGATGTCTGATGCTGGGATGGCTTCCTCCAGGTAGCACCTCATCCCAGGACAATCACATGCCCTTGAGGCATTCTCACCCTTCACAGCACCAGGGCGATGTGAGCATGCTATGCAATGATGCTCTGTCATCTGGAAGTTCATGGGTGTAGTTAGAGGAGTAGCAATGATCCTGTTCATGCTGGCCCATGATGGAGGAGAGTTGTCCAGTAGAATCCTCAGTGTATCATGTCCTCCTCCTTCTGGAATCTGCTAGCAATGAGGGCCTCACGAGCACACCTGCCTCATCTGGCTCGTGCAATGGCCTCTTTGGCTGCATCTTCAGCTTCCAGGTCCTCATCACCATCATCCCCTTCGAGGTCCTCCTCATCAGATGAGAAATGAAGCTCCTCCATCTTGTCATCTGCCAACTCCTCCCCCCTTTGCAGTGCCAGGTTGTGCAGTGCGCAGCAAGGCACGATGGTGTGTGAGACCCTCCGGGGAGTGTACTGGAGTACTCCACCAGATCTGTCCAGGCATCGGAACTGCATTTTCAGTAATTGTATGGTGTGTTCCATCAATGCCGGGCTGCACCATTAGCCTCATTATACCTTCTCGCAGCAGCAGTCTGAGGCCACCGCATGCGAGTCATCAGCCATATCCGTTGCGAATAACCCTTGTTCCTGAGGAGCCGACTCTACATCTTGTGTGGTCCCCTGAATATGTCAGGGATCTGAGACCTATTCAAGGTATACAAGCTGTGGATGGTTCCTGGATATCTGAGGTAAACCTGATGGTACATTTGTTATGGTTGCACACCAGCTGCACATTCAGTGCGAGGTTGCCTTTGTGGTTGATGCACTGGACTGCTTGTTGTCAGGGAGCTTTTATAGCTAGCACATGAATGCAGTCGATTGCACTCTGCACATTTGGGAGACTCAGCAAAGTCCTTGCTTGCCTGATCTCTGTCAACTTGGACAAAATTTTGGGCCTTTGCAAAAATGGCATTTGTAACCTCTCTGATGCATTGTGGGTGGATGCTTGGGAGATCCTGCAGAGGTCCCCAATGGAGCCCTGGAATGAGCCATTGCCGTAGAAGTTGAGTGCGGCAGTTAGTTTTACTGCCACTGCCTCCAAGTCCCATGGTGCCAAATCCTGCAGAATGTGACAAACATGAGTCACCAGATCCCTTGACATGTGGATGCAGCAGCGACACTGGTTCTCCCTCATCTGCAGGTAACAAATTCAATGTCTATTCCCTTGGGTCTGGCAAGGTGCCTATGAATGACGGCTCTCTGGGAATCATCCTTTGTGTCTGTAGGAGGACCTGCTGCCCCTTGGTTGTGCAGGTTCTGCTCCTCTCCTTTGGAGAGCCAGGCACCTCCATCACATTCTTCGCTCATGTCTATAGACAATAATGCAGGCAGTGATAAAACCAGGCTCCATCTTTGTGATGGTCTCCTCACTGCAGTATCAATGAGAGAGACACAAGAATTTACATTTGTTTCCAAAGGCCCATTTCTATCAAGGAATCATCTGTGATTTTGGGCTCAAGGCCTATTTACACATGCCAGAGAGTACTGGACCCTGAAATGATGCCCTGGGTGGGGTGCACATGAATGTTCACTACAACCACCATCCCCCCAACCCACATGACTGACTGCCGACAGATTCGGCCAGGTGACTGAATGTTCTGCTTTCAGCTCAGGTGCATGGCTCATATTTACCTGTGCTACAAGACTGCACTGTTTGGACTGACCATGAGAGTGAATGTTCAATGTCAACATGAGATTAATTTTGGGGGTCTGGAGGCTCATCATCTGCTGATCACTGCTTCTTATTACAATATATTTTCAATATCTACTATGCAACACAACCTTATCACGTTATTTCAAAACCTCAAAAAAACGCAAAAACACCAAGATAGAGTGGGATAGTAGGTAAGTGGACAAAAGGACAAAATTGAATTCAATGGAACAGACTCTTGAGAATCTTGTGCAGTGTAAAGCAGCTTATTGATTCACTATGAGCCCGTTACACACTCCTATCCTGGCAATTTTACCCGCACAAAGCCTGCCCATTAAAGTTACATTAGCAACAAAATAAACAGAACTCCAGCCATGATTCTATCCTCTGTTTGCAAGGCCATCGAGCCCAGCTCATCTCATCCATCCAATTGACATATGAACATACATATTAGGAGCAGGAGTAAGCCATTCGATCCCTCGAGCCATCTCTGGCATTTGATAACATTGCCTACATTATACCAGTGGCTATTCCAACTCAAAATTACTTAATTGGCTATAAGGTGATTTGGGAAATAGTGAAAGATGTTGTATAAATGTAGGTTTTGTGTTTCTTTCATTATACCTGCGTGCAGAGTGACAGTGGGAATGGTGAAATTAGAGGCCCGATCCTTATTGTCTTAGGATAATTAATCACAGAGCAATCATTTGATGTTAGGAAGATGGCTACAAATAAATCACTACATTTATAAAACAATTCAACTCTGTAGCTAACACAACTTTACCATTTTGACTACCATGGCACCAACCCACAATATACCATAAACAGCATCTGTCCCTTATATGCTAATGACACTATCCCCAGGATTTGCCAATCAGACGTGTACTAGCAGCTTGGAAAAATGTACATTGAATTGGTGATCTGATCTGGTACTAAAACTCAGTCTGGCCTTAACTCAAGAACTGGATTCTTTCCCCTTCCACCAAAAGTTGTCATACAAAATGGGTTGTATACTGTTAATTTACAGGCTATCTGGGGTAAACCTAGGATGGTGAAGACATTTGTAAAGTATTTCTTTAAACAATCTCCGAGTGACAAATAGGAATTTCATTCCCACACTTGGCAATATTAATAAACAGATGATAGTGAGTCAACACCCAGTTTTGTACCAACCCCGGTTTTTAATTTCTTACATTTATTCTGATAAGACCCAAGGTTCTTAAACCTTCAGTACATCAACACATCATGTTATCAGAATTCTGTCTACTTTAGGTGATAATGAAAATTTAGATTGCTATTTATATGGTGGTTTAAATTCATAAGAGAATTTTGAGACATGCACAGTATTTAATTTTATGGCACTAAACCTTAAATGTGATCCCTCCAAACCCTCACCCCACCATAGCCCCCACACTGAAGCCCACATACATCCACCCTATATCCCACCCACCCCCACACAGCCCCTTACCTCACCCCTCCTTGCCTCACCTCAACTCCCCATCCCCTCACCTCACCAGCCCCCACACATTCCCACCTCTTCACCTTATCCCCCATCCCCTCACCTCACCCCACCAACCCTCTCACCTCACCTTGCCCCCACACCCACCCCGTCACCTCATCCCCTCGGTTCAACCCCCTCAGCTCATCCTCCAAACCCTCACCTCTCCCCCTAATCCCTCGCCTCACCCCACCAAGCCCTCATCAAAATCCCACTCCCATACACTCCCATCCCCTCACCCCACTCCACCGCAACCCTCTCACCTCACACCACCGCACACCTCCGTCCCACACACCCCCCAATTTCCAATTAGCTCTGAAATGATTAAGGGACTTGTCAGATTTCGAACAGATCTTCAATCGGGGACATTCTCAGCTGCTGTTTTTTGGTGAGCTTTTCAAAATTGGAACCATGAAGTGGCTGAAGTTCAGAAGCAGCAGCACAGCCACTCACTGAAACTCAGATAAAAACATGACTTTTAAAACATTGGAACTCTCAGGCTGACAGTTTCGATTATTTTTTAAAAACGGTCTTTCAGGCCTAGCTCCTCACCCTGAATGCTTTTACAATATCAAGCCTCGACACTCCCACCCTAGCCCCCGGGCCCCACTGTTTGACACCATCTGCACCCCCTCTCCCGGATCCTGAGGATGGAAACCAGGAACAAGCATGAGGAGGGATAAAGGAGGTTCACAAAGGAAGGGAAGAAAATCAGCAGAGGCAGTAGGAAGATGCCACGTGGCTCCATGTTTAGTGATGCCTCCCTGCAGGTTATTCCCCAGGCTGCAAGGGCACAGTGGGAGGTCCTCTTCCCTGGGGGCGGGAGGAGGAGATTGGCCCACATGACCAAACAAGCCTGAATGGAGATTGCAGAGGAGGTCAGAAGCTGTGGAGTCACCCCAAGAACCATGGTACAGTGTGTATGTGTATTTATGACTTTATTCACTCTTCCTTGCCTCTTTTCCCTTTAGGACTTGTATGTGGCAATGCAAGAGGGTTTGCTTTGTGGGGAGCATCCAGCCAGTGGCAATGGTGTCAGGCAGCAATACATCCTGTCAAAGGCATGGCAATATCTCGGTGAGAGGTGCCCGTCTGTCTTTGTTGACCTCCAGAAGGTTCTTAGAAAGTGGCTGCATGCAGGAGAAATTTGTCTGCCCCCATTGTGGACTGCTGGACCCCCACCAGTTTAGGTGCTGTGCTTGCCTCTGTGGGGAAACTAACAGTGTTCATCTGTATGCTTGCAGGAAAAGACAGCGCATAACATGAAGAAAAGGGCCCTATCAGACGGAATGGTGCTATTTCTTTCTATCCTGACTCGCATGAAGTGGGGTGGGGTGGGGTGGGGCTTGCAGCTAGCAGAGAGACCAGGTGGATGCTCCATCACTCGTGGCGAGGAAGGAGTGCCTACCCAGTAGGGTGACTGGACAAGTGCAGGGGCACAATGGTACATCTGGCACACCTGAGGCGTAGTGCTCACATATTGATCACTAAACACATGGATCTCCACAGCAGGGATAGTTGGAATGATGCAATCAGAATCCCTTAACCCTTTAATCTATCTGTTCTTCCACACAAGTCAGCATCAACCCGCAAAACAGGTAAGTGGAGAGATCAGGGGTAGGCTTTGAGGAAGGGGAATCTCAGAGGGTGCAGCATCACATCATTCCCCTGCACCCTCCACCAGTGTAGATATTCTCATGTTGGTGGGTATCTGTGTGTAGGTTAGGACACACAACTTGGTTAGCACAGCACAGATATGCCTGAGCCACTGATGCAGGCTATGACAGCCTGAAGCCACTGACCGTTGGAGAACTGTGGGAGACCATGTCCATGCTGAGCCCCAGGCTGCAGACATGCCTCTGCAGTCATCAACAACACAGCAAATGCTGCAGCTACAGTGCGAGGTAAGGGAACATGTGGCAGAGCTTCCAGAAATTATGCAAACTCATGCATGAATGATGGAAAAGCTCATTCAGGCTGTCAGTGTTGCCGTGTCTCTTGGTCCACTCTTGGCTTCCTCCATTGAGAGATTTCTGACTTTCATGGAGAGTCAGATCTAGCAGGCTGAGGCAGATGTTGGAGATGCACATAGACCTGCACAACATCACCTTGTTCAACTCAACAATGCCTGGATGAGGTAGGGCCGAGGCACCTGGAGGCTTCACCAGGTCCTTGTCCTTCTCAGGTCAGCAGGAAGGTACAAGTGTGCCTTGTAAGTGAGGTGAGCGGCTGCCTTTCACACTTCGGGGCTCCTCCTCAGGGCATTCCTAGTGCGGACGGCATCTTCCCATCCCCTCTGTCAGTGTTATCTGTGCCTTGAGTCGCTGCGATGACAGAGGAGGGCCCTGCAATTGTACAGGAATTCCTCAGGATGCCAGGGCCCTCCAGACCTCAAGCAGCTGGCTGTCAAGGTCATCCCAACTCAAGGGGCAACAGGTTCAGCAGCCTGACTCCACTGCAGCTGCAAGTGCTGGGGGAGCACCACTTAGGAGCACAATTAAAACATTTACAAAGAGCATCTAGATGCATTTGGGGTTCATGGGTGAAGAGCATATCTAAGTTTTATGCTTTGCCTCTGTTGTGCCGCTTACTAAAGGATTAATGCATCAGTGCTCCATCTCCTTCTATTTCTGGTTGCTCTTTGGGGCTTCAACTACACCTTGTCTGCCTAAAGGGGCTGGATGCAAGGGAACACTGCATGTGGTCAATGCTTCAGCCTTGCTGCTGTACAATATGCATCCAGGTGCTGGGTGATGGAGTGGAAAATGAAGGAGGTGACAGCAGGGCTGTGAAAGGGTGAGGCCTGGTTCCAACAGGTAGTAAGTACCATATAAAATGTCTGTTTATATGTGTGTCCTGAGCCTCTTTGCACATATTTCACTGCACCTTGCCTGTGGTTCCTGGTGTTCCTCATCTTGCATCACCTGGTCAGCAGACTCCTGCATATCCTCAGAGTCAGAGGAGGCACTTTGATCCATGAGATCCTTATTGTTTAACACATCCCTCCTCTGCAACACCAGGTTTTGCAGTGCACAGCAGACAACCATGATATATGACAGTCTTGCTGGGGAATACTGAAGGGCTCCACCTGATCAATGGAAGCATCTTCAAGAGACCAATAGCCTGCTTGATGGTAGATTGAGTTGCTCCGTGGCAGTTGTTGTGCTTCTTCTCTGCAACCATGCATGGGTTCCTCACAGGGGTGAGCAGTCATCTCCTTGGAGGTTAGCCTTTGTTTCCGAGTATCCATTCCATAAGGTGCATGGGAGTCTGGAAAATCTGTGACACCTGGGATTGCCGAGGTATTTAGGTGTCATGGCTGTGTCCTGGGAACCAGGTACACACCTGCAGGATATGTCTGCAGTGGTCGCAGTTTAGTTGCATACTAAGTGAGTGGAAACCCTACCTGATGAAGACCACCAGCTGGACTGTGGGGGTCTTGATGGCCACATGCCTGCAGTCAATAACACTCTATATCTGGGACTTTTCGTCTTGACTGACTGGATTGGTACAGCAGTGCATATAGATCCTGGCCCTCTTGGACATTCCGTTGGTCACCATCTTGATGCATTGATGTACCGCAGACTGCAAGATCCAAGATGTCACCAGTGGACCCCTGGAAAGTTCCAGAGGCATGGATGTTCAGTGCCACAGTGACCTTCAGCTTCACTGGCAATGCCTGGCCGCCAATTTCCATGGGCTCAGCTTGCCCTGCAGCACGGCATACACATCAGTGATGGCCTCCCTGGAAAGGCACAGTCTTGGATACCTGCTGGTATTTGCACTTCAGACAGTAGATCCTCTCTTCAGGATAGTTTCATCTGTGCTCAGAAGGCTGTTTGTGTGTCCCTCTACCCCCTTCTCCTGTGCCCCCACCATGAGGCAGGCCCTCCTCTTGGTCTTGAGGTTGCTACTTTCCAGTCGCTTATGCCTTGACCTCCCTACCTCTCTGCAGCTCCACCTCCTCACTTGAGGCTCTGATGTCTGGATGAATGAGGCCAACGTTAGGTTGCCTCTCTTTTGTGCAAAGCCTTTTATGCAAACGTTCCACCATCTCTTCCGCCACCTGTTTCTTTTGCTCAAGTGTCACAACTCTGATGGTACCGTGGCACCACAACTCCACAGTGCTGGTATGTTAACCCCCATCCTGGCTTCGTTTGCTGCTGCCATGGCTGCTTCAACATGTTGGACCTCTCAATGGTTGCTGGTTCCAAAGTCTACTCTAAAATTCTGGCCCTTGTTTCTGATTCAATATTACCTTCCATGGAATGTGTGGCATATTGACCTCTTAATACTGATGGAAAAGTAATTTTTCAGCATATCTGCCATTTCCTTATTTTCATTGAAATGGGGTTTTCCGGCACCACCATCGGCCAACATCATCACAGGCAGGACAGGAAAATTTGGAGAGCAGCCAAAAGTCAATTTGGCCGCCCTCCAAATTTTCCCGCACCCCCCCATAGGAGGGGGATAGAGAAAAGGGGGTTTACAGTGCAAGGACCACAGAACATTTCATAACAACTGGACGTTGACTCTGGGACTCTGGAGCTCATGTGAACCAATATTCAGCTTTTCTGTGGTCCTTGCACTGTAAGCTCCCTTTTCTCTATCCCCTCTTTACTGTGTGAATGAGGAGTAGGAAGTTGCTGACACTCCATTTTGTGGGTTTTTGAATGTGCAAAATAAACTAACCCTCAACTCAAGTTTGCTATGGGGCTATTAATAAAATTAGATTACCGAAAAGCTGAGGGGTTGACAAAAACATCACCACTTATTCTTTAAAACAATCTAATTCAAAACACATTCTGTTTATGGACAGGTGGAAAGAGAAAAACAGTGCTGTTTGAACTGAGCCCCTAGTCCTGTCCATAACAGTACAGTGGAAAGTTTAGTCTTCGTGATTAAGGATAAAATCCCCTCAATGATAATAATTTTCATGATATTATTCTGGTTTATTGCCAAGTAGGTTAATGGGTGTGGTTCTGTCTGTGTGATTTAATTACATTTGGGAGACTGCAAGCTTCAAATTATCAAAAGACGTTAGGTGTAGAAATATACTTCAAATGATAATGAGTAAACATGGATGGGGCCTTAGCATGTAAGATGTGAAGGGAATTTGCATTTTTAAATAACTGAAGGGGTTGTTTGGATTTCAAAGGGATGTTAGATGTTTACAACTACCTAGATAAGCAAGGCCAAGCAGTGTGTTTATTTTTCCCAAAGGTTGCTGACAATATTGGCAACATGAAAGATTTTTATATTATGGGAAAGGTAAAGTTCCAAAGACATGGAACAATGGAATTTACATACTAAAGAGGGAGATGCATATATAATATAAAGGAGAATGAAAAGCTATGTTGGGGGGCCATGTAAGATCTAACAGGAGTGTGGGGAACAGCCTTTAGGATGCCTCCAGCTATGGTTGTAAACATCTGCTGTGTCCAGTAACTAAAGTTGGAGTTACTTTAAAGGGGGTGTGTAATATAGAGTTAGGTTAATTGGGAATGGTGGAATTTGTTATAATAGTAAGTAATTGCAGTCTTATGTATGTGCTTGACATTTTTCCTTTTGGTAATAAATATTTTAATTTAATCTTTAAAACCTCTAAAAGTTTTAGTGGACTCATTGCTTCTGAATTCAGTGCACACATTTTCTTGTAATAAATACAAATTGCAAAACAGTTGTGGCCAAGTTTCCCTTGTGGATTTGGTCTACCTGGCACATACCATCTGCCATGTCATAACACAATGGGGAAGTCTTTCACATGGGCATTTGGTGGTTGGCTGCCTAGAGACCGACGTTGTAAGATTCACTTTCTCAGGTGGCATTGATGTTGTACGATGAAGTAAGCATGCAGAGATGGCATCAGGTCTGCAGGCAAGGATACAAAATCTTCCAGTAGAGTCAGGCTAGATGGGCTAGTGGTCTGACCTGGACAGAACTTGTTTCTGTGTGGCCTGCCAGTTGGATGTTAAACAACAGACTAGCTATCCAGCTCAAAAATGTAATGCTAAGCTGCTCAAAAGGTTAGAGTCTTGGGTCATGCAACCTTCCTTCATCACAGGGACTTCAACAAAGAATGTTTATCCAGATTCTGGAATTTGGCTTTGTTTTCAGGACGGATAATGTCTCAGCCATTATAGGTTCCATTATTTGTGTTGAGGGGCTGGTGTTTGGGAAGCCTTTGTCTCACCAGATACTTGGGCTCCACGAGCAAGGTTGGCTTATCATATGCAAGTGGGATTCCTGTAGCACATTTTGAAATTAGCTTGTACAGTCCCAAATAGTCTGTAGAAGCTCCTTAGGCATAACAAAGTGTGACATTCCTGAAACTAAGAAAGTTATTTTGTTCTGGAGACTGCTGGAGTTAATTTCCAGACAGAGGGTCAAGCATCTTAATTGTCTTTGATCTGCAGAAAAGTCCAGTTTAAAATAAAGAAATAGTAATAAGGATATAATATATATATTATATGGGGTTGGATTTTCTATATCATGTCGGAGAAGCCCAACAATACCATTTTCCCTATCTTTCTTATAGACCTTCTAACCTGGTACGTTTAGTTTGACTGTCTTGCCAGCCATGTTTCCATAATGGTTATGATTTCACACCCTTCAAGTTGAACTTATACATGCAATTCATTCAAATTATTCCTCATACTCTGTGTGTTTGTTTAAAGAACACTTATCCAGGCCATATAACGTGACCTGTCCTTCTGCTCTAATATTTTATTCAAACATTTCTTATTTTTCTCTTCTGGTTTAATTACTTCACATCTTTCTGTTTCTCCTTTACCTGTGATGCCTAAAGCACAATTTCTCTGTGGGACCCACACACCGATGCCTAAAATGACGCAGGGTGAAATCGGACGTGCATCCTGACGTTACCCTGCATCATTTAGATTTTCAGTTCGGCAGGCGTGCAGCCGAATTGGCTGCGTGCCTGCCAAACTGTCAAAGGCCTATTAAGACCTGTTAATTAGCTGATTGAGGTCATTGTCAGGGCTGCCTGTTCACCTTACCATTGGCGGGCAGGCCTTTCGAAAAAACATGAAACCTCATCCAAGGGCGGGATGAGGCTTCATGAGGGTTTTAAAAATGTTTATTAAGTTTTAACATTCAAGTACTTGACATGTCCCAGCTCATGTGACAATGTCACATGAGGGCACACATCAATAATTTTTTTCTTCTCCGTTCAGCAGTTTTTAAAGTTGAAGCGATCTCCCTGAGGCAGTACTTTGCCCATTTCAGGGAACCCCCCCTCCCCCTGCCCACACATGGAGCATAAGATGCTTCAGGATGGACGTCATGCTGGGCGGGCCTTAACTGGCCCACCAATGTAAAATGGCAGTGCACCCCGACTGGGAGTGCCAATTGGGAACCCACCCACCCGCAAATGCGCCTGCACAACCCCTCAGACAGGCAGAAAATTCTGCCCACTGTTACTGTACTTTCTTCCCACTAATTTGTTTTTAAACTAATATTTATACAACTTTTCAACCAGAGCCCTCCCACCAATTTGCTATTTTAATGTCCTTGTGACTGCATTATTTATCGTTTTCTGATTGGACCCTGTTCCCAGCTTGGTTCAGGTGGAGTCTAACCCAACGGTACAGTCCATTCCTGTCCTTGTATTCATACCAGTGTCCCATGAAATGAAACCTCTCTTTTGTACACCAATCCTTCAGCTATGTTTATACCTATCTAATCTGCTTATCTCTATTCCAATTTGCACATGGTTTGGGTAATAATCCAGAGATTATACCTCTTGAGGTTCCATTCTTTAATTTAGCTCTTAGTTCCTGGCACTTGTCAAACAGGGCCTCCTACTCTTTTCTATGTTGTTGGTCCCAACATCAATTGCAATGACTGGATCCTTACATTCCCTCTCCAAAGTCCTTTCAGGGTGGTTTGAGATGTCCCTCACTCTGGTACCAAACCATGTGGAACTCTCAATCCTGTTTACAAATGATGCTATCTGTCCCCCTAATTCTTGAATCCCCTACAACTAGCACAATATGTTTCCTGTTCTCCTCCTCCTCACCCCTTTGGATAGCCTCCTGTTAAAAGATGCCTTGGGCAGTATTCTGGCTGCCCTTCAGACAGTCTTCATTCTTATCCTCACAGATAGCAAGCACATTGTTCACTCAATTTGATCAAATATGAACAATTTCTGTAGATCCTCTCTCTCTATGTCACCTGGATCTCCTTGCTCTGCACACTATTGGTCATCTCAAGCTCATTCTAAACCTGCATTGCTCTATGAGATGAGACCAAATTCCGCAGTAAACTGTCCAGGTATTGCCTGTTCCTACCTTGCGTGTCAGGACATCTCCAACTTGTACTTCAACTCAATGACTCCGAGCCAGAGAGGTTTGAGGTGGAGGTTTCTACTGCAGATGTATTCACTTGGAATAATCTTGCTGTTCACAAACTCCCATGTACTGCATTCCAGATACACAATCAGCTCTACCATATCTTAGACTAGATTAGTTATATGATGTTACTTATACCTACTATTTAGTTTGTTTTGTCTCTTTTGTTCTTTTTCTACACGTTAACTTGCACTAAGCACCACAATATTGGATAAAATTTTTATATTGCCTCAAGATGTAAAAGGTGATTCCCGAAAGTCGCCTGTGAACAATGGATTTGTATAAATGGGCGGAATTTTACACTCCCGTTGTGGTGGGGGCAGGGCCGTGAAATGCGACGATCCTGTCAAAAGGCCATGGACTTTGGCGGGACCAGGTCCTGCCGGCGGGAGGGGCTGTAAAATTGAGCCCTGTATGTGTGTCTGTCTCCTTACTTGTAGAGTGAGATTTTCAATTTAAAAATAACCCAGCAGCAAAGCCTTTTTACTTAAAAGAAAGGTTAGTTTAAATCACTCTATTGCTCTGGAAATTAAGAAAAGATACAGTTACTAACATATACACACACAAAGATTAGCTACAAATGAATATAGGATGATACTTATAAATGTAATTCAAGATTAATCCACATTCGATGCAGACCTGATATGTTTTGAAGTTGAAGTGTTGTGTTGCCTGAAATGAAGGCCTTGACATTGTAGAGTTGTCTTGGCAGCTGTGATGGCTTTCACTGTTGAATTGTCGGAGGTTGCTTTCACATGTAGCTTAGTTAAATGGAATCAGGTAGGGAGGAGAGAGCAGTTTCTTTAATTCTCTTTCGAGGAACCGCAGTATAGCCCTTTTCTAGCCTGGTTGATTAAAGCATTTCGATGCTATGCTTGTTGGTCCCTCTCTCCCTGCATTGAAGCTCTTGTCTACTTCTGTGAAGTTGTTTCTCTATGGATCTCTGTGCATATGCCTTTTGTAGGCCTCTGTCTCAAAAATGCTGAATCACGTTCCAAATAAGGAAACTGGTTAGCCCAGTTGTGGGGCCTATATCTATTATCTATCTGAGGACCGATTATATTACAAATCTCATTTGTGAATCCTCTTGAGGTAAACATAGTCTGGTCCACATCTGGGTGGTAAGGGTTGAATCCACATGGGGCCATCAGAATCCATTTTATTTAAGTTTTTTTATATCAGTTCAAGGTTTTAAAAGGTAACCTTAAAGTACAGCTTCTTTTGAAATACATAATGTTGTAATGAAAACACTGTCATTGTTATATATTGTTATATTATCTGTAAATATCTATAAATAGCTAGGAATTATTTAGCTAGGAACTAATATCTTCTGTGTAAGCATTCCAGAGAACCACATTTCACAGCTGCACAAGAGGCTGAAGTGATGTGTAAAGAGGCAATTGAATCCAGTTTCTCTTTTGGTACAGACAGCATGGAAGAATTAAACATAAAGAGTTTCTGGTCTTTACAAACTGAAAGTGTGATTATTAACAACATCTGGGAACCAAAAAAAACAAGAACCCATAGCAGTCGTGACCCTTAAATGAACCACCTAAGTGTTGGAGGCATGGTTCCATTTTGCAGGGCACTGGCATCAGTATTGGAACAGGAGGGATCTGTACCGTTGGGACGGTCTCCACCTTAACCGATCTGGGACCAATGTTCTAGTGAAAAGGGTAAATAGGGTGGTCAACAGGACTTTAAACTAGAAAGTGGGGGGGGCGGAGGGTAAAACCCCTAGAATTATGACTAATGGGAAACAAAGCAGCAGGTTAGCATGTGGGGGGTTGGATTCAACTTTGTGGAAAATTATGAAAAAAACTGAAAAGAAAGGAGAGCCCAGGAGACACTACTAAAGTCTCCAGAACCCAAAATAGGACAGAGTGTTTGGAAAGGGCTAGGAATCTAACTTCAAGTACATTAGATAAAGGGACAACAATGAGAAAGGGGACGGCTAATACAGGACTGAAGGTGTTGTATCTGAATGCACGCAGTATACGAAATAAGGTAAATGAGTGGCACAGATTGAAATTGGCAAGTATGATGTGGTGGGCATCACGGAGACATGGCTGCAAGGGGATCAGGACTGGGAGCTAAATATACAAGGATAGACATCCTATCGAAAAGGTAGGCAGGTTGGCAGAGGGGTGTGGTTGCTTTGTTAGTAAGAAATTATATTAAATCGATAGCAAGAAACAACGTAGGGTCAGATGATGTAGAATCTGTGTGGGTAGAGTTGAGGAACCGCAAAGGTAAAAAAAACATAATGGGAGTTATGTACAGACCTTCGAACAGTAGTCAGGATGTGGGGCACAAGATACACCAGGAGATAGAAAAGGTGTGTAAGAAAGGCAAGGTTACAGTGATCATGGGGGATTTCAATATGCAGGTCGATTGGGAAAATCAGGTTGGTAGTGGATCGCAAGAAAAGGAATTTGCGGAATGTCTATGAGATGGCTTTTTGGAGCAGCTCGTGGTGGAGCCCACTAGGGAACAGGCAATTCTAGATTTAGTGATGTGTAATGAGGCAGATTTGGTAAGGGAGCTTAAGGTGAAGGAACCCTTAGGAGGAAGTGACCATAATATAATAGAATTTAACCTGCAATTTGAGAGGAAAAAGCTGGAATCAGGTGTAATGGTATTACAGTTGAATAAAGGCAACTACAGAGGCATGAGGGAGGAGCTGGCCAGAATTGACTGGGAGATGAGCCTAGCAGGAAAGACAGTGGAACAGCAATGGCAGGAGTTCCTGGGAGTAATTTGGGAGACACAGCAAAAATTCATCCCTAGGAAGAAGAAGCATACTAAAGGGAGGATGAGGTAACCATGGCTGACAAGAGAAGTCAGGGACAACATAAAAGCTAAAGAGAAAGCATACAATGTGGCGAAGAGCAGTGGGAAACCGGGGATTGGGAAGTCTACAAAGACCAACAGAGGACAACTAAAAAAGAAATAAGGAGGGAGAAGATTAAATATGAGGGTAAACTAGCCAGTAATATAAAAAAGCTTGCAAAAGTTTTTTTAGATATATAAAGGGTAAGAGAGAGGCAAAAGTGGACATTGGGCCGCTGGAAAATCACGCTGGAGAAGTAGTAGTAGGGAACAAAGAAATGGCGGAGGAACTGAATAGGTACTTTGTGTCAGTCTTCAGTGTGGAAGACACGAGTAACATCCCCAAAGTTCAAGAGAATCGGGGGAGGCAGAGGTGAGTATGGTGGCCATTACCAAGGAGAAGGTGCTAGGAAAACTGAAAGGTCTGAAGGTGGATAAATCACCTGGACCAGATGGATTACACCCCAGAGTTCTGAAGGAGATGGCTGAAGAGATAGTGGAGGCGTTAGTGGTGATCTTTCAGGAATCACTGGAGTCAGGGAGGTCCCAGAGGACTGGAAAATCACTGATGTAATCCCCCTGTTTAAAAAGGGAGTGAGGCAAAAGAAGGGAAATTACAGGCTGATTAGACAGACCTCGGTCATTGGTAAGATTTTAGGGTCCATTACTAAGGATGAGATTTCAGAATACTTGGAAGTGCATGGTAAAATCGGGCAAAGTCAGCATGGTTTCATCAAGGGATAGTCATGCCTGACAAATCTGTTAGAATTCTTTGAGGAGGTAACGAGTAGGTTAGACAAAGGAGAGCCAATGCATGTTATCTACTTGGACTTCCAGAAGGCCTTTGACAAGGTACCGCACAGGAGGCTGCTCAGTAAGATAAGGGCCCATGGTTAGAGGCAAGGTACTAGCATGGATAGAAGATTGGCTGTCTGGCAGGAGGCAGAGAATGGGTTAAGGGGGTCCTTCTCAGGATGGCGGCTAGTGACTAGTGGAGTTCCGCAGGGGTCAGTGTTGGGACCACAACTTTTCACTTTATACATTAATGATTTAGATGAAGGAACTGAGGGCATCCTGGCTAAGTTTGCAGATGATACAAAGATAGGTGGAGGGACAGATAGTATTGAGGAGGCAGGGAGGCTGCAGAAGGATTTGGACAGGTTAGGAGAATGGGCAAAGAAGTGGCAGATGGAATACAACGTGGGCAAGTGTGAGGTCATGCACTTGGTAGGAAGAATAGACGCATAGACTATTTTCTAAATGGGGAGAAAATTTAGAAATCTGGAGTGCAAAGGGACTTGGGAGTCCTAGTCCAGGATTCTCTTAATGTTAACTTGCAGGTTGAGTCTGTACTTAGGAAGGCAAATGCAATGTTGGCATTTATTTCTAGAGGACTAGAATATAAAAGCAGGGATGTGCTGCTGAGGCTTTATAAGACTCTGGTCAGACCACATTTAGAATATTGTGAGCAATTTTGGGCCCCGTATCTCAGGAAGGATGTTCTGGTCCTGGAGAGGGTCCAGAGGAGGTTCACGAGAACGATCCCAGGAATGAAAGGCTTAACATATGAGGAACGTTTGAGGACTCTGGGTCTATACTCAATGGAGTTTAGAAGGATGAGGGGGGATCTGATTGAAACTTACAGAACACTGAAAGGCCTGGATAGAGTGGACGTGGGGAAGATGTTTCCATTAGTAGGAGAGACTAGGACCCGAGGGCACAGCCTCAGAGTAAAGGGAAGACCTTTGAAAGCAGAGATGAGGAGAAACTTCTTTAGCCAGAAAGTGGTGAATCTATGGACTTCATTGCAACAGAAGGCTATGGAGACCAGGTCATTGACTGTATTTAAGACCGAGATAGATAGGTTCTTGATTGGTAAGGGGATCAAAGGTTACGGGAAGAAGGCGGGAGAATGGGGTTGAGAAACTTATCAGCCTTGATTGAATGGCACGAGCAGACTCGATGGGCCAAATGGCCTAATTTCTGCTCCTATGTCTTATGGTCTTATGATCTTATGTATCTCCTGCCCCCTCGGCACCGAGTTTCCACTCTCACCAAATTCCCAACATTTTCATTCTATTTACACTGCGGACCTTTTAAGACCGCTCTGTGCTTCAGTAGATACTGCTTACATTTCATGCCTTTTTGAGCTGCACCCAACTTGCAAATACTGGCTCACTCAGGCAATCACTTACAGTCAATTGACAGTTACAGGCAACTTCTATTAACTTGTGTGTTGTTTCTTTGACAGTTTGTAAAATAGTTAAATCCAAAACGTTGAAATAAATTTCAGTTTGAGATACAATCACAAATGCTCATCAGAGCATTTTTCATTCTTAGCAAATTCCCAATTTTTTCACTCTTTTAATAGTGCACTCTGTACAATCACTTTGCCTTGGCTGTTCAGCACCTCACTGAAATGCAGCAATGTGTTCTGCAGCCCCTACATAACAATACAAGAATATAAGCATTGTGTACATTTATGGTCTTATTTAAGAAGGGATATACTTGCATTGGGAGCAGTTTAGAGAAGGTGCACAAGTTTGATTCCAGGAGTGAGGGGGTTAGCTTATGAAGCAAGATTGAGCAGGTTCGGCCAAGTTTTAGATACACAAAGGAGGCAAAGGTTATGGGGGTTGGGGGTGGGAGTGGGGCAGGCAGGAAACTGGAGTTCAGACCATAATCAGATCAGCCATAATCCTACTGAACGAAGGAGCAGTCTTGAGGGGCCAAATGGCTCCCTTCTATATCAAAAACTTGTCTAACCAGCCTTAAATATATTCAATGCCCTAGCCTCCACTGTTCTCTGAGGTATTGAATTCAAAGATTAAGGACCCGCTCTAAGAAGAAATTCTATCTTATCTCCATCTTAAATGGGAGACCCCTTACTGTGCCCACTAGTTCTAGATTGCCCTGCGAGGGGAATCATCCTCTGAGCATCTACCCTGTCAAGCCCCCTCAGAATCTTATATGTTTCAATAAGATTGCCTCTCATTCTTCTAAACTCCAGTGAATTTAGGTCCAACCTGCTCAACCTTGCCTTGTAAGCTAACCCCTTAACCCCTTCATTCCTGGAATCAACCTTGTGAACCTTCTCTGAACTTCTAATGCAAGTATACCCCTTAATAAATAAGGAGGCCAAAACTGTATGCAGTACTCCAGGTGTGATCTCACCAATGTCCTGTACAGTTGTAGCAAAACTTCCCTACTTTTATACTCCTCCCCCTTGCAAAAAAAATCAAAATTCCATTTACCTTCCTAATTACTTGATTTACCTTGTAACTTTCCTGTGTGCTAGAGGTAGGACTCCGCACGATTATCATCAGCTATATAGAGGGTTGCCCTTGTTTCCCAGAAGTCAAACAATGACTCTGTTTTGAGGTGTGAATCTCTGTGGGGGACATGAGTGGCACAGAATGAAGGCATCATGGCAGCTTTCTGGGTATCTAGCACACAAATGTATGATAATCTTACAATGATTGCATACTGGCTGAACATTAATAGAGTTTAGTTCCATTCAATTGATGAATACGGCTGGTTGATCTGAGGGCACCTTGATTGCCATATGTGTCCAATCCATAACTCCTTGCACCTCTGGGAATCTAGCCAGAGCAGCAAATTCAAAAGTCCTTTCATTCTGACTGGACTTACCATTGGCAAAGGACACATAAGTGACTCTGGGAAACATGGCATCAGTCATTTGGGAGACACACTTTTATGCAGCACATTGTGAGATTGCCATCAGCAGGTCCCTGGAAGGAGCCAGAGGTGAAGAAATTCAGGGCTGTAGTTACCTTAATGATGATAGGCAATGCATATCTACCTGGCCCACTAGGAAAGTGGTCTTTTTCCAGGATGCTGTAAATGTCAACAATTACATGAGAGTCCGTCTCCTAGGCATTTGTGTTCAGCCAAGTCCGGAAAGCTAACCATTTACTTGTATACCCTGTGTTGGGGGTATCATCTCCTGTGAGCTGGATCTCTGTATCATCCCCTTTGTTTTCTGGTGCAACAGGTGGCTGAGGAGAAAGCAACTGGTGCTGCTCCTGTTGGTCCTGCTGCTGCTGGCCCTGCTCCTGCTGGTGCTGCTTCTGCTTGTGCTGCTGGTCCTGCTCCTGTGGTGCTGCTCCTGCTTGTGCTGCTGCTGGTGCTGTTCCTGTTGGTTCTGCTCCTGCTGGTCCTGCTCCTGCTGGTGCTGCTCCTGCTGGTCCTGCTGTGGCTGGTGTTGCTCCTGCTGGTGCTGCTGCTGCTGGTCCTGCTCCTGCTGTGCTGCTGCTGGTCCTGCTGCTGGTGTTGCTCCTGCTGGTCCTGCTCCTGTGGTGCTGCTCCTATTGTTCCACAACAGAGGTACAAGCTAGAGTTGCACAAACATGGGAAATGTGCAGAAGGTGACAGAAATGATCTCCAAAGTTTTGGAATACACCTGCAAAGCAGCAAAAGTACAGTCTCAAGACAAGTCCTGCAACCACTTACAACAGTAGCAAGCACAAAGCATGTCAAGGAAAGTACTGCCAGAGCTGTAAATATGACGATAGTTTTGACCTTCCTTGCACTGGGATCCTTCCAGGCTGGAGCGTGCCATCCAAAGCTGCATGAAATACGTGACAGATGCTCTTATTTACAGGAGAGACTTCATTGTATTCTCTCTAACCACAGAGAAGTAGGCAGGGTATGCGTGTGGCTTTGCCAGGAAAGCTGACTTCGCCATGCGGTAGAGTGGCATGGAGCACACACACTTGGGCTTATATCGTGTGCACATTGTGCGCGTGCAGTTGGCGGGCCCAGAAGTGTATACAATATCCACTTCTGGTGCTTCAATTGCATTTCACGTTGGCTGGCCAATTAAGGACCCGGACATTGGCGCAGAAGAGCGCCTGCACTCTGTAGCAGAGGCAGTGAGTGCCCGGTGCCAATACTCATGCCATGGGATGGCAAGAGGAGGCCACTCCACCAGGTGAAGAAGGCCTGGATAGAGGTGGCTGCCCAGGTGAGCGGGCATGGCATTGAGCGCCACACATGGATCTAGTGTTTGGGGTGGTGGGGGGGGAGGGGGGTGCGGGGGTGTCTCCAAGATGCAGCGCTAGCAAGTGGAAACTTAAGACACTATAAACACAAGAAGGGTTGTCACGGGTGATATAACTTTATTTGAAACTCCTTCTATGATCAAATTGTGCAAACATGACCACCAGTTAAAGATGTTATGATGCTTCTGAATGTGCTTTATGTTTCTCATGATGTTGGACATAGGAGTGGCTTGTGACAGATGGGAAGGGCTGCAAACTTTATTTCATAGGTGGTTAGTTGACATCAGGGTCACAGGATGGCCTCATCAGGAATATTCAGTAAGGAGGCGTCACCCTTACCCTCACTTTCATGCCAAGCCTTGGATGCCTGGCTGACTGAATGGAGAATCAAGGCCTCCCTGGTCTCCCTGCCTCCCACAGCGTTCATCACTTCTGCAGCCACGTCCTCACCCTGGGCCTCCTCCAGCTCCTCATCAGACCCATCAGTTGAGTCATTCTCTTCGGCCTGGGGAGCTGTCTTGCTGTCTTTATCCTCCAAAAGGCCCCCCCTTGAGAGAGCCAGATTGTGCAGAGCACAGCACATAGCCACAATAAGTAAGACACACTCGGGAGGATATTGCAGCACTCCCCCTGATCAGCCCAGGCAGCGGACCTCATCTTGAGCAGGCCAATTGTCCTTTCAATTACTGCCCTTATAGGGGCATGACTTCTATTGTATCTCTCCTCCACCTCTGTCCTTGGGTGTCAGAGTGGCGTCATGAGCCACCTTTTCAGGGATAGCCTTTACCACCCAGGAGCCAATCATCCAACTGATCTGGAGCGACGAAGAGCCTTGGCACCTGTGAGTGCTGCAGGATGTACGCATCATGGGAGCTGCCCAGGTAACTGGCACAGACCTGCAAAATCTGGACATTGATGGAGTGGAAGCCCTTTCTGTTGATGCAGGCGCCTGGCTCATCTGCTGGTGCCTTTAGGCCATGTGAGTACAATCTATGGCATCCTGGATGTGGGAGAAGCCAGCAATTGCAGCAAAGCCCCTGGCTTGTTCGGCTGGCTGGCTTCATTGGTCTGGAAATGCATAAAGTTCATCATCCATCTGAACAGAGCATCAGTGACCAGCTTGACGCAGCTGTGGGCAGCAGATTGTGAAAAACCATGTACATCACCCACTGACCCTTGGAAAGAACTGGACGCGAAAAAATTCAGGGCCACTGTCACCTTCAGAGTCACTGGCATTGGGTGGCCACCTACTCAGTTTGAGGCGATCTTGGGGCCAATCATGTGGCAAATGGAGGTCACAATCTCCGTAGAAAACTGGAGCCTCCTTCGGCACTGGACTGTGACATGTCCAGGTAGCTGGAGTGCTGCCTGTAGACGCTCCATGCAGGATAACGGTGTCTACTGCAGATCCTTCCGCTTTAGACTTCCTGCTGGAGCTGCACCTCATGTGGCAGTGCCTCTCTTTCCACAGGCCGCTCTCTGAGACACTGCCTGTGGACGCCAGTCCTCCTCTTCCTTCTGGCTTTCTCCTCCCCAGAGGCGGAGGTCCCTCCAACTGAGAAGACAATCCCCATTTCCTGAATACAAATGACATAGGATCCCTGAAGGGAGTACTCAGCAGAAAGCCTCTAAGAAAGCTTGTAAGCCAAAACGTCCTCCAGAAAACACAGAAAATGCAATGAACTGTCAGAAAAGCACCTATAACCAGCTCTCACCTAAACTCCTACCTGCTCACAGAGCCACGGTTCTGGCCGTCTTTTATCCTGCTCTGGATCAAATTTGGATAAAAAACAGGATGTCCACCTGCCCATGTGGCCTGTGCGCCAACCGCAATATTGCATGAGCCACATAAAATTCTAAGCAATTGGATTTTTAATGGCCTTAATTACCCTTTTATTTGTTGGCGGGTGCACTTCCAATTCCTGCTTGCGCCCACTGACTGTAATATGGCGCGACAGCGCAATGATGTCGGGATGCGCGGCTGACGTTTCCTCACATGACTTCATGCGAGTTCAGGTCGGCCATGCACCATGTAAACTTCTGGCCATGACTTTGCGGGTGCAGCATCTAAATGCTGAGATGTACGGCGACCATAAAAATCACCACTGGTTATCTGTGCAGTTGGTGAATGCCCCCTACCCTGGCAGAAGTCATGATGTTGTCATTGTTTCAATCTACTGTTCCTTCATATTTGAGCCATCAGATTGAATCAAACCAAAGGGTGGTTCCAGGCAACAAGGTCTATCTGCTTAACATCTGGCTAATGACTCCCAACTGCAACCCAACCACACCAGGGCAGAATGCATATAATGAAAGCCCTGCTGCCATGTGAAACATCACAGAGCCGATCACTGGGGTGCTGAAAGAACAGTTCTGCTGCCTGAACTGTTTTGGTGTACCCCTCCAGTCCACACAGGAACATGTGTCATTGTTTGTGATGGTCTGCTGCATCCTCTACAACCTGGCTATCATGAGGGCACAACCCTTGCCTCCAGGCTTACAGCAAGCAGCTCAGGAGGAGAGGCAGGAAGATGAGTAGGAGGTAGAATTCTATGTGTATTTGTACCCAGAGAAATATATAATTAGTGCATAAAGTATATACCTGGTGTAAAAGAGAATAAACTCAGCAAAAGTGTGTTAATAAGAGCATAAGAATTAGGAGGGATAAGTTTGCCATAGAGGGATTGCAGCGAAGGTTCACTAAGCTGATACCGGGGATGGCAGGACTTTTGTATGAGGAGAGATTTGTATGACTGGGCCTGCATTCATTAGAGTTTAGAAGAATGAGAGGGGATCTGATTGAAATGTATAAAATTCTAACAGGGCTAGACAGACTGGATGCAAGGAGGATGTTTCCCCTGATTGGGGAGCCTAGAACCATGGGCCACAGTCTCAGGATACGGGGCAGGCCATTTAGGACTGAGATGAGGAAAGATTTCTTCACTCAGAGGGTGGTCAACCTGTGGAATTCTCTACCACAGAAGGCTGTGGAGGCTGGGTCACTGAGTATATTCAACAAAGAAATTGATAAATTTTTGGATATTTGGGGCATCAAGGGGTATGGAGAGAAAGCAGGAATATGGCGTTGAGATAAAGGATCAGCCATGATCATATTGAATGGCAGAGTAGGCTGCAAGGGCCAAATGGCCTATTCCTGCTCCTAGTTTCTATGTGTCTGTGGAATGGGAGTAGGCCATACTGTCCTTTGAGCCTGCTCCAACATTCATTATGATCATGGCTGAATTTTGACCTCAACACTTTCAATCTGACTCCCAAATTCCTCTATCTATGCAGCATCCTCATTCAAGGGCTGCTAATCATGACTTATGCCAGATATCACTATGGGGCAAGATGAGGAGGCATGCCCCAAGAACTACCTATCATGATTGTAACTCGCATTATGAGTTTTATTCTGCATCATATTCTAGCCATCTAGCCACTGAGTTAACCAACCCCTTCTTGATTCTCCTAGAGTTCGAAAAATTATTTATCTCAGCCTCCAATACACTCAATGATTGAGCATCCACAGCCCTCTGAGGTAGAAAACTCTAAATATTCACAACCCTCTGAGTGAAGACATTCCATTCTTATATCAGTTCCAAACAGTCAATCTCTTATCCTAAGACTCTGCCCCTTTAGATTCCCCAGCCAGGGGAAACAGCCTCCAGAATCTACCCTGTCAAGCCTCTCAGAATATTATATTTTTCAATAAGATCATCAGTTTAAATGTCAGGAAGTACAGGCCTAATCTACGCAACCTCTCATCCAATCCTCTCATCCCAGGAATCAATCTAGTGAACATTTGCTGCACTGCCTCCAAGGCAAATATGTCTTTCCTTAGATAAGGAGACTAAAACTATGCACAGTACTCCAGTGTTCTCACCAAAACCCCGTACAATTGAGGCCAGACTTCTTTGTTCTTGTACTCTGGTCCTCTTGCAATTAAGGCCAACATTCCCATTAGCCTTTCTCATTACTTACTGTACCTGCATAATAACTTTCTGTGTATCTTTTACAAGGACAACCAAATTTCTCTAAACACCAACATTTGAAAGTTTATTACTGTTATGGCCAAGTTAGGGTGGGTGAACTGACTCGTCTCTTTGCTTTATCCCTGGGTTGGTTATTACAGAGTTTGAATTTTTTAAAAAAGATGTGATATTGCCAAATCAATATGTACTGAGCTGTGTATTGCTTAGCTGTAAGAAATAAGCCAGACAGGTTCCTTAAGTTAACAAGTAAAGTTAGTTTTATTGCTAAAACACACTCAGGTAAAGGTGCAGAAATTATTAACAAAAGGTTTCAAATGTACATGTATGTCCAACTACCCTCTAATGCAAAACACCCACACACACACACACATACACACGCACACACACACACCCCAAATCCCCCACTAAGCATGCAAAAAACAATAAAAGAAATAAAACTCTGCTAAGTATCAGATCTTAAACCTTGGCCAACTAACAAGTAAAGTTAGGAAAAAAAACATTCACAGATTGTCCAGATGCTTGTTTACAGCTGAAGGGTCACTTTCCACTGTAGTTGTTGGTACTTGGATTTCTCACTGGAGCAGTCAGTCTGCAGTATTGGCTGGTTAATTCTCTTTTCTCTTGGAAGCAGTGCTGTTGATTCAGAATCCTCCTTTAAGAACTCCTGGCTTGCAGCAATGAGGTTTTCTGGTGGGTTTTCAAATCACAATGTAGTCAGCTTTGATGCGAGGTGTTTCAGAGAAAAAGAGACATGGGGTAAAGCTGTTGCCCTTGTGGCAGTCTCTCTGACTGTTAGTTCAAATCCAGTATATTTTACACCCGAGACTTGGGTCACGTGATCTCTCTCTAGTTTCACTCTGGGCTTATATTAGCCATTGTCTCTGAGAGCTCTGTAGACTCTGTGCCACCTTAAAGCAGCATGTATCCTTTGCAAATGCAATTCAGTAGCTGCTGTAGGCCAGTGTCCTTTGATTAGCAAAAGTTCTTTTCAAAATGTTCGATTACACACATATGCCCAGTGACGGCATAATAAAGTAATATATGTCCAGCCAATGACATTATTAATTAATTTTCTATATAACACATCTTCATAACACTTACAATATAAAAAATATTCTGATTTTTCTATTCTTCTTACCAAAGTGAACATCACATTTGTCCACACTATATGCCATCTGCCACCTTATTGCCTTAGCCTCTCTATATCTTTTTGCAACCTCTTTGTGCCCTTTCTCACACCTTACTGTCTCACCTAGCTTTGTATCCTCAGCAAACCTGGATTTATTACGCTCGATCCCTTCATCTAAATCAGTAATATAGATTGTAAATAGCAGAGGCCCAGCTCTGATCCCACTTGTTAGAGTCTATCATCTTGGAAATGCCCAATTTATCCCTGTTGTCTGCTTTCTGCGCTTTAACTAATCCTCCATCTATGCTAATATATTGCCCTCAACTAAATGAGCCCTTGTCTTGTATGTTACCCTTTTATTGACATCTTATTGAATCCCTTTTGGAAATCCAAATAGACTACTAGCTCCCCCTTTTTCTACCCTGCCAGTTACACCCTCAAAAATGCTAATAAGTTGGTCAAACACGATTTCCCTTTCAAAAAACTGTGTTGAGTCTGTCGAATCAAATTATGATTTTCTAAGTGCTTTGTAAACACCTCCTTAATAATGGCAGAATTACCTGGAAAAACTCAGCAGGTCTGGCAGCATCGGCAGAGAAGGAAAGAGTCGACGTTTCGAGTCCTCATGACCCTTCAACAGAACTGAGTTCTGTTGAAGGGTCATGAGGACTCGAAACGTCAAATCTTTTCTTCTCCGCCGATGCTGCCAGACCTGCTGAGTTTTTCCAGGTAATTCTGTTTTTATTTTGGATTTCCAGCATCCGCAGTTTTTTTGTTTTTATCCTTAATAATGGATTCCAGCATTTTTCTGATGACTGATGTCAGGCTAACTGGCCTGTAGTTTCCTGTTTTCTCTCTCCCTGGGTAACAGCAGTGTTACATCTGCTGGGAGCATCTCAGCATCCAGGGAATTTTGGAAGGTCACAACCAAATGCATCCACTATCTCTGCAGCCACTTCTTTTCAAATCCCAGGATGTAGGCCTTCAGGTCCTAGGGATTTATCGTCAGCTTTTAGTCCCATTAGTTTCTCTCATATTTTTACTCTGCTGATATTAATGACTTTAATTTCCTTGTTATTAGCATGCACCCAAATTCCTCACTTTTTTGTCCATCTATTGGTCCTTACCTCCAAATGTGTCTCAGTTAATTCTTGTGCCCCTGAGCTAAAGAGCTGGATATTTGAATTTCCTGAAGTTACACTGGCTTAAAATGGTTGTAAAATTAAGCTTATCAGGAAACAAAATCATTTGGTTTTTTATTGTGATTTTTTTAAGAAGTGTTTTTTTAAAACGTATCCTCATTGAATTCTGAATTTACTGTATCCTTGAATGAATTTCTATTGCATCTGTTCGAGTCACATTGAAAATTGAAAAGCTTCCACAATTGCATGTTCTTAAACAAACTGCTCCCAATGTGCATGATAATCATTGGCTTTAAACTTTAATTTTCCCACTAAACTAAGGAATATATGGTGTGAGTTATGGTTTGCCTTTGGGCCCAGATTGTTTATGGTGACTGCCACTTCATAGACTTCTACTTCAGGGGGTGATGGTGGTGTAGTGGTAATGCCAGTAGACTAATAATATAGCGGACCAGGCTAATGCTCTGGGGGTGAGGGTTCAATTCCACCCCAGCAGTTGGTGGAAGTTAAAATCAATCGTTAAAATCTGGAATTGAAAGCTAGTCTCACTAATGGTGACCGTGGAGCCATCATCGATATTCGTAAAAAGCCATCTGGCTCACAAATGCCCTTGAGGGAAGGAAATCTGCCATCCTTACTCGGACTGGCCTATATGTGACTCCAGACATGCAGCAATGTGGTTGGCTCTTAACTACCCTCTGAATTGGCTGAGCAAGCCACACAGTTCAAAGGCAATTAGGAACGGGCAACAAATGCAGGCCTTGCTGGCAATGCCCACATCCCAAGAAAGAATAAAGAAAATAAATAGAATAATTGAATCATAGAATGATTCGGCATAGAAGGAGGCCATTCTCCCATCTTGCCTGTGCTGGCTTTCCAAAAGAGCTACCAATTTTCCTCCCCCGTAACCCTGCATTTCCTTCTCTTTAAGTAAAGATCGTATTCCCTTTTGTTTCATTTACACCCATTGTTACATTCCAGCATACGCTAATGAGATTGATGGGAAATCCAAGTGTAAATAAACATTGGCAAAATGCACACATAAATGAGCATAATTTCAAATGTATCTTCCTGGTGTTGTCCTCACAGAGTTCCACTTCCTGAACTCCATATGAATGACTCAACATTTTGGCAAGCGGCAGCTTCATTGACCAATGAGAATGCAGGTCTTCAAACCTCCATCTGTTAGCTCCAGTTGTTCAAGAAAAAGTAAGCATGGTGACCTGACCTCTTACATTTAATATTGGGTCTGCATATTGTATTTTGGAGCCCAACATGCTTACAGAAGCTAGCCCGAGATATTGCGAGTAACAGGGCAAAAGCAGTGCATGGAGATGTTCCCTCCAAACAGGGAGAGTAGAGAGAAAGTAGTGTGGAAGTATTCTGAAAAACCCAAATCGAAGAATTCTGTGGAAAGATCTCCTTTATTCACACTTCGTCATTGTGAAATTGTCAACATGTTCCTCATACTAATTTCTTATTTGATTGTTATAAAAAAATCTTCTCCCTTGTTTGTCTGTGTATTTACTATTTTCTCAAGGCACAACTCAGCACAAAATTGGACGATAAAATTTTGACTACTTGGTTGTCCTTGGGGAATTTGTCACTTTGTGAAGTATGTGCTCACAGCCATCATCCATGAATTATGTTTTATAGACAGGTACAAACCATTGCAGGAAATGGGTCAGGTGGAGTAAACCCTTTGCTGAATTCAGTGTTGGGAGGAGTTTAGTCTCCAAGCTACTTGGGATCTGCTTTTGTATGGCCACTGATTAAATATTTCCAGGAAAGTGTAAGTACTAACCTGAATGAAAGTGGAATAGTAAAAATCCTTAACTGAAACAGGATCATAAAAACCCAGAACTGAAAAGACCCTAGTTAAGGTAAATCTTTAAATAAATGGAGTCAAGTTGATGAACCATAACCAGCTAGAAGTCCGGTCAAATAAACCCCAGGATAATGTACTCACCTGACAATCCAGCATCTGAGAGGGACAGAATTGCCATACTGCATGTCCTCTGGTGAGGTACTTGTCATGCTTTCAATCCATTGCTGCAGTAACTTCACAACGTAGCAGCCCCTCAACTTTCCCAACCTCATGAATACAAAACTGAAATTGCTTTTCAGCATTTAACATTGGAAATCGCAAGCTTGCTGCACAATACATCTTTTGACTAATCGTTTCTTTGCTGTCAACTGACAGTATTCATCCTCCATGTCTTACTTAATTACTTACAGTCAACAGTCTGCTGAAAGGGTGCCTACAATGTCCTCCAATAACTGAATCATTTAGATACTTAATGACCTCTCATTACTTTTTGCTGATTGTGAGTATTTGAAAATTTTTGCTACTAAATCTGAAAATATTGACATAATAATGTATGTACATGGTGAGATAGTAAACATTGTAGAAGCCCCGGGTTAAGAGAGAAACTTTGTTCATTAATGATACACATGCTCAGTGTCACTTGGATCTCAGAGTCACTTAGTATTCTGGCTACTTGCATTTGTTATGCATGCACAATGAATTACTGGACTGCGGTAATAATGCAGTGCCATTAATCAAGGGATATTTCATCACTGAATGACTCAAACATTTATCACTATGCATTTTTTTCCTGTGTAAATGGTGTTTTCTTTCAGTAGATTCATTATTAAGGAGCTGGTAATATTATTCTTGCAGCCTTAACTGATGTTAGTTAAAATAAAACATCGTGGCCCAGATTTTCGCTCCCAAGTCAGGTATGCAGAGACAGAAGAATTCACGGCTCCGCAAGCCCAACCTTTAAAAATGGCTGCCCAGGCATCAGATTTTCAGTCTATGGCAGGGAGGACGCATGGTGGATTAGGATCGGGGCATGCAACCCCAGAAGAGCTGATAAGGATCCTGGATGCAGAGGTGGGCTGCGAGGAAGGCCTGCCTCGGGAATTTGGTACTGTGTCCAAAATATAAAAATAAACATAACAAATCATTCCAGCCACTACCCCTCCTCAGTCCCCCACACACTTCCAATGCCCCATCCATGCCAACCAATGCCACCTCATGATCCTCACTCAAACCCATGACCCTCATGCCTGCATACCAATCTCTGCCCCCACCCACACTGCCCCTTATGCTCTGTGCCAAGGGGTGACCCCAAGCAACCCCTATGGCCCCTAATTCTCCTATTGCCAAGGTATTCTCTCCATCCACTCCCTGTGGCCCTTTATGGTCCCCATGTCAACCTATGCCCCACCACCTACCCTCCCATGGCCCTTTATAGCCCTATGCCAATCTATGCCCCTCCTCCCACCCTCCCATAGCCCTTTATAGCCCTAATGGCAACTTCTACCCTTCCAACCACCCTCCCATGCCCCTTCATACACTACATGCCAAGTCATGCCTATCCTCCCACCCTCATGGCCATTTATAGCCCCATGCCAACTTAGTGTCAACTCACACCAAAAATTCCCCCCACCCATGACCCTTTGCCCTTACACCTATCATGCCAACTCACCCAGTATCCACCATGGACAGGCCTCAGGACCCATGCTGAGATGAAAGAAAAAATAAAGTTCCAAGCGCCTACTGCAGACTTCAATGTAGTGAAAAAACAATCTCATTCATAAAAACCCATTTACTACCATTTACATTCCCTCAAATAATTAAAGCTTTATAACAACAAATGCTTTATTTAAGTGCACAATCCTCTATAAAAACAAACATTGAAGTTCAAAGTCACACTTCAGAGAGTCAATAACTACTTGCAGCTGTCAGTTAAACTGTGAAATGCCTTGCACCCTACTGTGATAATGGATGTGTTGTGAAATCAGTCATGCAGCACTCCAGTAATTCAAACCCTCAGGCTTATGTTAATTGACAGAGTGAAATAGCAAGCAATCATTTTCTTACCACTCCAGATATTTGGTCCCTCGAGCCTGGTCTGCCATTCAATAATAGCATGGCTAATGTCTTTGTGTTTTGAATTACACATTCCCATCTACCCCCAATACTTTTGATTGCTTTGGCTAGCAAAAATCTATCTACCTCTGCCTTAAAAATATTTAATGACCCCGCTTCCACTGCCTTCTGAGGTAGAGAGCTCCAAAGCCACAGAACCCTCTCAGAGAAAAAAAACTCCTCATCTCTGTCCTATAAAGATGGTCCCTAATTTTAAAACAATGCCCCCAAGTTCTGGACTCACCCCCAAGAAGAAACATCCTTTCCACATTCACCTTGTCAAGACCATTCAGGATCTTAGATACTTCAATCAAGTCACCCCTCACTCTTCTAAACTCCAGTGGAAACAAGCCCAGCCTGTACAACCTTTCCTCATAAGACAACCCGTTCATTCCATGTATCAATCTAGTAAACCTTCTCTGAACTGTCAGCAATGCATTTACATCGTTCCTTAAATAAGGAGGCCAAAACTGCACACAATATTCAAGATGTGGTCTCACCAATGCCCTTACAATTGAGGTACAACATCCTTACTTGTATATTCAATTCCTCTCTTAATAAAGGATAGCATTCCATTAGTCTTCTTGATTACATGCTGTACCTGCATACTAACTTTTTGTGACTCATTCACGCGATCACCTAGATCTCTCTGCACCTCTGAATTCTGCAGTCATTCTCCGTTTAAGTAATACTCTGTTTTTTATTCTTCTTGTCAAACTGAACAACCTCACATTTTCCCACATTATGCTCCATCTTCCAGATTTTTTGCCCACTCACTAGACCTATCTATATCTGTCTGCAAACTCCTTATGTCTCCTTCACAAAATATATTTCCTACCTATCTTTGCATGGCCTGCAAATTTAGCTACCATGTCTTCAAACACCTCATCTAAGTCATTGATGTAAATTGTAAAAAGTTGAGGCTCCAGCACACACCCCCACGGGACTCCACTCGTTATTTCCTGTCAATCAGAAAAAGACCCATTTTTGCATACTCTCTGTTTTCTGCCAATGAACAAATCTTCTGTCCAGGCTAACATGTTACCCTCTATACTATGAGCTTTTATTTTCGGCAATAACCTTTGGTGTGGCACCTTATCAAATGTCTTCTGGAAATCCAAGTATAGTACATCTATGGGCTCCCCTTTATCCACGGCACATGTTACTCCTTCAAAGAACTCTCATGAATTAGTTAAAAAGATTTCCCTTTCACAAAGCTATGTTGACTCTTTCCAATTACCTTGCATTTTTTAAGTGCCAAGCTATAATCTCTTTAATGATCAACTCTAACATCTTCCCCATGACAGACGTCAAGCTAACTGACCTATTGTTTCATGTTTTCTGCCTCCTTCTCTTCTTGAATAGAAGGATTATACTTGCTACTTTCCAGTCTGATGGAACCTTTCCAGAATCCAGGGAATTTTGGAAATGTTGTGGTGTACATGGACTACCAAAAGGCTTTTGACAAAGTGCCATGCAATAGATTTCCGGCTCATGGACTAAAAGGGACAGTAGTACATGGATACAAAATTGGCTGAGTGACCTGAAGCAGAGAGTTATCATTAATATATTATTTTTTAACTGGAGGAAGGTTTGTAGTGAAGTTCCCCAGGGGTCGGTGTTAAGACCCTTGCTCTTCCTGATATCTATTAATTACCTAGACCTTGGTGTACAGGGCACAATTTCAGATTTTGCAGATGATACAAGCCTTGGAAGCATTGTGAACTGTGAGGAGAATAGTGTAGAACTTCAAAAGGACATAGACAGCTTGGTGGAATAAGTGAGCATGTGGCAGATGAACTTTAATGCAGAATAGTGTGAAGTGATTCCCTTTGGTCAGAAGAACACTGAAAGACTATATAAAATAAAGGGTATAGCTCTGAAAAGGCTACAGGAGCAGAGGTACCCGGGTCAATATGTGCATAAGCAATTGAATATGGCAAGACAGGTTGAGAGAACGCTTAATAAAGCATACAGCATCCTAGGCTTTATTAATAGTGGCATAGAGTACAAAGCAAGGAGGTAATATTAAACTTGTATAGGGCACTGGTCTCAAATGGAGTCCAGTTCTGAGCATCACACTTTAGGAAGTGTAACAAACATCTAGTTAGTGGTTCATGTTAATATTTTAAGGTTAATGTTTAGTTCTGGGAATATTGTCCTTGTGAAGGTAAGATAACTAAATGCTGGGCCTAAAAGAAAATGGCATTTCAGAAGTTTATCCAGGTTTTTTTTAATAGAGAGAGCCATAAAACAGCAGGTGGGCTTACTTAGCTGGAGAACTGGAGATGTGATGGCTAAACTGATTACAAAGAAGTGCAGTCCAGAGAGATGTTTTGTTTTCAGAGTGAGAGGTAAATTACTTTAAAAACATTCAGTGAACACTGAAAGGCTACATCATCATGGAGATGGGTGGAGCTTAAGAAGGTTCTCTGGTTTCAATTTATCTCAGTTTGCTGGGAGAGAGGATTGGTGGCAGTTTGGATCTCATGTGGTTTGCAGCTCACAGAGATGTCCTGGGAACCAATAGCAGACTCCAGGCGGTTAGAGCTCAGAGAAACCCTGGGGAGCTGAGAAGGTGGAAGAATGTCACTGGTACCCTGCCAGGCAGTTAGGGCCCAGAAGAAGCTCCGCGAGCCATTTATAACTCAGTGCAGCTGGGACACTGGAGTTTGGAGTCACAAAGGGGCAGTGCCAGCTTAGTGAAGCTAATGGTCTATGAAAGAGTTGGAACTATGACTGCAATTAGAGGCAGGAGTGCAGCTTTGTGAGTCCCATGGAACACAGTGTCAGGAGAAGAGATTGAATCTGGTGGTGAGCAGTCATTGAGGCAAACTGAGTCCGAGCAGCTTGTGAGGGAATCCAGAGGCTAGATATTCAAAAATAAAGAGTGAAAATCCCTGATGAGGAGATAGAAGATTTAACAAAATGTTGTGACTCAAAGTGGTCACTGATGTCTGGGTGGGTTGCAAAGAAGTCCATGGGATCTGCCTTGGTTGCACCTGCCATTTAATTTGCAGTGTGGTGTGTTTGACCATAGTTTGTTAATTCATATTTACCTTATGTTAATCTAAGTATTAGAGTATAAGATAGATATTGTGGATTGCTTTATTTAATTGACTTTGTATAGTAAAGTTTACTTTGTTTGTTAAAACTGTGGAATCTTGTGGCTTAATTCTCTTAGTGGGTAACCGGGATTTTAAACTTTTTCTGCTTTAAACAAAAAGTTACTCACCGGATCATAACAGAAAAATATGTAGAGTGTTAGAGAGAGTGCAGAAAAGATTAACAAGAATGTTCCAGGGATGAGGAATTTCAGTTATGTAGATATATTGGGCTGGTTGGGACTGTTTTCCTTGGAGAAAGGAAGGTTGAGAGGAGATTTGATAGAGGTATTAAAAATCATGAGGGGCCTGAACAGAATTGATAGGGGGAAAACTGTTCCTATTGTTGGGAGGATCAAGAACAAGAGGGCACAGATTTAAGGTAACTAGCAAAAGAAGCAATGGAGACATGAGGAATAACTTTTTACACAGTGAGTGGTTGGGATCTGGAACATACTGCCTGACAGTGTGGTAGAGGTATGTTCAATCATAGCATTTAAGAGGGAATTGGATTATTAAATTATCTTAAAAGGAAGAATGTGAAGTCTACAGGGAGAAGGTCATGAGTGGCACTAGGTGAATTGCTCCTTTGGAGAGCCAGCATGGACACAATGGGCTAACTGGCCTGCTTCTGTGCTGTAACCAGTCTGTGACTCTGTGATATTTTGTGTAGCTATGCAGTGCCACATTTGTATGTGGAGTGATGTGAATGCTTGTGATTGCGTAAGACGTATCTTTAGCTATCAACTATTTAAAGTGAAATTTATCTTCTTATTTGAAGTATCATTTGCCTGTTAATTCATTTGTAATTTGCATTAGTTATGATACATATTAAAATAAAAGCTACAAAAAGTGGAATCTTATTGGTGATTTCTTCTTTGGAGGTCACTTGCTTTTTGGTTTCCTCATGGGAATTGTAACAGCATGCTGTTGAGTGGCGGCAGGCCTCAGCAGGGTGCTTGTGTGAGACTAAACCACTTAAAACTAATCTGCACTAATTAAAACCAGCCTGCACCTTAAAGAGGGAGATAATTCTGGCTAGAGTAGGGGCTGGAAGTGTCAGGGAAAAATATTGTTAACAGGTAGGGTGACTAATGGTACAACAGGGAAGAGAGCATACTGCAAGGCCCTAAGATGTTGGAGCCCTTGCTGCAGGATGTGAATAAGAAGTGCCAATGCCCTCTACCCACTGGGAGGCCCTCCAGGCAAACTCTGAGAATGCAATGGGCTGTCACCGTCAATGCAGGCAGTGCACCCTTGAGGGCCTGGATAAAATGCCATAAGAAATTTAATAAACTCACAGGAGCGGCCAAGGTCAGAGAATTAATCTTCAAATGCCGTATCCTGCCACTAGAAAAATCACCCTTGGACACTGCTCAATTCCCCTTCCCCGTCGTTCACCTACCAACAATCTCTTTTAATCATGAACCATCCCTCACATTAATAGCTTCACTTCACATTTCACACATTCAGCACTCACACTACATGTCACAGCTTACACAAACTGTCAACTATTCAACCACATGACAGCCACATCACCTGAACACATTGCACCACAATCATTGACAATAACCCTCCCTCTTGTAGTACAAGGTGACACATAACTGGGAGTAGCAGCACCTAACCAGCGGAGACGATATAGAGCTGCATGTATCAGCAGGGCCGTGGACTGAGGCTATGGCAAGCAGTGGGGCTGAAACCACTGAAGATGACAATATTCTCATACCTAATCCTGCTTCTCACTTGCCGCTCATCCATAATCTCTTCAGATTTACAAGCTGCAGATGGTGTAAGCATGCACCTCTTGCCTTCCCTCCCTTCCCTCATAGCAACCCTTACCTTGTGCCTTTCTCTTTCTGGTCAGGAAATGGTGGAACAGCAAGAGATGGAAGAGCAGGTAGGTACTGCTCTGAAGTTTCAGTTCTGGCTGCAATAGATGTAGGTTTCAGAAATATCTCCTTAGTGAAGTGGAGACATCTAACAAACTGTTCTTCACAGAGGCTGAGATAGGAGAATTGCTCTCTGAGGACTTTGGGTGGATACGACCTCCAGTTCTCACACAAATTCTGCTGCAGTGAACTCAGGGGAGAACCTTGATGAGGCACAGAAAAAGTGATAGAGGGAAGGTAAGATGTGGTATTGTTGATGTTATGGAGAATTGGAGCTGCTTTTATTGGTACTGATATTGGCTGAGTTGGTCGTGGACATCCTTGCTGGAATGGAGATATGTTGGTTGCCATCTGCCTTCCCTCTCCTCCTCCTCTTCTTCCACAGCTGGTCACCGTGTCCTAGTGAGGAAGGTTGACTCCTCACAATGGTGAGGTTGTGCAGCCTATGGCAGCCCATGAAGAATTTTGGCACATGTTCTGCTGAGTACTGAAGGGCTTCTACAACGTGGACCAGGAAGCTGAAGCACTGTTTAAGCAACTCAGTGGCTTGCACTATCACCTGTCGTGTAGCAGCATGGTTTTCATTACAAGCATGTTGCCATGTGTACATAGGTTGTGCGCTGGAGGCATAAGCCAGGTAGTCAGTGGATATCCCTTGTTGCCCAGTAGCCACCCTTTGGTTTTTGGGTCATTCAAATGCAGATGGTGGAGTTCACTACCATAGAATGAAGACCTCATGACCGCTGCCAGGATCGGGACATTAATCTGTATAATATGCTGAGTGTAGTTGCATACCATGTAAGCAGTTTCCAGTTGCAATACATCTCAGAGTTTACATACAGCACCACAAAGTGGCGTGTGCGTGTACTCAATGGAATCCTGCACCACGGGAAAGACTGCAATCCTACTGAAGCCATATTCTCACTCCGCCTGAAACTCTCTGGTAAGAGAAAAATAAATGTATTCAGTTCTCTTTATGTACAGAGCATCAGTGATCGCCCTTACGGAACAATGATGGCAAATTAGGAGATCTTGCAAATTGCTCCAGCTTCAGCCTGTGTAAGAGTCAGATGCATAACTGTTCATGGCCACATTAAGCTTCACAGCCACTGACAATGCTTCCTTGCCTTGCTCTGAGGTTTCAGTTCTGGCTGCAATAGGTGTAGGTTTCAGTAAATACCTCCTTATTGAAGTGAGTACATTTAACAGAACACTTCACAGAGGCTGAGATAGGAGAATTGCTCTCTGAGGACTTTGGGTGCATATGGCCTCCAGTTGAGAGCCCTGCTTCCCTTTCTCCTTCTCCCTCTTCCAGCAGTTTGTCTTTCTCTGTGTGGGCTTTGCTTATTCTCCCTGTTATGCTGCAGATCAAGGGGAATACAAACTACTGCACCCATGTCCGAGAGTAATTAATCCGACTAGAACTCTTGAATTCAAAACCACTTCCTGTTGACTGAAGCAACTTTAAATGATAGTACAAACCACCAATCACTCCTACTAATTCAGCAACACCAGTAGATATCAATCAGCAACTAACCTGAGCATGGTCAATGATCCCTTTAGATAACATTGGTAGTGGGTCCTTCCTGCTGCTTATGCATGTTCAACTGTGCGAGGTTAAAGGAGGGCCTTAGCTGGAGCATTGATGTTAAAAATGGCAGTGCTAGCTTCAAATCAGCATTACATGCTAAATGATGCCTCGATCTACTGGCTCCGCATAATTCTGACATATGTTACCTGTACGTGTGCTAACTCCCTCACTGAAATTATGTCCAGCGCAACCAATACCAGACATGTACTTGTGTTGCTGACACCATTTTGGAACCAAAATGGCACCTGTACCACTGACAAAATTAGGCTTTGCTGAGAGCCCAGTCCCATAAAAGGATTTTGTGAATGGGAGGTTGTTTGCACAGATAGAGTGAATTTGCAAAGGAGACTTTGCTTGATTGACAACTTTATGTAGTTATAATAAGTTGTTTTTATGTGATCTCTTTTGTCAATGTACCAATGCTTATTTGAATAAGGTTAGGAATTGTGAAGTACTTAAAGCTTCTGTTATTGATTCTTTAATGGCCTGTTTTATTGCCACTTTTATAGATTTGCAGGAATGCCAGTTTTTTTTCCCTCAAAGAATTATGAGGATGTTTAGTTTGTAAGCAACATCTCACATGACATTGTTACTATAAGCTTCATTGGTTCTGTACATAGTGTGTACTAGGTGAGTGGGCATGGAAGGGCCATGAGTTGGCATGGGAGCTATAAGGGGTCACTGTGGGTGGGTGGGTGTTATGAGTTGGCATTGAGTAGAAATGGAGGTGGCATGAGGAGTGGGGGTGTTGATGGACTAGAAGACCTGAAACATAACCAAACAACTGAGACAAAGTCCCAGAGAACTGAGGTGGGTCTTTTAACTAGCCTGTCTTGGCAATTGCAGCCTCTGTGGCGGTCTCCGATCTGCATCCGGGGACTGTGTGCTTGACTCTATCCCACACCTGCCTCCTGGTATGAAGATCCCACCATTCAACAGTTTTTCCACTGAGGCAGATGTGGCGAACCATGAAATTTCCTGACTTGAGCTACCAGCTCGGTAGTGGAAATCCAGGCCTAAATCTCCACTGAGAAGTAAAGAAGGCTGTGGGACTCAGTAGTTGAGTTTAATATCATATATGCTGAGGGGGAAGTGCTTGTAATTTTGTATGATGTATCTTTGTCAACTCAATTATTTAAAGTGAAATTTACCTTTTTAATTTGAAGGATCATTTGCTTGTTAATTAATGTCTGAATTGTATTGAATTTAATTTGATTGTTACATTAAGAGTTTTGAAAAGTCAAATCCAAGCCACGACTAAAACATAAACAAACCTCACTATCATTCTAGCATCCTGTGCAGTATGAGCCCAGAAACATTAGCACAGCACAAATATCCTGGCTCTGATTGACTAGCCCCTTCCAGGGTTTGAGGACATGCCCAAGATAGGACAACTACTACATGGCAATACAGCTGAGGAACATGGGTTCAGCTATTGCAGAGATAGCACATCAGTCTGTACCCTGAGCTGAAGGTCATGACCAATATTAGGAACTAGGGATAGTTTAAGTAAATGTTACGTGTATTTGTTTGTGTCAGGAATCAGTTTTAAGTTTAAATTTAATTTGTATGTTTTATTTATGGGTTAAAAGGGTGAAACCGAGGCTACTTTCATTTAGAGTTGTTCTCTGGTAGAATGTTACCTGCAAGTCACTGGGTTTGCTTGTATACCTGCATTTTAATGAGACTTTATGACACTTGAAGTGGTTTAAGGAAGTTAAAACAAAGTAGGGAACATTGTTCTGTTGCCTAGCAACAGGGGCCCCACAAGAACAGAGAGAAACAGAAAAGCAGTTTGAGGTCAGTGGTGGGGCTATTCCACAGAAACTGCCAGAGAGGTAAGAAGGGAGCTACAAGGAGCAGTTCCCAAAAGAAAAGCAGAATGTCCAAAGACTAGGGAGTGGCAGCAGGAAAAGGTCCCAAGATGTCAGCTAAGTCAAGGACCAGGGACAGGGAATCTAGAACAGACCCTGTTCAGTGAGGTTAAAGTAAGGAGCAGAGGAAAATGCTCTGAGTTAAAGAGAGGAAGCTGCGGGAGCAGAATCAAGGCAAAGTGGGCTTTCAAGAAACTAGGAGATCCAAGGAGATAGCCAAAGGTCGGTGACTCCTAACTATGGACATGTGAAGCAGTGGTGTTCTTTTTCTGAAAGAGAGTGTGTGAAAGGCAAAGCTTGAATGTACATGGCGATCCAGGGGAAAGGAATATCAGAAGGAGAGATCAAAACCTTGGAGATGAACCCTTGTGGAAGGAGTCTGCAAGAAAGCATTGTTTAGGAGAAGGTTCTGAAGCGAGTCCTTTGAGAGTGAAGATTGGAAGCCCTCATGTGAAAGATCGAGTTCAGTGAGACTGGTTGGCTCACGATTTGACAAGTATCTGGGGGGAGTTGATGAGAGATCCATAGCATCTGTTTGGGGTGGCATCTGTCACATGGTATCAGATTGTGGTGCATCTGACCACAGGTTGCCTATAGGTTTACATGGTCTGTGTGGTTACTGTGAACATTAGAGTATAAGATAGCTTTTGAAACTTGTGTTTTCCTTAAAAATCTGTACATACCTTTAAATTTATAGTTGTGGGTGAAGGAATATTGTAATATAGTTCATCTTTTCTTCTTTAATAAATGCTTAATTATTTTCTTATAAGGTCATCAGCTGACTCCTATGACTCTGTTCAATAGGATTGCCAAGACGGAGCATGAGATTGGATTAACAACACATTAACAATATAAATATCCTGAAATTAGTTTCGATACTTGTAATTTTCGATTGTACAGTGAGTGTTTGATGGATGGATGATTAGATGGAAGAAAGCATCCTCAGGTGCTTCACAACTGGGAATTGCTTTTAAGTTGCAGGCAAACATGGCAGTCAATTTACATTCAGCAAGGAACCATAAACAACAAATGAATGGATGACCAAATAATCTGGAGTTTTCTGTTTCTGTGTTCACCAGCCTGCAATTCTTTACCAATTAAAAAGTGAACTGACAGAAAATCACAAGCAAAATAGTCTGACCTTTGTTTATAATGGTGCTGCTTGAAGGAGGAATGGTGACCAAAAGCACTGACAATGCAGCAGTCCCCCAGTATTGCATGTTCAAAGTATAGTCTTGAGTGAGCCAAGGTCCTCCAGATAAACATTTAGAAGACCAAGGCGATCATTTTCAGTCCTTCCAAAACTCCGTACCTTCCCCAGCCATGATCTCAGGCCGAACATATTTGTTTACAAACTTGAAGTCCTGTTCCACTCTGGGTTTCTGACCTCATAACCTCTCTATCACAAAGATCATAAATATTCCTACATAACACTGCCCACCTCCTCATAGCTTCCCATCCTAACATAACTCAGCTAACCTGCGACTGAAACCAGCCAACCACTGCATTGGTGGTGTATGGTTTTAATCACCCAATCTCACCTTGGTCTGGCCCATTAGTCCTTCTTTGGTCTGGCACCTTCTCCTCCTTTGAATATCTCATTTCATCCTCTTGTCTCTCATTTAAGAACCTCATTCTTGGCTGCTCACCCAAGTACCATGGCAATTTTCTTACTGAGATGTCTTCACTGCTTTCCTCCCATAGCCTCTGCAACAAATGACTTCTCATCATTGGTGATTACAATCTCCATCCCAACTCATCATACTCTCACTTCTCTGATATCACTGTCATTCTATCCTCCTTTGATCTCTCCTGCCATATACAGCTCTATACACATATTCATTGCCATCCCATTGACCTTGCCATTTCACTTGGGCACGTCACTCCCATTCTGTCATTTGCAGATAAAGCCATTTCTGATCACTTTCTTATATCTCTCACCACCCATATCCTGTGCCCCTTCGCAATCCTACTTCTTTCTGTATGTGTCCCTGAAAAATGTAGATGCATTTACAAAATTCCAACTAAATAGCCTTTGGCCCTCCCTTCACCACAACCTATTTGCAGCTATCAATCTGGCCAAAAATGCTCTCAACTCCAACTTGTACAGTCCCCATTAAAACTATTATGTCTCTCACCTGATCATTCGGCCTTCATCTTCACTCCCTTAAAATAACAAACACTGGCTTGAACATTTATGGCAAGCATTGGTTTAGCCATTCATCGGCAGATCTGGCTGAAATCCACAAAGCACTATGGGGTACTGCTGTTGTCTGCTAAAACTGTTCACTATTCCAGGATCATCCTGGAGTGCAAAGAGAGCACCTGGCTTTTTTTCTCTACTGCAAGCCATCTTCTTAAACCTCTCTGCCTCGTCTTTTCTACCCTCCATTCCAACAACAAGTGCAAGGAGCTTATGGACTTCTTTGTCACTAAGATTGAGATCAGCTGTTCAGCTACCTCTGCTGCTTTCCTCCTATTCCCTAACCCACTGGGGCCAAACTTACTCTAAGGTCCCCCCGCACCCCCTCCCCCAACCCCCCACCCAGTCCTAGCTCTGAAATCACATTTTTTTCTCCTTTTTCTCCTATCTCTCCTCATGTTCTCTCAACTCCATGAGACAAAGGGCATTTGATAAAGCATAACAGACTTGTCAACAAAGTTGAGACCCATGGAATAAAAGGGACAGTGACAGCATGGTTATGAGGCTGGCTGAGTGACAGAGAATAAAGAGTAGTGGTGACTGATTGTTTTCTTGATTGGATGTTGCAGTGGTGTTCCGCAAGGGTTGGTATTAGGAGCACTGCTTTTTTTGATATATGTTAATGGCTGTGTAAAGGGCACAAATTTCAAAATTTTGCAGATGAGACAAAGCTTGGAAGTATAATGAACTGTGAAAAGGATAGTAATAGACTTATAAATAGAGGCATAGAGCTCAAAAGCGTGTGAGTAGGGTGCCAATTAGGATGCCTGTGTTAGGTCTGTTGAGGCTCTTAACTGCCCAACTAATGGCAATTAAGGGCCTCAATCTGCCTCCGCAGCCATAAAATGCTGGGCAGCTGCAGGTGGGCCAGAGTATGAAGGCCATTTTTAAAATTGCTTTTTTGAAGAGGTGGGAAGGAAGGGCAGGCACATTAATTGGGGGGAGGGTGTCCTGTATGCATGGGAGCACTCTGCTAAGGTGTCACACCCACTTTGCTCCTCCCTGTTTGGCCTCCAAAACCCACCCCGACCCCCACCCCCCCACCCCCTCACCACCCCCCTGACCCTAGGGTGCCCGATTCCTTCTGCCCGAAAAGCCCAGGACTTAACTCATTACAGTCAGCGTCGCTCTTCTTTGTGGGCCTCATTGCAATCCCAACAGCGCCAGCTACTCAGTTCTGGCACTGCTGCGACTGCTAGAAAATTGGCCATTCAGATTGACCGGCAGCTCTCAAGGGCGGGTCTTCCTGTCCACTGACGGATGAAGATCCAAGTCTCAGCCTGATTTTGCCACCCCAAGCGTGTTAGCGCTGTGGGGCAGGCTTTTTAAAGGTCAGTCCATTCAAAACTGACTTTTCTTCTGGTTGGGGCGAGGTCAAGTAGTACACCCCCCCTGTTAAATCCACACCAATGTTTTTATATAACAGTACAGTGGCTAGGGTCTGCACTGCCTGAGACTGTTCAATTATAACTTTCAGAAGGGAATTGGATTAGCACCTGAAGGAAAAAAAAAGTTTTATGGGGAAAGGACAGGGAAGTGAGACTAGGTAAACTGCCCTTGCACTGAGTGGGCACAGGACCAATGGTCAGAATTGCTTCCTTCTTTGCTGTAACCATTCTATAATTCTGTGTACCTAAGTCAGAAGCTGGGTATTGTTTGGTGAGTAACTCACTTCCTGACTCCCCCAAGATTTTCCACCATTTACAATGAAGCAGTCAGGAATATGATGTAATATTCTTGACTTGCGTGGATGAGTGCAACTCCAACAACACTCAAATATCCCGAACCACATGATGGGGGTGCCCATTATGTCAGAGCAAAAGGCAAGGCTGAAACATTTGGAACCACCTTCAGTCAGATGATCCATCTCGGCCTCCACCTGAGGTACCCAACATCACAGATGTGAGCCTTCAGCCAATACAATTCACTCCATGTGATATCCAGAAATTCCTGCAAGCACTGGATACTGGAAAGGCTATGCGCCTTTCTGGAAGTAGCACTGAAAACCTGTGCTCCCCTAGCCAAGCTGTTCCAGTACAGCTACAACGCTGGCATCTACCCAGCTATGTGGAAAATTGCCCAGGTAGGTCTTGCCTACAAAATGCAGGACAAATGCAATTTGGCCAATTATCACTCCACCAGTCTACTCTTGATCATCAGGGAAGTGATGAAAGGTGTGAACAATGCTATCAAGAGACCCTTACACTCCAATAATCTGCTCACTGGTGCTCAGTTTGGATTCCGCCAAGGCCACTGCTGGCCTCATTACAGCCTTGGTCTAAACAAGGGAAAAAGAGCTGAACTCTAGAGGTGAGGTGAGAGTGACTGACCTTGAAGTCAAGGCATCATAGCAAAACTGATGCCAATGAGAATCAGGGGGTAAACTCTCCGATGGTTGCAGTCATACACAAAGTAAGATGATTGTGGTTGTTGGAGGTCAATCATCTCAATCCTGGGACATTGTTGCTGGAGAGCTTCAGGGTAGCGTCCTAGGCCCAACCATCTTTAGCTTCTTCACCAATGACCTTCCTTCCATTATACGGTCAGAAGTGGTTTGCATAATGTTTAGTACCATTCATGACTCCTCAGATACAGAAGCCATCCGTGTCTACATGTAGCAAGACCTGGACAACATTCAGCCTTAGGCTGATAAGTGGCAGGTAACATGCACACCACACAATTGTCAGGCAATGACCATCTCTAACAAGAGAGAATCTTACCATCTCCCCTGACATTCAATGGCATGACCATAGTATTGAAGACTCGTGCTCCAGAACTTGCCACGCCCAAGCCAAGCTTTCCAGTACAGCTACAACACTGGTATCTACCCAGCAATGTGGAAAATTACCCAGGTATGTCCAGCATACAAAAAGCAGGACAAATCCAAGCCGGCCAATTACCGTTCCATCAGCCTAATCTGCTTCATCATGAAACTGATGGAAGTGGTCATCAACAGTGCTATCAAGCAGCACTTGCTCAGCAATAGCCTGCACACCGATGCTCACTTCGGGTTCCGCTATGGTCTCTCAGCTCCTGACCCCAATACGGCCTTGGTTCAAACCTGAACAAAAGAGCTGAACTCCAGAGGTGAGGTGAGAGTAACTGCCCTTGAGATCAACGCAGCATTTGACTGAGTGGCATCAAGGAGCCTTAGCAAAACTGGAGTCAATGGGAATCAGATGGAAAAGTCTCCGCTGGTTGGAGTCATACCCAGCACAAAGGAAGATGGCTGTGGTTGTTGGAGATCAATCGTCCAGGACATCACTGCAGGAGTGCCCCAGGATAGAGTCCTTGGCCCAACAATCTTCAGCTGCTTCATCAGTGACCTTCCCTCCATCATAATGTCAGAAGTGGGGATGTTCACTGATGATTGCACAATGTTCAGCACCATTTGGGACTCCTCAGTTACTGAAGCAGAACATGTCCAAATGCAGCAAGACCTGAACAATATCCAGGCTTGGGCTGACAAATGGCAAGTAACATTTACACTACACAAGTGCCAGGCAATGACCATCACCAATGAGAGTATCTAATCATTACCCCATGACATTCAATGGCATTACCATCACTGAATCCCCCCATTATCAACATCCTGGGGGTTACTATTGACCAGAAAGTGAACTAGACTAACCATATAAATACTATGGCTACAAGAGCAGGTTAGAGGCTAGGAATCCTGCAGCGAGTAACTCACCTCCTGACTCCCAAAAGCCTGTCCACCGTCTACAAGGCACAAGTTGGGAATGTGATGGAATACTCCCCTCTTGCCTGGATGAGTGCAGTTCCAGCAACACTCAAGAAGCTTGACTCTATCCAGGACAAAGCACTCCTTCCACAAACATTGGCCTCCTCCATCTCCAATGCACAGTGGCAGCAGTGTGTACCATCTATCATATGCAATGCAGGAATTCCCCAAGCCTCCCTAGACTTCACCTTCCAAACCCATGTCTGCTATCATCTAGAAGGACAAGGGCAGCTGATACATGGGAACAACACCACCTAGAACTTCTCTTCAAAGCCACTCACCATCCTGACTTGTCGCTGGGTCAATATCCTGGAACTCCCTCGCTAACAGCACTGTGGGTGTACCTACACAATATGGACTGCTGCGGTTCAAGAAGGCAGCTCACCATTACCTTCTCGGGGCAGTTAGTGACGAGCATTAAATGCTGGCCTAGCTAGCAATGCCCACATCCCATTAATAAATAGAAAAAAATTTGGGAGTGTGATGCAGTATTCTCCACCTGCCTAGATGAGTGAAGTTCCAAGATGCTCAACACCATCCAGGACAAACCAACTCGCTTGATTAGCACCCAATCTCGCCAAGGCTCCTTTGACAGTGCGTTCCAAACCCGCAGCCTCTACCAGCTAGAAGGACAAGGGTAGCAGATGCATGGAACACTAACCCTGCAAGTTCCCCTCCGAGCCACAAACCATCCTGACTTGGAAATGTATTACCGTTCCTTCACTATCGCTGGGTTAAAATACTGGGACTCCGTTCCTAACAGCACTGTGGGTGTACCTACACCACATGGACTGCAGAGGTTCAAGAAAGCAGCTCACCACTACCTTCCCAAGGACAATTAGGGATGGGCAACAAATGCTGACCTAGCTAGCGATGCCCACATTCTATGAAAGAATAAAAAAACCTCAATACCATCCAGGACAAGCAACCTGCTTGATCGTCGCCCCAGTCACCACCTTAAACATTCGGTCCCTCTGTTAGCAGCACGCAGTAGCAACAGTCTGCACCACCTAAAAGATGCACTGCAATTCAATAAGGCTTCCCTTCTGCCACCTAGAAGGATGAGGGCAGGAGACACATGGGAACAACACTACCTGTAGATTTCCTCGAAGTAACACACCACCCTGATTTAGAACTATATTGCCATTCCTTCATTGTCACAGGGTCAAAATTCTTGGAACGCCCTATCTAGCAACACTGTGGTCTTATCTACACCACACGGACAGCAGAAATTCAAGAAGGCGGCTCACCACCACCTTCTCAAGACCAATTATGGATGGTGGGTTGGAACAATCATTCACTTTACCCTCTCAGACCCTTTCAAATTTTTGAACACATCGACTGTTTACTCGTAAACCACTCTAATGCAATAAAACAGCCCTTGGGCTAGATTTAATGCAGCCCATCTTGGTGGGAGCCGTGTTGGCTAGGACAACATCATATTGGGAGAGGTCCTGCATCAGCCTCCCGATGGCAAAACTTCCCCCGATTAAATCGGAGGTGGAAGGAGCTGACGCAGGATTCCTGAACACTGGTGGTAAATGTCAATTAGACTCATTAATGGGCCAATTGATACCCATTATCCCTGAATCCACCGTAATTTTGCGGTGGCTTACGGTTTAAATGGGAGCTTCAGATCTCCCAGCAAGCCCTGTTATGTTGACTAGCGGCCTTCTGGATCGACTCTCATTATCAGGCACTCAGTGTCTGATCGAGAGTATTGGCAATCAGAAGAGAGGACTGCTGAAAGCTCCCTTCCTGCCCTTGCCTCCAACTCTCTGCCCACTCCTCCCATGAGCCCCACATCGCAATCCCCATCCCATCCTCATTCACTTTGGCCTTTGACCCTCTCGGTGATTCTGGGCCTCTGGTGGATGCATTGCTGGCAGCTGCCACCACTCTTGGTGGCGCCGACAAACAATGGACAGCTGCTGGCCTCTCGCTGACCGGCAGGTCTTCGAGGGTGGGACTTCCACCAATTGGTGAACTTGAGTTCCTGAAGGGCACTTAATTCCATCGGGCCTCAGCCATGGAACTGACAGGTGTTCCCCCTTTGCTTCTTTGACTGGTGATCAAGATTCCCTTGGGCTGATTAAATCCAGCTCTTAGTTTTGAAGTTGCCTATCACATTATTCTGGTATCATGCTAATGTGTTGCTGTCCCTTTTCAATAGTTCTCATATCTTTTCTATAATGGATTCTTAAAACTGCATAGAGTACACCGAGTGGGACAGATTCCTCATTTCCATGTTTTTTTATATTTAATGTTCCTAACTATAAAAGATAGAATCCACTTTACCATTTTGTTGTTATGTTTATTCCATTGGCATTCATTCTTTTAAAGATTAGTGGATCCACTGATGATTTCATCATTTACAGCAAATTTCCATTTTTTTTGTTCTTTATCCTCAAATATATTACTTCATATTTATCTATTGGAATGTATTTGTGTTCTACCTACCCACATTCCTAACTTGTTTATGACCTGTCATCTCCCACGTTCTTCCTCATAATTTCCTCTGTCCTCTAATTTGGCATTTTCAGCAAATTGCTATTACTCTCTCTATATTCATGTTCAAATCCTCCACTGACACAAGAAACAGGGACAGGAGTAGACCATATGGCCCTCTGAGCCTGCTCCACCATTCAATATGATCATGGCTGATCTTGGGTTTCAACTCCAATTTTCCCCATGCTCCCCTTAACCCTTCATTCCCTGAGAGACCAAAAGTCTGTCTATTCCAGCCTTAAATGTATTCAATGATCCACAACCCACTAGGGTAGAGAATTCCAAAGATTCACAACCCTTTGAGTGAAGTAATTTCTCCTCATCTCAGTCCTAAATGATTGGCCAGTTATCCTGAGACGGTGTCCCTGTGTTTTAGATTCCCCGAGCAGCTGAAACAATCTCTCAGCATCTACCCTATCAAATCCCTTCAGGATTTTGTATATTTCAATGAGATCACTTCTCATTCTTCTAAACTCCAGAGAATATTGGCCCAATTTACTCAGCTTCTCACCACAGGGCAAAGCAGCCCGCTTGATTGGCATTACATCCACAAACATTCACTCCCTCCACCAGCGACAGACAGTAGCATCTACAAGATGCACTGCAGGAAATCACCAAGGCTCCCTAGACAGCATCTTCCAAACCCACAACCACTAAAATCTAGAAGGACAAGGGCAGCAGATAGATGGGAACACCACCACCTGCAAGTTCCCCTCCAAGTCACTCACCATACTGATTGGAAATATATCGCTGTTCCTTCACTGCCACTGAGTCAAATTCCTGGAACTCCATCCCTAACAGCACTGTAGCTGTACCTACACCACATGGACTGCAGCGGTTCAAGAAGGCAGCTCACCACCACCTTCTCAAGGGCAACTAGGGATGGGAAATAAATGCTGGCCCAGCCAGAGAAACCTACATCCCGTGAATGAATAAAAAAACCCTCATCCCAGGGACCAATTTAGTGAATGTTTGCTATACCACCTCCAATGTGAGTATACCCTCTCTTAAATGTGGAGACCAAACTGCACACAGTATTCCAGATGTGGTCTCACCAAAACTCTGTACAACTGTAGCAATTGACCAGGAATTCCATAGAATATAATGTTATATCCAGAATCTGGTGCAATGAACTCTTATTCTATGTTTATCTTTGTTGTTTTCTCACCTGAAGAGTGCTGTATGTAGTCTTATTTAACTGCAACTAAATTGAATTTAGACCATGAATTTTGACATGAATAATGCTTCAATGGTTCATGAGCTTTTGTTTCCATACATATTCGGCTCACCTAACAAGGTAAGATTATTTCATTCAGCAATTGTTCCCCCAAGGCATTATCAATTCCTTAGAGATGTCTCCCTTTCAACCAACTCAAAACTGATGGGATTCTGCACACTTATGATCACTTGCATTAAGCATTAGCTAACAAAACAAGCTCTTTAATCTAACCAAACAACTGCAAAGCAGGCTTTTTATCAATGCTACTTGGCTGCAGCTCCCATGCAATACTTAAAAAGAAAACTGCAATTCAAGCCTCCACCAATTTAGATTTATTACAGAAACCAATACGCAGCCAACAGGTTAAAGGCACTCAACAATGTTGCTGTTCTTGTCAAAATATTTTAATTACAATCAGTTCTCATTGTAAACAAAAACATAATTTTCTGAAGACAAATAATCTTTATCTAGTCTCCTGACAGTTGCAGTCTAAAACTCAATTACTGTGGACTACATTAGTTTCAGCAAATGCTTAATTATTGGCCATTAAACATGGGGAAAGTACATATTCTCACTGAAGCTGAAGCAGTTACATTAGATAAATCAGGCCTTGATTTCACACCTAAGAACTAATTTGATCATTTTAATCGCCACATTCAAAGTTTTATTTGCTGGCCGCCAAAGCAATGAACTTCTCCAGTATTTTAGCCAAACAGCTTTTAAAGTCCATTCTTTCAGATCACTGTATGGATGAGAGCTGGATTGGTTCTGAACCTGAAATTCTGATCACAGCTGTCTAAGGAGAAAATTGGAGATTTGGGGTTTTTTTCCGGTCTCCTGCTACAATTTTGCCAGGGAGATTAGCAAAACTTTGGAAAAATGAGGCAAATGGCCAGCTACATTGGCTCACAATTTTCCTAGTGGTATCATATTGCTAAGATACAGCACCGAAGGAGGCCATTCTGCCCAACACTCCTGTGCAGGCTGTTTTGTAAAGCCATTTAACTAATCCACTCCCCTGCTCTTTCCCCAAAGCCCTGTAATTTTTTTTCCTTCAACTCTTTATCCAATTCTCTTTTGAAAGTTACTATTGAATCTGCTTTCTGTATGGAGTGAATTGTTATACTTTGGAATGCAGTGCCAGAAAGGTTTCCTAATGTTACCTCAGGTTCTTTTGCCAATCACCTGAAATCTGTACCCTCTGGTTACTTATCATCTGCCAGTGGAATCAGCATAATAAATAAATATGGTTTTCCTGATTTTCCTCACTGTAATAAACTCATTTTAGGCCAAGTCATTGAAGTGATCCTAAAGAGAGACTGGAGACCTGTATCAAATCACACTAAAGAACTATTCACGTTACAATAACAGGAAGGGGGACTCAAAAGTTAACTGAGATTCCACTGCATAGGTGTAACTGGAAAGGATTGTTTAATCAGGTGCCTAGCCAGGTAGTGGTTTAGACCTTTTTCCAGTTTATCCAGTAATATTCTAATTCATTCTGTGATAGATTTTGACAGTAAAGGTCTGTAATATTTGGTTCTTTTTCATTCTTTTGGTATTCTTTTAACTTGCTTGAAAAGAATTTTGTGTTTTCTATTGTAGCTCTGTGCCTCCTAATTTTTTGTAGCCTTCTAGTTTTAAAGTCTATTCAATACATTTGTTCAGACTCAATGATCACTGCATAAACTCCTGTAACATTGGTAAAGATTTAGCTGATGTTAGACTTGATGGCCAGTTTCACCATAAAGGGGAAAAAATAAATAATATAAGATGTGTCAGTGTGTGCTAAATAATTTCAAATACCTATTGCTTTGCTTTTTCTCTTTGATTGTGAAAATAATCAGGGAGGATTATGAAATTTTATATAACCTGCTCCTCTCTGCAGCCTTATAAATACAATAAACCAGGCAAAAGTCAGCAGTACTTGTATTACTTATTTATACAAATTGCCTACTTACTTGCATATGTAACTATCCTGTACTAGATTAAATTATGATTTGGGTTAAAGGGATATAGGAACATAGGAAGAGGAGAAGGCCATGCAGTCCCTTGAGCATTAAGTTAGATAATGGCTGATCTTTATCTTAACTCCATCCACTCATTGTGATTCTATAACCCTACTACCCTTGTCTAACAAAAAAATTATCAATCTCAGTTTGCCATTTTCAATTGACATTGCCTTAACAGCTATTTGGGAGCAAGTTCCAGGTTTCTATAGCCCTTTGTGTGAGGAAGTGCTTTTCGATATCATCCCTGAATGGCCTGGCTTTAATTTTTTTTAGATTATACCCCTCCCCCGGCAGAGAAATAGTTTTTTTCTACCTACCCCTTAACTCATTAATCATCTTAACTATCTCAATTAGATCTCTTCTTAATAATCTTATTTAAGGGAAAATAATCCTAGGGCCGGATTTACCCCTTTAAGGTGGAAATCAGGAGTTGGGCCATTTCCCGATGTTGCAATCCCACTTACTGAGTGGCAGTGCCCGCTCTAGTATTTTCACCCTGCAGCATCAGGTTGGGCTTTGTTTGGCTGTTACCTCCCAAAGCAGGATGGAGGTGGAAATAGAGGTGGGTGGATGCCAATGTGGGCAGGTTAGGAGGCCCCCTGTTTGCTGGCTATTAACAACCTCTGCTGAGCTGAATCCATTAGTGGGGTTTGGAACTCAACCAAGCATTCACAATGGGATTCCATTACACAACTGTGTTAACAAAACTTCCAGAGCTGAATACATTAAAGCTTTTGAAGTCACTGAAGCAGTTCCACCATCTATTCAAGTTGTAAAACAGTGAAACAGATGTCCAAGCTGTCATTCAATGATAAGGGTAAATTATAGGGGACAACTGACACAGTCAAATTTAAATATCACTCTTGTTCAAAGCTGACTGGCCCCGGTAAAACTGCTCCACTTTCCTTGCAGACCAGCCTCCATGTTAGTCCTCATTGGGGACTGGCTGCAGTCCCAGCAGTGGCCACTATAGTGGTATTGCTAAAGCTGGAGAACTGCTGGCCACCTGAGTGACTGCCAGCTCTTGGAGATGGGAGATACTCTCAGATTGGGGCAGAAGCCATCACCTGAACCACTTAACAGCAGTAAAATCAAATTGTGGCTTCCCTGCCCCATAGAAGCAGGCCCATCCCCAACTTTTCAGTTAGGGGCGGGACCAGTGCTGTGAAAAATTCCAACCATGGGAAGTAGGGGAGGGGGGGAGAAGTGCTTCCATAGTGTAACATAGAATATACAACACAGAAACAAGCCATTCAGTCCAACTGGTCAACACCGGCATTTATATTCCAAAAAGCTCCTCCCACTTGATTTACCTTTTCCCAACTTGCCCCTTCATTCATCCATTTCCTTCAACCTTATGTATGCATGAAGCTTCCTCTTAAATTTGTCAATGTTATCTGTTTCAACCACTCAATGTAGCTGGAAGTTCCACATTCTCATCTCTCTCTATGTAAAGATTGCTTTACAGTGCGCTGATTGGGATGTCATTGTGGTTGTAAGATGAGGAGTCCAGAGACCTGCAGTTACTGAGAGAAGTGGCAGATGAATGGAATGCCACAGGAGGTCTCACCTGACTAGAGCACCAAGAAACAAGAACCACATCCCTGCAGTTGAGTGAGGAGAAGCATGTGAGGAGGCCCCACTGCTTCAGAGGGGCTGCTGAGCCACTCCACCAGGCATAGTATCAACAGCAAGCTAGCACCAGGCCACGGCACATGACCACCCATGTCTCTGAAAGTCACTTCACCCCAGACTATCCCGTGATCCACCCTCAGTCCAGGTCACAACAGGTGACATCTGTAACATGAATGAATCAGCTATGTCTGCCTTTATCAACCGGGTGATGAATGGATTCCACCACCAACCCCCCAACCCCCCCGACCCCCCAACCCCACAGAGGCCCAGAGCCAATGGGCCCACCATCCCTCTACATGAAAGCCACAAAGCAGTAAGACAAAGATCTTCCCAGTACCACAGGCAGCCCCACTACCCCCTGCCCAGCAGGGGCTAATATCAATTACATGTGTGTCACCCCACACACTCCTGCATGGGATGCTGTGATGCAAGTCAATGGAAAGAGCCAAATGTGCAGCTGGTGTGCACCATGCAGGCCCACTCCAAGAATATCGGCAGCCGTCGTGAGGCATTCATTCCCATACCAGTTCCCAGTTCTCTTCACCCCTCACTGAGTTCATCAGCGAGGAGGCTGACCATTTAGAGACGGGGTACATACCCTGCCTCATGACCCTGCCAGGAACCAGAGCATAGAGTTGGTATTCAACCAAAGCCACTCCCCTGTCAAAGCTCATGGAATACTTCATCTGTCTGGGCTGTTCTGGATATTCCCCGTTGTACAGTCCTCAGACAGTCCCTAGACTTGCTACCCAACGTTCCACGAACCCACCATGCCCAGTGGCCAAAGCGCAGCAGTTAAAGAAGGCATTGTAGTGGCATGATTGTATGGCTGGACTAATAATTGCTGTGGATGGAACTCTGAATGCAGACATGGCCCCTGTGCTGGGGATACCGAACATCCGGAAGTAACAAATCTGAACAAATGAAAACCAGATAAAGCAGCAGGAGGTGAAACTGTGTAGAAATGTAAATGAGCCACCGCTAGTAACTTGACCTTCAGCTAATTATCTCTCTTCTTGGGGAAAGATTGCTACTGGTTACTGCCAACTGCTTGGATCTCCAAAGTTCACCTGACTGAATCAGAAATCCAAATTGATCTGATATCACTTGGTGCAAATCAATTCAGCAAAAGTCCAATTTTGGACATATTGCCTGTAGTATTTATGGGCAGTATGGAGGATGGGGTGAGGTCTAAAACAGCAACAAGACCACATTAACATTTGTTGTCTTCAGTGCACACCTGACAGCCAGCCTAATGGACAGTCTAACTGGCTGGTGGGAGAAAATACCAGCGAGAGAAGACTGCAGCTGTTAACCCTTGGTGATTGTCACTGGCTATCGGGAAGTCAGAGCAGCCCACAATCTGGTGGAAGGAAAGGCCCATGATTGGAAGAAAGGTGGCTGAAGTCTTCCTTGAGTGCCTTGGGGGATCACGACAGCTCCGGCTAGCTCACAAGGAATGCTGAAAGAGGCACTCACCTTGTGGAGCTGGCAGTTCCCGCCTACTGCTGCAGTAAATAGGGCAGAGAGCATATATGAGCTGTTGGGGTCACGTTCTTTTTATTGAACTACTTAACGCCCTTCCAGCTCTCTCCTGCCCATTGTGGGGAGGGTTGAGTTAATATCGAGACCTTTGATTGAATTTAGAATCATGTCCTACAGAGGAGGCTGTAGCTTGTAGTTTGTACTAAGGCTGTAAGTCCTAATGTACAGCCCTGGAAGCTCAGGAACTCAGGCATATTTGTTGCTTTGTCTTAATTGAATTCTGTGGACCTGGAGGTTCGGAAAACTTTTGTAACAACAACAACTAACTGCAACAAAGATTTTTGCATTTTCAATATAGGAAAACATCTTAACTTATTTGCGGAAGTATAATCACCGAAATGCACATTGAACAAAGGGGATAGTAAGCCTGGAGCTTTGTTCATAGGAGAGTTTAAAGAAGAGTCACAAAGGAGGGCAGGAAAGGAAACAGGCAGAGGGGCTTGGTGAAGGCATTTGAGGATACCTGAACTCACAGCCGCCATTGTTGCAGACAAATGGAGATAGAATTTAAAAGAGGTCATAGTCAGGGAAGTTGAGCTCTGGGGAGTGGTCAGTAGGGCCAAAGGACATCAACACCCTGGGTTGTGGGGTTTGGGGGTTGGGGTTGGGGGTGGGGTTACCATTGACCAGAAATTGAACTGGAATAACCGTATAAATACTGTGGCTACAAGAGCAGATCAGATACTGGAAATTCTGTGGTGAGTAACTCACTTTCTAACTCCCCAAAGCCATCTACAAGGCACAAACCGGAAATGTGATGGAATACTCTCCACTTATCTGAATGAATGCAGCTCCAACAATGCTCAAGAAGTTTAACACCATCCAGGACAAAGCAGCAGACTTGATTAGCACCTCATCCACTATCTTCAACATTCTCTCCCTCCACCACCAACATGCAATGGCAGCATCTACAAGATGCACTGCAACAACTCAGCAAGGGTCCTTTGACAGCAACTTCCAAACCCTCAACCATTACCATCTAGAAGGACAAGGGCAGCAGATGCATGGGAACACCACCTCGTTCGGGTACCTCTCCAAACCACACACCGTCCTGACTTGGAAATATATCGCCGTTCCGTCATTGTCGCCGGGTCAAAATCCTGGAACTTCCTCCCTAACAGCACTGTGGGTGCACCTAGACCACATGGGCTGCAGTGGTTCAAAAAGGTAGTTCATCACCACCTTCTCAAGGACAATTCGGGATTGGCAATAAATGCTGGCCTAGCTAGTGATGCCTGCATCACATGAATGAATAAACAAGTAAAAAGTTACAGAGAGGATGTGAAATTGGAAGGATTTAAACAGGAGGATGAGAATGTTAATATTGAAAAGTTGGGAGATCTAGAGACAAAGTAGGTCAGCGAGGCCAACTGAAATGTATTTGGTGTCAGACTGACCCACTCGAGCATAAAATAGTGTGTGATGACGTCGGGCAAATGTCCCGATGTCATTGCGCACTGCCACGATATTTCGGTTGGCAAGCGCGCACTAAACTCAGAAGCACGCCCACCGGCAGCTAAGAGGGTAATTAAGCCAATTAACAGAGATTTTTCATTGCCTGTCCAACATTACAGTTGGAGGGCAGGCAAATCAGCCTGGCTGCCTTTGCATTTTTCAGGAAATCTCATCCATGGGTAGGCTAAGGTTTCCATGATAAATTAAAACAAAAATAAATTTCTGTGGACAGGTTTTTGTTATCTACATTTTCAAGTGACTGATTATGAAGCCTGGGCACTTTTTTCCAGTTTTTGTGACCTTAATTTTAGGCCGTTCAGATCTTCAGTTCCCTGAGGCAGCTCTCTGCCTTCAGGGAGCTTTCTGTGAGCGCTCGCCCACACTGACATCAGCGCTCGCCCTCCCCCACCCCAGTAGCGCTGAGCATTTCAGCGTGTGCTTCATACTGGCTGGTTGTTCATTGGCCAGCCAGTGTGAATTCACGGTCGGGACCGTTTGTGGTTGGCAGTCCGTTCCTCGGCTGATCCTGGACTCACCAAGCATGCCCGCTGACCTAAAAAGCATGCCCATGGGTTTCAGTGGCAGATGGTTTGAAGCATAGCTCAAAGTAGGTGATGTTTTGGAGGTGAAGTAGCTGGTATGGGCCCCAGCTATTCATGGTCTATATCAATGCTTTAGATGTGGGAGGATGTAAATATGATAGGGATAAAGACTTGTGAAGGGTTCTCAAAATTCCCACATTTTTCATATCATCAACAAGGATATGACTTTTGGACTTTAAAACTGCTGAGTTAAGTGTAAAACTCTGCAGACAGGAGGCTGGGCCCATGAAGGCCTGGGGCTGCACTTGCCCAGGCTTATTGAGTACAGTGTGGATTGTTTTGCCTGAAACCAGACGATGTGAGGAGACAGAATACTCATTCTTCCTTTTAATACAATCAACCCAGAGAAAGACTTCACCTCACATGAATCTGAAGCCCATCAAAATCTTGAATAAATAATCGCTACTAACTACTAAGGCAGGAAGGCATAATCAGTTCAATTATGTGAACCCATCAATACTCCACACATACAATGGCTTTCAGTTCAAAACTAGTTACTAGGACAGGAAGACAACGATAAACGAGCCCATTAAAAACAATGAGACTACAATCACCTAAAGAAGCCCACCAAAGTCAAACAAAGAACTAACCTTGATTTAGATTCCGATAAGAAATTCGAAAGACAGTATAACTGGCCCGGTCAGTTGCGAAGGGGAGAGAGAGAGAGAGAAACAAGCTAGCAGAAGGGTGAACAGTTTTTTTGAAAGCTGACACAGGGCAGTGAGCAGTTGGGAGCAGTTGAAACAGAGTTTAAGCAAGAAGATCGGGAGGTTTTGCAGGCCCGCAGGCAACATCATGGCAAGGGGCATGGGGTGGCAGGCTCAACCGAAGATAACAAGGCCGCAAACCGCAGCCCTCCACGAAGATCGACCACCCACAACCGCGTCCTCCACTCAACTGAAGAATCTTCACAGATTCCACAGACCAGGACCGCGTGGGGACGGCAGGACCAAGAGGACACAAAGAGCATACCCCAAAACTGCAACCGGCTTACCTGGCTGGATTTCGCACTGTCAAAGAACCCTGGTTGGTGAGCATGATCCCTGACCTCTCCTAGTTCAAGTTAGTTAGGTTTTGGTGGTGGGACAAAGGTAAGGGGATTAGTAGTGTGATTTTCCCTCGTTATGCCGTGTGTTCCCCATTCTTAACTAAGTGTACTTTATAAGTCTGTATAATCTCAGTGTAATCCTAATGTTATAAGTTCATTTGTGACTTCAATAAACTCAGTTTTTCTTGCACCAAAGCCAGTTGTCTGCTGCACTTTGTCACAACCCCCAAATAAGTTCAATGTCTAGAACCCAGGGAGTGGGAGCGATTCGAACCGCTCAGAAGTCAGAGATGGAACTGACACACACCAGCACCTCCTACACTTGGGAGGAGATGTAGAGTAAAGGTTAACGTCAGAAGCACATGATGGCTATGTAAGGATGATGTAACATCACATGATTGATTAACAGAGATCTCAAGGGAGGAGAAGTTCCAACCTAGTGCAGCGTTCCCTAATTGTACACGTAGCTATAGACAAAAAGTAATGTTTTAACAAATTACAGTTTCGAGCAGCTTACTTTTAGAGATCAGACAAGCATCAATGAACTCCGTCTAGACCCCAGAAAATGACAAAACATGGTAGTAGTGGTGGTGGCAGCAAACAGCGAGTAAAATACCCAGAAAATCTTTAAGAAGCAGCCACAGACCTGGCAAGTCAAGAGATCCTTGAAAGTAGGACAAAAGGAACAGATTGGAGATTCACCAGTATCAAGCAGCTCACTTTGGAAGAAGAGACAAACCCCAAAGAACCCATCTAGACCCTGAACACAAGATGAAACAGGGGCCAGCTGGAATAAAATCAAGTTTTCTGATGACACAAAACTAAGTGGGAATGTGAGTTGTGAGGAGGGTGGAAAGAGACTTCAAGGGGATTTTGACAGGAAAACTGGGTGGGCAAGAACTTGACAGATAGAATATAATGTGGAAAAATGTGCAGTTATCCACTTTGGTAGGAAAAACAGGAATGCAGAGAATTTCCTAAATGGTGAGAGATTGGGAAGCATTGATGTCCAAAGGAACCTTAAAGGTCACTGAAAGCCAACATGCTGGTGCAGCAAGCAATGAGGAAGGCAAATGGTATGTTGGCCTTTATTACGAGAGGATTTGAGTACAGGAGTAAAAATCTCTTGTGCAATTGTATAGAGCCTTGAAGAGACTGCTCCTGGAGTATTGTGTACAGCTTTGGTCTCCTTACCTAAGGAAGGATATACTTGCCATGGAGGGAGTGCAACAAAGGTTCACAAGACTGATTCCTGGGATGGTGAGATTGTTCTATGAGGACAAATTGAGGAGACTACAGAATGAGACGTGATCTCACTGAGGCATACAAAATTCTTACACGGCATGACAGGCTAAGTGCAGGAAGGATGTTTCCCCTGGCTGGGGGTATATGAAACCAAGGGACACACTCTCAGAATAAGAGGCAGATGATTTAGGATTGAGATGAGGAGCAGTGTCTTCACTCAGAAGCTGGCGAATGTTTTGAATTCTCAACCCCAGAGGACTGTGGATGCACTGTCATTGATAATGTTCAAGACAGAGATAGATAGATTTCAAGATATTAAAGATATCAAAGGATATGGCGATAGTGGGAGAAATAACATTGAGGTAGAAGATCAGCTGTGATCTAGTTGAATATCAGAGCAGGCTCGAGGGGCCAAATAGCCTATTCCGGTGCCTATTTCCTATGTAACTGTGTACTTGCGATGGAAAGGATTTGAGGTTTAAAGTTCAGCTTGGGGTCAAATAGAATCATGAGGTAGCAAACAGTTTGGTTCAGCCTGATATAGTATTCAGGAAGGGGAATTGGAATTGTTGACAAGGATTGTAGGTGATTACTTCAGTTTTTCCCAGATGAGGTGAAAATGACTGCCCTTGACATCAAGGCAGGACTGGATGTGGCATCAAGCAGCTCGAGCAAAACTGAAGATAGTGGAAATCAGAGGAAAACTCTCCACTGGTTGGAATCATACAGAGCACAAAGGAAAATACCTGTTGAAGACCAATCACCCCAGGCCCAGGATATCACTGGAGTCCCTCGGGCTAGTGTCCTAGGCCCAATCATTTTCAGCTGCTTCATCAGTGATCTTCCCTCCATCATAAAGTCAGAAATAGGAATGTTCTCTGATGATTGCATAGTGTTCAGCACCATTCATGACTCCTCAGATACTGAAACAGTCCATGCCCAAATGCAGCAAGACCTGGACAACATTCAGGCTTGGGTGCTTAATTGGCAAGTAACGTTTACATCACAGTGCCAGGCAATGACCATTCCCAACAAAAGAGAATCTAACCATTGCCCATGACATTCAATGGCATTACCATCACTGAATCCTCCACGATCAACATCCTGGGAGTTACCAAGGACCAGAAATTGAACTAGATCAGCTATATAAACACTGGGGCTACAAGTGCAGGACAGAGGCTAAACATTTTGCAGTGAGTAACTCACCTCTTGACTACCCAATGCCTGTTACCATCTACAAGGCACAATTCAGGAGTGCGATGGAACACTGTACACTTGCCTGGATGAGTGCAACTCCAACAACACTCAAGAAGCTCAACACCATCCAGCCAAGCCAAAGCAGCTCGCTTGATCGGTGCCCCATCCATCACCTTAAAGATTCACTTGGTCCACCAGCAGCACACTTTGGTAGATATGTGTACTATATACCAGATGTATACTACAAATTGCAGCATGTTTCTGAAATCTACCACCTGGACGGACAAGGACAGCAGACGCATGGGAACACCAATGCCTGCAAGTTCGCCTTCAAGCCACTCACCATCCTGGCTTGGAAGTACATTTCTTTCACTGTTGGTGGGTCAAAAATCTGGAACTCCCTTCCTTCTAAAACATTCTTGGTCTCATTGTGCTAACACAGAACATTTACAGAGCCTGCTGAGGTAAGGAAAACACTAATGGTGGAATCGTCCCAGGTTTGCACTAAGTGTGGTAGCAGGAGGGAAAAATGAAGTTTTACCCACCGGCTGCAATGGTAGCTTTTCACACCCTTTCGTCCACTTCTTGCCTCATTAATCATGAGCCACAGAAAACACGTCGTCTCCCTGGCGGGCGGCATCTGAATCGCCTGCCACTCCGTTACCTCACTGGTTCCTCGCTCCAGGTGCCATACCTGAAGTGCAGCCATGCACGGTTCTCAGTGATTGCAGCCCAGGGCTGTTCCAGTGAAGACATGGCCGTGAAAGCCAAGTAGAGTTCAGTGATCCCTCACTGGATTGCCTTTTGGAGGTCCACAATGATGTCCTCCACCCTGCTCTGGTGCAGGAGCTCCAGCAATCTCACACCCTGGCTTAGGAGGCAGTGGTGGTCAGTGCCAACACTGCACAGAAGAGGTTGGCCATCCAGTGCAGAAAGAGGATGCACTCTCTCACACACACACCCTCACTCTCCTGTCCTCTTCTCCTCTGGAGGCTGCCTCCTCAGCCCTCACCATCTTGAGGCCAGCTGCACAGATCAGCATGTGTGCCCACCCACACTCTCCAATACCCCCCCTTCCACAGTACAGCCCTCACCCTGCAGCTTCTTCCCTTGCTTGAGGCCACTTCTCCCCTTCCCCAAGCAAGCCCTAGCCCTGCAGCCATTGAAAAACCACCCCCTCCTAATGGCTCATCTGGTGGGTAAGACATGCCCGTGAACCCCCTTAAAAGTGATGTGGTGCTGCCTGTGAAGTCTGGCGCTGATGACCAAAGCAAGGTAGGCAAACAAACCTCGAAATCCCAAGTGAAGTGCAGCTCACCAGGTGTATGTCGCTTATGTCCAATTAAGAAACATGCTGGCGTGCCTGGAAGATCCAAAGTGTGGGGATGATTCCGGTGAGCTGGGCTTATAATTATACGCAGATGTATTAAAATGAAGTTCCCAATGTCCAGTGGTGGGAAAGGCAGCCCGCCATTGATGGGCAGAGTGGACAAACACAAACTGGCTTTACACCGGCGTGAAGCTGATTTCTGGCCTCCCCGCATGTCGTCTGCTCATGCCTGCCATGACGCCTGATGCCAGCACACATGGAAAATTCCACCTTAACTTGATTGATTTATTCATTTTAATGTAGCTTCATCTTTCCATGAGGTCTGCAAGGGAGAGCCAGATCATGAGAAATTGCATTACTTCCTGTGATAATATATACTGTCTCATTAGCATACCAAACAGTTAGAATTAGCCCCTTCTCCGGCATCTCTCCTCAGGCTCTGATTTCCTCATTATACTACATCTGCCCCCAAGTCTCTGACTTCAATTTTTTTCTGATCAGCTCACCCACTGCGACCATTTCACTAGTCTACTTGAACGGGTCTTCAGCTCTTTTGGAGGATATTGGGAATTTGAGTCCTGCAAGATTGTGCAGCATGTATCCTGACCATCCTTTAACACAGTACTGCCTGGCCTGAGAACATTTTTTACCAGATTTCTGTGCATCTCTGATTTCATTCAGTCACTGAGCTGTTGCTGGTAGAGTTGTGGTTGTTGTCAATGCAAAAGTTTCTACCTCTTCAACAAGGGCTGCATCACCTTATTTGGGCTTTGCCATTGGGATATGGGACAAAGCATCTGCTGTAGTCTGCTGTTTTCCGGGAACATACTCTGTCTTTGCATTGAACCTCATCATCATCAGCTTGAATCGTTATACTCATGGAGGCATTTTTACTAACTCCTTAGAATTTAAGAATGTCACTAAAGGTTTGTGCTCTGTCTCTATCTTGAAGTAGAGACCAAGAACATAATCTGCAAACTTTTCACAAGCCCGTGTAGCAGCTAATGCTTCCTTCACCATCATTGTATATCTCAGTTCAGTCTCTGTCAGTGAAGGGGATAAAAAGTAAGCTGGTCTACACTATCCATCTGTCTGTCTCAGAAAGGGTAAAGCTCCCAGTCCTGTGGAAGATGCATCTGCAGCAATGATAGTGAGTAGTTCAGGGTCATAGTGAGCTAAAATATCAAGTGATATCAGCATCTCTTTGATTTTCTCAAAAGGCCTCTGTTTTTATTCATTTATGGGACATGGGTGTCACCCACATTTATTGCCCATCTCTAATTGCCTTTGTTCAGGGGGCATTTAAGAGTCAACCAAATTGCTGTGGGTCAGGAGTCACATGTAGGCCAGATTTCCTTCCCTAAAGGGACATAAGTGAACCAGATGGGTTTTTACGACAACTGCCAACAGTTTCATGTTAATCATCAGACTTTTGATTCCAGATTTTTATTGAATTCAAATTTCAAGCCCGGGTCCCCAGAGCATTACCGTGGGTCTCTGGAATACCAGTCCAGTGACAAAACCACTATGCCACCACCACCTCTTCTGTGCTTCCTCCCAGTAACATATATTGTCCTGTCATAACAGGTGACATAATGGCTCATTGATGACAGCTGGGTTGGGCAGGAACTCTCCTACTTGGTTTCCCATACCCATGAATCTCTGGAGCTCAGTAATTTTGCGAGGGGCTGGAAGCCCCTTGGTTGCTCTTCTCTTCTTTGGATCAACTCTGACACCAGATGCATTCATAATATGTTCAAGGAACTTGACAGTCAGCTGCGAGAATGCACATTTTTGTTGAGTGTAATGACTTGCTTCCTCTAGGCATCGCAGCACAGCCCAATTCTAGTCTCATGCTCTGCCTGAGTGGATCAGGATTTCATCCAGGTGACATACAATGCCATTCAATCCTTCTAGGATACTTGACATTGTCCTCTGGAAGATTTCTGGTGCTGATGTGATGCCGAAGGGTAATCAGTTTGAAACAGAAACTCCCAAATAGTGTAATCAAGGTTGTAAGCAACATAGACACTTCATCAAGGGGTCATTGCCAAAAAGCCACTTTTTGCATCTAGCTTCATCAAGATTGAACTCTTTCCCAATTTTACTAAGCTCTTGTCCACAGATGATATAGGGTCAACTGCTTTGTTCAGCTGGGTAACTTCTACATAAATTCTGATAGGTCAATTGGGTTTTGGCACTGGGGCCATCCCTGTGCAGCAGCTTGTTTGTTCTGTCACAGATGAAATAACCCCTTGCTTCAACATAGTCAATTTCCTTCTTTACCTTTGGCAAGAATAGATGGGGAACTTTTCTGGGTGTAAACACGCACACTGGCTTTGTTTGTGGATGTAGAGTGATGTGGTATGCTGTCCTCAACCTTCTTAGTCCCATGAATAGCTGTGGAAATTCAGATCTGATGTTTTTAGGCTGATCTTCTGAGCTTTCCAGGTCCTGTACTCTGCAAATCAGGTTAATCAGGCTTTCCTGATTAAGAGTGAACAGCTCTGGTTCAGTATCACAAATAAGGTTTCATTGATTATTCTCTCTCTATATTGAAGAGTTGCATTCAGTTATCTTATGACCTTGAGTTCTATACCTCATTCCCATGTAGTTTTATGCATGGTAGCTGAAGAGAACTTTTATCTAAGCACAGTTCAGCATCAGAAAGAACCGAAACTGTAACTTAATGTCTAACTTAAAGCATGCTTTGTTTCCCACTACTAGCTCCCTGCTCAGCTGGGGTCCATTATTCAAAGTGATTGAGTCTAATGGCTTGGTCCACACCCAGCTGAATACACAGGCTATGTCTGGATGTTTTGTGAATGGTTCAGAAGATGGGTCACTCACCGTCTAGGTTGATTGTCCTGGTGGGTCACTTCTAGACAGCCTGGTGCCATTACAATGGCTTTGTAATTTGATGGACACTGTTATGTTAATTTTCATATCTACTGTTAATTATTACCCTAGGCCTGTCCACCATCTACAAGGCACAAGTCAGGAGTGTGATGGAATGCTCTCTACTTTCCTGGATGAATACAGCTCCAACAACAGTCAAGAAGCTTGACATCATCTAGGACAAAGCAGCCCTTTTGATTGACACCCCATCCACAAACATTCACTTTTTCCACCACTGACACACAGTAGCAGCAGTACATAGCATCTCCAAGATGCACTGGAACAACTCACCAAGCCTCCTTAGACAGTGCCTTCGAAACCCACATCCACTTTCATCTGGAAGGACAATGGCAGCAGACACATGGGAACACCACCACCTGGAATTTCCCACAAGCAACTCGCCATCCTGATTTGGAAATATATCGCCGTTCCTTCACTGTCGCTGGGTCAAGATCCTGGAAATCCCACTCTAACAGCACCGTTGGTGTACCTAAACCACATGGACTGCAGTGGTTCAAGAAGGCAGCTCACCACCACCTGAGTACAACAATTAAATATTTATATTCATGTAGTCTCTTTAAATACTGATAAAAAAATCTTAAAGCGCTTCACAGAAACACGGGAAAATGGTCATTAAGGCAAATATGGAGATATTGGGCGGAATCGTCCCAGATTTGCACTAAGTGTGGTAGTGGGCGGGTAAAACGTTTTACCTGCCGGCTGCAATGGCGACTTTTCACGCCATACCATCCCAAACCCACCACATTACTTATTCATTCCCAGGATACATGCTGTTTTGATGGTGGACGAGCTCCGATTCACCTGCCACACCATCACCTCACCGCTTCATCACATCAGGCACCACATTTAAAGTACAGATGTTCTCAGTGCTCCCAGCCCAGAACTGCAGCAAAGAAGACATGGCGCCAAAAGGCAAGAAGACTCCAGCCCTCCAGCACCTTTCAGCCACAGTGGAGACCTGCCATGATGTCCTCTACCCCTACTCGAGCAGCTACATTACCACCATGGCTTGGTAGGCAATGGCAGTGGTGATCAGTGCCAATGTTGCACAGAAGAAGTTAGCCATCCAATGCAGATAGAGGATGCATGATCTCAACCGTGCAGCCAGGGTATGGCAACCATCTCATCACTCTAAATGCCCATATTCACTGGCATCTCACTCACTGTCAGCTCAAGGGACATCACCACCCATTCTCACACACATACCCTCACATTTCCATCTGGCCTTGTCTCCTTTGGAGACTGACCCCTCAGCCTTCACCATCCTGAGGCCACTTGTACAGATCAACATGTTCCCCCATACACACCCTGGAATATCCTCCTTCCCCATTACAGGTCTCACACTGCAGCCTCTTCGCTTGCCTGAGGCCACTTCTTCCCCTTCCCCATACAAGACCTTGCCTTGCAGCCATTGAAAAGCTATCCATATATGGCTGACCTGGTAGGTAGAGACCTACCCATAAGCCCCCGAAAAGTGATGTGGTGCTGTCTGTGAAGCCTGATGATGATGACTGCAGGTGCTGACTGAAGCAAGGTAGGCTTGTTTGCCTTGGAGCCCTGAGTGAAGTGCAGCCCACAAAATGCACACCTTATATATGCTGTTGTGAAACACATTAGCATATTTTCCCGCTGACATGGGCAGATGATCAGGCGGAGGGGGAATGAGTCCCGCAGGCTAGCCTTATTATAATGAGGTTCCCGACGTCCAGTGGCGAGGAATGCAACCTGCCATCAGCAAGCGGAGTGGACAATCGCAAACTGGTTTCACGATGTCGTGAAACTGATTCTTGGCCTTCACCCCATATTGTCTGCTCATGCCAGCGGGCACAGAAAAACCCAGCCATTAGGTCAGAGGTGGGTTTCACAAAGGGTCTTAACAAAGGAAAGGGAGGTGGTGAGACAGAGGGTTTTAGAGAAGGAATTTCAGAGCACAGGACCTGGAACAAGGGGAGGATGAGTGCACAAGAGCCTAGAATGAGAAGAACAGAGTTTGTGCAAGGTTTCCAAGGAAATGTGAGACCATGTTGGGACTTAAACCCAAGGGTGAACATTTTAAATTTGAAGCTTTGGGGGACCAATGGAGGCCAATAAGGGAAAGGAACTTGGTACGGGAAAATGTACATGAAACAGAACTTGAAAGAAGCTAATGTTTATTGAAGGTGAAGAATATGTCCATTAGGAGAGCATTGGAAGAGCTGAGTTTTCCTGCTTAACAGCGAACAGCACTGGTTCAGCATCACATATGAGGTTCCAGAGATTTTTCTCTCTCTATAATACCTGACAAAAATTGGATTACAGTTTCAATACCATATTGACTGAAGGACAATGTTTTGGAGGTGGAACTAGATAGTTTTTGTGATGGAGAGGACGTGGGATCAGAAATTCAATCTGGATTGATTTAGATGCTGAGATTGTGAATAAACAATGTCTAGGGAGAAGGGCAGAACCAATACTTTGGGTCCAGAAATTATGGCATAGGCCAAAGACAATGGCTGCACCCTTATCAATGTTTAGCTGAAGACAATTGTGGCTCATCCTAAACTAGGTTGTACAAGCAGCCTGACAACACAAAACCTATGGTATTGTTTTCAAGTTTAAGGTTTTGCAATAAAATTGTTGGGATTTCTGGTGAAATTGTCAGTTGTGATCCTCAATCTTTTGGACATTACAATTAACTCTCTCCTCACTTGTTATCTCTCATGGTCCCGGCCTCATCTTCTACTCTGGTACTCTTCCTCTCCCAGTCTCTGCCTCTCTCATCACAGTTGACCTCTTCTTTGCATATGGTTAACCCCTGTTCCAAGACCATGAGGGCTGTTAATGTGATACAGTGCCCTGAAATTCAAGTTGTCTTCACTGGTGAGCTGCCTGGAGTCATTCAGCACAGGCGTCTGCAACTTGCTAGTCTGAAATGAATGAGATGTGAGGTCTAATATCAACTAGGTCTCAAGCCTATTCATTCTGGTACAGGAACCATTCCTGCAAGAGCAAAACAATTACCTGGCTGCAGTATTTACCCAAAGTAATGCCTTACCTGTCCCTAACTTGTCAGTGTCAGCCATGGTTCAGTTGGTAGCTCTCTTACTTCTGAGTCTGTGGGTTCAAGTTCCACTCCAGGATTTGAGCACAAAAATCAAGGTTAACACTCCAGCACAGTACTGAGGAAGTGCTGCACTGTCGGTGGTGCCAGCTTTTGGTTGAAATGTTAAACCAAGTCTGCCCTCTGACCATAAAAGATTTTGTGGCTCTGTTCCAAAGAAGCATAGGAGTATTATCACAGGTGAACTGGCTAATGTTTATCTTTCAATCAACATCACAAAATTAAAATAAAATAAATTACCTGGTCACTATCACATTACTATTTGTGAGAGTTTGCTCTGTGCAAATTACCTCCCATGTTTTCCTCATTGGAACATTGACTACATTTCAAAGCCCTTCATTGGCCATAAAGCACTTTGGAATACCCTGTGGTCATGCAAAGAATTAAATAAATGCAATATTAAATAAATAAATGTTTTTTCTTAGTGTTTAATATATTAAATCTAACTTTACAGTAATCACAATGAACTATTTTACTGAACAATTCACTAGAACAGCAAAACTATTTCAAATCATACTATTCTATATTAGCAATGTACATCTTAATATATTTGCATATAATTTCTTTGACTGCTATTTTAACAAACCAGTTTAAAATAAGTAACTTATTTACAACAGATGAGATAATGCCTTACGTTAAAATAGCGAATAAAGGAGTTTTTTTTATGAGCATTGTCATTACAAATAATGCTGTCTTCAGTAACAAATCTAATATAGCATGCAGTCTAATATTCTGCTTCATCCATTGTGTTAAGAAGCAGCCACCATGATGAAATTGCTTGGATCTGCCCATCATTTATGGGACTGAATTTTACGTCCCGTGAGCGGGCGTGTGCCTGATCCGATCAGGCATAAAATCACGCAAGAAGATGTTGGGCGAGGGTCCCGACATCATCGTGCACTCACACAATATTTCACTTGGCAGGCACGCACATAAGTCGAATGTGTGCCTGCCAACAATTAAGAGGGCAATTAAGTTCATTAACGGTGCAATTGATTCCGATTTTTTGTGGCTCTTCCAGCCTTAGAGTTGGCGGACGGGCGAATTGGCCAGGTGGCATTTGCATTTTTCATCAAACCTCATCCAAGGTCGGGATGAAATTTTCTGTTATGAAATAAAATAAAAATAAATATCTGTGGACAGCATTTTTATCAGTTATATTTTCAAATGGTTGATTGTGATGCATGGACATTTTATTTGTGCAACTTTTTAAACCTTTATTTTAGCATTTTCAAGTCTGCAGTTCCCTGAGACAGCTGTCTGCCTTCAGGGAGCTTTCTCATAGCGCTCACCCACACCCGTGGAAATGTCATCACCCGCCCTCTTCCCCCCAGCACCCTGGCAGTGCTGAGCTTTTCAGTGCACGTTTGACGCTGGCTGGGTGTTATTTGGCTAGCCAGTGTGAAACTGTGGTCGGGGGCCCTTTTCCCGATTGCTCCTGGGCCTCTTGGTCACGTGTGCCTGCCAAAGGTAAAATTCAGGCCATGGTTATCTTTGTTTGAACTAATTTACACCAAAATGTTGACAAGTTGCATAGCCACCAAACCATGACTTCTTGCTGGAATGATACCCAGTATGATGCCATGTATGCTGATGAGGCCCAAGGTCCAAGTTCCATCAAACCTCAGATCTCCTGGTTCAGGTACATATTGTGCAGCATTGAGTCTGAATCCAAAAACAACATCTACCCCACTTAACTTGTTTAACAAGTTCTCTATCTGTTCACCTTGAGCTGCTGGTCAGTAGCTTCTGCGCAGATTGCTCTTGATATCCCCCTTCTGCTATAATTCCCCATTAACACCTGTTATGTCATCCCTTGTCAACAATATCATTTCTCTGTCCTGTTTAGCAGAACTGTCTTCTGCTCTTCTTTTCATGCACCTTCTCCAGTTTGTTGGAACTGTTTGTTCTCAGCCAGATGAAAGCCATGTGAGTAGTCATGGTAAAACAAAAACTGGGCATGTGGCAGCAATGCTGCCTCTCCATTGTGGGTAAGAACTAACTATCAGGTGCAAGGTGCCCTTGGTGTTGCTGTATGTGGCGTAGGTCTGGCCCATGCCCCACTCCTGCACTGTGGCAGTAACCCAAACAATCTTCCCCTTCATCTGGAGGTCAAAAATGGACCTTGTCCACTGTGACATGATGTACAAGCCTCTAGATGAAAGAGGCGAAGGGTGAGGGGGGAGGGGATGTACCCAATGTTGCCCTAACCCTGTTGGCCACGTTTGCATGCAGCTGCATCAAGCTGTGCATAAACCCTCAGTACGCAAACACCAAATATTACTACATGCTGAGGCTCTACCTGTTGCCAGGGTTGCGAAAGATTAGTCTGACTACGTTGCTGCAGAACACTCATGTCAGTTGTACTGTGTTGTACCACCTATCCCTCATGGAAAAGTTTATGCAGAAAAACACCTCTAAACACTAGTTCATCAGGCAGTGGTCTACACATAACATCCTCAAAGCCCTGTGGGAAAAGGAGATGGTGGACCCTGTTGGATGGTTCCCTGAGTAAAATGCCAAAGTAATTTGGCAGAATTGCCTCATCGCCAGAACTTTCAAACAAGCACTAAATTGTAACTTCGCTTGTGGTGAAAAGGACCTCCCCAGTCAATACTTTTCTGCACAATCAGAGTCTCACCCCCTCCATATGTTGCCCTCAAGGTGGCTGTGGTGGGAAAGAGAGCATTATCCACCCTCTTTTGAAATGTGCCATTGCAAAGCAGATCTGGAAAAAGATGTAATGTTTTTTGTCAAAGTTCATCTGAGCAGCTCCATGACACAAACTCTGCTCTGTGTGCTGTTCCTAGGGATGCACACCAAGATAAACATCAACTGTGGCTGGAGGACTATCAACTAGGTGAAAGATGCTCTTTGGTCTGCCTGAAACGTGTTGGTCTTCCAGTGCAAAGAGTTGTCCACGACCGAGTGTTGCAGACTGGCACATTCGAAGGTCCAGGGCTACGTGCTGAGGGGCACACTAAAGTTTGGGGCAGCTGCGGCAAAGGTGCAATGGGGAAAGGTCGCTGTCTAAGACTCTTCAGTCATTGAACACCGAGGAGCAGGATAATGTGAAAAACTCCTTGGGCTATATGTAATGAACATTGCAAATGTTGGCTATAATTGGAAATGTAGTGAGCATCAAACGGTATTGGAAGAAACTGAATCATTTTGCACTTTATGTAATGTAAACTTTGAACAGCTATGTAATGCACTTTTATAAGTTTTACGAGTAAAGGATATTTTTAGGAAATTAAAATTTTGATTGGTAGAAGCTGTAGCCCAAATTGGATCAGGCAGTTCACTGCAGCCCTCAGCTTGTGTCTGAGAATGAATTATAGACAGTTTTTACTCCATCATCTTTTGCCACTGAAATGCTGGGAGAAACCTCAGTGAACTGAAAACAGTGAGATGATGGCAAGAAAATCATTTGGTACTGATGTCAAAAGGGTTAAATTATGAGGACAGATTGCATAGACTAGTTTGTATAGATGATTAAGAGGTGATCTAATTAAGGTGTTTAAGATGATCAAAATATTTCATAGGGTGGATTGAGAGAAGCTACATTTCCTCTGGTAGGGGAGTCCAGAGCAAGGTGCCATAACCTTAAAATTGGAGCTGGGCCATTCGGGGGCGAGGTCAGGAGGCATTTCTCCACACAAAGGGTACTGGAAATGTGGAACAGTCTCCACAAAAAGTTGTTGCAATAAGTTCAGTTGAGAATGTCAAAACTGAGATTGATAGATTTTTGTTAGATAAGGGTATTAAAGGATATAGAACTGCCAAAGGTAGGTGGAGTTAAGATATAGGTCAACCATAGTCCAACTCAATGGTTTTCAAACACCTTTTGGTTAACGGATCCCTTTTCAATTGGATTAGCACTGAACACCCTCATCCCCCAACATGTCTAAATTACAATGTTCTATAATGCTCATAATATGAAAGTGCTGCAAATAAAGAGTGTTTTAATAATGCTTCTAAGGAAGTAGGTATTTACTTACAGACACCAGTGAGGTAGGTGTGTCTGCTTCTCACTGCAGAGTTGGTCTAGCCTTGGTGTGACACTTGCGACACTCTGTTCCTGTCACATGGCTTACACCATGCCCATCTCATTACTACTTTCCCATTATTTTGCATACTCACTGCAAAGTCTCTATGGCTCGCCAGGGGTTTGTGGTCCCCAGTTTGAGAGTAAATGAATGATCCAAATGAATGGCTGAAGAGGGTCGAGGGGCTGAATGGTCTACTCCTGCTCCTATATAACATCTGCATTGAAATAGGAATTTCACGGAGCCGAGCAGGCAGCTATTTAAGTTGGAGAATTAGTTTTGCACTTGTTTATATAAAATTATATGATATTGTAATACATCTGTATGCACAGAATAAATGGCATAAAATAAGTTTTCAGTTTAAACTTTAGTGTCATCAATTTCTTGGTGGTAGCACAGCCAACAAATGGCAATGATCTGAAATAGCCCCATATCACCATCCTCAGGAAAGTATTGGAACTGCAAGTCTTGTTTGTCCTTAAGAGGCAAAGATGACCAAGTTCATCATCTGGGGTGTTTCTTAGGGTTTCAGTGGGGGCATAGGTGACTGCAAAGGCCGATCTGAATCCGGAAGGTTCTGCTGCAAATAGGACAGGAATGGATAGCACAAACGATTGAGTTTTGGACTAGCTTCTGGCTCAGGAAGTCCTCTCATTGCATTTTCTCTCTTCTTTTGATATGCTCTTACTTTCAAAGTGGCTGCACCATCTTTTTAATTGGTGGTGCCAGGCTGAGCAATCCTGGCCGAGGATGGGTCTGAGACAGTGAAGATAGAAATTGTTCAGCCTTTTCTCCTGCCTACCTTGCATTTTAATTTGTCTTCAAGTGAAACTTAACAGCTCACCATATATTTTCTAATTTTATACCTGTACAATATTATAGTTTATTTTACTGAATTCTTGTAAAATTATAGTAGTGCCTGTCTATCATGAATGCCGCTTGGCAGATCATGGTTCCACTAGAATATAAACCATTATATTTTGTTTTGGAGAAGGGGGAAATCTTAAGTTTATTGAGTTGGAAGAAGCTACAAATGAGGAATGAAAATGTTTCCACTCTTTGCTCCTATTGTGGCTTTCAGGCACTCCCAGATCGGATACAAAACAGCTTAGAGTCAAATATATTGTCTAAGCTCCAGAAGGACTTGCTCTTCCTATTTTATCAACCTGATGTTTCCATTGTTGACAACAGAGGTCTTTGTGATCACTGAGTGACTTTCCTAATCCAATACCAACTTGTATTAAGCTATGAAGTCTGAGGTATGTGGCAAGAATTCACAACAGAGACTCAAGATCCACAAGCATCAGGCCATTTGCACATTTTGTTACATAGGAACATTTAAGATTAGAAAAGACTATACTGAGCTCTATCTGGTTGATCTCAGTGTTATAATTCAATTTCCAACCCTTGTTTCTATTTGTTGAGGCTCAGAACTGGGAGCTGAACCTTCCAGTTTGCCTTGTGGACTCATTTCCATGTAGGGCTAGAATAGGACTTCACTTCACATTCAGCCCTTTGACCCAACAGCTGCAGAGGGGAATTTCACATCTGGACTGCATTCAAACTCAAGTGACTGTTAGTTAATCTCAACAATGATAGTCACTCAGTGAGGTAGGGCATTATCATTTTGTGTCAGTCGCCCTGAGCTAAGAACTGGCCCTGTTTCCTACCCCTGATTACCTTCTAGTAATGGAAGGAGGTACGTCTAAATATCAGCTGAGAGACAAAACAAGGCTATATGTCTCAGAATGTTTAGTGCTTGAAATACATATTTTCCCTCTTTTTGGGATCAACAACCCAACTGATCAAGTGGATGGCAACATTTGAGCCACCCGGTGACTGTAGGAAGCAGAGGGGGGAGGAAAGTGTTGGTACCATTTCTGATTACAATTGATAATGTCTTGAAGTCTAATAGATCCAGAAGGTTAATATGTGTTTGGTATTCCATCTCTCCTCAGACAGTTACACGTGTTCAAAGCTCTGGCACATTTCTGAAAGGGGCCATGAGAGAATAGTAGCATTTTCAATTTGCAGTTCAACAGGTTATTTTAGGAAGAGGCATTTGGATAAGAAAAAAAACAGCCACACATTGAAAACCAGATAAGTGACTTCTCTGACTTGCCCCTTTGTATTTTTCATGTCCTCTTGTTATGACCCATCCTATCCCATGACTCTGTCCAGATTTGAAAAGGTTGCATGTACTAAATGTGTCATTGTACCCTCAGGTCATGGAGGAACCGATTACTGCGAGCTTTACAACTTATTCCTGAAACTACTTGTATTTAATGAATGGATTCTATGGGCTAGATTTACTGGAGGTGATGGGGGGTTGGGGGGTGGGGGCGGTGGCGGGGGGGGGGTCCTGTACATTGACTGGAGAGCGGCAAGGAGCCCCACATCGCCTCTTTTAAGGAGGACCTGCCGAATAAAGTGCAGTCAAGCACTTAACTGGTTAGCGGCGAGCCTTTCCCAGGGTCAAGGACACTGGAAGTGGAAGTCCCACCCACTGAGGGCTGCTGGCCAATCAGAGGCTCACAGCTGTATTCAACAGCAGCACCAACAGGGTGGTGGTGACTGCTGCCAGTATGTTACCACTGAGGCCAAATATTGTCACTGGATCCCAGGTCAGTGAGTGGTGGTGGGGGGTGGGGAGGGTTGTCAGGGTTGGGGGGATGGGTTGCACGGGTTTGCTTGTCATGCTCATTCCTTTGAACACGTGTAACTGTCTGAGGAGAGATGGAATACCAAACACATATTAACCTCTGGATCCATTAGACTTCAAGACCTTATCAATCGGGGGGGTGGGGGGGCGCTTTCTTATGAGAGAAGGTTAGACAGGTTGGTCCTGTATCCATTGGAGTTTAGAAGAATGAGAGGTGATCTTATTGAAACATATAATATCCTAAGGGGACTTGATAGAGTGGATAACTCCTTGGAGAGACTAGGGGGCGCTGTTTAAAAATAAGGGGTCTCTCATTTAAGAATGCGAATGGGAGATTTTTTTTCTCTCAGGGGTCAAGTCTGTGGAACTTTCTTCCCCGGAGAGTGCCCGAGGCCGGGTGACCAAATATTTTTAAGGCCGAGGTAGATAGATTCTTAACTAACAAGGGAGTCAAAGGTTACCAGGATAGGCAGGATGTGGAGTTAAGGCCACAATCAGATCAGCCATGATATGGCTGAATGGTGGAGCGGACTCGAGGGGGCAAATGACATACTCTTGCTCGCATGTCCGCATGTTCGTACATATAGGGACAGCCCAGGGTGAAACATGACTCTCTGCTGCAGGCTCCTAGGTGCCCGCTTTTATGGACAGTCCATGGGCCACAGAAGGGACCTCCGGCAGCGATAGCTACACTCACGACAATGGCATCCCCGGTGCTCAATGACCCCCTGCCTCCCACACCCAGTCGCTGGCTCCTAGCTGCCAGGCCCCAGCTTCCCCACAGAAATCAACTCCCTCATCAAGTGCGCCTAAGCCTTGAGGCAGCCTCTCCCTGGAGTTGCAGCATCAGCAATGGCCACTGCTTGTAATATGCCACCAAGGCCCCACCGCCTGTCAAAGCGGGGTCAACTCCCGCTTTTGGCTCCACAACTGGAATTCCAGGTATTCAGTTCACAGTCACCAGCATAATTGAACCTCTTTCAATCACCCTCAGTGCTACAATACCATGGATACATTTTAAATATCTGTGTGCCTTTCTCCTTTTTTAAATGAGAGACCCCTTATTTTTAAACAGAGCCCCCTAGTTCTGGTCATCACAGCACAGCATTCTGTGATCATTTATTTCCAATTCTTGTCTCATGATCAGTCCTCCATGTTAAGACAGTTTTGCAGTAGACGATCCTGATTATAAGTGTCTCAAATAGATTTTTAAGCTCTAAGAACCTTTGTTTCTAGCTCAAGTTTCATGCAACAAAATGTTTCATAATATCTTTAACTCACACCTCATCCAAATATCCAAAATGACTCTAACAATGACCATGCTGTGTTAGGTCTATGTGTATGAGTAAAACAAGATTCCAGTGCTTCATGTTCTGGCTCAAATTTGAAAACTAGTTATTTTGGCAAGCTTTTTCGTGTAAATAAAACATAATAAATTCCTGAAATGTTCTGAATGGATGCCAGCGGAAATCTCTGATATCTGAATTACTGGTTGACAGAGCATACTCTTTTCTGAGCAATTGGCAACCTTAGACATGGCTTGATTGTGTGCATTTCAATTAAATGTTTACTGGCAGTTAATTTATTTCTTGTTTTGAAAAAGGCAATGTTTAAATGCCACAAAACGCCCATTTAAAATAAAGGGTTAAAACAGCTGGAACTGTGTTAATGCTTTGATAAGACATCTGAGGCACAGCAGCATTAGAATGGCTGCTTCTCAGAAGATGCCCCAGCCTGCTGCCCTCACCTCACTGGCTTTATCTATGATTCTATGAACATACAATGCACATGATGACTCGTGCAAACAGCTTCCAAAGCGCTTTCAGCTGTCCTGAAAGGTGAGCTTCATTGTTTGCAGCAAAATATTTGGTGACACAAAGCCTGCATTCGACAATCAGGCTTTGGGTGTGTTGCAGCAAACGGTAGCTCTGTTAAGATGAGAAGAGCACACTTGTCACCAATATGGAATAATTTCATAGCAACCTGGATGGAGCAATGATGGAGTGCAGAATTGTATTCTCACCTGCGCCTGAGCCTGGAACATGTTTCAGCTAGATGCTGGTTAGAGTATTGCTTTTTAGTGAGCACAGTTTGGAAATGCTATTGCGACCTTTGTGCAGATTTTCTGCTCATAAATTGTTCATGTGCGCCACCTAGTGTTGCTGCGGAAATGTGTTCATTCATACGCACAGTCTGAAGGCTGACAATTTAGCTAGGTCTAGTGCTGTATAGCACATGTATGTCAGCACCAATTCCTGTATTTTTATGTTATAAACTGAGTAAACCACAGAGTCATCAGAACAGAGAATGGATTTTGGTGATTTAGCAGGTGGGACACTGCCACGCAATGTGTCTATTATCTCAGATGGATTCAGCTACAGGATACATGAGGCAAGATTTTACATATGGAGTTAAGGTGATTTGTAAAGCCTGACTATTGTAGACATAGAAGTAAATTGAAATCTATATAATGCAAGTGAGGTGGATTCTGTATCAGATGGGTGATTCGCTGCACCAGATTACTACCCAGGCAGTAAAGACAAATAATTTAGCACTTGGAGTTATAAAACAACAGGTTAGAACCATTACAACTTTTCTTCAGGACTGCAATAAGTGTTGCTGACAAAATTAAAAATTGCTGATGCTTAATATCAGGTTTGTTAGGGACTTGTCTTTTCTTGCTTGTCGACAGCAAAACTTCTGGCACTGCCGCAAGGAGGGGTGAGGGAATGAATTACACATCACAGAATAACAATAGAATCACACAGAGCTGCATTAATGTTACTCAGCATTGATAAAGTAAGGACAACTTTTGGAAATTCAGTCCCCTGTACAAATGACATATAGCTGTCTTCCAACACATGTTTGATACATGTAGGGCTATGGGAAAAGGTGGGGGATTGGGACTAGGTGAGTTGCTCTTACAGAGAACCAGCACAGATACAATGGACCAAATGGCCTCCTTCCATGCTGTAACCACTCTATGATTCTATATACCAAATATATTACTGTGGATTCATGTTCCTTCATTTGAGGGAATGTGACTGCGAATTATGACAAGCACCTTTCCTCCAACCCCTTGTACATTGAGAATGACAGCATTAAATCAGGTAGCTCTTCCCACAAGCAAAGATAATTTTGGCATGCTGACAGTAACCCTTGGGGAAGTTCCAGTAGAGGGGTTGTATCAGGCAAAGAGCAAGGATAGCGGTTGCTGGGACTGTGGAGTCAGGGAGCATTCCACTTTAGAAATTTGCCCAAATACAGCCCTGTTCATCGGTAACAAATTTTGTAAAGGAGTCCTTCAACAGGCCCATCCTTAGCATATGCCTGTGCAGATGCTTAAAACATGATCATCACAAATTAGGCAGTGAGACCAACAAAAAACAGACATATAGTGATCTCTACTGTTCGTTCTTAGGGATGGTTGGTCAGAAGCAAACTTTTAGAGGTATAGATATGGAAAGAAATGAGATCTACAGAGGTAGAACATAAGGACATAAGACATAAGAAATAGGAGCAGGAGTAGGCCATTCGGTCCATCATGTCTGCCCCGCCATTCAATAAGATCATGGCTAATGTGCCCCAGGCCTCAACTCCTCTTTCATGCCAGCTCCTCATAACCCTCAACTCCCTGATATTTCAAAAATCTATCTACCTCCTCTTTAAATAGTTTCAATGACCTAGCCTCGGAGTGGGCCTGTTGAAGGACTCCTTTAAAAAATTTGTTACCACCAAGCAGGGCAGCATTGGGCAAATTTCTAAAGTGGAATGCTCCCTGACTCCACAGTCCCAGCAACCGCTATCCTTGCTCTTTGTCTGATCCAACTCCTCTACTGGAACTTCCCCAAGGGTTACTGTCAGCATGCCAAAATTATCTTCGCTTGTGTTAAGAGCTACCACATAGAGAATTCCAGACATTCACTACCCTCTGAGAGAAGAAATTCCTTCACATCTCAGTTTTAAATGAGTGTCCCCTTATTCTGTAACTCTGCTTCCCAGTTTGAGATTTCCCCACTAATAGAAACATCATCCCAACATCTATCCTGTCAAGTCCCTCAGAACCCTGTACGTTTCAGTAAGATCACCGCTCATTCTTCTAAACTCTAATGAATAAAGGCCTAATCTGTTTAGATGTTCTTGATAAGTCAACCTCTTCAATCCAGGGATCAGCTTAGTGAATCGCTTTCGAACTGCATCCAATGCCAGTATATCCTTTCTTAAGTACCAGGACCAAAACTGTACACAGTACTCCAGGTGCAGCTTCACCAACACCGTGTACAGTTGTAACAAGACTTCCCTATTTTTAACCTCCAACCTCCTAGCAATAAAGGCCAAAATTTAATTTGCCTTAATTACTTGCTGCACCTGCATGCTAACTTTTTGTTTTCATGCACAAGAACACCCAGATCCTTCTGTGCTGCACTTTTTGGAGCCTCTCTGCATTTAAATAATAGCCTGTCTTTTGATTATTCTGACCAAAGTGCATGACCTCACACTTTGCTACACTAAACTCCATCTGCCAAGTTTTTGCCCAATAAATCTGCACCTCTGCAATCAATAGTGCAGAGGTGCAGATTTTAGTAGAAAGCAGCAGATGTGGGTACAGCTTTAAGCATCTCAGAAATTGTAGGCTTTTTAGGTTTAGCTTTATATTGTTTATAATGTTGACAGGGAGTAAAAAATGAAGAGAAATGGCTGTCATTGTTGGAAAGGTGCCAATGTTAATGACCTCAGCTTCCCATTACTTGAACATGGCTGCTTGGTAATTATACGCATCCAGCTGCAGATCTGCCAGAATTTTCACCTGCCTACGAGGCAGCTTCCTAAAATGCAAACAATTGATTCATGGCCTTATAACTCAAGACACCCCACTGCAGAGAACACGATAATCTTCAATGGGAGCATCTCCATTAATACATTATTCTTCCCTGGAAAGGGTAAGGTATAAAAAAAGCCTGGTAACTTATCAGTAAAAGCGCTGCTCCACAACTGATTCTGCATAGACAGAGCCATCATTGTATTATCATACAGCTATCACCAAATCAGACATCAAGATATGTCTGTAGATATAGTTGGCACAATTAAATAATCTGTGCTAGCTCTGGCACACCCTCAGATGCCATCTTGATGCACTGCTGCTGAAAGCAGAATCTTCTAATCTTGGATTGCTCTCAAGAAGCACCAGCAGCCAACAGTTATTCTATCAGCAATGCTTTTTGACTGATCTCACAACTTGCTTGGGAAGAGGAGTTCCTACCTGAAGTAATCATTTTTCAAATTGAGATAAGTTCCCTTCTACCTGCAGACTGCTTTTGTGTGAGACTGACAGGGTCAGCAGCCAACACTTCTCGTGCAGTCTATTTTTTTCCAAACACTGAGAAAATAGTAATGGAAGTTATGGGACAGAGGGAAACAACAAAAACTAGAATGGTTCTTGAGAATCTGAATGACATCAGAAAATAACAACAACAACTTGCATTTATGTAGCTCTTTTAATGTAGTATAACATCCCAAAGTGCTTCACATGAGCATTGTCAAATAAAATTTAATACTGAGCCACATGAGGAGCTATTCAGAGAAGTGCTCAAAAACTTATTCAAATAGAAAGGTTTAAATGAGCATCTTAAAGGATGCAAGGTAAGTAGAGGAGTGGAGAGGTTAAGGGAGGGTGCTGCAGACTTTCAGGCCTAGGCACCTGAAGGCACAACCACCAATGGTGGAGCAATTAAAATCGAGGACGTGCAAGAAATCGAAGTCGGAACAACATAGTGATCTCAGAGGGTTATAATATTTTTAGGGTGTGAGGCTGATTCATTTAAGTGCATGGGTCCTTTAAATCTTTTCGCACTCCTACACATTGGGGATAACAAAGGGGCTAACACGTGTGTGGCCTGAGCAGGAACTTTCGGGTTGCTATGCAGCCGCTTGCATGCACCCTAGAGGGGCTGGAGGGGCTTATAGAGGTAGGGAGGGGCAAGACCACGGAGGGATTTGGAAACATGGATGAAGATTTTAAAATAGAAAATTGCTGGAGCGGGAACCAATATAGTTCAGAGAGCACAGGGGTGATGGGTGAATGAGGCTTGGTGCAAGTCAGGCAGCAGTATTTTGAATGAGTTCAAGTTTCTGAGAGGATGCAAGGTGGAAGGTCAGCTAGGACAGCATTTGAATGAAAGCAAAATTCTGCAGATGCTGGAAATCTGATATAAAAACAGGAAGCGCTGGAAATACTTCTTGAAGAAGTATCACATTTGACTTGAAACCTAAGCATTTGGATAGTCGAGTCTAGAGTCTAATGAGATTGATGAGTGTTTGAACAATAGATAAACTGAGGCAGGGCAAGAACAACCTCCCAGAGGCTTCACAGAGGCCTAAGAAAAATTGGATGCTAACCCAAAGAATGATATTTTAGGACAATTTTACAAGTACTCTCCTTCTCCCTACCTTGAAGCTTCAATTTGGAGTTAGGCAGGAACCATGCTGCATCAACATGGTGATGCCCAATTATCAGTCTCAAACCAGTAGCTATTATATAAACACACATTTGTATAAAACCAATAAATTATTGAATGATTCTGACCCCTTTCAGTTCCTTTCAGTTAATGCAAACTACTGAAGAGACGGTAGTAAGGATATAATTTTAATGTTGTTTTCCTCTTGTTACTGTTCAGTCTCAGCATCTTCCTGCTGTTAGGATGGTAATGAGGGAGGATATTCAATGCTTCTGTTTAATTAGCCATGTGAAAAATACATGCAAGTAGCAGAGAGATGGAAGGACAACAACAGGATTGCCCCCAAACAGGAATAACCTGACAAAGATCCTAGTTGAGAACTAATAAACCTCACTGGCACTGTTCAGCTCTCTGGGCATGTGCCTCCGCTGACAAACTAATCACATTTACTACTTATAAAATGCTATCACTTCCTACACCTTACATATCCTGGCATTGATTTCACTCCATTTCTGCATAAATGATGCTGCACCTACAATGTGTATAACGTTAATGCAGCAAAGCAAATTATTTCTTTGAAAATGATGGATTACAGCTCGTGAATGGCATAGAAATGAGGGAATTTTAATTAACCTTATCCATCCCTTCCCAACCAGCACATGACCTTATGCAGTGAGAGGGTGGAATGATCTGGGCCACAGATTCCTTCAGCTTTAAAATCAACGGTTGCAAGCTACATGGTGTAGCAGGCAAGTAAAACTTGTCAGTTTATACAGTTTCTGCAAGGGAAAATGGTCTTTTGATGCAAGGCAAGTAGATTACTTTAGAGCTGGTGGTTAAATAGTGATTGGGCTTCACAAAGCATTCGCTTACACTACCATTTTAACAGGTACATTTGTGATACCTACTTTTCTCCCCCGAGGTTCCAATTTTACTGTCAGAAGTAAGTGACATATGAGCCCAGATATTACTCAGACAATCCCCAGGCAAACCATCAGTCAAACCAGTATCATGTATAAGGGTCAGTCAACCCTGTTAGCGAGTAGGAGAGGAAACAACTGAACCAGCTTGACTGAGCCAGATCTTCACAACAGAGAAGGAGCACATAGTTATTGCTTGGAGTGTCTTCCACTGAGAGAGGGCTGTTGGCTGATAACCTACAGCCCTAAAAATGAATGCCACACAGAAAAGGGATCCATCTCAGTGAGGGGAAAATTACAATAGAGCTGTGAAGATTCTAAATTTGCACAATAGGTTTTACTTTTACACTTTAAGATTCATCTCCTTTCATTTTCAATTTCCACTGGAATAGACCATGGAGGCACATCAAGGTAAGGCTGCTCTGCCGCAAAGATTGATAGCCGCAGCCAACAATTGCATCTTAACTCAGTTTGTTTTTGGTGCTAGCTCTCAATATTGCACATAGCTGCTGCTGTTTAGCAGCTTTAATCATTTGACCTTTAACATTGAAAAATCTATTGCAGCATCACCTACTGATGTAACTAGTATAGTTTCTAGTTACCTGGCTATAGGTAAATGTTTTTGAATGCGTGTTCCTATTGAGTTCATGTGACATAGGACTTCTCAATGTATATTGCAATAGAATATTTGAATTGGCCACCAGGCCACCATTGGACCCGGCAGACATTGAGCAAATGCCTCCGCCCACCTCTTCTCGCTCATTCCGCAGCCACATCTTACGCCGGGCAGAACTTAATTAGGCTGCCTGCGTAAAATTGCTGTGCAGAGCCAATCACGGGCAATGGTTCCGCCCTCCCCTGTCGAGCCCACCTGACGAGGGAAAAATACTGGCCAATCTTGTTCCTACAAGTTATCTTGGGGGATGGGGGTGGTGGGGTGGAACAAAGCTGTGTTTCTGTTAAATTACAGTAGATCATGGCATATAAGTCAAACCACCATACAAGACAACCTAACTTTTTCAGAAATTCACAAATCTTGCATTTTTGCATGTATTTGGCTCCCTTAGCCATGACATGCTAGACTCCTGTTAGTGGTTAACATCAATTTTTCACACCCCCAAATGCATGTTTTACTGACCTTATAGCTGAGCACAAGGGATTGAACAAATGATGTGGGCTGTGTTGTCAAGATGTGCAGCAGTTGAATCAGACCCACACAGAGCAGACCCTGCCTAGTGAACAGCAAAGAGGAAAGAGTCTTGCAAAACAATAGATGAAGTCTGAAACTGGTTTCAAGATAAAAGTAGTAACATTTGCTAACTTGTCAAATAACTGTGCTGGAGTGAGAGATTTCAGTGTTAGTGAAAAACTGGCGTGAGAATGAAGAAGAAGGCACCCACCCTGAAAAAGATACCCAAGAGCAAATGCCCCATGAAAACAGAGACCAGCCACTGGTTTAACATTGAGAAGCTTGTTTCGGAATAGGTCCTCAAAAATCGTCAGAATAGTTTGTCATGAAAATATAATAATTTTCACAATATTGTTGCGATTTATTGTAAAGGACGGTTAATAGTGGGGATTGGATTAGTTTCTCTGTGTATATGTGAGAGATTTAATTGAATTAGCTAGTCTGGAGCTTTTGAGTTATCAAAAGAGAAAATATGTTTGAAATGCTAAATACGTAAACATGGCTGAAGTTTTAGAATGTGAGGTGTGAGGAACATTTGCATTTTTAGATAAACCAGGGTAGTTTGAATTTAAAAGAGATGATGGGATGTTACACCAAGCCATAAGAAGTTAAGCCAAATAATGCGTTTATTTTTTTCCAAAGATTATTAATAATACGTGTATTATGAAGGATTTATTTTATTGAAAAGTAAAGTTACAAAGACATAATAGGACAATGGAATTTACATTAAAAAGGGAGAAACATATATAAAGGGGATGAGGTTATGTGTAAGGAGAAGGAATTCTAAGACCTAACAAGTGTGAAAAGCCTCCAGCCTGTATGTGTCAAGTTGCTGCTTACAGCAACTGAAGCTAAGAAAACTCACGGTGAATATCACTGTTCAGGATATTTGCCTGGGTCTGTTGAAATCTATTTTGCTTTACTGTTGCTTTAACAAAGGTGTAACCGGAAGGCAGATTAATTAAGGGAGCTAGGAGTTGTCAAAGTAGCAATTTGTAGGCCTATGTATATGCTTAAAATCTTTTCTACTATTAATAAATGTTTAATTTAGCTTTGTAAAAAACCTCTAAGACTCAGTGGACTTATTACTACTGAACTCAAGGCACATATCTCAAAATAAAAAATACAAATTGCGAAACAGTTTTGGCAGCTGTTTCAAGTTCCCCTCTGGGATTTGAGCAGCTCAGCATTTACCATCCACTGTGCCACAGCAGGTTTCATTATCACCAGAAATGCAATGCGTATATACATGCTTAAGTGGGACCAATCAAACCCTGAATCCAGCAAAGATTTCAGAGCAATAGCTAGCTGGTGTAGCTGCTTTATGTAATGAAAACGTCAAGTATTGCAATAAAAGAGAAAGATCACTCAGAGACTGTCAACGTGGAAATATTCGTGCTGCCCACTTTGATGCTTTGTGTGGTTTTGTCATCAAGTTGTGGGGTGCTTTTCATGCACTAAGTGCCATCAGATCGTTCAAAAATGTGGAATGTCGAACTCAGTAGGTGGAGGGGAAGATGATTTGTTGCTGAGGGATGATGAGGAAAGTGAAAGTGCCACATCTAATCCAGAGTGGGATCCTTACAATGTTGACATAGCCAAAGTGACTCAGAATTAATTTAATGAACACTTTGTGTTGGATGCCAAAGACAATGAGCAGAATTTTCTGCCTGTCGGGCGGGTGGGCCCGACCCAATCTCCGGTGGGCGGGGAGCCAATCCCTGCCGGAGAAGCAGGCCCGGCCGTCATTTTACATGGGTGGGCCAATTAAGGCCCGCCCAGCGTGATGTCCGATGGGAAGCACTATGCGCTTCCTGTGTGGGCGGGGGGGTTCCATAAAAGCGAGATGGGACATGATCATAATTTACATAATACGTTTATTAAACTTTTTTAAACCCTACACGAAGCCTCAACCCACCCAAGGATGAGGTTTCATGTTTTTTCTAATGCTCGCCAGGGCTCCTGGCCTGCCCACCAACCTTAAGGTTGGACGGGCAGGTCCTTTGATTGTTTAAATGATCCTGTCAATGACCTCAATTGGCCATTGACAGGTCAACGGGCCCAGCTGATTTTGCTGCGCCCCCGCCTTCCTGAAAATTTAAATGGGACGGGATGATGTTGGGGGGTTCCGCCTGACATCATCCCGCGTCATTTTACACATTGGCGAGTAGGCCCCGCCCCCCTGCTCATCGACGGCAAAATTCTGCCCAATGAATTTTATGGGTTTTGAAATGCTTTCATTGTGGTTAAAAGTATCTTTCTACAATGAATTTATTCAATAAACCATGCCGCATTAATTTAACGTGAGTTATCAGTGTTGTTTTGCACATTTCAAAATGGTGACTGGAGGTTTAGATTTTATTCTCGGCGTATAAGTCAACACCTGTTTTTGGAATGATTTTTGAAGACTTCAAAAGTCAACTTAAACACTGACATCTATGGTATATCTTAATAAGTGCATGTCTTGTTCTCAGTGGCAGCACTGGCTTGGATTTTCCTGCCTCTTTGAGGATGGCCTTGGAGGTGGTGGGGGGTGTAGGGGGCAGGGGGGTAAATTACATGGGGTGGTGTCAGCAGAGACTTCCCAAGCCTTCACTCCAGATCAAGATTTTTCCAACGGCAGGCAGCAAGTCAAGTGGGAACAGTGGGTGCTTTCAAAAAAACAGCAATTAAGAGGCATTGAAGGCAATTAAAATGGCAATTCAACATTAATTTTACAGGCCCTTTACAATATTCAAGAAAGTGGAATGAGGAAGTTTGCCTTCACAGGAAGGCTGTGGCAATGCAGCCAGAACAGCGTGCATTGAGGAGGGAGAGTTCAGGTGGCAGGCATTGAGGTCAAACCACTATAGTGCCATCTGACTGCTGGCGGGTATCCGCATTGAGAGGGGATTGAGAGGGGTTGGGGTGAGGGTTGGAGGAAGCACCTGGAAGAGTGGTCCTTCAATCCGCAGCACCCACCTGCCATGGGCATTGTCTAGTCAGGAGGCAGGCCCTCCAGAGAGGAAAAGAACCTGAGAGGGAGGGAGGTGTGGACATATGGATCCGGACAGCTGCATGGCCATCTGTAGCGACAACCTCGGAATGGGTAAGCAATAGAAGGGCACAGAGGAGAACTGCGAGCAGGCACCAACACGAAGAAGAAAGCACCCTGTAGCAAAGGTTCCCAGGCAAAGGAGGAGCTACCTCCAGCTGTCGAAGCAGCAGTGTTCTGAAGAATGTGCCTTTACTGAGAGGCTGTGACCAATTTTTATGCCATGATGGAAGGTGTGGTGAGTCCCTTTGGCATTGGTGGACATCTGATACCAGTGCTGGTAAAGGTCACTGTGGCCCTAATTTCTACACCACTTGTTCATCCCAGAGGCCCTCTAGAGGCATGTGTAACATCTCCCAGCTAGTGGCACATCACTGCATCACAGTGGTGAATGATGCCCTCTTCAGGAGGGTCAACCAATACATAATGTGAAAGCAAAATACTGCAGATGCTGGACATCTGAAATAAAAGTAGAAAGTGCTGGAAAAACTCAGCATGTCTGGCAGCACCTATGGCGAGAGAAACAGAGTTAACGTTTTGAGTCCAATATGACTCTTCTTTGGAACTCCATAGTTTACTAAATTGATGCGGACAGTCAGGCCAAGAGCACTGGAAGATTCATCGCCATCACTGGATTCCCCCAAGTGCAAGGTCTCGCAGGGTGGAATTTTCTGTGCCTGCTGGCATCGGGCGTGTTCGGCGGCGTAAGCGGACAATATAGCAAGAAGACCAAAGATCGCTTTCACAATGTTATAAAACCAGTTTGCGATCTTCTGCTTAGCCCATCGATGGCGGGTCACATCTCCCACCATCGGACTTTGGGAACCTCATTGTAATACATCTGCATATCATTATAAGGCTAGCCCGCCGGAGCCATACCTCCATGCTGGACCATCCACCCATAACAGCATGATTGCATTAACAACATGTTTCATAATAGCACATAAGTGACGTGCACCCAGTAAGCTGCACTTCACTCGGGACTTCCAGGTTTGTTTGCCAACTTTGCTTCAGGCAGCACTCACTGCCATCAGCATCAGGCTTCACAGGCAGCCCACATCACTTTTAGGGGGAATCACGGGCAGGACTCTACCTACCAGGCCAGCCATAAGGTGGGGGTGGCTTTGTAGGGCTGCAGGGCTAGGGTTGCTTGGGGAAGGGGGAGAAGTGGCCTCAGGCAAGGGAAGAGACTACAGAGTGAGGGCTGTACTGGGGAAGGGGGTTATCCCAGGGTGTGTATGGGGGCACACATTGATCTGCGTAAGTGGCCTCAAGATGGTGAGGGCTGAGGAAACAGTCTCCAGAGAAGGTGAGGCCAGATGGAGATGAGAGGGTATGAGCATGAGAATGGGTGGTGATGTCCCCTGAGCTGGCAGTGAGTGAGATGCCAGTGAATGTATGATTGACTTGAGAGTGTGTGAGCTTAGAGTGATGAGATGGTTGCCTTACCCTGGCAGCACGGATGAGATCATCTGCCCTCTGACTGCATTTGATGACCAATCCCTTCTGTGCAGCCTTGGCAATCGGACCCCCCTCCCCCCCCGACTGAAATAGCGTGTTTCCCGGGAATGTATAAGTAATGTGACAAGATTGGGGCTATACGGTGTGAGAAGCCCCCATTGTGGCCAGCGGGTAAAACATTGCTTTTCCAGCCCGCTACTTCATTTAGTGGAAAACTTGGAATGATTCTGCCTATAGCATGCAAGCATTTGGCCATCAAGGCTCACATAGGCCAGCCAGTGGCCTTCACTAACAGGAAGGGATTTCATTCCATCAATGTACAACAGGTTGCAGCCACTGCCAGTGGATCCTGTAGGTGTGTTAATGATACCCTGGGAGCAGCCACATGGCCTACATTCTTCAGCAGTGCCAGCTGCTTGAGCTTCTTAATCCCCCTGCACAACTTCAATGTGATGAGGGCTAGTGACTAAAGAGATGGCTGCTAATACCAGTGAGGAACCCTAGGATGAAGGCAGACGAATGACACAACACCAGCCACTGGCAACCTGAGCCACCCTTGGGCAGACCATCAGTCTCTTGAGGATGAGGTTCAGCAGCCTGTATAGATCCAATGGGGCACTTCAATATGTCCCAACAAGTATCTCCTGAACCATGGCGGTCTGCATGACACAACCATGTGCTGCAGAGGGAGGGAGATCCTGACCAGTAAGGATAGGGTAGAATGTGAGGCGTCCTCAGATAAGGAGGATGATGAGGAAACTAATGATCAGACACAGCATCTGGAAAGACTGTAGGGGCCAAATGGAGTTCACCAAGATGTAAGCACAAGGGAGGTATGGGGAGACACTTAGACATGCACAATTCAGATGATCTTTCTCACCTCACCCTTCCTGCCAAATAAATATCAATCTCAACCTCCACTGTTATCATTCACCTCGGTTCCAAGCCCTGGTCCTTCACCCAGTTCTACCTGGTCCTTCTGGATAGTCAAAAGGATGACCACGCACACCATGATCCCTCCCAAACAGCCCTTGGAGTGAGTTGTGGCACACCTCCACTTTCAGAAGGCCTCCAATAATAGATAGAAAAGTCGAGGAAACCAATCATACCTTTATTACAAACATTGGCACACTCAATCAGTAATATCTTAACTATATGTTCACTTATGAAGCCCAAGTGCATCTAGTGTGTATTCTTAATTCCTTTACATGTGCTCCTTCATGGTGTTCTGCAATACGCTGCCAGCTGTGCTGGAGGCAGGCTGCTGATTTTGCTGCCCCGTGGCCAGATATGCCCCGGAGAGTGTTGCCCTGATGCAGAAACAGCTGCTCTTCCTCCTTCACAAGGCACACAACCTTGCTAACCTTTATGGATGAGGCACTGGTGGTGCCCTGTCCTGCTGTCACTTTGCTCCCTTGAGCTCATTGGCAAGGTGATGGCATGTAGGTCCGTATTTATTTACAACACCCACTGACTGGTCTGCTAGATGTGGCTCCCCAGGAAAGTCACCAATTTCCTGATCAAGGAGGCCATGTGTGCAGACAAGAGGGGGATTACGGTACTCATAACCAAGATGGACTCTGCTGCTTTCTGCACTAGGGCCTGGCTACCGTCTGGAAGCTCCAGTAGATCTTCACACACCTCACACTACTTCAAGCATCTGCTGCCTTACTAATGACTTGAAAGGCATGTTATCAGCCTGGGACTCAGCATGGGTCTGCCATAGAGAAAATCATTGCAAGGATCCTCCTCAATCACTTCTCAGTGGCCAAAGAGCTCCTTCCAGAGTTGTAGTGCCACTTTTGCCCAACATGAGGCACCACAGATATGATCTTACTATGCACGAAAAGCAAGAAAAATTCAAGGAACAGCACGAACTGTTGTACATGGCTTTTTTATGACCTCACAAAAGCCTTTGACTCTGTCAACCGTGAAGCACGGGGTCAAAATATATATTTCCACTTTTGCTACCTTTTGGTTTTCGGGATTTTCTTTTTTAATTCTCACTAATTCCTTTATTAGTTGATGCAGTCACATAGTAACATTACCTTCTGTGTTTGAGTTGATTTTTTAAGGGTTTCCTTCTGCAGGCAAGATAGTACAAATACCAAATGGAAAGACTCCATAATATATAACAGTTTATCCAATCTTGAGACAAGGATAATTCAGATCAAAATAGTATGCTAACCATGTGTGAATGCTAGATTTAATACTTATTTTGCAAAGTAACACCTTTATTTGGCAACACATGGCAAGTGCAATAATAATTCAAGTAAAACCAGAACAGAGAAAATGCACTGAAAGAGAGCAACAGCAGTTCTGATTGAAATGAAAATTTCCATTATAACAAAAAGTGGCAAACACTTAAAATTAACATCCGTTTTCCCTTTGTTTACCTTCTATTACCATCAAGACTGTGGACCAATCCATTTGTATCACATCACCAAGGTGACCTCAAGATTTCAATATTTCTGCTTTTCATGCAATCAGTAGAGGTACAGGATGTACAGGACATAATACAGGATGAAGCCCATACAATACAAACAACAGAACATGACCTTGCTTCAGTAAAGAGAGACAAGTTGTCACCACCTATGAGCTAAGGTCCTGCCATTTGAAAAGCTTTTGTTCATTGCCTAAATTCCCTGTTTATAATAATAGATAATAAGATCAGATTCATCTAAAATTTCAATTATATGATGCAGTGAAACAGAAATCAGACAGGCATAAGCAGTTTATGTAAGTTAGTAAAAGGTCAAATGAATCACACAATTCTCTTCTCATTTCTCATTGTCTCCCCAGTCCCCACCCCTAACCACCACTCATCACCCACCACCATTTGAAAGTAAAATGTGATGCACCTTCTCCCCACTGGCTGCTGTCCTTGTTCTCAGTACAGGTGGGTCCTCTGGGCCTGCTCCTGGCCTCGATTTTAGGTTTCCAATCACCTCCATCTTTTGTCCTTTCTGTTTTTTATCCAGACCTCATCCCAGTCCCGGAGGATGTCAAAAGCTCCACTAAAACTGGTCGTTGCGGTCCCAGGGAATGTGGAACTTTTGAGTCGAGCAGGTTGTCATCTAAGATAATTGCTCCAACTCCTCCAGTGGCAGGTTCCTCATCTCCAACCCTTGCTGCTCCTCCAATCATAGTCTGTGGAGGAGCAGCAAGAGCAGGAGGGAGGAAACCTGTCATTGGAGGAGCTGGAGCAGCAGTGTGGGAAAGAAAGAATCTGTGATTGGAGGAGCAGCTCCTCACAGATTCTGTCTCCCATGCCCAATCCCTGCTCCTCTAATTAAATTGTATATTGCTTTCCTGTTCCCTGTGCCCGCACCTTAAATTCTTTATAAGTGGACCCGATGATCCATGATGTACCTTTCTTAAATTTGTCACCCTTTTCTTTACTTTATCACTGGTGGCATTTTGGGGGTAAATTTGCCCACTGCCTCCGTTTATTTTGAATTATGCCATGAAGGCTTATGGAGTATCCTCTTCAAATTTGGTTGCCCTCAGTAATTTGTCACCATCCTCCACCTACTCCACGACGACATGCAAGTCTCACCAACTGAAACACCACAGACCTTACTTCAGAGAAGACTGGGGCCAAACAAGGCTGTGTCAATGCACCAGTCTTCTTCTCCATCTTCCTCCATGTAATACTGCATCTCACCTCCTTTAAACTACCCAGAAGCATGGAAATAATTTACAGAACAGGCAGCAAACAATTCAGCCTACACTGCCTTCAATCCAAAACCAAGATCACTCCAACCTCTGTCAAAGACCTCCGGTGTGCAGATGACGCTTGTATATGTACTCCAAGTCATTGCCAACTCCTATTCCGAAACATATGAGAAAATGAGCCTTTCACTAAACACCCGGAAAACTAAGATAAAAGCAAAATACTGTGGTTGCTGGAAATCTGAAACAAAAACAGAAAATGCTGGAAAAGCTCAGAAGGTCTAGCAGCATCTGTGGAGAGAGAACGTTTTCAGTCCATATCACCTCTGAACAAGGGTCATACGGACTCGATACATTAACTCTGTTTCTCTACCCACAGATGCAGCTAGGCCCACTGAGTTTATCCAGCATTTTCTGTTTTTGACCCAGAAAACTAAGATCCTCTTCCAATCAGCTTCCACAGCACAATATCTCTCTGCATCAATTAAGATCAACTGCGTGATCCTGGAAAGTGTGGGTCATTTTCCATATCTTGGGAGCCTACTCTCAATGAAGGCAGACCCAGATGGCTGAATTTATTATCACCACCAATGTGCCATCTCAGCCTTCGACCAACTAAAGAAAAGAATACTTAAGGATCAGGATCTCAATCCCAAGACTAAGGCCACAGTTCACCAGGCAGCAGTGATCCCTGTGCTCCTATAAGCTTTAGAGACTTGGACAACTTACAGCAGGCACCTCAAAGCACTGGAGAAGTAACATCAGCAGTGCCTTTACAAGATCCTTCAAATCCAGAGGCAAGAAAGGCAGTCCACCCGCAGCGGCCTCTCCCAAGCTAACATGCCCAGCATTGAAGAGCTAACCATCCAAAACCAGCTCCGCTGGATGGGACATGTTATTTATAGGTCTGACACCAGACTCCCGAAGCAACTGCTCCAACTGGAACTCGATTGCGGCAGGAGATGCCTAGGAGGACAGTGGAAACGCTTTGGGGATGTCCTCAAAGCATTCTCTCAAACATCCCCACCAACTCATGTGAGAGCCTGGATTGTGGCCAACCAAAAAGGTGAAGAATCATCTGGGAAGGCACCAAACCTATCAACAGACTTCACCAGGAAGTTGCAGAGGCAAAGTTGAGGTGCCAGAGGGAGTGCACAAACCTCCAAATAACCCATTGACCCAAACTCCCAAACACCACCTGCCAATTAATGGCAGAGTCTGCAGGTCGCTTTTGGACTTATCAACCATCTCAGAACCGGAGTGGAAGAATATCATCCTCGATCCCAAAGGGACTACCTAAGAAGAAAAGGAATTTAAATATTTAAGTAATCAATTAATTATCGATTTAATGCAGGATTTTGGCTTTAACAACCAACAAATGGGATTCTCAAACTGTGTGGAAATCACCAACAACAATGAGGCGAGATCACAATTGGGAGTTATTCATTAACAGCTTTAAACAGTAAATGCCTTTAAACACAAAACTGCATAGATGTTGGGCTGCCTAAGTGTAAGACTTGTGCTTACAACAGTTGTTAAGAGAACAAGATTTCACTACTTCACAGGTGATTTCCAACATTTTGGAAATCATTGCACTGACCTTGGACTTTACTCAACTTGATCTGTTTTCCTTGCGGTCAGCCTTCGCTGCAGAATGGGAGCAGTTTATGCAGCTCTACCTTGGACATCTGATGAGGAACAATAACACCAGCAGCACCAGGAACAGCAGAAACAACACCAGCACCAGCAGCTTTCTCCTCAGCCACATGCCACTCCTCAGGAAAGCAGGGGTAGACATGGAGATCTAGCTCAAAGGAAGCAAGACCCCCATAACAGGGTCTACAGGCAGACAATCAGCTTTCTTGACATGTCTGAGCACCAGTTCCTCACAAGAATCAGGATTTCAATGCAGGTCATTGCTGACATCAGCCTCCTGGAGCAAGACTTCTTTCATAGGTGACCAGTTGGGAGTGAATTGCTAGTAGCTGTCCAGGAAGTTGTCGCTAGAGAGCCATCCTCAGTTTACTGTATCTCCCTGGAGATGTGTGCTCTCCTTTCCTACAAGTAGAGAAAGGAGGAGACTATGAATGTGAGAAATGGATTTTGTGAAGAGGAGGATAATGATGACATTTGTGGAGGGTGACCATGAGGGATGGGTGGAAGATGCCAATCAGATGATGGCTTGGGTGAATGGAATCAATATTTGGGGATGTGAGGAGATGAGGAACATGTGGAGCTGCAAGGTGTGTTGGGCTGAGAGTTGCTGTGCAGTAGAATGCTAAGAAAGTTAGAGAGTGGGAGATGGCACCTGAAAATGGGACACCACTCATCTTTCCTGCCTTCATAATGCAATTGAGCTCTTGCGGTTGTGTCTCTTGGTTGGAAGGACCACATTCTGCTGACTTTCTGTATCACTTCCCTTTACACCTGCTTGGTTAGAGATGTTGACCCCTTCCACCCATCTGCAGGAAACTGCACTTCATTGAAGTCCTTCACAGCCTACAGCAGGACATCCACAGAAAAGTCAGAGACCTAGGGGGTGGTGTTGGTGGGGGTCAGGGGGAAGTGGCAACCTTCCCACGTCTCCTTTTCATTTCTGTGGCTGCTGAAGCCTCAGGAAGCAAAGAGGAATTCAACAACTCTGGCCCCTGGTGTGGCCTCTTTAACTAGAAATCCTTCCATTGATAGGGGGAAGATCGTTGTGATGCCTGCGGTCTGAGATTGATCAGGATGCCTGTAATTGGGTTGCTAATGCCAAGGCTGAATTAAAGAGCCAGGGAGAAGCCTATTACAGCAATGATCGGGTTCCTAACCTGCTGCCAGCCCTCTGGTTGAGCGGGCAGTGAAAAATGCAGCTTAATTAATTATGTAAGGGCCTTAATAGGCCTCTTAATTGTCAGTGGGTGCTCTACTGCCTCTCCCACGTGTTTGCTAACCAAATGGTCATGAGAGCACGTGATGACATCGGGAGCTTGCTTGATGTCATCACGCACTATTTCACTCCCTTTCGGGTCAGGCACCCGCCCGCCCATGGGACAAAAAATTCTCAATACTGTATTGTAATGGATGTCTCCAAGCATGTTCCATTTCACTTTTACACACTGTGTGGGAATGCTGGAGAATGCCTGCTCAATCAAGCATTGTTAGTTTTTATCTGGGTAGGCCATATGGCTGATGTTGATACGAAGACAGCATTTCTGCTTTGAATAAAAAAAGCTTCAAGGGTTACATTTTGACCTTGGTGCACACCAGGGAGTGCTCTGTATCACAGTCAGCACTGTGGTAGACGTGTGTGTTGAGGCTGCTTCTCAGAGAGTCACATCTGGTGATGCTCATATCCAGCTGGTGTCAATACCTTGATCTTGGATGTCTCCAGGACGCCTTGTGGCATAATTTGTTCTGAAAGATTACACAAAGCTGGTGGTTGTAGCAAAGCTCTTGCAGTCTCTGTCATTCTCGTTTATCTTTCCCAGGCCATGATGTCCGAGGCAGGAGGGCCAAGCCTCATGGTCCACGCCCACTCTTGAATTGAAATCCCCCAGTAGGTAAAGATGTTCTGATATGGGGATTCTGCCAATAGCAGTGTCAAGTTCCTCAAAGAACTAATCTTTCACCTTTGTAGTGGAGCATGATGTTAACTGGCCCCATTTGAATTGAGAGGCGGATGGAGGGAACATGTTCTGAGCCATTTGTTGGGGGTTCTATCATTGAGAGTAACAAGTTCCTTGCAACGAAGTCTACCCAGCTCATGGGTTTCCTCGGAATTCTTCTCCTGTCAGGCGAACGTGTTATATTTTTCTTTCAGTGAGTTGCTCTCGGCAAGCTTGGTCTGTTCAGCCAATCAAGTTCCATGTCGATCACAGCTGTCTTGCATGAGTTATTAACCAGCTGCATGTTGTTTTTCAATCCTCTGCACATGGTCCTGACATTCCAGCTTGCCAGTCAAAGAGTTGACATCTTCTTTGTTTTCATTATTTTCTTTGCCTGGTGCAATGGATTCCATCCACTTGTCGTGCAGAGACTTTAAGCTCCAAGCACCCATTGCAGCTGATAACTGTGGCAAGTCACCAGCTTACCAGTCGGGAGCTGCCCAACTTGAGGTGGATGGTGACTGACCAGTGTGATGCGCTGGTCCCTCTCATGACCAGAGGCAGCCTGTAGAACCCGTTCTCTGAATTTGGCTCATCACTCATTACTGCTGTTCCCTGTGTTGTTTTAATGCTCTGCAGCCAGACTGGAAGATCTCGCCAGGTTGCAAGCCTAGGCAAAACTTATGAAGATCCTGAACTGCTGAAACTTCAGCATACCCTTCTTAACCTCCCCGGTTCAATCCTGAGGAACGCAAAGCACAAAGTTTGGCATCAGCTTGGTTGCAAGAGTTGGTGGAAGATGACATGTTTAGGCATCAATCCACTTTTGTGCTCCATTCCAGGTTTTTTGTCAGGGTTTATTCCCTTAGCCTTCAACTTTCCCAAAGTATCCACAAGGCATTGGAGCTATTCTCTAATAACTTAGTTCATGGGTGCTATATGTGTATCCACATGCTGGTGGGCCTGAGCACTGCATGTCTGGGGGGCTAAAATTCCTCTGAATTCCTCTGAAGCAGGTAAAATACCTGGTGGTAGGATGAGGTTCTTAAGTGGCCCTTAATTGACCATTTAAGGGCCTCAATAGCCCAAAGGCAGGCTGACAAATGCCTTCCTGCAGCCTGTAAAATTTCACACAGGTAGGAGGCAGGCAGATAGGTGGCAGAAGGGCCACCCAATGGATTTTATGTGTCTCTCCACTTTTTAATCCACTTTTGGCAGACTGTAAAATCCCAGATATTTCTTGTTATTCCATTGAGAAGCTGTACTGCTGGTTTATTCCTTAAGGGGGAGACTTCTGCTCAAGGTGTATGTGAAACAAAATTAATTATTCCTCTTATGTCTGACTTAAAGTGCAGTAGCAATTTTTTTTCCTTTAAAGAATCTATATGTTTTATGTTCTCAATACCAAAGAAACTAGCACATTGTTTTGCACACCTGTCACACCTCCAACACTAACCTCCTCTATCTTTGAATAAGCAGACTTAGCCCATACTGACTGGGAGTAATTCCATAGGTAAAATTTATCACTTGTTCTTGAGTCTAATAGAATATACAAACATATAAATTATGAGCAGGAGTGGGCCATTCGGCCCCTCAAGCCTGCTTTGCCATTCAATCAGATCATGGCTGATCTGACTGTTGCCTCAATGCCACTTTCCTGCCTATCCCCGATAACCTTTGACTCCCTTGTTAGTCAAGAATCTATCTACCCCTGCCTTAAAAATATTTATTGACTCTACCTCCACTGCTCTCTGGGGAAGAGAGTTCCAAAGATTCATGTGTCTCAAATGGGAGACCCCTTTTTTAAACTGTGCCCCCTAGTTCTCGTCTCTCTCCCACAAGGGGAACAATCCTTTCAGCATCCACCCTGTCAAGTTCCCTCAGGGTCTTATACATTTGAATAAGATCATCTCTCAATCTTCTAAACTCCAATGGAAATAGGCCCAGCAGGTCCAACCTTTCCTTATAAGATAATTGCCTCATCTCAGGTCTCAGCCGAGTGAAACTTCTCTGAACTGCTTCAAACGCATTTATATCCTTTCTTAAAAAAGGAGATCAAAATTGCACAGATTAATCTAGATGTGGCCTCACTAATGCCCTGTGCAACTGTAGCAAAACATCCCTGTCATATTCCATTTCCCTTGCAATAAATAACATTTTATTTGCCTCCCTAATCACTTGCTGTACCTGCACATTAACTTCTGTGATTCATGTACCAGGACACCTAGATTCCTCTGTACCTCAGAATTCTGTGATATCTCTCCATTTAAATAATATCTTGCTTTGCTATTCTTCCTGCCAAAGTGAATAAGCTCCCATTTTCCCACATTATACTCCATCTGTCACTTTTTCCCACTCACTTAATCGATCTATGTCCCTTTGCAAACTCCTTATGTCCTCTTCACAACTTAATCTCCCACCTATCTTCTATTATTAATATTGTTGATATAAATGGACTTGATGTATTTGGTGACCACTTTTGTGCCTTCGGAGGCATTGTGTTTGGCCAGTTCCCCCAGCAGCATAAGGTGGACAGTGCTCTGGTTCTCCCTGGCCGAGATGGTGTGGTGCTTGTAGTGAATGAGGTGCGAGGCCTCAGAAATGAGGCACTCGAAAAGTCGACAATGAACGAGTTCATGACACTGATAGTCTTGGACACGATCCTGGTGGAAGGGTGGACCTGGGTAAGCGCCCAGAGCAGAATAGCTCTGCTTGCGAGATTTCCTCCGCTTCTTGGGCAGTTTCTTGGCAACTTTAGCCAGCGACTGTTTCGATGCCTTGCGAGACACACCACCCTTAACCGGAGCTGCCATCTCAGGCATTCCATTCAACTTTGTGTCATCAGAAAATTAAGCAACCATACATTTGGTTGCCCCATTCAAAGCATCAATATAAATTGTAAATAGTTGAGGCTCCAGCACTGATCCCTGTGGCACTCCAATCATTACATCTTGCCAACCCGAAAATGACCCATTTTTCTGTTTCCTGTTAGCTAACCAATCCTCTATCAATGCTAATATGTTACCCTATACACCATGAGCCCTTATTTTAGTAACCTTTGATGTGGCGCCTTGTGAAATGCTCTGCCTGATTGCATTCCCAAGTGCTTCGCTATAGCAGTTTCCCCATGACAGATTGTAAGCTAACTGGCCTGTAGTTTTCTGCATTCTGTCTCCCTCCTTTCTTGAATGAAGGAGTCACTTTTGGCATTTTTCAATCTGATGGGACCTATCCAGACCCTAGAGAATTTTGGAAAGTTAAAATAATGCATCGACTATCCAGGCAGCCACTTTTTATAAGACTCTAGGATGAAGTCCTTCAGGACCTGGGGACTTGTCAGCTTTTAGTTCTAATAATTTTCTTAATACCCTTACCCTGGTGATTGTAACTTTTTTAAGTTCCTCCCTCCCTTTCACCTCTTGATTCACAACTATTTCTGAGATGCTGTCTGTATCCTCTACAGTGAAGAGAGATGCAAAATATCTGCTCAATTCATCCCCATTTCCTTATTTTCTATTATTAATTTCCATTCTCATTCTCTAGAGAACCAATGCTCACTTTATTTACTCTCTTCCTTTTTAAATACATTACCAACATAAGTTCATTAGTCCAGGTGGCCTGTATATAAATCTTAATCAGTAGAGTAATAGGTATGGAATGCCCTGTGTTCTCAATTGCCCAAGTGCCTTTTTCAGTGGGATATAATTTTTGAGATTAACATTTTATTTTAAAGTGAGACTACTAAAGGATCATAACACATATAACATGTCGCTCGAGATTAGTTAAAAGCCATTGTGGACTACATATGACCTCAAAATCATAAAATGAGTTACTGTTTTGAAACATTTTTAAAAATATGTTACTTTTTTATATTTAATATATAAGTTAATTATTTGAGAACTTAAGATTGTGAGAAGTTGTTTCTTGGATATACAAATCAAATAATAATGTTCCACCATCTACTGATATTTAGAGGTGCTATGACAGTGCAAGTCATATTACAAGTATTAAAATTTTTGCTTTATAATTATCTCACTACTTAGTATGCTCAGGACTAAATAACCAATAAATAAACAGTATTTGCAGACTTTCAAAGTGGAATAGCATTTCTGGTACTGTACTTTGTATTTTCCTATTATTGCAATGAAGGGTGTTGAAGAGATGAAGTGCATAGATGAGGATATTGAGTTCCTTATCCTCAACAGTTTTCAATCTTCATCATTATGTTGCTTATGGTACAACAAGTATGTCCACCTTTGTTATCCTTTTTATAGAGAGGATGTTGAGTGCGTGTCCATTGAAAACGTTTTGAGATAACAAGGAAGTCACCAAACAAAAAAATCTTAGTGGCAAGTTTTTGATGATATTGGGTTCCCAGCTTATTTCGAAACCACTTCAAACAGGAGTCTGTTTTCTATTCATACTTTGGCTCTTGTCCAATTAAATTATACAGGTTGGAATTAGTCCAACAACTCCTGACAACAAACCTGGAACCTAAGACCACAGCTGTGGTGTAAAACCTATCTTTTTAAACTTGGCAGCTTTTCAAAGCTTTTTCAAAATCAGATGTGTGAAAATTATAATTCTTTAACACTCTCATTTTTAAATAGAATTATATATTAATGACTTCAACTAATGTAGGAGGGTGTATTTGATTGAATGTAAAATCTATCTGGCGTTGTGAGATTTCAGCTGTTTTTTTAGGCTCCTCCAATGGCTCTGTAAGCTTATCCAGTAAATAGCTAGATAATACACACAAGGGAGGTCACGGATTTAATTCCTGGTCTATGCTGAGCTGTCTGATTTCAGTCAGGGAGTCTGTTAAGTGCTATAATTGTGCCTAGTGCCCTTAGGTTAGGAAGGGGAAAAGCAGACAATGATATTACGGCCTGGATTTTTGCTGAGTCGGGATGACTCGGGAGCCTTTTGAAAATGGCAGCCAGGACCTAATTCTGGGATTCCCGACCCCATTCCTGAGGTTTCTGATTTTCGGGAGTGCCTTTTAAGGCTGGTTTGGGTCAAAAGCCTGCACCCAGCATTCCTCACCCTGGCCAGCTCCATTGTGGGGCTAGGCATGTCCTAGTCCTCTGCAATTTTCATGGAGTTGGGCAAAGGTTTCATTGAGTCATGGTTCATGGCACCTCACAGGTGTTGTGAACAATAGACTGCATGAGGGTGCCTTTGTATTAGTGTCAGAAAATGGCAGGTTGAGTTTATCTGTCATGCTCCATTGCCTGCTGATACCCAGTTAGGACTTACAATGAAGGAAGTAAGGAAGTGTCGTTTGGGTGGTGAAGGGAAGAAGGAAGGGAAGAGAAACTATTTTTAGTGGCTTCTAGTGGTTTACTCCACAGGTATGTCTCCCTATAGCATTGTCCTCAAAAAAACTATATCCGTAAAAGTCTTGCATCTAGCACATATTCATTACACATCAAATATTGCAGCTTAAAGTGTCAATAGTATATTACAAGAGAGAAAGTATTCCAATATTTCTTATTGGTTTTTAGCCTAAATAACCTAGACAACCAACTGTTAATCTATAGAGACTTCCCTCAACAATTAACTTCTAAATGCCTTTAGGATTTCCCTATTTAGGCCATTTCTACATCGTGATCACTTGAACAATGACATTAAAGGACAAGGTCAGGAACAATTCCATTTTAGCACCTAAAAGTTGAAATGTGTTCCACAACCCAGAGCAACATCTCAAGCAATGTCATGAAAAATCACCTAATATGTATAAGAGGCGATAGCCTGGAAATTTGATCACACCCAAAATGGTGAAGTGCACTGCATGTGCCTTTTAATGTTGTCCCAGGCTGCATGGAATATTCATGACCTTGGCTCATTTTTAAAAAAATCATTCATGGAATGTGGGCTTCACTGGCCAGGCCAGCATTTATTGCCCATCCCTAGTTGCCCTTGAGAAGCTGGTGGTGAGCTGCCTTCTTAGACGCTGCATTCCACATGGTGTAGGTACACCCACAGGGCCATTAGGGAGGGAATTCTAGGATTTCAACCAAGTGACAGTGAAGGAATGGTGATATATTTCCAAGTCAGGATGGTGAGTGGCTTGGAGGGGAACTTCCAGGTGGCGGTGTTCCCAACTATCTGCTGCTCTTGTCCTTCTAGATGGTAGTGGCCGTGGGTTTGGAAGCTGCTGTCTAAGGAGCCTTGGTGAATTCCTGCAGTGCATCTTGTAGATGGTACACACTGCTGCCACTGTGTGCCAGTGGTGGATGGAGTGAATGTTTATGGATGTGGTGATAATCAAGTCCTGGATGGTGTCAAGTTTCTTGAGTGTTGTAGGAACTGTACTCATCCAGGCAAAAACAAAAACAGAATTACCTGGAAAAACTCAGCAGGTCTGGCAGCATCGGCGGAGAAGAAAAGAGTTGACGTTTCGAGTCCTCATGACCCTTCGACAGAACTTGAGTTCGAGTCCCTCATCCAGGCAAGTGAGGAGTATTCCATCACACTCCTGACTTGTGCCTTGTACATGGTGGACAGGCTTTGGGAAGTAAGGAGCTGAATTATTCATTGCAGGATTCCTAGCCTCTGACCTGCCCTTGTAGCCATAGTGTTTATATGGCTAATTCAGCTCAGTTTCTGGTCAATGATAACCCCCAGGATGTTGATAGTGGGGGATTCAGCGATGGTAATGCCATTGAATGTCAAGCAGCGATGGTTAGATTTTCTCTTGTTGGAGGTGGACATTGTTTGGCACTTGTGTGTCATGAATGTTACTTGCCACTTGTCATCCGAAGCCTGGATATTGTCCAGGTCTTGCTACATTTGGACATGGATGCTTCAGAATCAGAGGAGTTACGAATGGTGCTGAACATTGTGCAATTATCAGCAAACATCCCCACTACTGACCTTATGATGGAAGGACGGTCATTGATGAAGCAGCTGAAGATGGTAGGGCTAAGAACACTACCCTGAGGAATGCCTGCAGTGATGTCCTGGAGCTGAGATGACTGACTTCCAACAGCCACAACCATCTTCCTTTGTGCTAGGTATGAATCCAACCAGTGCAGAGTTTTCCGTCTGATTCCCATTGACTCCAGTTTGCTAGGGCTCCTTGATGCCACACTCAGTCAAATGCTGCCTTGATGTCAAGGGTAGCCACTCTCACCTCATCTCGGGAGTTCAGCTCTTTTTGTCCATGTTTAAACCAAGTCTGTAATGAGATCAGGAGCTGAGTAGCCCTGGCAGAATCCAAACTGGGCGTCAGTGAACAGATTATTGCTAAGCAAGTGCCACTTGATAGAACTGTTGACGACCCCTTCCATTACAAATGATCAAGAGTAGACTGATGACCGAGTCATACAGACCGAAATGTAAACTCTGTTTTTCTCTCCACAGATGCTATTAGACCTGCTGAGGTTTTCCAGCATTTTCTGTTTTTGTTTCAGATTTCCAGCATTCGCAGTATTTTGCTTTTACATTATGAAGGGGCGGTAATTGGCCAGGTTGGATTTGTCCTGCTTTTTGCGTACAGGACATACCTGGGCAATTTACCACATAGCCGGGTAGATGCCAGTGTTGTAGCTGTATTGGAACAGTTTGGCTGAGTGCATGGCAAATTCTGGAGCACAAGTCTTCAGCACTGTTGCCGGAATATTTTCAGGGGCCATAGCTTTAGCAGTATCCAGTGCCTTCCATCACTCTTTGATATCACGTGGAGTGAACCGAATTGGCTGGAGACTGGCATCTGTGATGCTGGGGATCTCCAGAGGAGGCCGAGATGGATCATCCACTTGGCAATTCTGGCTGATGATTGTAGCAAATGCATCAATCTTATCTTGACGGGCTTCACCATCATTGAGGAAGGGGATAGTTGTGGAACTTCCTCCTCCAGTGAATTGTTTAATTGTCTACCACTATTCATGACTGGATGTGGCAGGACTGCAGAGATCTGATCTGTTTGTTTTGGGATCGCTTAGCTCTGTCTGTCACTTGCTGCTCATGCTGTTTGGCACATAAGTAGTCCTCTGTTATAGCTTCACCAGGTTGACACCTCATTTTTAGGCCTGGTGCTGCTCTTGGCATGTCCTCCTGCACTATTTATTGAACCAGGGTTGATCCTGTGGCTTGATGGTAATGGTAGAGTGGGGGATATGCCAGGCCATGAGGTTACAGATTGTGCTCGAGTACAATTCTGCTGCTGCCGATGGCCCACAGCGCCTCATGGATGCCCAGCCTTGAGCTGCTAGATGTTCAAAATTTATCCCATTTAACACGGTGATAGTGCCACAAAACATGATGGAGGGTATCCTCAATATGAAGGCGGGACTTCGTGTCCATAACGACTCTGTGGTGGTCATGCCTACTGATACTGTAATGGACTGATGCATCTGTGGCAGGCAGGTTGGTGAGGATGAGGTCAAGTATGTTTTTCTCTCTTGTTAGTTCCCTCACCACCTGCCACAGACTCAGTCTAGCAGCTATGTCCTTTAGGATTCAGCCAGCTTGGTCAGTAGTGGTGTTACCGAGCCAATCTTGGTGATGGATGTTGAAGTCCCCCATCCAGAGTACATTCTGCACCCTTACCACTCTCAGTGCTTCCTCCAAATGGTGTACAACATGGAGGAGCACTGATTCATCAGCCGAGGGAGGGTAGTACGTGGTAATCAGCAGGAGGTTTCCTTGCCCATGTTTGACCTAATGCCATGAGACTTCATGTGGTCCGGAGTCAATGTTGAGGACTCCCAGGGCAACTCCCTCCTGACTGTATACCACTGCTGCCAAACAGGGATGTTGATGGTGGTGTCTGGGACATTATCTGTAAGACATGATTCTGTGAGGATGTCAGGCTGTTGCTTGACTAGTCTGTGAGACAGCTCTCCCGATTTTGGCATTAGCCCCCAGATATTAGCTAGGAGGACTTTGCAGGGTCAACAGGACTGAGTTTGCCGTTGTTGTTTTCGGTGCCTAAGTCGATGCCGGGTGGTCCGTCTGGTTTCATTCCTTTTTTTGAGGCTTTGTAATTCTTATGAATCAACCAAGTAAACTAAATTAACAAAATCAGGGACAAAGTAAAAGGCAGCCCCTTAAAGGGAAACTGCAAAAAAAAGACAAAATTTAAAGGAAACTTGCAAACATTAAACGAAGATATGTTTAACAGGATCAATAAAACACTCCATTCTCCACGGTGCCCACTGAGCACAGAAGGTCTCGATGGTGTCAGCAGACACTGCGTACTCCCTCTCCAATGACACCCAGCCACGAACATAACTGCAGAAGAGAGGTAGACAGTTGGGTCAGATCATCCCCTCGATCATCCGCTGCCTGGATCTGTTAATGGCCAACTTGATGAGGCCCAGGAGCAGGTTCATGAGGACCCTCCCTCCTGGTTCCCTTCCGTATCGTTTGCCTGTAGATCAGGAGTGTGGGACTGAAGCGCAAACAAAACAACAGTAAAAGATTTTTTAGATAACTGAAAAGGGAGTGTAGTCTACAACAATTAATATATACATGGTCCAAGGCCGCAGGCATCTTGGGAGTCCGTGAACTGATGCAACTTACGATTATATGGGACTGCTGCGTACAACACCCTCCACCCCAGGTACCCAACGGAAAATGGGAGGACAGCCCCATAGAGGGCCCCCACTGAGGACCCCCACCACCGAACGGCAACAAGGTACACTAGGGCGTGTCCGGGGGCAAAGAAGTGAAGGGTGTGCAGCCCATACGGGAAACCTCTCCGCACCATGCTAGATTTGATACAACTGAGTGACTGGCTAGGCCATTTCAGGAGACATTTAAGAGTCAACCACATTGCTATAGGTCTGGAGTCACGTGCAGTTCAGAACAGGCAAGAATAATAGATTTCCTTCCCTAAAGGGCATTTGACAATGGTCATCATTAGACTTTTAATTCTGGATTTCTTATTGAATTCAAATTTCATTATCTGCTATGGCAGGATTCAAACCCAGAGATCTCTAGGTTACTAGTCCAGCAACAATACCACGACACGATCGCCACCCTACTCATTATTGTGAGTCATCTGTGCAGCCAACACTATCCACACAATTCATTGCTTGCATGCTTGCTTAGGGGAGCAGATATTTAATGCCTCAGCTTAAAGGCAGAATCGCCTTTTGGAGGTGCAAACTGGCTGCAGACATAAGAGAAACACTTGCGACTAGAGAAATTGCTTCCTGAGGAAGCCTTCCATGCAGGCGAAGACTGGTGTTCTCTCATCATGCTTTGCTCTGTCCATGGGAAACAAATTCTAGGTATTCCTCCTGACATAGGGGCTCTCAGTTACTTCCCTGAAACTGTGGACTGCAAACTGTGACATCACCTGTTGCAGCCTGGAAGGAGCCCATTCAAGTGAAGAGCCATGGGCCTTGGCAGCTACAGCCAGTGCTGCCTGTATCCTGGTGTGAGGCATGAATTAGGGCTGCAGTATGTGACATAGCTCACTTACAGCTTCCCTCATAAAGTGAAGGTCCCTCAGATTTTGTTCTTCAGTGAGATTCACATGGGAAAAAAAAAAACTTTCATTTATATAGTGCCTTTTTATGATTAAAGGACGTCCCAAAACATTTTACAGCCACTACTTCTGAAGTGTAGGCATATCATGTAGGAAATGTGGCAGCCCATTTACACAGCCAACTCCCACAAACAGCTATGCAACAATAACCAGATAATCCATTTTTATAATAGTTATTGAGGGATCAATATTGGCCAGGACACCAGGGATAACTCCCCGGCACTTCAAAATAGAGTCATGGGATATTTTGTGTCAGCCTTAGTTCAACATCTTATCTGGAATGGAACTTGAATTCACAACATTCTGACTCAGAGGCAAGAGTTCTACCCACAGAACCACAGCTGACAATTATTTGCTTGCAGAATACCTGCTATGGAGATTGCATCTTGCACAATGGTCTCTCCCCCCTGTTGTGACCTGCTCCTGCTCTCTCGTCTTCAAAAGCAGCCCTTTCAGACCACCCATGGCTGCTGTCAAACTGCTTATAAGGCAGCCAAGAAAGAGTGCAGGATCAGCAAAAACTTCTCCTCGGCAGCCAAACATAACTCTTCAGAGTTAGAAAACAGGCCAAAATAACACCCAGAAGTTCACCAGCAGCTTGAAATGACAATCCAGTAATTAACCTGTAAGTACTACATGAGTCTTTTTGATATGAACAACAGCAACAACAACCTGCATTTGTATGACATGTTTAATAAAATAAAATGCAACAAGTGCTTCCTAGGAGTATTACAAAGCAAAATTTGACACCAAATCACATAAGGTGATATTAGGGAAGTGACCAAAAGTTTATTTAAGGAGCATCTTAAACATAGGAGCATAAGAAGTAGGATGTGGAGTAGGCTATTTAGCCATTCAAGAAGAACATGGCTAATCTTCTACCATAACTTCACCTTCACCTATCCATCTATTCCTTAATTTCCTTAGTATCCCAAAATCTATCAACCTCTGCCTTAAATATACAGATCTGCAGCTCTCTGGAGTATAGAATTTCAAAGATTCAGAACCCATTGAGTGAAGAAATTTCACATCATCTCTGCCCTAAATGGCTGAGCCCATATTCAGAGATTATATGTTCTAGATTCCCCAGCCAGGGAAAACATTTCCTCAGTACCTATCCTGGCAAGTTCCTAAGACCTAATCTGTTCAATTTCCCTTAAGGGACAATCCACTCATCCCAGGAACTAGTCCAGTGAACCTTTGTTGTACACCCCGTAGAGCAAAGCTGCCCTTTGCCTTAGGCAAGGTGACCAAAACTGCAAACAATGCTTCAGGTGTGATGTTACTAACGACCTCTAATATTGTACTTAGACTTCTGTGAAGAACCCTGCTTCAGAAACCATGAAGCAGACTTTGTAGTCTTGAGTATATGAACAGCAAGTCTTTATTAACAGTTCATAACTATATACATATATACAGTAGAGGGTACAGGTGTGGAGCTGACTCCATCCTAGGTCTTTACACATCTGTCTATCTCTAGACTGACACTGGCTCTGGGTCATGTGCCTTCTTACATCACTGTGTGGGTGGTGCTGTACTCTGCCCCACATTAACCCTGTATGTACCAGACCCGACTACTACATTCTGTGCTCTTATATGCTAATCTCTTTGCAACAAAAGCTAGGATTCTATTTGCCTTCCTAATTGCTTGCTGTACCTGCATGTTAGCTTTCTGTAATTTATGTACAAGAGCATCCAGATCCATTTAAATGTAAACATTTATGAGTCCCCCACCATTCAAAAAATAATCTCCTTTTAAAAAAATGCTTTGAGCAAAATGGATAACTTCACATTTCACCACATTGTATTCCATTTGCCATGTTCTTGCCTAACCATCCAAACTGTTCATGTCACTCTGCAGCCTTTATGCATCCTCTACACAACTTACTTTCCCAAAAACCTTAGAATCATCAGCAAACTTGGATATATTACACTCAGTTCCCTCATCCAAGTAATTAATGTAGATTGTAAATAGCTGAGGCCCACGTACTGATCCTTGCGGTACACCACTAGTTACGATCTGCCAACCTGGAAATGTCCTGTTTATTCTTACACTCTGTTTGCTGTTCATTAACAATCCTCAATCAATGCTAATATATTAACAAAAAATCACATGAGTCCTAATTTTGTGTTAAGTTTTTCTGTGGCACCTCTTGATAGAAGTTACTTGATAGAAGTTTTCAAAATCATGAGGGGGCTGGACAGAGTCAATAAGGAGAAGCTGTTCCCACTCGTAAAAGGATCAGGAATGAGAGGGCACAGATTTTAAGTGATTTGCAAAAGAAGCAAATGTGACGTGAGAGAAAGCTTTTTCACACAATGAGTGGGTCGGGTCTGGAATGCACTGCCTGGAAGTGTGGTGGAGGCATGTTCAATCGAGGCATTCAAGAGGGCATTAGATGATTATTTGAAAAGAAACAATATGTAGCCGTATGGGGAAAAGGCAGGGCAATGGCACTAGGCCATAATGCTCATTTGGAGAGCCAGTGCAGACATGATGGGCCGAATGGCCTCCTTCTGTGCCGTTACAATTTTGTGATTCTCTCAAATACTTTTTGAAAACCCTAATACACTACCTCCTCTGATTCCCCCTCATCCGTCTTACTTGTTACATCCTCAAAAAATTCTATCACATTTGTCAAACATGGGGGAGGATTTTCTCCCCTTTGTGTGGGCTGGGTGGGAGCAGACGTGGGTGGGCGTGCAGCCGATTGCCGCCCGTGATTGGCTGTGTGCCGCCATTTTATGTGGGTTGGCAAATTAAGGCCCACCCAGCGTGACTCACAGTCCGAAGCGCTTAGCGCTCCCTGTGTGGACAGGGGAATGAGGGACAGCCGGGGCATGCTCATGAAAGACCCTCAGGGATTATGAAAATGTGAAAAAAAAATTCAGACATGTCCCCTCATTTGACAGTGTCACAAGAACTAAGACATGTCAATGAATTTTAATTAAAAAAATTATTAAAATTATAAACCCTTTATGAAGCCTCATCCCGCCCAAGGATGAGGTTCCATGAAAAATGCAAAGGCTGTCTGGGCTCTTCGCCTGCCCCCCAACCTTAAGGTTGGATTGGCACCACTAACAATGACTTCAATGAGGTGATTAATGGCTTTAATAGGGTTTTGACATTTCGGTGAGCGTGCAGCTGACTCTGGTGCGTGGCCGCTAAACTGAAACTGGAATGACATGCAATGATGTCAGGACACACGCCCAACATCTCTGTGTGCCATTTTACAGTCGGCAAGCAGGGCCCGCCCCCGCACGTTGACCAGGAGATTCTGCCCATGATTTCCCCTTCATAAATCCCTGCTGACACCACCCTGAGGAACTCCTGCAGCGATGTCGTGGCATTGAGATGATTGACCTGCAACAATCACAACCATCTTCTTTTGTGCTAGATATGACTTGAACCAGTGGAGAGCCTTCACGTGATTCCCATTGACTTCAGTTTTGCCAGGACTTCTAGATGCCACAACCAGTCAAATGCTGCCTTGATGTCAAGAACTGTCACTTTCACTTTACCTCTCTAATTCAGCTATTTTGTTCATGCTTGGACCAAGGCTGTAATGAGGCCATGAGCCAAGTAGGCAAATCACTCCTCATACCGACATAGTTTATTTTGTTTAGATTTAAGGCTCCAATTTCATTTTCAACTAAATCATTTTCAAATTCAACATACAATTCCAACATATCATGGTCACTCTTCCCTAGAGCCCCTCTTTATGAGGCTATTAATTAACCCTTTCTCATTGCATTAAATGAGAAAAGAGGCATATAGAGGCAAACTGATTTAGGAGTGAATTCCAGAGCTTAGGACCTATGTAGCTGAAGGCACAGCCACCAATGGTTAAAATCAGGGATACTCAAGAGGCCTGAATTAGTGGTGCACAGATATCTTAGAATATTGTGTGGTTGGAGGAATTATAGTGATGGGGAAGGCAAGGCCATAAAGGGACTTCAAAACAAGGAAGAGAATTTTAAAATCTGGGTGTTACTTGACTGGAAACAATATAGGTCAGCGAGCACAAAATAGATGAATGGCACTTGGTGCGAGTAAGTACATGTGCAGCAGACTTTTGGATGACCTCAAACTTATGGAGGACAGAATGTGTGGGCAAATGGCCAGGTGAGTGCTGCAATAGACAAGCCTAAAGCTAACAGACATGAATGAGGGTTTCAGCAATAGTTGAGCTGGGTTTGAAGCAGAGTCGGGCGATATTAGGGAGATGAAAGTAAGCAGTCCAGTGGTGGTGTGGATATCTGGTCCGAAGCTTATCTCACATTGGCACTGGTGAAGGGTCCTCCCTGTATGCCAGTGCTGCAAGTTGCTGGGTGCGTTTTCCACATGGCGAGATAGGTTTTGAAGCATACTAAAATTAGTAAAGGACCTTTCAACAACACTGGACCCTTATTTACTTACATTAAAAATTGCTTTAAATAATTCTGGCATGTGCTCTAGAAGCCTTCATTTGGAGGTGGTGTAACTGTTTAGGCTAATATTTCCTTTTAAATCACTAAATAGATGTCACTGAGAAAGATCCCAATAGTCTTAATTTTCCCAAATGCATCTTTTGTATTAGTCTGTCAAATTATAAGAAAGCTTAACATTTACAAGCAGGAAATTACAATGGCCAAAAGATTTGTTTGCCCCTTCATTTGGATACATATCCAGTGGTAATTGGGAACCACAGGGCCAAAACTGCTGAGCAAGAGGGCCATACAAAGTTGTCCTCTTGTGTCATTGGAACATGATTGGCAAGCTGGGGGTGTTAGGCATGGCCCAAGGGCGGTGCACCCTAAGAGGTGGTGTGCCAATCACATTGAAGATAAAGATCAACTGGTTGGGAGAGTGGAACTGAAGCAACAATGAGTGCCAGGGAAGGTTCTAAGGTGGGACTAGGGGAGAGGGTGGTTGGCGGTGCATGGTGGCTGCCAGTGGACAGGGGTTTTAATGTGGTGCCAGAATAAGCCCCACTGCTCCTTCTGGTTCCATATCCAGGTGAGTAAAAAATCTTTACATTTTAGTGGCAGCCTCCAGCTGTTCCTTTAAGGACCATGTTGGTTTGGCTTCTTTGCGCCTGAGAAAACTTACTACGCTATGAATGGCACAAGCTGCACTCAGGCACCGAACTGTTTTGAGAATGGACCTGAATTATTTTTAATTCATTTACAGGATGTGGGCATCACTGGCTAGGCCAGTATTTATTGCCCATTCCTAGTTGCCCTTAAGAAGGTGTTGGTGCGCTGTCTTCTTGAACTGCTGCAATCCATGTGGTGTAGGTACACCAACAGTGCTGTTAAGAAGGGAGTTCCAGGATTTCGACCCAATGACAGTGAAGGAACGGTGATATATTTCCAAGTCAGGATGGTGAGTGGCTTGAAGGGGAACTTCCAGGTGATGTTGCCCCCATGTATCTGCTGCTCTTGTCCATCTAGATGGTAGTGGTCATGGGTTTAGAAGGTGTTGTCAAAGGAGTCTTGGTGAGTTCCTGTAGTGCATCTTATAGATGGTACACACTGCTGCTCCTGTGCATTGGTGATGGAGGGAGTGAATGTTTGTGGATGGGCCACCAGTCAAGCAAGCTGCTTTGTTCTCGATGGTGTCGAGCTTCCTGACTGTTGTTGGAGCTGCACTCATCCAGGCAAGTGGAGAGTATTCCATCACACTCCTGATTTGTGCCTTGGAGATGGTGGGCCGGCTTTGGGGTGTCAGGGGGTGAGTTACTCGCTGCAGGATTCCTAGCCTCTCTCCTGCTCTTGTAGCCACAGTATTTATATGGCTGATCCAGTTCTGTTTCTGGTCAATGGCAACCCACAGGTTGTTGATAGTGAGGGATTCAGCAGTAGTAATACCATTGAATGCCTAGGAGTGACAGTTAGATTCTCTCTTGTTGGAGATGGTCATTGCCTGGCACTTGTGTGGTGCAAATGTTACTTGCCACTTGTCAGCCCAAGCCTGGATATTGTCCAGGGCATGCTGCATTTGGACATGGACTGCTTCAGTATCTGAGGAGTCATGAATGGTGCTAAACATCGTGCAATCATCAGAAAATACCCCCACTTCTAGAATGGGCTTTAGATACCCCTTTTGCATAAGCAGTGAGCCAAATGCCTCTTTCAGCTGGGCAGAGTGCCCAAGCCAATATGGTGAGTGGTTCATATTCAGTGTGAAATAAGTGCTTGCACGTCCTACGCCAAACGGAATTCTTCAGTGCTGATTTTTTTGCCTGAAAAACGGATGTTGCATGAATCAATTTCCCAGCCAACATTTTCCTATCATGGTAAAACTATCTACTTAGAGTAGGAAGGTTTAGCAGAACAAAAGAAGGGGAAAGGCACACTCAACAAGAGTATAAGTGGTAATGTAGAATGAACACCTTCATTGTGGATTATGATGGTCTGACTACCTTGTAACCTTTGGAAATGTTAGCCATGGAGAGGGAAGATTGTACCCAGTGCTAGCTCTTGAACCTTTGTTCCATTCAATCTCCAACTGTGATTGCTTTAAATACAGCAATGATTTTAGAATCAGCTTAAATAACGTTTGTCCTTTAGAGAGCAGTAGGAAAATCCAAATAATCAAACCAAGTACTTTTTTGCTAGTTGTGAATTGAAATACACTTTAGGGGTAAACAAAAAACAGAGCATAGTCTCAAGCTCTAGCAGCAGTTTTAAATATAGTATAATTTTTTGGTATAATTTTTGGCTGAATAGGAATTATGTAAATACCCAACATTACATGACTAGAGAAGCTATTGGGAATTTTGAATGTTTACTGCTTAAGCAGCAAGAAAGAAATTACCTACGTGTATACAGGGTGTTAGAGAGAAACACGCTTGCTTTCTCAGTGCCCATTTTGTTAGTGTTATATGACTTGTTTATCATCCAAAATAGCGTGTGTGGTGTGTACACTTCTGCTGTTGATTGTGCCAGGCACCATTTTGCTGAGGGCATTATTATGCAAGCAGGGAGACTCCACCAGTAGTATAGAATAGGGAGATCAGCATGTAATGCCGATTCGCAACCAAGGGTGCCATTTTGGAGCTTAACACTGCAGCGAAGGACCTCACCTAACCTCGCACAGCTGATCACATGTTCAGCGGCAGGAAGGACACCCCTACTCCCACCAGTGCTGCTTAAAGGGAACAGCATTCAGGTTATTTGCTGATTAATTTCTACTGGCTGTCGCTATGATTGTAGGACTGTTTGAAATCTTTAAAGTCTCTGAAGCCTTCAAGGGGTAGTATGGCATCTGCTTAAGGATTTGGCTCTGACTTCAATGGTTGTGTAGAGACCACTTGCTTCCAGACATTGGTGAAACAGTTTGTATCCTCCCTGGCCTTGACATGACAGGGAGAATGTGGGAAGGTGACGAAGAGGAGGACAAGCTGCTGGAAGAGGAAGCAGTTTTGCGGGGAGTGGTTGGGGGGGTGGGGGGGTTGGTGGGCACGTGTGGTGGTGGGTGGCAGCAGGGCAGGAGACCATACCTGCCCAGACAGTTCAGGGGGCAATTACCCTACTTGAATCTCAGTGAGGAACAGTACATCAGAAGTTTTTGTTTCACTAAGGAGGCCCTCACTGAAATCTGACACCTGTTACAGCCACAACTGTAGACTCAGAGCATGGTGAGGATGACAATGTCAGTTGCTATGAAATGCATGTGACCATTTACGCACCTGATTCCTTCCAGACTGAATCAGGGAACATTTGCAACTTCTTCAAGTTCATCATCGACTATTGCGTAAGAGGCAATTGAGGAGGGTGAGTGGGTGGATGGGGGTGGTCACTAAGGCACTGAATATATTTCACTCTCCCACCAGAGAGACGCAGGTGGAATGAACAAATTATTTCACAAGGATTGCAGGCTTCCCCATGTTGCAGTGACAGGTACTGCATGCCAACTCTGAGATGTACCAGCACTGGTAGGAATTCCTCTCTCTCAGTGTCCAGCTGTATGAAACCATATTCTGCGTAACATGTAGGTCAATGCTGGGTATCCTGGCAGTAGCCTTCATTCTGCTGTACCATTTGCATTTGAGCCACCACGATAGGGCAGTGGGTTCACGTGCTATCAGCTGACCATGTAGTTCATCACTTCAGTGCTCTCAAAACCCACGCACATGGGCAATGGGCATATAACAAAAGCAATGCTGGCACAAGAAATGCCATAGAGAAAACTACTGGGGTGTTTACACAATACTTCCACTGCCTGCACCATTCTGGAGAAGCCCTGCGATACTTGGCAGAACCATGCCCAAATTTGTCATGATCTGCCAAATGCTACACAACTCCGCCATCATGAGGGAATGACCCTTACCAACAGCTTTACGATGACCAACTGAGGAGGAGAAGAAGGAGGAAGAAGAGGAAGTGGTGGAGGATGAGAAAGAGGAGGAGGAAGTAGGGAGGAGGCAACAAACACACTCCCTTTATGTCTGCGCTGTCCTTGAATGACTCAGTTGAATCCGGTAGCAGTGAATACAATCCCATTTCACCATTCGCCAATAATCCCACAGCTTACCTTCCATTTGTTACTGACCATCATAGCACCCTCTTGGCCAACATGATGAAAGGCCATCACAAAGCAAACATCCCAAGCCAAATTTATGCAGCAACCACTGCCGTATTGGGTTCAAAAGTCAACTTGTCAATGCCAACCATCTTTCTGCATTCCCTTAATGCCTTCACCTGTCCTAGTACTCCTGTGCAGTGTGACTCCAGTGGATGCAGCATGGCCGGTGGAAGTCCCAACTTCAGTGGGAAGATGGCCTTGTAGGATGACGTTAAACAGTTCTGGATTTGGCAGGCCCAGCTTCAGGCTGCACCAGCTCGGCACGTGGGACATGCAGGCAACAGCAAGGACACTGGTGGAGCAGCAGTGCTAGGAGGATGAATGCAGACCTCCTGAGAAAGGACGAAAGGTGTGTGTTACATGGAACCACTGCCACTTCCCTGGAGCGGTGCCTCAACAATTCTAGAAATGTGTTGGAGGACAAGGTACTGTGACATACTGCAGCCGCCTTGAACACTGCTATCTACAGCTATGATGAAAGCTGACTGAGCCTATGCAGCAGTATAAACTAAGCATGCATGACCTCAATCTGAGCTTCCACTGCATCACTCAGACATTGGGTGGCTGCTGTTTGAGCAGCAATGAAAGTTAAGACATCAGCCGTCAGGTACTGCATCATGGAAGTGTCCACAGTGTTCTCAAGGAGTTGGTCACCACTTCCATTTTGGAAAGTGCTCCAGGTTCTGCACAAAGTCATGTACAAAGTTGGTGCTGGACTCCTCCATTTCTTTGACATTAACTGCAGGCTTTCTTGCAGACCTGCCAATGCACCAAGCATTTGATTATAAATACTCATAAGCCTCTTTCTGTAAACCCCTCACCCACCCCAACTCATTAAAGTTCTCATCTGAACCCTCTGAAGCAGAACTCATGTGGGTCCTTGCCCTTCAGAGAGCCAGCTCCTGTGCTACCCTTGCCACCTGCCTTGGCTGCAACCAACTCATCCCAGTGTCTCACCACTTGCATGCCACCTTTATTTGAGCTGGCGGCTGTGAGCTTGAGCGTGAATGATGGCGTTTCTCCTTCATCATTGTCTTCTTGCTCTTGAACCTCTTGTTCTTCTATAACTCCACAGCCAGGTTGCAGTTTTTGGGTATCTGAAAGGAGAAAGGCATATTGGTGGTGTTACAGTGAAAGATGGAGGAGAAAGCAAGAGGTACATACTTACAACATCTTCAGCTTGTTAATCAGAAGAGATTGTGGGATTGAGGGGGAAGTGAGTATTAAGTATGAGCATACCAACATCTTTGCTGGCCATGGCTTCAGGCATGGTTACTCCAATGGTGCTTACCCTGGGGGTAAGGACACACAGTCATGTCAGTCACCTATCAGTTAGGTGCTACATCTGACGTTTGTGCATCACCTTGTTCTGCAGAAGAAAGGGGAACATGTCAATGTGTGTAGTGCAATGTGTTTGTGTGATGTAGTTGTCATGGTTGAACATTTGGCAATGTGTGGAATCTATGGGATATTGGTGCGAGGCTTGCAGCTGTGTTAAGCGTGTGAGAGTGAGGTGAAGCTGTGAATGTTAAGCATGCGTCATGGTTGATAGGTGGGTGAGTGATGTTGGTGAGGGGTGGAGCTCTGGTGTGTTGAGTAGTGTGTGGATTCAGTTGGTGGGATATAGCATCTGAAGGTGACTTCACTGACTTTAAATATTCATGTGGGACAGTTATTCCCCGGAACAATTCTTGTCAACCTTTTCTACATGCTCGCCAATGCCTTCACAGCTTTCTAAATTGTGATGCCCAGATTGGGCATGATGCTACAGTTGAAGCTGAACCAGTGTTTTATAAAGTTTCATCATAAGTTCCTTGCTTTGTACTCTATGCCTCTATTTATAAAGCCCAGGATCCCATATACCTTTTTAACTGCTTTTTCAACCTGCTCTGCCACCTTCAATAATTTGTGCACATACACTCCCAGGTCCCACTGCTCCTGTACCCCTTTAACTCCTTTACTTAATGTTGCCTTCCCTCATTCTGGTCCTGATACTGATATCTGGGGAGCTCCACCATATACCGTTCTCTAGTCCGAGAAACAGCAGTTCGCTACTCCCTGGCCAGAATTTTCCCGTCTGCGATTTGGGGGCAGGGCCCGCTCGCCAATGGGAAAATGACATGGGATGATGTCGGGAGGAATCCCTGATGTCATCCTGCCCTATTTAAATATTGAAGAAGGTGGGCGGACAGCAAAATCAGCTGTCCGCCCGCCGACCTGTCAATGGCCACCGGCTCCATTTCTAGCCCACTAGGTATAGAAGCATTTAATTGCGAATGACAGCAAAATATCAATATCATTGAAGCTGCCTGATGTAAAATGATAAAAGCAGTCATTATACTGCTTTAACATGCAGACAAATATTTCTGTTCCCAAGGCAGTGGCCAATTGAGGCCATTGACAGGATAATTAAGGTAATTAAAGGCCCTGCCTGTCCAACCTAAAGGCTGGTGGACAGGCCAGGAGCCCTAACGAGAAGGAGAAAAAACATGAAACCTCATCCACTGGCGGGATATGACATTGTCTCATGAGGGGGACATGTTAATAATTTTTTTATTTTTCTATTTTTTAAGTTTACAAACCTTTCAGCGCTCTCTCTGAGGCAGCACTTAGCACTGAGCAGTGCGCTCTTGAGAGTTAGGGAATTCCTCCCCCCACCCCGCACAGGAAACACATAGTGCTTCCCATCGGGCAGCCTGCTGGGCGGGCCTTAATTGGCCCACCCACTTATAATGGCGGTGGGGCCCGTTTCGGTGGCGGAGTTCAGCTGCCTGCCTGCTGCCGAGCCGGTGGGGCCCTCCTGCCCATTGAGGGCTAAATTCTACCCTCTGTTTCTGTTTCCTGCCACTCAGTGAACTTTACATCCATGCTGCCATTGTCCCTTTTGTTCCACTGGCTCCAACTTTGCTGACAAGCCTGTAATGTGGCACTTTATCAAAGGTCTTTTGGAAGTCATGTACACCACATCAACCACATTACCCTCATCAAATCTTTTCAACCTCATCAAAAAATGCAGTAAAATTAGTTAACCATAATTTGTCCTTAACAAATCTGTGCTGGCTTTCCTTAATTAATCTACATATACCCAAGTGACTGTTAATTTTGTCCCATATTATCATTTCTAAAAGCTTACCCGAGGTTAAACTGACCGGCCTGCAGTTGCTGACATTATCCTTACACCTGTTTTTTTGAATGAGGGTGTAACATTTGCAGTTCTCTAGTGCTCTGGCACCATGCCTATGTCTAAGGAGAATTGAAAAATTATGGCCAGCAACCCGCAATTTACTTCCTTACTTCCCTTAGTATCATTGGGTCCTTCTGACCTAGCCTTGGTGAGTTATCAACTTTTTAAGTACATCCAGTCTTTCTATAATCTCCTCTTTATCACTTTTTAGCCCATGCAGTATCTCCACTACCTCCCCTTTCACTATGACTTTGGTAATATCTTCTTCTTTGGTAAAGACAGATAGAAAATGCTCATTTAGTACCTCAGCCATGCCCCCTTTCCTCCATGCACAGATCCCTTTTTTTCGTTCTTAATTGGCACTAATTCTCTTTTTGCCAGCCTTTCACTATTTATTTGCCTGTCAAGGGCCTTTGAATTTCCTTTTATGCTGCCTGCCAGTCTCTTTACATACTCTCTCTTGGCTGCTCTTAATTCTTTTTTCACTTCCAGCCTGAACTTTTCATATTTAGCCTGGTTCTCAGTTGCATTATCAACCTGACATCTGTCATAAATACCCAATTTCTGCTTCATCATACTCTCATCCGAGGAGCTCTACATTTATTTGCCCTACCTTTCCTCGCATGGGAATGTACCATGACTGTACCCAAACTATTTCCTCTTTGAAGACAACCCATTGCTCAATTACTGTTTTGCTCGCCAATCTTTGAGTCCAATTTGCCTGGGTCAGATCTGTTCTCACTCCAACGAAATTGGCCTTCCCCAAATTAATTATTTTCACTCTAGATTGCTCCTTGTTCTTTTCCACAGCTAACCTCAAACTTATGATACTATGATCACTGTCTGCTAAATGTTCCCATAATGACACTTGATCCACTTGTTCCACTTCATTGCCTAGAACCAGATCCAGCAATGCCTTCTTTCTCATTGGACCAGGAATGTACTGATGTAGAAAATTCTCCTGAATACACTTCAGAAATTCTTCTCCATTTCTGACTTTTACACTATTTCTATCCTAGTCTATATTAGGATAATTAAAGTCCATCAATACAATTATCCTATAGCTTTTACACTTCTCTGGATTTTCCTTGCAAATGTATTCCTCTATATCTTTCTCACCCATTGATGTACTATAGTATATATACTGAAGTGTAATGGTACTTCTACTATTTCTTAGGTCTAATCAAATAGATTCTGCCCTTGAACCCTCTAGGACATCCTCTCTCTCTCCAGCACTGTGATATTATTCTTAATCAACACTATCACCCCCTGGACCTTCTTACCTTCCCCATCTTTCCTGAACATCTTGTATCCAGGCATATTTAGTATCCAGTTGTAGTAACTAGATACATTTTCTCTCCCTCCTGTCAATCACTCATCATGTGATGCGATTACGGGTAGGGTTCGACCAATAAGACTATTGCACATGTAATCCTGTGGGTGGGGCTTCTAACAGAGAGATCGCATCTAGCATACAACACCTCTACATGTCTCCAAAATAAAGTTTTGCCTTTTCTTCACTAAACCTGCTGCTCCATCAAGTTATTACATTTGGCAACGAGGATAAAACCAACTTCTGCTGCGTATTTTGCCCTGGTTGATGTGAGTAAAACAAAGTTGAACAATATTTACCCGTCATGCCGCTGTTTGAGAGAATTGACTCATATGACGCTAACATTGAAGATTGGAATCAATATATCAAGTGACTTGGGTTCTATTTCATTGTGAAGGAGATTATTGCTGAAGGAAAATGTAATGCTATCCTGCTGAGTGCGTGTAGATGCAAAACGTATAACCTGATTCGAAACCTGACTTCCCCAAACGCGCCCAGTTCTAAATCAAATAGTTAGTTAGTGGAACTCGTGAAATCACACTTTCAGCCCAAACCGTTTGCGATCATGCAGCACTTCAAGTTTAATTCCAGAGCTCGTGCCCCAGGAGAGTCCATTGCTACCTTTATGGCAAATCTGAAACAGTTAACCGAATACTGTGAGTTTGGGGATGCCTTGAATGATAGGTTGTGGGGCAGACTTCCATGCAGAGGCCATGACAACGCCATATAGTGCTGCTTGCTAGCCGAGTCCGACACCGATTTCAAGCCCGCCTTGGAGCTTTCTCTCATCATGGAAAGTGCCACAAAAGGTTCAACGGCTCTGCAGTATGTGGATAATGGCACCGTACTCCATGTTGGGCGGGAACCTGCTGCTGAGCGTGGTGTGAAAAACAGAACAGCAGATTTTAAACACGATTCTATGCCCACTACACAAAGACTTAGGAAGCCTAACGGTAACATGTCAGCTAATAAGATACACATTTGTACAAATGTGGAGGAAATCATGGAGCAGATGTTTGTAGATTCAAAGAGGCAGAATGTACTTATTGCAAAGGAAAGGACACCTGGTTAGGCAGTGCAGAACAAAGGATAGGTAAACAGCAAAACAACAAACAAATCTAATTGAGCTAACTGACACAGCAAAGGCTGAGGCTGCTACTACTGATGTATATTCTCTATATCAAGTGACTGCTGTTACATCTGAGCCCATTACAGTGATAGTGCAAGTGAATGGCAAGCAATTGCAGATGGAGCTGGATGCCAGTGCTTCAACTGTTGTTGTTGGGGAGCACACGGTTTAAGTACCTCAGTGAAGGGAGTCAGCCATTGACATTGGAGTGGATGTCCGCCAAGCTGAGAACTTACACTGAAGAGTCCAATCGGGTCAAAGATATTGTTGCTGTCCCAGTCTGCTACAAACAGCAGACAGCCCAACTGCTTGTGATAATCAGAAAGGGGGTGCTGCCCACCCTTTTAGGTTGAGATTGGCTGCAAGAAATAAAACTTGACTGGTCAGAAATTGGAAGTCCGATGGAATTTCAGAGCTCTTGAAGAAATATGACACTGTTTTTCAAGACTAATTGGGAAAACTGAAGGGCATGCAAGCTAAAATGCACGTCAATCCTCACAACACCACGTTTCTTCAAGGCCAGACCAGTGCCTTACTCACTAAAAGAAAAAGTGGAAGCAGAGTTGTCCATGTTGGAAAACCTGGGAGTAATTCAGCCTGTCCAGTTTTCTCAGTGGGCCACACCCATAGTCCCAGTTTTCAAGCCAGAGCAGACCATATGTCTATGCAGTGACTACAAACTTACAGTCAACAAAGCAGCAAAGTTAGACAAATACGACATTCTTAAATCGATGACTTGTACGCCAAGTTAGCAAGAGGCAAGACACATACAAAACTAGACATGAGTCATGCCTATCAGCAATTGCATTGGACAACACATCAAGAGAATACATGACAATTAATACCCATGAAGGCCTCTACCAGTACATCCAATTACCTTTTGGACTTTCATCAGCATTCGTTATTTTTCAGCAAACCATGCAGAGTGTTCTGCAGGGACTTCCCTGTGTGGTTGTGTACTTAGATGACGTTCTCATCACTAGACTGACCGAAGCTGAACGTTGAGAAAGTGCTGTGAAGATTTATGGAAGCACTTGTGCATTTGAAGTGAAAAAAATGCACATTTCAAGCGTCGGAGGTAACCTATCTGAGCCATAGAGTGGACGCTATGGGGTTGCATCCTGTTGAAGAGAAGTTCCAAGCAATTAAAGATTATTCATCACCCTCTAATGTGACAGAGCTTAAATCTTTCCTAGGTATGATTAATTACCATAGCCGTTTTTTACCTAATCTATCCACTGACTGGCATCACTACATTTGTTGCTGAGGAAGAACTGCTGCTGGTCCTGGGGTTCACAGCAAGAAGAAGCCTTTTTAACAGCGAAGAAACTGCTTCATTCATCATGCTTGTTGGTGCATTATAACACAGCTAAAGAGTTGGTGTTGGCGTGTGATGCTTCTCCTTATGGTGGAGGAGCCAGTCTATCACATCAAATGGAGGACAGATCAGAAAGACCCATTGGCTACATTTCAAGAACACTTTCATAAGCTGAAAAGGGCGACTCTAAGTTGAAAAAAGGATTATCAGTTGTATTTGGTGTCAAAAAGTTTCACCAATACCTACATGGATGACATTTTACAATTGAGTTGTCAAGATGGAATTTTGCTGTGGTGTTCAAGATCATGGTCCCATCACAGGGCAGAGAGTTACCCTTGGCAGAGCTTCATAGTGCACACCCAGGCATATCAAGGATGAAGATGCTGGCACATAGTTACGTCTGGTGGCCAGGAATAGTCAGTGACATTGAGAATATGATTAAACACTGTTCCCTTAGCCAGCAACACCTGTTTAAGCCCTCCTTCACCCATGGGAATGGCCTGATCGACCTTGGGTTAGGCTACATGTTGACCATGTGCGACCATTTCTAGGCACCATGTTCCTATTAATCCTTGAAGCACTTTCAAAATGGCTTGATGTCTATGAAGTAAAAATGCCAACTTCAGCTGCAATTATTGAAAAGCTGTGTCAGTATATATGGTTTACCTGAGATTATTGTTCCTGATAATGGAACAGCTTTCATCAGTGTGGGATTTTAGAGATTCACGGACCTGAATGGTATGTGGCACATAAAGACCGCTCCCTGGCATCCTTCTTCCAATGGTCTCGCCGAAAGAGCTGTCCAAACATTTAAAGCTGGTATGAAAAAGTTAGAGCTCCTCAGAGACTTGATCTTTAATCACCAGAGACTGTATAAACGTTTGCTGGTTTTTCTGATTATTTTCTATTGTAAAGGTAAGAAACTTAAAGTGGGAGAAAGTGTAGCAACTAGATGTATTGTCCCTCCCTCCAGTCATCATATGATGTGTTAAGGGGGCTTCGACCAATAAGCTTATTGCACTGGTAATCCTGTGAGTGGGGCTTATGACGGAGAGATCGCATCTAGCACGTAATCACCTCTACATGTATCTGAAATAAAATTTAGCCTTTTCTTCACCAAACCAGGTCCTCCATCAAGTTATTGCGCCAGTCCTGTCCTCTCATAAGCCATGTTTCTGTTGGTGCCACAATGCTTACATATTTTTCTTGTTCACACTCTTCTAAAACCAGTCACCTGCTCCAGCCAAAATGCATGTCTTCTTTAACAGGCTCAGGCTATTTTTGAGTTTTAAGCAGGTTTTCAGTTGCAACTTGCTTGAATCTTTGCTAGACTCACAATTTTGTACCCCTTACTCATATATGCAACCACCCAACAGCATGCTTAACGCTGTTGCTCACTTCAATCATTTAAATGAGCAGCATTGGAACCAATAGGTACAGGTTAAGCAAGCATTATGATCCCTGTGTCCATTTTCGAGTCCTATCAAATTTTGTGGCCAGTGCATTAAGATTACACCTTAAGTGAAAAACAAAGGATAGGCTATTCACAAAGTAATTATATGGATAACTTTCTGAATATGTTGTGATCTAAGTTTGCAAATACTCACAATTATTTTAATTGTGCAACTATTGTATAATTACCTGAATATTATAAAAATTGCTGGATAAATTGACATTACTGATTATTGTGTATATTACACTAATTTTATTAAATTTTGCAATGAAAATTAACTATTTTCAGAGAAGATATGAAGACTTCTTCTTACAGTTTGAATATCTGACCAGGAGTTTTAGGGTTACAGCACAAAATATAAGTAATTTTCTTAAAGTGTTTTCAATCACAATATTATTGAGATGTTTTCTTGGTTTCACTGACAAATGCTATCAATTATAATGCAAAAGTCAATATTTCCATTATATTTCATGATATTAATAATTCATACTGCACAGGCCATTGTTCCTGTCCACTGGCAGGAACATGATTGTCTCATTCAGCAGTTTCTTTACCACAGACTCCTTGATACAATACACTTCTAGGAGTGCCGGTAAAGCTCTATAATCCACATTTTTACTTTAAATGGATTTATGATAAATTCTCTTACGATATATTTGTGATTGTAACTTCCCAGTAATGTAATCTGTGCATCACCCCCTCATCCAAAGAAAAAGTCTTTCTAGTTTGTATATTCTCTGTCACTGCTTGGCATCTTGTAATTATGGTGATGAAAGGGAGCTGCTATTTTGCAGCTAAGTGAGTGTGAGAGTCACTCCTTTCACAACCCTAAATATAAATGCCTAATAATATTTCATTACATTGTCATATTATTGCTTTCATTAATCCTCCCTTCCATGGCGTTTTAGGCACTCCTATTATATTCACCAGGAGCTTTTTGAGAACAGCAGGCTGACCAATAGTTTAGTGGTTTAAATGCATCACTTGAACGAAAGAAAGAAGGTATAAGAAGCATTTATATGGTGCATTTCATGGCCATTAAAGCCCTTTACAGAGAATGAAGTGCTTTTGAATGTAATCACTGTTGTAACATGGGAAACTTGGCAGCCAATTTGTGCACAGCAAGCTCCCCCAAAGAGCAATCTCATAATTGGCCAGTACACCGGGGATAACTCCCCTGATTTTCTTCAAAATAGTGCCATGGGACCTTTTGCATCCACCCGAGTGGGCAGCCGGGACCTTGGTATAAAATCTCAAACAAAAGTGAGTGCAGCACTCCCTCAGTATTGCACTGAATGTTAGCCTTGATTTTTGTGTTTAGGTACTTGGTGAGGTTTTAACCTGAACCAAGCAATCTCTTTAGGGATGCTACAATTAGCAACATTTCAGCCAGTTAGGGAGATGGAAGGCAATCAGCCCGAGTATTCCCGCTTGATCTCCACACAATGCTGGTCAATATCAGGTTTAGGCTGGGCCCATGGTGCAACTCCCCACTGTGAAAGCTCCCACATGAAGAATGGCCATTATGGTGAAATATTAGAGGGTTGGATGTACTTATGGATCACACCTAGCATGAATCAATGCTTCAGGAGAAAATGGATGTGAGAAACAGACTGGATTTTTTGTGTTGCTGTGGTAAAGTTCTGGAAAAATAACTATTATTTTCACTCCTGTTAGATCAATCCTGATCCCAACAAATAATAAATCAACAAACCGTTTCAGGTTCCTCTAAAGAAAATACTTTGATGTCAGGAGAGTAGAGCTGCTAGAATTTCTGTACTAGTCCATTGCATAATACTCTTACAATCCCCATTGGTTTTGCAGTTTCCATGTTATGAAATTTGACACAGCCAGGCCTGTTCTACAAAGAACAAAGAACAAAGAAAAGTACAGCACAGGAACAGGCCCTTTGGCCCTCCAAGCCTGTGCCGATCATATTGCCTGTCAACTAAAACATTTTGCACTTCTTTTCCCATCCTATTCATGTATTTGTCAAGCTGCTTCTTAAACACCACTATCGTACCAGTTCCACCACCTCCTCTGGCAGCGAATTCCAGACACTCACTACCTTCTGCGTAAAAAACTTGCCCCGCACATCTCCTCTATAGTTTTCTCCTCTCACCTTAAATCTATGTCCCCTAGTAATTGACTCTTCCACCCTGGGAAAAAGTTTCTGGCTATCTACTCTGTCCATGCCACTCACAATTTTGTAAACTTCTCTCTAGTCGTCCCTCAATCTCCGTCGCTCTAGTGAGAACAATCTGAGTTTCTCCAACCTCTCCTCATAGCTAATAACCTCCAGACCAGGCAGCATCTTGGTAAACCTCCTCCGCACCCTCTCCAATGCCTCCATATCCTTCAGGTAATGTGGTGACCAGAATTGCATGCAATATTCCAAGTGTGGCCAAACCAAGCTTCTATATAACTGCAGCATGTCTTCCCAGCTTTTATACTCAATACCCCTGCCAATGAAGGCAAGCATGCCATATGCCTTCCTGACTACCTTATCCACCTGCATTGCCACTTTCAGTGACCTGTGAACCTGTACACCCAGATCCCTCTGCCCGTCGATGCACTTAAGGGTTCTGCCATTTACTGTGTAATTTCTGCCTGTATTAGACCTTCCAAAATGCATTACCTCGCATTTGTCTGGATTAAACTCCATCTGCCATTTCTCTGTCCAAGTCTCCAACTGAGATTGTATCCTTTGACAATCGTCTTCACTATCTGCAACTCCTCCAACCTTGGTGTCATCTGCAAACTTACTAATTAGCCCAGTTACATTTTCCTCCAAATCATTTATGTATACTACAAACAGCAAAGGTCCCAGCGGAACTCCACTAGTCACAGCTCTCCATTCAGAAAAGCACCCTTCCACTGCTACCCTCTGTCTTCTATGACCAAGCCAATTCTGTATCCATCCTGCCAGTTCACCTCTGATCCTATGCGACTTTACCTTCTGTACCAGTCTGCCATGAGGGACCTTGTCAAAGGCCTTACTGAAATCTATGTATATAACATCCACTGCCCTTCCATCGTCGATCATCTTTGTCAATTCCTCGAAAAACTCGATCAAGTTAGTGAGACATGACGTCCCTTTCACAAAACCATGCTGCCTCTCACTAATATCCCCATTTGCTTCCAAAAGGTAGTAAATCCTGTCACGAAGAATCTTCTCTAATAATTTCCCTACCACTGACATAAGGCTCACCGGACTGTAATTTCCTGGATTATCCCTGCTACCCTTCTTAAACAATGGAACAACATTGGCCATTCTCCAGTCCTCTGGGACCTCACCCATAGCCAGTGAGGATACAAAGATTTCTGTTAAGGCCCCAACAATCTCCTCCCTTGCCTCCCTCAGTACTCTGGGGTAGATCCCATCTGGCCCTGGGGACTTATCCACCTTAATATTCTTCAAGATGCCTAACACCTCTTTTTTGATCTCAAAATGATCCAAGCTATCTACACACTCTTCCCTAGACAAATCGACTAAGTCCTTCTTTTTGGTGAATTCTGATGAGAAGTATTCATTTAGTATCTCTCCCATTTCTTCTGGTTCCACACACAGATTCCCACCTCTGTCCCTGAGTGGACCCACCCTTTCCCTGGCTACCCTCTTGCCCTTTACATATGTATAAAAGGGCCTTGGGATTTTCCTTAATCCTGGTTGCCAGTGACTTTTCATGACCCCCTTTAGCCCTCCTGACTCCTTGCTTAAGTTTCTTCCTACTTTCTTTGTATTCTCCACGGGCTTCATCTGTTCCCAGCCTTCTAGCCCTTACGAATGCTTTCCTTTTCTCTTTGACTAATCTCACAATATCCTTCGTTATCCAAGGTTCCTGAAACTTGCCATGCTTATCCTTCATCCTAGCAGGAACATGCCAGTCCTGAATTCTTATCAACTGATGTCTGAAAGCCCTCCACATGTCAGTTGTTGATTTGCCCTCAAACATTCACCTCCAGTCTAGATTCCTCAGTTCCTGCCTAATATTGTTATAATTACCCTTCTCCCAATTAAGCACCTTAACCTGAGGACTCCTGTTTTCCTTATCCACCAGTATCTTGAAACTTACTGAACTATGGTCACTTTTCCTGAAATGCTCTCCTACTGAAAGTTCGACCACCTGGCCAGGTTCATTCCCCAAAACCAGGTCCAGTATTGCCCCTTCCCTAGTTGGACTATCTACATATTGTCTCAGGAAGCCCTCCTGGATGCACCTTACAAATTCTGCACCATCCAAACCCCTAGCACTAAGTGATTCCTAGTCAATATAGGGAAAGTTAAAATCACCCACCACAACAACCCTATTGCTCTTACATCTTTCCAAATTCTGCCTACATAAGTGTTCCTCAATCTCCCGCCGGCAATTGGGAGGCCTATGGTAAACCCCTAACATTGTGACTGCACCCTTCCTATTCCGGAGACCTACCCATATTGCCTCGCTGCACGAGCCCACCGAGGTGTCCTGTCATACAGCTGTGATATTTCCCTTAACCAGCAGTGCAACTCCCCCACCTCTTCTACATCCCTCTCTATCCTGCCTGAAACATCTAAATCCTGGATCGTTTATCTGCCAATCCTGTCCATCCTTCAACCAAGTCTCTGTAGTAGCAATAACATCATAGTCCCAAGTACTAATCCAAGCTCTAAGCTCATCTGCCTTGCTTGTTATACTTCTCACATTGAAACAAATGCATTTCAGCCCCCAGTCCCACTGTGTTCAGTAATTTCTCCCTGCCTGCCCTTCCTCTTAGTCCTACTGGCCATATTCACTGGTTCCCAGTCCTTTATTTCCCCTGCTGACCTATTGCTCTGGTTCCCACCTCCTGCCATACTAGTTTGAACCTTCCCGAGTGACACTAGAAAACCTCGCAGCCAGGATATTGGTGCTCCTCCAGTTTAGATGCAACCCGTCCTTCTTGTACAGGTCCCACCTGCCCCGGAAGAAATCCCAAGGATCCAGATATCAGAAACCCTCCCTCCTACACCTTCTGTTCAGCCATGTGCTCAGCTGCACTATTTTCTTATTTCTAGCCTCACTGGCACTTGACACAGGGAATAATCCTTAGATTACAACACTAGAGGTCCTGTTTTTTAACTTTCTGCCTAACTCCCTGAACTCCCGCTGTAGGACCTTGTCACTCTTCCTGCCTATGTCGTTAGTACCAATGTGTACCACGACCTCTGGCTGTTCTCCCTCTCCCTTCAGAATGTCCCGTACCCGATCAGAGACATCCTGGACCCTGACACCAGGGAGGCAATATACCATCCTGGTGTCTCTTTCACGACCACAGAAGCGCCTATCTGAGCCGTTGACTATAGAGTCCCCTATGACAATTGCTCTGCTGTGCTTTGACCCGCCCCCACCCCCCCCCCACTCGCTGAACAACAGAGACAGCCGTGGTGCCACTATTCTGACTACTGCTGTTGATTTCCCCTGAGAGGCCATTTCCCCCCCCCACCCCCCAACCAACAGTATCCAAAATGGTATACCTGTTAGAGAGGGGGACAGCCACATGGGATTTCTGCACTGTCTGCCTGCCCCTTCTAGTGGTCACCCATCTATCTGTCTGTACCTTGGGTGCGACCACATCTGTAAAGCTCCTGTCAATGACGTTTTCCGCCACCTGAATGCTCCTAAGTGCATCCAACTGCTGCTCCAACCAATCCATGCGGCCTATGAGGAGCTGCATCTGGGTACACTTCCTGCAGATGTAGTTGTCCGGGACACTTGAAGCATCACAGATTTCCCATATCACCCCAGCAACTGCCATTTCTAGAACAATTTAATAAATTAATTTAAATCTAATAACTGCTTCTTGACTCCTTATTAACTATATGTTCCCTAGGGCTAGATTTCTACTATAAATGCTAAATTCTAAGAACAGTAATCTCCTGATTCTGGTCTAGATACCCTCTACTTATTAATTAAATGATTAATTTATTTGGTTTAATTAGTTTAACAATGTTTTAGTTTCAAATCCAGTGTAGATTCTACAGAGATAATTGTGGGAGAAGATTAATTCTGTAAAAATGAGTTAAAACACGCTGACAAATATTTTTAAAATGTGGCTCAATATTCCCACTCACTTCATAAATCATCTGATGTTAGCCTTGGCTCAGTGGTAGTACTCTCACTACTGGATCAGAAGATTAATAGGTTCAAGCCCTACTCCAGGACTTGAGCACAAAATCTTGGTTGATAGTCCAGTATAGTATTAAGGGACTTCTGCAGTATCAGAGCTGCCATTTTGAATGGGATTTTAAACTTTAGTCCCATCTGCCCTTTTGAATGAATATAAAAGATTCCATTGCACTATTTAATGGAGAATGTTGTAGTTATTCCAGTGCCCTATTTAACACTTAATCTCAACCAACATCAGCAAAACAGCTTATGTGGTCATTTATCACATTCTGATTGTGAGATCTCGCTGTATGCAAATTGGCTGCCACTTTTTCCCCTCCATGATAATAGTAACTATACTTTAAAAGTACTAAATTTGTTGTGAAGTACTTTGGGGCATCCTACTTTTTTATTCTTTTATTGGATGTGGACATCACTGACAAGGCCAGTGTGTGTTGCCTGACCCTAATTGTCTTTGAACTGGGTAGCTTGTTAGGCCATCTCAGAGGGCAGTTAAGAGTCAACCACATTGCAGGGGGTCTAGAGTCACATGTGATTACCTTTACCCACACAAGTTAAGGATGGCAGATTTCCTTCTGTACAGGACATTAGTGAACCAGGTAAATTTAGGGAATTTAATGACAATTAATGACAGTTTCAAAGTCACCATTACTGAGGGCAGAATTGTCCCAGATTTGCACTAAATGGGGTAGTGGGCGGGAAGTTTTACCCTACAGCCGCAATGGCGGCTTTTCACGCTGTATAGTCCTAAAAACACGCCGCATTAATCATGAATTGCAGGGAAAAATGCCGTTTCCATGGCGGTCAGGCTCTTATTCGTCTGCCACGTCATCACCTGATCGCTTCAGCATGCTGAGTGCCATATTTAAAGTCCAGCCGTGCGCACACCTCTCAGTGCTTCCAGCCCACGACTGCTGCACGGAAGACAGGATGGCCCAAAAAGGCAAAAAGACTGCAACCTCCAGTTTCAATGAAGCATCCCTTGAGCGCCTTTGGGACGCAGTGGAGACTCGTCATGATGTTCTCTGCCCCCATTCTGGCTGCAGGATGGCCATCAACCTCTGGCTTGGGTGGCGGTGGCAGCAGTGGTCAGTGCCAACGCCCTGCAAAAGAGGACAGCCATCCAGTGACACAAGAAGATGAATGATCTCTTCCATTCCACCAGGGTAAGTCACTCTACTCATCACTCTTAACCCACACGCTCACAAATCTATCACACATCGAAAAGGCCCTCATTCACTGCCTGTTCAAAGGACATCAGCATTCAATTTCTCACACTCACCGTCATTGTCCTCATTCCATCCATGGGACCACTCACCGTCCACACATGCCAAGCATTCTTATCATCTGGCCTGACAGGCATCCTGCTTACACTCTGTCCATCTCTATTTATGCAGGAGAAGCTGGTGCACAACAGGAGAGAGAAACCACAGACAGGTGGAGGGATGCCTGAAATCGAGATCCTCACGGGCTTTGAAAACAGAGTCATCCAGCTGACTGGTGAAGATCTGGACAGGTCCGGTACTGATGGTGAGGCCGGCGGTGCCCTATAAAGTGAGGATCCAGCAGTGCAACATCCATTAAACAAACATGCTGTGAGTGATGTGGCCTGATTCACAGTCCACTGCCATGCATTTATTATCCCTCCTTGCTTTTGCAGGCACACCTGCCAAACAGCCGACTGAGTCCATGACCCAGGGCGTCCAAGCAAGCCCCAAAGAAACCTCTGAGGAGGAATCTGAGGGCACCCTCCTTGAAGTCCCGACACAGCGTTCACCCGCACCCTCTACCTGAGACACTCAGCTCAGTGGGACCTAGCTCTACAGTAGCCTCAGGATCACAATCTGGTGAGCACATCACACTTTCTGATCCACTGCTGGCGGCGGCAGGGACTTCCCAGGTGTCCAGCCCTCGGAGGACTGCTGGAGGCCAGAATGTTGCAGAGTCCAAGTCAGATGGCGAGCCTCTGGACTCAGTCATGTCACAGTTGCTGGAGCTGCAAAGGCAAGCTCGGGAACATCAGGAAGGGATGTCCGCTGCACTCCTCAGATTGCAAGGCACGATGGAGGATTCCATCTGTCCTCAGTGTGAGGTGATAGCACCGGCATGCCAATGCACTGAACTCAACACTGGCAGGATGGCGGCCGCCCTGCAGACCTTGGTCCAGGATGTTGCTCCTGCACTGCTGCGCAATTTGAACTCCATTGCTGATGCCATAGTTGCCCTCCAACAGTGTCAATGCAAGAAAGGTGTGGGGCAGCTTGGACTCACATCAGATATCCCTGCTCCTAAAGGTGTCAGCTAAGGGCCCTTGAGCAACCATAGGGAGGAGGATCAGCAGGTGTACATCCCAGGGCCATTCACCCAGGTGACTCCGGGACTGTCCAGCCCATCCGAATCCCCTCTTCTGGTGACCCCAGCAGCTCCAGCTCCACAGTTGAGGAAGGTGCCACTGCCACACAGCAGGTCCCCGAAAGCAGGCCAGGGCCCTCCAGGTCTCAGCCTCTGCCAAGGTCATCACACTTAGGGCTTGGCAGTCAGCAGGCTGTCTCCACCTCTGCTGTGGATGTCCGGGGAGCATTAAGACATAGCAGCAGGGTTAGGAAGTTTAAGAAGATGTAACTCTTTCGAGTACAAACCCGCTTCCATCTGTTTCAGATGAAGTTACATTGTTTCATAGTTTGCCATTGTGAGATTTGAACTCTTGATAATCTTTTAAATGAAAACAATTAAACCAAATCAACAAAATTGGGATAAAACAGGCACAGCCCCTAATTCAGGTCAGCTGTAAAACCAAGGACAAAAATTTAAAGGAACCTTACAAACTTTAAATCAAAATGTGATTAAAGGGATCAACAAAACACCCCAGTCCCCGTGGTGCCCACCGGGCATGGAAGGCCTCGAGAGTGCGCGCAGACACCGCGTGCTCCCTCTCCAGGGACACCTGGCAGCGAACGTAGCCGCGGAAGAGGGACAAACAATCGGGCGGGACACCCCCGTCGATCGCCTGCTGCCTGGACCTGTTAATGGCCAACTTGGCCAGGCCCAGGAGCAGGTTCACAAGGAGGTCCTCCTCCTTCCCGACCCCCTTCCGCACAGGGTGCCCATAGATCAGGAGCGTGGGGCTGAAGTGCAAACAAAACATCAATAAAAGGTTTTTCAAATAACTAAAAAGGGAGTGCAGCCTACAACACCCTATGTATACATGGTCCACGGACTCCACAAGACCGCAAAAAGGGCACGTGTCCTGAGAGTCCGTGAACCTATGCATCCTCTTATTATAGGGGACTGCTGCATGCAACACCCTCCAACCCAGGTCCCCGATAGAAAGGGGGAGGACACCTCCGTAGACGGCCTCCCATCGGGGGCCTCCGCCGCCGGACGGCAACAAGGCACGCCAGGGCATGTCCGGGCGGCGGACAAGGGCGAGAAAATGGAAGGTGTGCAGCAGCAGTCCATACAAAAAGCCCCTCTTTGCCGTGCCAAAAGGCACGGAGGGCATGTCCCCGAGGCGGCTCATATTGCGGGGCACCAGCACCTGAGGGAGAGTTCAGGGCTTGGGGCCAATGTGGAATTCTGTCCGAACAGGGGAACGTTCAGACGGAAGACCACCGCGCACCTGGGACCTCAAGACCCAAAATAACGTCGGGTCCGAGCACGACCGTTCTCAGGTCTTGGATGGCATCGGCTGTGACCTGGACACTCACAGACGCGCGTTGTGCCAACTCCTGCAGGAGCATCCAGCCCAGTCCTCCGCCACCCAGCACGTCCCCGATCCTGGTCACCCCTGCGGCCACAGCCCTCCTCTCCGCCAACCACTGAAAAGGATGGAGGGGCGGATTCCTGAGCAACGGCTCTCTGACGATAGCCGCTACTCCTGACGGGGGAAGAGCTGCGTCGCGAGGCGACCACTTTCCAGACTTTGATCAGGTCCTGGTAAAAGACGGGCAACGCCTGCAAGGAGCCACCGAGGCCCAGCTGTTCTATAAACAGGAGCTGCACGTCATAATGCAGGCCGTGCACCTGACGGAAGAAATACATCGTCAGGGCACACCATCTAGGAGGAGGCTCGACGCAGAGGTATCGCTGCAGGGTCTGAAGGCGGAATAAATTATGTCTGTTACAGTACTTGTAACTCTTTCGAGTACAAACACATTTCCATCGGTTTCAGATGAAGTTCTATTGTTTTGCCATTGTGAGATTTGAACTCTTGATCGTGGGGTTACAAACCCAGTACCATAACCACTTGGCTATTTAGGCCTTTGAACTCTTGATCTTGGGGTTCCAAACCCAGTACCATAACCACTTGGCTATTCAGGCCAAGCATTAAGAAGATGTAGTTGCACAGCCTGGGCGTGGGTGCTAATAACTTGTACATAATGTTCACTATTGTCAATAAACTCCCAAGAATGTCTCCCTGCCTAAGACTCCTTGTTCTGATGAGCAGTGTTTGTATCACTCAAATGTAAAACCTTTCTGCACAAGATAAAGGCAAGTGTCTCCGTCCAGGGCCTCTTCCCTGTGCTTTGTGCCGCCTTCAGACCAAAGTGATGGTCTGGCCTCACACTCCCTGGAGACATTACTGATGCTTGTCAATGCTGCCAGAATGTGGTGGGCAAGTGTCACGGAGTTCCGTCATTCTCCCTGTGTGCTCTCAGCACCTTTAAGCTGGGGCTGGCCCCCATCTCTTCAGTGTCTATGACCAGTGACACTGCTCCTGAAGGGGTCAGATGCTGAAGGTGGACAAATGATCGGGTGCATTTAAAGTTTCGTGGCTGCGTCTCCATGATATAACCCTGATCACAGAGTGCAAGTGAGCTGCCCTCAGCCAGATAGGAGTCAGACATCCTCAGAGGGTTTGTGAAGATTTATGGAATGTCCTCACTGCATATCGTCATTGTTCTCTTGCAATCAAGCATGTCTTCGGGCCTCCACTGCATCCCAATGGCAGGAGCATTATCACAGAGGGTATGGGCGCTGCCTGAAGCCAGACTGGAGACAAAAGTTCATAGATGCAACGTGGGAACCTATGGCATCTCCTCACTGCATGTTGTCATCTTTCCTCCACAAATCTAACAGCTATGAGGGCATCCCGAGTGTGCCTGCCTTGTCTGGTCAGTGCGAGGACCTCATTCCCGTCATCAACGGAGGAGACCTCCAGCCCCTGGAGCTCCTCCTCAGTCAGCCCCTCTCCTTGTAGCAGTGCCAGGTTGTAAAGGGCACTGCAGGCGACGATGATGCGTGACACCCTCTGTGGACTGTATTGCAGGGCTCCACCAGACCAGTCCAGGCACTGGAACCTCATTTTCAGCATCCCGATGGTTTGCTCCACCAAGTTTTGAGTTGCAGCATGAGCCTCATTATACAGTCACTCTGCTGCTGTCTGAGGCCACTGCAGGGGTGTTGTCAGCCACGTCCTCTGTGGGTAGCCCATGATGCCAATGAGCCATTCCTGCAGCCTTTGTCGATGCTGGAAGGCATCAAGGATCTGTGACCGACTGAAAATGTAAGAGATGTGCACACTCCCTGGATACCGTGTGCATACCTGCAGGATATGTTTGTGATGGTCGCGCACCAGCTGCACATTCAGCAAATGGAAGCCCTTGTGGTTGACATAGCTAACTGTAGGTTGTAACAGAGATCTTAGCACTACGTGAGTGCAGTCATTCGCACCCTGAACCTGTGGGGAACCTGAGATCTGGGCGAATCCAATCGCTCTTGCATCCTGGCTGTTCTGGTCCTGGGAGAAATGCACAAAGTTGTGTACCCTCACAAAGGTGGCATCCGTGATCTCATGGATGCATTTGTGGGTGGAGGCTTGTGATGTTCCACAGAGGTCACCTGTGGGAAAGGACCCACTGACGTAGAAATTGAGCATCACAGTCACTTTCACGGTCACTGGCAGTGGATGTCATCCATGTGCTCGTGGTGCCAAATCCTGTAGCAGGTGGCAGATGTGACCAACCATTTCCCTAGACATGCGCAGTCTTTGGTGACACTGGTTCTCAGTCATCTGCAGGAATAAAAGGTGGCATCTATTGACCCTGGGTCTAGCTCGGTGCTGATCAGTGTCATCTTGCTGTGGCTCTTCGGTGGCGTGTGTGGGAGTGTCAACCACCCCTTCTTCCAGAGGGTGCTGCTCTTCCCTCTGCACAGCCAGGCACCTCAGTCGCTCTCTTCTCTGTTGTCTTTGCTCTCTGTAAGCCATGAGGCATACAGCTACTTCATCAGGCTCCATGATCCTGATGGGGTCCTCCTGCAGGATGAAAGAGAGAGATACGTGCATTAGCATGGATGTACTAAGAATCTCACTTGGTTAGGCCTGAGGCCCCTTAATGCATCCCAGAGAGTTCTGACCACCACTTGGATGGCCAGACTTTAGTGCACTGCATGGCTGCCTGAAGCACCACCTTCCTGCATTAGACTGCATGCTGTGCTCTCAGCTCAGGCGCAGGCATTCTCCTAACCCACACTGCAAAGCTGCGCTGTTAACTTGAAACATGGGAGAGACTGGTACAAACTGGGACGATGACATTGCAAGGGGCTGTGAGCGCCTCCACCGGTAACTGCCCCATGGCCAGCTTTAGCAAGGAGATTGTACAATGTGCCCAGTCATCTGACTTCTCTGCAGTCCACTAAAATGCTCATTAGTTTGCAGTCTGTGCCCGAGGGCTGAAAAGTTCTGGAGCACTTGGTGGCACTTCGATGCCTCTGCATTGCTTGAGTGAACAGATAAGCTAGAGGCCTGACTCCAATCACATCAATATATCTGCACCTGAAATGTCTCAGCTGCAGAGGAATGGCCACTTTATACAAGGTGTCCGTAATATGTGGCCGCTTCCCTCGTTCACCCCACTCCCGCACGCCGACGTGAGTGGGATTGGGAGGGTGGAAATAAGAACTGCAGGCTGGCCTTATAAGGATATGCTGATGTATTACAATGAGGTTCCTGACATCCAATGGTGGGAAATGCAGCCTGAGCAGACAATTTTTGGACTTCTCACCATATTGTCCACTCACACCTGACACCAACAGGCACAGAAAATTCCACCCTGAGACCAGCATTAAGTTCCACCAACTGCTATGGTGAGATTTGAACCCATGTCCTCATAGCATTAGCTTGGGTTATGCTGGATTACTCATTCTGTGACATTACCATTAAGCCATAATCTCAGGGTACTGTATAAATGCAAGTTGCTTCGTTCTTTTATCTCTAACTGTTTGGTTAGTTATTTTTTTCCTCAATTTCTTTGCCCTGTGTTCAGAACTTCAACTTTTAGTCCAAAACTGTTATGTCTTATTATCATAAAAATGTGGCTACAAGGGATGTAGGAACGTGTGTAGGAATTGGCTTTGCCATTTTGTAATCTCAAAGAAAGCGCAAAAGGGATGTGATTACAGTGTGGTAGGAATACATTTAGGATAAGTATATGAATTAAGTCTTATGATATATAGGGTAACAAAAAGAATATTATTTCTTTAACAGGGACAGTATAGAATATAACTGGGTGGAGATTGGGTTAACAGATTAAGCTGAATTTCCTTATCTGATTTAGTCAAAATGACACCGTGATTTGCATCAGTTTCTGTGCCAGGCTTGGCAAAGGGAATTTTTGTCAAAATTTACTGAAATTCATAAGCACACGCCAGAATGTAAAGAGTAGTGGAAAACAAACAGAACTCAGTGAACAATCTTGGGAAATATGGAGCAGACACCATGTTCCTTCCTTAAGGCCATCTTTATTTTATTAATATCATAAAAACTAAAGTTTGAAACCATTAAACTATCATTTATCCACAGTATCAGTGCATGTTTAAGAAAATAACAGATTCTGATCCTGTTAAATGCATTTATAGAAAATTAAGTGAACATCTCAAAGAGAAGAAAAAATCCCAAAATCACTCAAAAAAATAATTGCAAAACAGCAGTGACTGAATTCTGCAGCACCTCAATTTTGGCCAGACATTCATACCTGTCCAGGACCTGTATACCTGTGGGAAAGTCACATTCTCTGGTCTTTTGCATGGGAAGAGGAGCTATGTTGATGAGCTACGTGGGCTTTCAGTGGACATAGCTCAGGGGTAGCCGAAATGTTCGAGGAAAGTCACAAATAACAAGGTTCAGATAAAGCTTGCAAGTAAATCCCTTGGAAAAACTAGCATGAGGCAGCTCTTGTTACACTGAAAACTCCAAGAAAATTTTGTGCCATTGTTCTTTCACTTTAGGTTCGCCAGAATGTCCTCTCTCAAGAAATAACATTGATCAGTTTTTACCCAATTTCTTGTAGAGAAGACAAATCTCCTTAAAATTTGTGAAATGTGACACCATTGATACAGTAGTTGCTCCACTTATGTTGTGGTGTGAGTAGGTGGTGACATCCCTGTATTCAGGGAAGGCAAATAGTTATGAACTTTAGAAATGGCTGGATTGGATAGGAAGAAAGGACAACACTTGTGGCAGGTCCCTGTGAGATATGGATGTGAAAGCCCGATAGTATGAAGGTGAATGTGAATGGTGGCTGTTCAGATGGGAATGTGAGCTACCTGCAGAAGGAGGAATGAGTGGAGCTGCAAGGCGTGTTGGCCTGTGCTGTGCTGCACAGGAGAATGCTGGGAAAGATTGCAGGGCTTGGCATCTGAAAGTGTTTTGCCACTTACCTTTCCTTCTCTTCTGAAGTCCGGGGTCCTTTTGCTGCAATGTCTCCCGGTTGCACACTTATGCTGTTGACTTCCTTAAGCCACATTCATCTATGCCTGTTTGGTTGGAGAAGCTGCTCTCTTTCTCTCACCGATCCAACAGCATGACCTCCAGATAAGAGTGAAAGGCCAGGGCAGCTAACTTCCCCAGTCTCCTCTCCATTCCTGTGGTTACAGCAGTCTCAAAAATACATGTGTAGTCGAGCCTTTCTGAATCCTGCTGAGACCCTTTAAATAGAAATTCTTCCTGTGACATGTTTGGCTTTTGATCCCACCCACCAACTCTGATTGCTTGAGGAACTTGGGAGTGGGGCACTAATGCTGTGGCTCAGTTCAAGGGCCACAATGAAGGCCATTGAAGATCAGAACAGGTTCCTGAACAGCTAATGCCTTTTCAGCAGGGAGTAATTGTTGAAAATTCTGCCCAAAGTGTATTAGGTAGTAGAAACTTTTTAAAAAATATATAGTTAATGCTATTCCAATGGCCCATGTGTACCTGCACTAACGTCAAAGCATCAGAAGATCCCAGTTTTGATTCACAGCCAATATTGAATTAGATATTCTCACCTGGAGTACTATTATGACACAACAGTTGGTAAAGGCTGTTATTTAAAATCTCAGAAGGAAACTTAAAACAACTGTCATAACCTATATTTTCATGATATGCTTGGGATACAATTCTGAATTCCAAAATGAAACCACCAAGCCTCCAAATGTTTTTTATATAAATGAAATTAAACATTTATTAATTTTAATAAGAAATTAAACACATACACATCTACAAATTACTACCATACTAACTATTAAAGAAATCCACAAATTGATCACCCCAAGGTAATCTTTCCCAAGGCAACAATAACCCATAGACTTAAACAGACACCAGGCAAAGCACATTTTATCTTATGAATTCAAAAATGAGGTCCCTTTCAATTTGTTACTTCGCAGACACAGTTGTAGGTTTACAGGCTGCTTAGACCTCACATGCCTTTGACTTCTGTACACAAAACTCTGCTGTATATACCTAGCCTTCCTTTTGAAAATGCAAATTCTCATTGTATCACCAGGCCCTTTGAACTTCACCTCTTCTAACAATAAAACTCCTTTCATAGCACCAATTTTATTAGTAATATAAATGTATTGCTTGGTGTCTCTTAGCTCGGTACAAGATTTCACCCCAGTCTTTGAATGTACTCTTTACCTTAACTGTTTAAACTACTATACATCAGGCACCCAGACTAGCTGGCTTTAATTCAATTACGATACCCACACATACAGACACAGACCTACTACAAGTTCAATTTAAAATAATTTCCAATAACATTATATACATTAATACCTTCATGACAAATACCAATTGGAACACTAAAACCATCATTCACAGGTTTTAGAGCGGCTGATTGTAGCGTAGTGATTCCGGTTGGAAAGTACATAAATGGATATTGATAAGAACAGGATTGGATTTGGAAGCGAATTAGCTGTTGACATTCAGGACTGAATTGTACAGAAAAAGGCCCATTCACAGTTGCGGGGGAGATGTTATGGGGGTGTGGGGGTGGGGTACGGTAGTGTGGAAAAGAGGGTCAGGAATCTATTTGCTTTATCAGCTGGCTTATGTGACTCCAACTCAGCTATGGCATTAGTACCCTTCTTGCAGATTCCCTGACCAATGACAGAGCATGGGTATGATGACAACTTCCACTCAAGGGACCCCATCAGGGATCAGAATGGCTGCAAGAAACATTGCTGCTGAAGACAGAAGAAAGAAGGAGGATGGAAGGAATCTGCCATGGATAGGTTGCAGCTCAGGTCCCAGACTCTTACTTGGAGGTTCTGCTGTCAGATCTGAGGGACTGAAGTGAAGGATTTCTCCCTACAGATGGGAGGAATAGGCCAGCCTCTTAAACCAGCAATTGCGTAGCCCCTCTGTAGTAATTACAGTTTTGGGAAATGTAGGACTGTAGCTTTAAGAGTAACCGTGTTGTAAGATCACAAGATCTGTGTAAACCAATGTGTTAACAGCATGAGGAACCTCTACAAGTGAGTTCTTCTTTAGTTATGGAGTTTGAGGCAGAGGTGTAGGCACTGCCACTGTCTTGTAAATAAAGTTCAATGTTTCCGCTAAGAAAAGTTGTCTGAAGATCAACTCTATAACAAACTGGCGATTGTGAGTAACTAAGTTCATTAAAAATTAATGAAGATATACTCATCGGAAATGCCACAGTTGGGCAGAATTGATCTCTTTGAGCCACCCACAGGTGATTGGTCTCAATATATATGACATCTTGCATTCTTCTTTCAAGTGAACAAAATCATGGGGGAGGAAAAGAGGAGAGAAATTCTCCTGAGTATTTGTGGGAGCAAGACAAAAAGTTTAATTTGAAGCTTGAGGGCCCCCAGCACCTGAGATTCAAGACTTTCAGTGAATTAGTAGACCTCGTTAAGGGGCATTATCAACCCAAGCCCTCAGTCACAATGCAGAGGTTCAGGTTCAATTCAAGGAATAGAGTCCCGGGGAGACAATTGCTACCTATGTGGTGAAAATAAAACAACTAACAGAATATTGTGATTTTGGTGAAACCCTAAATGACATGCTCAGAGATCGTTTAGCATGAGGCATGTAGGAAGACACTACTCAGAGAAGATTGCTAGCTAAATTGAATCTTTATTTTAAGAAAGTGTTAAAAATAGTGCTGGTGATGGAAAGCACTGTAAGGGAATTCACATGCAATTCAAGGGGCACAAAATGGTGCTATCCTCCTAGTCAGGCGGGAAAGGTCAGCCGAAGGTGACGCAAAAAGCCGGGACCCCACCACGAAGTGGGAAATAGACACCGCTAACCGAAAAATGAGAAGAAACAACTTGGTAACTAAATCGAAAAATAACTTTCATCAACGTGGAAATAATCAATCTTTTAATGATTGGCAATTTTAAAAAGCAGAATGTTATTTTTGTCACAGAAGTGGACACATAATGAGACAGCGCAAAGCGAGATTTAAACAGGCCTCCAAACAACAAATGATGTCCAATGAAGCCTATAGTGTAGAAGCCAGAAACTACCAATTCTGATATTTATTCGTTATTCAACATGAAAGTTGGGAAGACAGAACCAATATTTGACACTGCAAGTCAATGGTAAAACATTAAAAATGGAAGTAGACACGGGTGCTTCTACCACTGTAATAGTGGAACACACTTTCAGGTATTTAAATAATGGTGATCAACAATTACATTTGGAATAAACATCCGCCAAGTTGAAAATGTATGCAGATGAAGAAATTCAAGTAAAAGCTATCACCAGAGCAACTGTTCATCATAGACACCAATTGGCACAGCTACCAGTAATGGTGGCAGGAGGTGAAGGACCAAGCCTTCTAGGGCATAATTGGTTGAAGGAGATAAAATTAAATTGGTCTGAAATCTCCCAGTTGCAAGCAGATGCACTATCAGAGCTGCTAAAAAAAAATGACACTGCCTCCAAGGATGAACTGGGAAAAATCCAAGGCCAACAGTCCAAGATTTATATGGACCCAGAAGCAACCCCTTGCTTCTTGAAAGCAAGACCAGCGCCAAACGCCCTGAGAGAGAAGGTTGATGCTGAGTTGAACCGGGAGGTTGACACTGAGAGACTGGGCGTCATAAAAACAGTTCAGTTCTCAGAGTGGGCAGCACCCATAGCCCTTGTCCTTAAACTAGACCAGACTGTCCGAAACCATGGGGACTATAAACTAACGGTCAACAGAGCAACCAAACTGGACAACTGGACGACCCTATTCCCAAGATTGAAGACCTATTTGCCAAAGAAGCAGGAGGGGCAATGCATACAAAGCTTGACATGAGTCACACATATCAGCAACTGGAGCTGGATGACACCTCCCAGGAATTTGTAACCATAAATACCCACAATGGGTTATACCAATATACACACCTGCCCTTCGGTGTTTCCTCAGCTTGTGCCAATTCTCAGAGGATAACGGAAAGCTTACTGCAGGGACTGCTTCAGGTTGTGGTCTACCGGGATGATGTACTGATAACTGGATTCACAGAAAAGGAACGCTTGGCTAACCTAGAAGAAATCCTGAAACAATTTTTAGAAGCGCGAGTGCACCTAAAGAAGGTAAAATGTGCATGTCAAGTAAACAAAGTCATTTATTTAAGCCAAAGGTAGATGCCCAAGGTTTACACTTGGTTGAAGAGAAGGTTAAAGCAATAAGAGAGGCATCTCCACCCAAGAACACCTCTGAACTTAAATCATTTTTAGGGATGATAAATTATTATGGGCAATTTCCACCAAACTTATCAACAGTTCTGGCCCCTCTGCATTCACTGCTAAGAAAAAAAAATGTTGGTTTAGGGAGGCACCCCAAAAAGAAGCCTTTATGAAAGTAAAATAGCTCTTACATTCTTCAAATTTGTTACCGCACTATGACCAGGGAATGAAGGAATTGGTGCTAACCTGAGCTTCGTCCCACTGTGGAGTAGAAGCGGTACATCTCACAAAATTGACGACGGCAGAAAGGGGCCAATAGGCTATGTATCCAGAACACTTACCACAGCTGAAAAAGGGTATTCTCAGATCGAAAAGCAAGGTCTGTCGATTATTTTTGGTATAAAAAAAATCCACCAATATGTGCACGGGTGACATTTCACGATAGTATCAGGCCACAAACCACTTTTGGGTCTGTTTAGCAAGGAAAAGGTTATAAGTCCCAAAGCTTCTGCATGAATACAAAGATGGACCCCAATTTTGGCAGCATAAGAATACACTTTTGTACATAGACCAGGGATTCATATAGCAAATGCCGATGCCCTGAGTCGCCTTCCTTTGCAAGAGAGTGATGCTGGATTCCCACAGGAGCTTGTGTTAGTGATGAATTTTCCAGATTCCTCACCAGTCTGTACCAGGCAGATAAGAAATGGGATAAACCTTGATCCAGTACTGTCTCGAATGAGAGACCAAGTGTCACATGGTTGGTCCCAGGAACCAACCTCTGCTGAATTGAAGCTACTTTTCAATCGGAGACCCGAAGTGAGCAGTCAAGATGGTGTCCTATTATGGGGTACATGGGCAGCAGTTCTTGCACAAGGGAGGGAACCACTTTGGTAGAGCTACACAGTGCCCATCTAAGGATCTTCCGAATGAAGACGATAGTGCAGGATTATCTTTGGTGGACAAAGATAGACTGTGATATTGAAAATGTGCTAAAACACTGTGTTTCATGTCAACAGCTATAAAATTTGCCAGTGGCAGCCCCATTACACCCATGGGAGTGGCCAGGTAGACCCTGGGTGCGATTTGGTCCTTTGCTTGGAACCATGTTTATGCTGATTATAGATGCCCGTTCCAAGTAGTTAGACATTTATGAAGTAAAATTGTCAACATCAGGTGCTACTATAGAAAAACTACGCCAAAGCTTCGCCTTCCATGGATTGCCAGAGTTACTCGTCTCAGATAATAGTACTGCATTTACGAGCGCTGAGTTGCAACGATTTATCAGCCTCAACGATATCAACCATGTGAAGACTGCACCGTACCATCTGTCATCAAACAGACTGGCAGAAAGGGCTGTACAAACTTTTAAGGTGGGAATGAAAAAGTTAACAGGTGATTTGTTGGAGACCAAACTTATTTGTTTTCTATTTCACTACAGAATGACCCCCCACACTACGGCAGGAGCAACACCTGCAGAATTACTGATGAGGCTCCAGCTTCATACAAGACTAAGCCTAATACTTCCCAATTTGGAAGGGAAGGTGGAGGAAAGTCAAGGGAACCAAAGAGCAACTCATGATTTTCATACTCATGAGCGGGAATTTACTGTTGGAAAATCTGTTATGATCCATTACAACTGGGTAACATTTTAGAATGTATTTTTTTATAACATTGTTATGGCCACATGAGGAGAGGTAAAATATGACTCCCCTATTGGATAACCAATTTTGACCGTAACAGATTTCTTGAAGGATTTAGAAGGATGAAAGAATTTTCTCAATGCACATGTTTAACCATTTATGCACTGACTGCAAAGAAATTCGTTTGACAGACTTTCAGGAGTTTTATGACAAAAAGTTTAAAACCCACCCAGGTAAAGATAGCAAAATATTTTAAACCTGTGCTCCTCGAACTTTTGTCACCCACATTCATGTATACACAAGTATGCAAAATGTACGTGATATACTATAGTAGTTACTTCCTTAGCTAAGTTAAAGTTGAATGCTTAAAGAATGCATGCAAGAGTTCACTGATTACGAATCCTTGGCTCGTCACTGTGGTTGCAGCAAAAAAATTCCCAAGTTCCTTTAGATTCCAGGGGCTTAATTTTTCCATTGGCTAGCAGGGGGCGGGGACTGCTCGCCAACGCGAAAATGACGTGGGATGACATCGGGAGGAACCGATGTCTTCCTACCCCATTTAAATTTTCAGGAAGGCAAGGGCACAGTGAGATCAGCTGTCCGCCCGCCAACCTGTCAATGGCCAGCTGAGGCCATGGACAGGATAATGAAAACAATTAAAGGACCTGCCCATCCAACCTTAAGGTTGGTGGGCAGGCCAGGAGCCCCAGCGGGCTTCTGAAAAAACATGAAACCTCATCCACCGGCGGGATGAGGTTTCATGTAGTGTTTAAAAAAGTTTATTAAAGTTTCAGTGAAATTTATTAACATGTCCCATCTCTTAGCCTCAGGGAGATGTGCGCTCTTTTGTGCGCATGCATGAAAGAGCGCAATTGCTTTTGGGGAAACCCCCCACCCGCACAGGTAGCGCATAACGCTTCCTGACGGGCGTCATGCTGGGCGGGCCTCAATTGGCCTGCCCACTTAAAATGGCAGTGGGGCCCACTTCTCCGCTGGGGATCGGCTCCCCGCCCGCTGGAGATTCGGGCCCACCCGCCTGACAGGCAGAAAATTCTGCCCAAGGAGTTATGTTGAAGCCCATTTTACTGCAATTGCCAGAGACAATTTAAAAAAAAAATCTGTAATCCATCCTTTCCAGGAGTCACTAAGCTTTACACCTGAGTTCCTTCCAATGGAAAATTCACTATCTCTGTGCCGAATTGTTTAAACTGTAAGAGATAGGGCTTAACATTGGAGAGGAGAGAAAGGAGCTCCTTACTTCTTCATTGGCAGCTTTTCCACACTACCCACTGCTTCTGCCATTAGCAACTTGTGTTAAAAATGTTTTTAAATGGCTACTTCAGTCACATGACCTCTATCTCCACAAAATTATTTCATAAGGGGTTTGTTTAGCTGACATCTGAACCGCTTTTGTTTCATGGCTGGTAAGGGGGGAGGGTGAATAGATTCTGTAATCCCCAGCTAATAACCCCCTGAAAGAGTCATGATTAGATAGGAAAACATATTTCTTATAGTTATTGTTCCAGCAGGCTTTCTGTCTCTGCCGGAGAGGTGGTGTTATAGAAATGTAAATGTAGGTCCAGTACATTTTTTCAGTAAATCTTTTTGAAGTAGTTCTTTCCAGAAACTAGTCACTGGCAATACAGACATCAGGTGACTTGTGACAGCCATCTCTTGTCATTGTCTGTTCTTCTGTTTAAAAAGTCCTTTATAAATAGTTAAGCATATGTTTGGTCAGCCGGTGAAATAAAAGATTAATATCACACGTGCACAAGTCACACCATTGTGACAATATTCCTTTAAAATATTCCTTGGTATATTGAAGAGTGGTATCTTAGTGCAGTTGTATTGATACAGCTGAAAATGGGTTTATCACAAAAAAAGCACTTACAATCTGTGTTTCTAGTCCAATGGCAGTGATTAACCTGGCTTTAAATTATTGAAATAACTTTAAAAATTATATAGAACCATTTTCTAGTTATATTGGTGTATAGTAGTAAGTTTCCAAGTAAATCAAGGTTTAAAAGTTTCTAGGATGCATATTTTAGTTTCCTTGTGCCCAATAGAACTAACTAAAATTTAAGATCCTCCTCGAAAACCCACAAACAGGAACAATTAGTGGACACTCATCATGTGGTGAATTTGAACTCTTGACATGACCAGTTTTGTGGGCAGGGCTAGATTCCGATGCAATGCTTTTTTAAACCAATGCAAAAATTAGTGGAAACTTGATTTACATTGGATATAATTTCCATTTAAAATTCCTTGATCTTTTTATGTTTGGATTTGTGCTGGAATAACCAATAGAACTTTATGGAAACTCCTGCCTTAGACCTGGCCTTCTTCAGACACTGAATGAGCAGAACTGTGGAAAACAGATTTCAATGTAGGCAAATGTGAGGTCATCCACTCTTGGATCTAATATGCCTAGAACTTTCTAAATGGTAAAAGGTTTGAAACAGTGGAGGTCCAAAGAGATTTGTGGGTTTGTGTTCATAGATCTTTAAATCCTATGAATAGGTACAGAAAATTGTCAAAAAAACTAAAAAGGAATATTTATATCTAGAGGATATCTAATTAATTCAAAGGAGCAGAAGTTAAGATACAGTTATACAAAGCTTTTGTTCATTGCATCAGTTGAGGTTAAGCATATAGAGGTGGAGGGCATTGATTGGATGGTTACCTGAGCACATCTAAAGACACACTCACTGACACAAGATGTGGTTATACCTATAATATTTTATTCTGTGAATGAATCAATTCCAAGTGAAGACTGGCTCTGCTTTCTTCCTTCACCAACTGGCCATCAAGATTAAAACATCTCTGTTTGGACATCACCTGCAGTGCTGTGAGCAGTTCTGGGCACTACAGCTCTGGAAAGATACTGGCAATGGAGGAGGTATGACATAGATTTACTAAAATGATACTTGGACTCCCCGAAGGTTAAATTATGAAGAGGGATTACACTCTGGGGTTGTATTTCCTGGAATTTAAAAGATTGAGAGATGATTTGAATGAAGTTTTCAATATATTAGCCAGAGTAGGTTGAGATTTCTGCTGGTTGAGGAGTCTAAAACTAGTAAGCATGTTCTAAATATTAGATCCAGATCTTTCAGGAGTGAAGTTAGGAACACTTCTACATGCAAAATGTGATATAGGTTTGGAAAGCTCTTCCACAAACAGCAATTGATGCTAGCTGAATTGTTAATTTTAAATCTGAGCTTGATAGGTTTTTGGTATCCAAAGGTATCAAGGGATATGGGGCAATGACAGGTATATGGGGCAGAATTTTGCTGTCAGTGAGCAGGGGCCGGGGCCCACTTGCTGACGCATAAAATGATGCGGGGTGATGTCGGGCGGAACCCCCGATGTCATCCCGCCCATTCAAATTTTCAGGAAGGCAGGCCCACAGCAAAATCAGCTGCGGTGCCGCCGACCTGTCAATGGCCAATTGAGGCCATTGACAGGATTATTTATACAACTAAAGGTCCTGCTCATCCAACCTTAAGGTAGGTGGGCAGGCCAAGAGCCCCAGCAGCAAATAGATAAAACATGAAACCTCATCCACGGGCAGGATGAGGTTTCATGCAGGGTTATAAAATTTTTAATAAAGTTAGTATGTAAATTATGAACTTGTCCCTCACATGTTAGGGAATTTTTTTTTTCTATTTTTAATATATTTCAATGTGGAAGTGATCTCCCTGAGGCAGCACTTAGCCTCAGGGAGATGTGTGCTCTTTCGTGCGCATGCGCAAAAAAGCACACTCTCACTTTCGGGGAATCCCCCCTGCCCACACAGGAAGCGCACAGCGCTTTCCTCCGGTCTTCATGCTGGGCAGGCCTTAATTGGCCCGCCTGACAGGCAGAAAATTCTGTCCAGTGAGTTATGTCATGGATTAGATAAGATCTCATGGAATGGTGAAGCAGGCTCAAAGGGCTAAACGACCATCTCCTGTTCCTATCAAATATGTTCCCTATCACTATCGAAAGTTGTAGTCTCTCTTCATGCATCATCCTTGTTGTCTTGGAATTGCTAATCATGACTTATGCTATGATCTCACCCTGGGGTAAGGTGAGGAGGTAGGTGCCAAGAATGACCTCAGCTGGCATAGGGACTGAATCTGCACTGTTAGCATTATTCTGCATCATAATCTAGCCAACCCCTTAAGGTTGTATTACTTGAACTAAAATTGAACATTCGATTCTGGCTAAACGAATATTGAGAATTTTAAAAATGGATAAGCTGTAAATGTGACCATGCACTTCCTTGTATGCAGCAACAATATATATGTTTTTATTAGTTAATTTCCAATGTTTGGTGCATTTTTTTCTGTGTTGCTTTGTAATTCTTCTCTTCAACAAACTGTGCCAGAGTTTTCCAGAAAATTCTTTTTGTGATAATTCTAGTAAAGGTTTCTCTCTATGCCACATTTAACAGAATCCTAACTAATTTATGAAGAACAAGTTTATAATTTAAGTCCACAGTTTTTCAATTAAAAATTACAATTTTTGTAACAAAGTGTGCACAGAGGAATTTATTTTTATTCGCTCAGGTCTGAGGCTAGGAATCCTGCGGTGAGTAATTCACCTCCTGACTCCCCAAAGCCTGTCCATCATCTACAAGGCACGAGTCAGGAGTGTGATGGAATACTCTCCACTTGCCTGGATGAGTACAGCTCCAACAACACTCAAGAAGCTTGACACCATCCAGGAGAAAGCAGGCTGCTTGATTGGCACCCCATCCACAAACATTCACTCCCTCCACCACTGACACACAGTAGCAGCAGTGTGTACCATCTACAAGATGCACTGCAGAAACTCACAAAGGGCCCTTAGACAGTGCCTTCCAAACCCACAACTGCTACCATCTAGAAGGACAAAGGCAGCACACACATGTGGAAGTTCTTCTCCAAGACACTCACCATCCTGACTTGGAAATATATCACTGTTTCTTCAGTGTCGCTGGATCAAAATCCTAGAACTCCCTCCTTAGCTGTGGATGTGTACCTACACCACATGGACTGCAGCAGTTCAAGAAGGCAGCTGACCACCATCTTCCCAAGGATAATTAGTGATGGGCAATAGATGTCGGCTCAGCCATTGATATCCACATCCCATAAGTGAATTTTTATAAAATCTTAGGATGTGAGCATTACTGCCCATCCCTAATTGCCCTTGAGAACTTGGTCCTTAGCTGTCCTCTTGAACTGCTGTAACCCATGTGGCAAAGGTACTCACATATGCTCACAAGTAGGAATTTCCAGGATTTTGACCCAGCAAAGATGCAGGAACAGAGAGACATTTCCAAGTCAGGATGGTGTGTGACTTGGAGGGGAACTTGCAGGTGGTGATGCTCCATTGGAACCATAGAGAAAAATTACAGCAGAGAAAGAGGCCATTCAGGCCATTGTGCCTGCACTGGCTGAAGAAATTAGCTGCCCATTCTAATCCCACTTTGCAGCACCCAGGCTGTAGCCTTGCAGGTCATAGCACTTCAGGTGCAGATCCAGATATCTTTTTTTCATCCGTTCATGGGCATTGCTGACAAGGTCAGCATTTATTGTTCATCCATAATTGTCCTTGTTCAGAGGGAATTTTTAATAAGTCAATCACATTGACACATTTCATGTGCAATCATTAGACTTATAATTCCAGATACCTATTGAATTCAAAGTCCATCATCTGCCATGGAATTTGAACTTGGGCCCATTGAGCATTAACCTGGATCTCTGGATTACCAGTCCAATGACCATGCTACCGTCTCCCCTCTTTTAAATGAGTTGAGAGTTCCTGCCTCAACCACCTATCCAGCAGCGAATTCCAGGCACCTACCACCCTCTGGGTCAAAAACATTTTCTTAATATCTCCTCTAATCCTTCTGCCAATCACCTTAAATCTGTGCCCCCGGTAATTGACCTCTCCACTAGGGAAAACAAGTCTTTCCTGTCTACTCTATCTAGGTCCCTCATAATTTTGTACTCCTCAACCAAGTCACCCCTCAAACTCCTCTGTTCTAAGGAAAACAACCCCAGCCTACTAAATCTTTCCTCATAGCTGTAATTTTCAAGTCCTGCCAGTATTCTTGTAAATCTCCTCTGTTCTATCTCCAGAACAGTTATATCCTTCCTGTAATGTGGTGACCAGGACTGTACACAAAATTCCAGCTGTTGCCTAACCAGCATTTTATACAGTTCCATATTGTTATACATCCCTGCATTTGCATTCTATACCTAATCCAATAAAGGAAAGCATTCCATATGCCTTCTTCACCACCTTATCTACCTGTCCTGCCACCTCCATGGACCTGTGGACATGCACTCCAAAGTCTCTTCCTCTACCCCTCACAATATCCTCTCATTTATTATGTATTCCCTTGCTTTGCCTGCCCTCCCAAAATGCATTACCTCACACTTCTCTGGATTGAATTCCATTTGCCATTTATCTGCACACTCAACCCATCCATTGATACCATTCTGGAGTCCACAGCTATCCTCTTCACTGTCAACTACACGGCCGGCTTTTGAGTCATCTGCAGATTTCTCAATCATGCTTGCCACATTTATGTCCAAATCATTAATATATATCACAAGCAGCAAGGGTTGGGCACTGAGCTCTGCGGAACACCACTGGAAACCGCTTTCCATTAGCAAAAACATCTGTCAATCGTTACCTGTTGTCTCCTGTCAATGAGCCAATTTTGGATCCAACTCACCACATTCCCCTGTATTCCATGAGCTTTTACTTTTCTGACCAGTCTGCTATATGGGACCTTGTCAAATCCTTATTCATGTAGGCTACATCCATTGTACTACCCTTATCAATCCTCCATGTTACTTTCTCAACATTTGTTAATGTTACAATTAATTTAGTAAGACGTGACTTTCCCTTAACAAAGCCATGCTGACTATTCCTGATTAATCCGTTCCTTTCTAAGTGGCAGTTCAGCCTGGCCCTCAGAATTGATTCTAATAATTTGTCCACCACTGGAGTCAGGCTGACCGGCCTATAATTATTTGGCTTACCCCTCGTACCCTTTTCAAAAGATGGTATAACCTTTGCAGACCTCCAATCCTCTTGTACCTCGCCTGTACCTAGTGAGGATTGAAAAATTATCCTCAGAGTATCTGTTATTTCCTCCCTGGCTTCCTTTAACAGCCTGGAATACATTCAATCCAGCCCTGGTTATTTACCAATTTTCCAGTATGTCAGTCCCTCCAATACACCCTCTCTCACTATGCTTATTGTATCTAATATTTCACACTCCTCCTCATTAACTAGAATATCTGCTTCATCCCTCTCCTTGGTGAAGAGAGATAAAGTATCCATTGAGAACCCTGCCCACATCTTCTGCATCAATGCATAAGTTGCCATGTACATCTCTGATAGGCCTTACCCTTTCCTTAGTTATCTTTTTGCTCTTAATACGCTGACAAAATATCTTTGGGTTTTCCTTGATTTTACCTGACAATGTTTATTCATATCATCTCTTTGTTTTCCTGATTTCCTTTTCTCCTTCGCCCTTGAATTTTCTATACTCGTCTAAGCTTTTCAAAATATTAATTTTTTTGTGACTGTCATAAGTCTTCTTTTTCTGCTTTATCTTACCCTGTATGCTTCTAGATAACCAGGGGGCTCTAGATTTTGCAGTGCTACCCTTTTGCTTTGTGTGGACGTGTACACACGGTAACTTTGGAATCTCACTTTTGAAAGCCTCCCACTAGTCTGTCAATGATTTCCTTTCAAGTAGCTGTAACCAGTCCACTTTCGCCAGATCACCTCTCAGCTTCGGAAAATTTGTCTTTCCCTAATTTAGAGCTCCTACTCCTATTTTATCTTTATCTTTTTCCATAGTTATGCTAAACCTAACTGTATTATGGTCACTATCTCCAAAATGGTCACCCACTGCTACTTCATCCACTTGCCCAGCTTCATTTCCTCAGACTAAGGGCGGAATTTTCCGTGATCTCTGGCGTCAGATGTCATGGCGGGCGTAAGTGGACTACATGGTGGGAAGGCCGAGGCCAGAATTTTCCATGGCTGCTGGCTTCGGGCGTGTTCGGTGGCATGAGTAGACAATATGGCGTGATTGGATTCATGCCATCGTGAAACACATTTGCAACCATCCGATCCTCCCATCAATGGCGGGACGCGTTTCCTGCTACCAAATGTTGGGAACTTTGTTGTAATACACCTGCACATCATTATAAGCCCAGCTCAGTGCCCAACACTGGGTTATCTGAGCACGTCGGTGTGATTGCGCACTGATGTGTTTCACAACAGCATTTATAAGGCATGCAGCTGGTGAGCTGAACTTCGAGGGGAACTCAGAGGTGAGTGCACAGTCACATTGGGCAATGCTTGCGAGGGTCGCCTGTTGAACTTCAAGGTTGAGGCACCATGCTTTCAGGTGAGGGCACAGCCAAGTCGCATTTTCCAGCTGACTGACAATGCTGTGTCAGGGCAAGGGCTGCACTGCGGTTGATGGTGGTGTACAAACATGTGCAGGGAGTTGTGGGGGAGGGAAGTGGCCACGCATTAGGGAAACCTTGTATAAAGTGACTATTCCTCCACAGCTGAGACAGTTCAGGTGCATCCACATTGGAGTTGGGCCTCGAGCTGATCTGCCCACTCAAGCAATGCAGAGGCCTGAAAGTGCCACCAGATGCTCCAGAGCTCTTCACCCCCCTGGCACAGACTGCAAAATAATGAGTGTTTTAGTGGACTGCAGAACAATCAGGTGACTGCGCATGTTGTGCAATCTCTTTGCAAAAGCTGGCCTTGGAGCAGTCACTAGTGGTAGTGATCACAGCCTTTGCAATGTCATCATTCAGGTTTGGACCAGTCTCCTCCATGGTGCAAGCTAACAGTGCAGCCTTGCAGTGCAAATTAGGAGAATGCCTGTGCCTGAGCTGAGAGCACAGCATGCAGTCCAATGGGCAAAGCTGCCTCCAATCGGTCAGGTGGAGGGGGATGGAGGTGGGTGGGGTTTCAGGCAGCAATGTAGCGCACTAATCTCTGGCCATCTAAATGGTGACAAGCACGTTCTGGGATGCGGTAAGTGGCCTTCAGATTTAACCAAGAGAGGTTCTTAGTACACCCTACATGTCTCTGTCTTTCATCCTGAATGAGGGGTACATCAAAATCATGGCTCCTGCTGACCTAGCTGTATGCCTCATGGCTTACAGAGAGCAGAGACGATGGAGAAGAGAACAAGGGAGGCACCTGGCTGGACAGAGGAAGGAGCAGCACCCTCAGGAAGTAAGGGCGGCTGGGTTCCCACTCACAACACTGAAAGGCCGCAGTAAGCCGTCACTGATTGGTGCCTAGCTAGACCTAGAGCATATAGACACTGCCTTTCTTTCCTGCAGATGACTGAGAACCAGTGTCGCCGAAGGCTGTGCCTATCTAGGGAACTGGTCGGTCATACCTGCCACCTGCTGGAGGATTTGGTGCTACAGGGACATGGGGGACATCCACTGCCAGTGGCTGTGAAAGTGACCACGGTGCTCAAATGTACAGCAGTGATTCCTTTCAGGGCTCCACAGGTGACTATATGGGAAATCGCAAGTCTCCATTAACAAATGCATCCATGAGGTCACGGATGCCATCTTCGCGAAGGCACACAACTTTGTGCATTTACCCCAAAGTCAGGAAAGCCAGGATGCAAGAATGCTGGGATTTGCCCAGATCCCAGGTTTCCCACAGGTGCAGGATGCCATATGCTGCACTCACATGGTGCTCAGATCTCTGTTGCAACAAGCGGTCAACAGTGTCAACTGCAAAGACATCCAATTTCTGGATGTTCAACTGGTGTGTAATCACCACAAATACATCCTGCAGGCCTGCGCATGGTTCCCAGGGACTGTCCATGATGCCTACATCTTTAGCAGGTCTCAGACCCCTGAGATCTTTCTGCGTCCACAGAGGCTGCAGAGTTGGCTCCTCAGGGACAATGGCTACCTGCAAAGGACGTGGTTGATGACGCCTGTGTGGCAGCCTCAGATTGCAGCAGAGAGAGGTTACAATGAGGCTCTCGCTGCAACTCTCAACTGGTGGAGCAAGACATTGGAATGTTGAAAATGAGGTTCCGTGCCTGGATCGATCTTGTGGAGCCCTGCAATATAGTCCCCAGAAGGTGTCACATATCGTCATCGCCTGCTGTGCCATTTACAACCTAGCACTGCAATGGGGAGAGGAGCTGGCTGAGGAGGAGACAGAGGAACTGGATGTCTCCTCCAATCGGGATGTCATTGACGGGGATAAAGGCGAGGAGGTCACCGGAGGTGAGGATGATGGCGACAAGGCCATCACAGTGGCCAGGTGAGGCAGGCGAGCTGGGGCAGCCCTCATTGCTGTTAAATTCATGGAGGATGATGATGACATGCAGTGTCGAGACACCATAGATCCTCACATTGCATCTGTGACGTTTGATTCCAGCCTGGCTGATGACAGCGCATATACCCTCTGTGATAATGCTCCTGTCATGGAAAGGCAGCGAAGGCCCTACTAGTTGCTAGATTTGTGGAGAATGATGATGACAACATGCAGTGAGGACATTCCATAGAGCTTCACATAGCCTCTGTGAATGTCTGACTCCTGTCTGGATGAGGGAATCTCAACTGCACTCTGTGATCAGGGTCATATCATGGAGACGCAGCCATGAAACTTTAAATGCACCTGATCCTTTGTCTGCCTTCAGCGCCTGACCCCTTCAGGAGCACAGCGTTCTGGTCACAGTTGCTGAAGAGATGGGAGGCCAGCCCCACCTTAAAGGTGCTGAGAGCACACAGAGAGAATGATGGAACTCTGTGACGCCTGCCCATGACATTCTGGCTATAATGACCAGCACCACTCTGAGGTGCAGGCATCACTGATGTGTCCAGTGAGTGTGAAGTCAGACTATCACTTTGGTCTGAAGGTTACAGAGTGCACAGGGAAGAGGCCCTGGACTAAGGCACCTGCCTTTATCTTGTGCAGAAACCAAGGTTTCACCTCTAACTGACATGAACACTGCTCATTATAACAAGGAGCCTTGGACAAGGAGACATTCTTGGGAGCTTATTTACAATAATGAAAATTGTGTACATGTGATTAACACCTGTGCCTAGGCTGTGCAATTCCGTCTTCTTAACCTTCCTAACCCTGCTGCTATGTCTTGCTGCTCCCCCGACATCCACAGTGGAGGTGAAGGCAGCCTGCTGACAACAACACCCTGTCCGTTATGACCTTGACAGATGTCCTCAGGAGGGCCAAGACCTGGAGAACCCCGGCCAGCTTATGGGGTCCTGCTGTGTTGGCAGTGGCACCCTCCTCGGCCTGTGGAGCTGGAGGTGCTGGGGTCACAGGAAGAGGGGATTCAGCTGGGCTGGACACTCCCAGAGTTGCTTGGATGGATGGCCTGGGGTGTGTGCCTGTGGATCCTCCGCCTTATGGGTGCCCAAGAGCCCCTGGCTGACTCTTTGAGGTGAAGTGGAAGCTAAAGTGAGATTGAGCTGCCCAGCACCCCTCTTGTATTGACACTGTTGGAGGCCAACTGTGGCGTCAGTGATGGAATTCAGCCCGCACAGTGCTGCAGGGTTGATGTTCTGGACCAAGTTTTCCATGGCGGCTGTCATTCAACCGGTGTTAACCGCAATGCGTGGGCATGCCAGCGCTATCATCTCAGACTGAAGATGGACAGACTCCTCGATTGTGCCTTGCAACCTGAGGAGTGCAGTGGATATTCCTTCATGATGTTCCTGAGCTTGCCTTTGCAGCTCCTTCAACTGAGGTATGACCGAGTCCAGGGCTCATCAACTGACTTGGACTCAGCAAATTTCTGCCTTCTAGCAGTCCTCTGATTGCTAGAAGCCTGGGAAATCCCTCCCGCTGCCTGCTGTGGATCAGACAGTGTCATCATTGTGACCCTGAGGCTACTCTAGAACGAGGTCCTAATGAGGTGTGTGCCTCTGTGCTAGTGGATAGTGTGGATGGGCGTTTCAGCAGATTCATCTTCTAAGGTATCTTCGGGGCCATGGATTCCCTCAACTGTATCCCAGATGTGCCTGCGAAAGCAAGGAGAGGTAATCAGTGCATGGCAGTGGTCTGTGAAACAGGACACATCACTCACAGCATGGTTGTCTGATGCATGTTGCACTGCTGAATCCTCACCTGGTTTAGCACCACCGACCTCACCATCAGCACAGAAATGGTCCAGATATTCACCGGCCAGCTGGATGACTCAATTTTCAAAGTCTGTGAGGACCTTCATTTCAGGCATTCCTCCACCAGTCTGCGATATCTCCCTTTTGTTGTGTGCCAGCTTGTCCTGCATGAAGACAGATGGAAAGAGTGTAATTAGGATGCCTGCTAGGCCAGATGATAAGTATCCCTGGCATGTGTGAGGGATGAGTGGTGCCATGGATGTGATGAGGACCATGAAGGTGAGTGTGAGAGAGTGAATGTTGATATTCCTTGAACTGGCAATGAGTGAGATCCCTGTGGATGTGTGATGTATGATGGAGTTGTGGATGTGTGAGTTGCGAGTGATGAGAAGAGTGACTTATCCTGGCGGAATAGAAGCGATCATTCTTCCTCTTTTGGCACTGGGTGGTTGTCCTCTTTTTCAGGGCATTGACACTGACCACTGTTGCCACTGCCTCCCAAGCCAGATTGGTGATATTGCTGCCCTTCCTGTGGCCAGAGCAGGGGTAGTGGACATCACGTGTGCCTCCACGTCATGCAAAAGGTGTTCCAGGGCTCTGTCACTGAATTAGGGAGCTGCAGCCTTCTTGCTTTTTGAGGCCATGCCTTCTGTGCAGCAGTCCTGGGCTGGAAGCACTGAGAGGTGTGCGCACGGTTGCACATTAACTATGATGCCCGTCGTGAGGAAGCGGCGAGGTGATGGCACAGCAATGAGAGCCCACCTGCCATCAACATGGCATGTTTCCTGGGAATGCATGATTAATGAGACTGGTTTGGGACACTACTGCGTGAAAATTCGCCATTGTGACCAACGGATAAAATATTCTTTTTCCTTCCCATTCCGCATTTAGTACAAATCTGGGATGATTCCGTCCAAAATCTAGAATTGCACTCCCTCTCATTGGACTTGTACCTGCTGACTAAAAAAGTTCTCTTGAATGCAGTTCAAGAATTTTCTGCCCTCAGTGCCCTTCACAATGTTCTTATCCCAGTTGATATTGGGGTACTTGAAGCCCCCAACTATTACTGCCGCATTGTTTTTGCACCAGAAGTTTGTCTACATATTTGTTCTTCTACCTCCCTCTCACTATCCTGTAGTGTGGCTGCCCCAGTTTTATTTATGAGCTCAACCCATATAATCTCATTTTAGTATATCATCCCTGCTCACAACTGTAATTGATTCTTTAACCAATAATGCTACACCCCCATCTTTTTTAATTTCCTCTTCATCCTACCTGAAAACTCTATAACCAGTGATGTTGAGCTGCCATTTTTGTCCATCCTTAAGCCAAGTTTCCATAATAGCAATGAGATCATGCTGCTATGTGTGTTTCTGTGCCCTCAGCTCATCGGCGTTGTTTGCTGTACTCCTTGCATTTAGATTGTTACAAACAGTCCACAGGCAAGGTTCCCCCAATTTGTTATGATCCCGGCCAAGATACCTCAAATTCTTGTGCTCCCGAGTGAGGAGGGATGAACTGACTCTCCTTCTTTATTCAAACCCCTTCAGTTGGTCACAACAAGGTTGTTTTAAAAAGGATCCCTGCCCACGTGGATACCTTTTCCCAGTCCAAATGTATTTATGTTTTAAAAGGAGCCAATTTAACCAAGCTTTCTTGAATCAAAGAAAGAGTGAGTTTATTAGTTACTAAACGTGAGAAAAAAAAAAACACATGTACAAACAGATTAGAAATGAGAAATTGGGTCCACAAATAGAAGTTGAAAAAAGATATATGAATCAATCCTTTGGCTTGTCCGTGAGGAGTAGATGGTGAAAGGTTGCAGCCGTTAAGTTGGGGAGATTCCAGTAGCGCTGGCTTTGGCATTTGAGCAGTTGGGTTGGAGATTTTTGGTTTTGCAAGTTAGCTGAAAGGAGTTATCCTGTTTCCTTTTTGACTGTGGCTTTGCTGACGTGTGACTTGCTTCCAGCAATCAAAGTGAAAGATTTTATTCTTACCTGCAAAAGCAGGGATACCAAGCTGGTGTTCTTCAGCTGTGACCTTCATAGCACACACATACACCAGAATGGAGCACCAGACTAGCACACAGAACTAGGGTTGCAGTTGGCTTTTTAAAAACCCCCTTCCTTGTGTATTCCTGGAAGGGAAAAAAACAAGCATGTTTTCACACAGATCTGATTTCTTTTCAACTCAGTTCATACTCGCAGGCTGGAATATAGCTCAACAAGAGGTGGTTTCAGCTGAGATGGTAATCATTTTCCATTATCTCCACAACGACACGGGAGTATAGTTTAGTTTACAATGTATATTTTCCTTTGAAGTGCTGCTGTCTGAAGTAGGCTATGTCACACCTTTAAGGTGTGATGTTCAGTTCTCACTGAACTAGTTGGTTAAGTAATCCAGATAGGAATTTTCCAGCAAATGGTTAGCTTATCGTCTTCGTCAGCTTTTGCTTATATGTCCTTTTTTAAAAAAAACACGTTATACTTAAAAGTTCAATATGTCCATAAGTAATTTGGGGATAAGATCTGTGGTCAGGACAAGATATATACCTTTTAACACTGCCAAATCCGTGTGCTGTACATGTTTTAACCTTTGCATCTTCTGTCTTATGGACTAACTCGCTAATTTTCTGTCTCTCACCCCGGATCTGCATTTGTCCTATATGAATCTGCCCTCAGGTTCCCATCCCCTGCCAATCTAGTTTAAACCCTTCCCAACAACATTGTGCCTAGCATCCTTGTCCTCTTAATTTGTAAATGTCACAGGTTTAAAAGGGGCTGTTGGAGGAGATTCAGCAAAATGCCACAGTGCATCTTGTAGGTGACACACACTGCAGTCACTGTGTGCCAGTGGTGGAGGGAGAGAACATTTAAGATGGTGGATGGAGTGTCAATCAAGTGGCCAGCTTTTTCCTGGATGGTGCTGAGTCTCTTGAGTGTTGTTAGAGTTGAACCCATCCAGGCAAGTGAAGAGCATTCCATCACACTCCTGATTTGTGCCTTGTGGTTGGTGGACAGGCTTGGGAAGTCAGGAGATGAGTCACTGGCTGAAGAATGTCTAACTCCTAAACTGCTTTTGTAGCCACAGTATTTATCTTCATGAATGAAAATGGGAGAAAATTCTCCAATATCCTGTTGAAAAGCTGCTGTTCTGTACGGTAATTAATAATTCAAAAGAAGCAATAATAGCCATAGGTTTTTCAAGCACGCATGGAATTCTGTATATTTAATAATTGAGGAATTTTAAAGTCATCTAGGATCGCTAGAAATACTCCAAATTAAAACAGAACATCTTATCAATAGATTCCAGAGTTCTCGCTTAATGAAGCAAACATATTAGAGATTACATATGCTTCTCCATGGCCAGAAGTTATGCGTCTCCATTATGAAACCATCCTTTGTCAAAAACAAATGCTTTGTGACAGATATTTTTGAAGCTTGAACATTCATAGAAAGTGTTCCATGTGATTTGAAATGGTCAGGCATGAATATTGAACCAATGTTCTATATTGTAACTTTCTTCTTATTTGTTTGAACTAATTTAAACTATTCTGTGGTTATTATGAGTGATTTCTTTGCCCAGTGATGTGGCAATTCACTGCAGTAAAATTAAAGTTGGTAATTAACCTGAATTGTTACTCTCAAGTCATATCTGCATGCCATATTCTAGAATGTTTATGAAAGAATACAAATGTCTCCATGGTGTTAGGGACAGGAGGGGGCTTAATTTAAGCAGCCCTGACTTCTCCACTCACCACACATCCATAAACAGAAAGGTGTTTTGATTTTGATTTCCCCCTTTATAAGTGGTAGCATATTTCCCAAGCCCTCAGTTTTGGTGTGATCCAATTTCTATTAATAAATCCATGGCAATCTCGAGACAGGGTAATCTCAGAGGGGTAATTAATTCATACACACTCAAACTCGAAAGGAAGGTTGCCACATAGCCTCCTTTTCAACTCATGCATTAAAAGGGGGTGGGGGGGGGGATAAGGAAAGAAAGATTTACAGGGTAAAGACCACAGAATAAGGAATTATTGTTTCACCTGAGTCCAGAGTCCAGAATCAAAATTCAATGGTGTATTCCATCACAGAGGTCAACTGGCTGAAGACTGATGCTAGATAATTCACTTTTCCAGGAGAGATGGCTTCCACGATGAGATAGGCATGAAGAGATGAATTAGTCTTGTAGGTGCTGGTACAGAAGTTCAGGGGTTCCAATAGAAACAGTGTAGATGGGGGGTGGGTTGTGGAGGAGGGGGGTAGATATTCAAATCTGGACATAGCCCTTTTTCTGAGCTGCTGCTTGCTAGATGGAAAATGGCAGACTGATTGGCAGTACAGCAAGACAGTGTTACAGGTTCCTCCAGCTAGCTGGTCATGTCACATGACTCCCACCGGTCCACTTTGGCTTTGACAAAGAATGTATATTCCTTTGTCTGGATTCTTAAGATTGTTAATGTCCCAGCCATTAAGAATTTCAAAGGAGGTTGCAGGGTCCTCTTTCCTAGCAGATTGATAGGGTAAAATTTTTAGTTTGGCGGGCAGGCACGCACCTAACTGGCTCAAGCGTGAAATGACGTGCATTGACATCGGTCGACTGTGCAGATAGTTCGGTCAGCGGGCCCACGCCGGAGTTGGCAGCACACCTGCTGGTAATTAAAAGGCCTGTTAAATAATCAATTAACTTTAATTTTTCACTGCCCGTCCAACCATATGGTTGGTGGGCAGGCAAAAAGGCCAAGCGGCCTTTGCATTTTTTTGGAAACCTCATCCATGGGCAGGATGATGTTTCCAGAAGCAAATACAAATAAAAGTTTTAAAATTTAATTAATAACATGCCCCTGCTCTTGGGACAGTCACATGAGGGGACATATTTGATTACATTTTTCAGATCTTTATTTTTATTTTTAAAAATGTTTCATCTCCCTGAGGCAGCTCAGGGCCTTAATTGGCCCACCAGTGTGACTTTGCGGGCTGGCTCTGATCACAGATGGTGGCCAGCTTCCCGACCGCCCCCGCTGAGCCAGCCTGACATGGGCTAAATTCTGCCCATTGTCTACACTGGCTTAGAAAATGTAGGTGGCCTTTGTATAATTCCGTTTGAATTTGATACCTTCAGCCACAAGGGGTCATTATCATACCTTCAGGGAAAATGAAGTGTCAGCTTCTCGGATGTTGCCAGGAAGTTCTTTTTGCTCAGGGTAACAGGCAGACATAGCTTCAGCCTTTTTAAAGTCTTTGTCCAGTTTTAAAAATTTTAGGAAGTAGCCATGTTAAGATATCTATATATATATATATACATATATATATATATATATATAGTGTGAGGTCTTAGCTCTGTGACAATGGGTTATACAGAACATTGGACTGTTGATGTAGTGCCCTTACATTATGAAAAGACTCATTAGTATATATCGGAACTTCACATTCAGAAAAGAGTAATTTAAGCATAATTAATGCAATATCTTGTATACATTGGACTCTAAGGCAAAGGACAGCAATTGAATTAAAGCATTAAGCTCATCAGAAGGGCACTGTTGTCATGATAGTGTCCTGCTACACAGTTTACTATGTTCAAAGGTAACAATACATTTGATTATGCAGTGAATTCATTTGGTGCTATCATTTAATTGTTCTAACTTTTATTTTAATATTAACAAAATCAAAATACTAGGCAATGTATTTTAACAATGCATGCTATAATCCTGTGATTTGAGGGTAGGCTTTCTGGATGAGGCTGTTCTTAACTATTCAGAAACTGAACTTAGCTTATTACACACTGGCAGGTAACAATAGTTCTCTACCTGTCTGCACAACCCAACTTCCTGTTGTTACATTTCTTGTTAAACATTTCATGTCTACCTTTTTCCCTAATACAAATTTCTACCTTTACGTTTATAATGGGTTTTGCCTATGCAACTTCACCACTCTGGTGCCATCTGACCACTGATTCAACAAATCACTCAAAATGTCTTCTGAACTTTTTTTAAAAATTGCCATTTTATTTTTGCAATAATTTTAACTTCCAAATTCCAAAATAATGCTTTAAAGAAAAACATGCAAATTTCACAGTAATTAGATTAAACATATTCATTGAATTGTCTTTGCTATCTTTCATGCCATTATTTAAATTTTTACTCTCAGCATATCCCATAAGACTGAGCTTTGACTTGATCGTTTGTCCCAGAGCTATGACTTTGTGAGTTGAATTAGAATTATGCAGCCAGAGCATACTGGAACAGGAGTAGACCATTCAGGCCCTAGAGCCCATTCTGTCATTCAATCAGATCGTGGTTGATCTGTATCTTAAATCCATCTACCTGCTTTGGTTCTGTAACCCTTAATTCCCTTGCCTAACAAAAGCCTAGCAATCACAGATTTTAAATTTTCAATTTACCTAGTTCTAACAGCTATTTGGAGAGTTTCAGATTTTCACTGCACTTCATGTGAAGAAGTGCTTCCTGATACCACCCTTGAAGAGCCTCGCTCTAACTTTAAGGTAATCTTGTTTTATATTCTCCCATTAGAGAAATTAGTTTTTCTCTACCTACCCTGTCAAATGCTTTACTCATCTTAAACTCAACATTTAATTTATCACTGCTTGTTTGTCCCTACAACCACACCCCCCCCTCCACCTCTCTCTCTCTCTATCTCTCCGCGCCCCCACACACACACCTTAAACCAGCTTATATTTCAACTCTTTCTTGGACTCGAACTCAAGTTCTGTCGAAGGGTCATGAGGACTCGAAACGTCAACTCTTTTCTTCTCCGCCGATGCTGCCAGACCTGCTGAGTTTTTCCAGGTAATTCTGTTTTTATTTAATTTACCCTTTAATTTTCTATAGTCAAGGAAATGTAAGCCTAGTCTATGGGACCTGTTCCCATAATTTAACCCTTCTAGTTCACTATCATTCTGGTGAATCCCTGCCCCCTAAAGCCAATGTACTTTTCCTGAGGTGTGGTGCCCAGAACTGAACACAATATTCCAAATAGGGTCTAACTATAGCTTTATATAACAATAACATAACTTTCACCCTGTTGTATTCTAGCTCTCCTGAGATAAAGGCCATCATTTCATTTAACCATCTCAGTCTTTTTTTTGTACATGCCTGCTAGCTTTAACAATCCTTGTAAACGGATCCCTGAATCTCCCTCCCCCTCATTGGATCTGATTTCCCATGATTCATTAATATCAGAATCATCTGTACCATCGTGGACTTTTTCTTTAGCCTTTTGCACATTTTCCTCATACTTTTTAAGTAATTGAAGAAAAGGTTGAAGACAAATTTCAAAATCTTCAGTCAGATAAAATTTATATTGATAGTTTTATTCAGCAGCAAGGCTGAATGTGTTTTTATGTGTGTGTGTGTCAATATGCACATTTGTATACAGGAATGTGAGAAAAACTATTTTAGCTTTTCTATTGTGTTCTATAAACATCAGAAATTGTGTTACGCTGAGATAAAAAGGCATCAATTAGCATTATAATTGAGACCTTTTCTCAAACATAAGGCTGAAAATCAAAGTGAACTATCTCTATATCATCTGATTATCACCTGATATGTTCACAGTGAGAAAAGGTAAATATCCTAAAGGTTAACAACTATCGGACTCAGGGTGCGATAAGCAGAACATCTTTCCTTACGTCAATTGTTTTTCGAAAGAAACCAAATGCGTTAATGTTTTGAGTCCAATATGACTCTTCTTTGGAACTGGAGAGAACTAGAAATGTGATCGGTTTTATGCTGTTCAAAAGGTGGGGAGGGGCAGGTGGAGAAAATAGATGGTTAGAGGGCAGGGAGATTAAATGACAGAAACACAAGACAAAGGGAGGAATAATGATAATATTAAAGGCTAAAGCTTTGGTCTAGAGTAGGTGTGGATAGCAGAATATGGGTCAGCACTGTCTGAAAACAAAAACATGAGAACAAGATATAGACAGGCACTTGGGGGAAAAATTCAAAATGGAGGACAGAGTTTATGGTCTGAAGTTGCTGAACTCAATGTTGAGTCTAGAAGGCTGTAAAGTGATTAATCAGAAGATGAGTGGATGTTCCTCCAACTTCACTGGAACATTGTAGCAGGCCAAAGACAGAGATGTGAGTGCCTAATTGGGCGGTGGGCTTGCCTAATGTCCAATTGAGGAATTAACATTTGAAGATTGTGTTGCATGAGCGACTGAGATGTGGAGCGGTCTCAAGGCCTGGAAATTATCCGGTCGCAAGGTTCTCGACCCTAATTTGAAAATCAAGTCTCTAATTACTACCTGTGTTTTATTCACATTTAGTGATTAGATGGTTTACATTTTCCTATATTGTAAGAGAAATAGACAGGCAAAAATGCAAGAGGTATTCTAACTCTACCTGGCCAGTAGAAACTGGGTGGGCAGGCAGTAAAAATTGCCCAGGTTACTTACTGACTGGAAAACCACCAAAAACCCATCATTCTGAATTTTAACAAGCCCGCCAATAGCTGGCAGGTCCTCCTTTGCATGTGCATGTCAAGTCACTAAGGGGTACTGCATTGCCAGTGGTGCCATTTTTTGGATGAAACTTTAAACTGAGGCCCTATCTGCCCTCAGGTGAAGGTGAAAGACACCATACTATTTGACAAAGAGCAGGGACGTTCTGGCTAAAATTTATCTCTCAACCAACATGTAAAACAAATTACCTGGTCATTATTTCTTTGCTATTTCTTGGACATAGTTGTGTGCAAATTGGCTCCCACAGTTCATACATTACAGCAGTGTTGATACTTAGTGCTGCATTAGCCATAAAGGCTTTTAGGACATCCTGAGATCATAATAGATGCTATAAATACAAATTATTTCATTTCTTTCTATCTGGCCTCATAAAATGTTGTAGCAATGACCATAAAACTCTGTTTAAATCGATAAATAAGGCTAAAGCACTGGCCACCCATTTCTGGGGCCATTCAAAAATTAAGTCACATGAACCTTGGCCATTCAATGGGGAGAAGTTGTTCTTTTAAAACTTCTGCTTCCCTACTGCTCCATTTTCTAGTTTAATCAGTGCAGTGATCAGATAAAATTCTCCCCAAAGAATCCTTCTGACAGCAAAACCTCATGCTCCACTCCCAGACTGGAATACATCGGATCAATTTTAAATAGTTCCACCAAACCATGGACGCCTGAAGCTGCCAAACTCCAGCTATACTGCAGTACTATCAGGTTCTAGAATCCTATTCCAGTTCCTTTAAACCCTAGCATTATTTCTCGGTGCTACCAAAGCATTGTAACATCTGCAAAAGTAAAGGACTACCCCAAGTGCCCTAAACCTCATTTCTTCTTTTCATCTGTACTGCAGATAACTCTTTCCAGTTTGTGCTTTAATGCACACTACCTCAGAAACTTGGCTTGTAAGAGAAATAAATTAAAGACCGCTAATCTACAATTTTCATAGATTCCAGACAAAGATGTGAAATTCAATACCCTAAGTACATGAAGTCTTGGAATACATTTAAATAAAAGTAGAATTTGACTTATTCAGCTATTGTAACTCAGTGGCTGGACCATTATCCTCCACACAGCATAAACACCCTTACTGCCATAAAACAGTGCATTATCTGACACTTTACAATGTCACAAAGTTGTGACTTGTGCATGAGTGATATCATTCTGTAACTTCATTGGGCTGATCAAACTGTTTAAAAAGGACTGACTTAAGCTGCTACAAATCACCTGACATTGGTATTGCAAGTTGACCAGTTTCTGTAAAGTTCCAATGTGAATTACAATTCAGACATGCCACATCATCCTTCTATGGAATTTCACACCTGCTGATGTCAAGAACTGCTTCAAAAGATTTACTGAAACTGTACTAGATTTCAAACTTGCACTCCTATAAGGCTACCTCTGAAGTGGCGACAGAAAGTCTACCAGGCCAATTGCTACATGGAAAGATGTTTTTCCTATCTCATCAATATGGATAATAAATCATTCAGGAGCTAATATCTGTGACATGCTAGGTCATGGGACAATAGCCACAGTCAGTTCAGACATCAGCTAAGCAAATACCTTCTGAAATCATTATGGAAAGAAAATTTATGTGACTGGTATAACCAATTTTGAAATCCTGTTTGAATACATCATGTAAGCTGCTAAAATAGGAGTCTAGAAAATCTGCCAATGAAGCAGTAAAGAGCTCCCTTCTCTCCTATCCCAAGTTAAGGCCCTATCTCTATTCCAGTTAAAAGTCCAGCACAGAGATAGTGAATTGCCATTGAAAGGAATCTTAGGTGCAAAAATCATTGATATCTGGAAAATACAGATCATGTTTTTAAAAAGAATTTGTCTCCAGCAATCATAGTTATACATGGGCTTCCACTCCTGAAACTAAAAATCACCATGGAGAAAAATCTGCTACAGCCACAGACACTAGTAAAAGACTCATAACAGTGAACTTTCTCTCTTTTTTTTACCTTTTAGCATTGAATTTTAATTTAGCTAAGAAGACAACTTCCAAATGTACGTGTTGCAGCTTGGACACAGGTCTATCTTTTTAAACATTTTTATATCTTTACCTGGATGGGCTTTTAACCTCTTTTTGTTTTAAACTCAAGAAAACCTGCTACACTAGTTTCCTTACAATCAGCATGTAAATAGTTCAACACAAACATTGATTGGAATTTTCTAGCCATTCTCTCTAGCGGGATCTTCTGGTCCCATCGATGTGAGCAGAGATATCCATGGCTTGCTGGCCTCGCCATGGGGAAATCCACTGCAGGGTGGAGGGGAGAAATCCCGGCCACTAAGTAAATATCTTCATCCTTACAAGTGCACAAAAAAACCCTGTTATGGTCAGCCTTAGAGCGGTAGGACAGGGGAATCATTTTTACCCCTCCTCACGTGGCTGCAACAATAAATAATGCCACTTTCAGTTATTTACAACTGGGTTACTCACAGATAGTGGATTGACACATTGGTAAAATACTTATTTTTGTAATAAATTCATTTTCAACTACATACTCAAACTTCACCAAGTTACCACTCTTAAATATACTAAGGAATATAACCATAAAGCAAATTTTAAAACTATGTTCCAAACCACTGCAAACAATATACACATGAGTTTGATTGGAAAGTTGGTGGAAAATAAATTCCTGAAAACTAGCACAATTTTGGGTGATTGCCCAAAGCAGAACCTCCACCCATGTCAACTTATTTTGTAGATTATATTCCAATGTCCATATTTAAAATAGAAATTGACCATATAAACCTGACATGCTGTAAAGATGCCCTCTCCCTATTGGGTGCACTGCAATGCCATTACCAACAGGCAGGTATAATGACAAGATGCTAAGTTTACATAGGCAATTGCCATTCTAAATCCAAATATATATGTCTGTAATCACAATATATAAAAATACAGACAGAATGTAGTCCTTTAAATTGGATACTGAAGCAATACATGCATGCCCTATCTATTATCATTTACCTCAAATCTTACTTCACCTGCAGATTGCATTTTGGCTTGATTCCATGAGCAGCATGATGTGAGATCAGCCATTTTTCTAAAAAGAATTTTTAAAATGAGTACTGAATTATGTATGAATATGTGGTCCACTTATCCCCCAGCCTCAACTCCCCCCTTAAGCTAAAGACAACACTTGGTCTTGACTTCCTAAATGCAATACACCAGTTCTTACTGAGTGTTAATGATCATGGAAGACTTCACATAACTGTGTGCAGGGTACAAGTACATGATTATACTCATTAAGACGAGCTTACAACAGGTAAAGGTTTGAACACATACAATAATCAATCTGTTCTTCATAACTCCATTCAAAACACCATTTCCACATTATGTCCTTAAGTGAAGACTTTATTAGACTTGATCACATTTAGATCATGTCATCATTCTTAAAGCAGGCTTTGAAGGAGCAGTTTCTCAGAATTGACTTTTCTTCCTTTCTCCCAGTTCACTTGCCCCCATTAGAACAAGATTTCTCATCAATGCCTTATGTCCTCCCTTTGCTACTGAGGTTCAATCCTTTATTACCTCTAAACTAAATTTCTCTCATTATTTCATAGCTAGCTTGCATTTCACAAACTGTAACTTCTTCAGAATGATATACCCTTACCCATTCAGAAACCTACAGTACCATTACCTAAATGCTTGATGGAATCCACTACATAAATCAAGTTCAAGACTCTTAGCATGATATTCAAATGCCCCCACATTAACCCAATAACCTTCTTGACCCCCATGCTCCACCTCTCGCCCTTCTGACAATGGCATACTGTACTCTTTTGTTATGATCTCTGTAGAGACTTTTATTTTGCAGAGACAGTTTTTAAAATTAAACTTGATTTTTAAAAATTCAGTCATGAGATGTGGGCATCGCTGGCTAAGCCAGTATTTATTGCCTATCCATAATTACTCTTGAGAAGGTGGTGGTGAGCTGCCTCTTGAACTGCTGCTGTCCATGTGGTGTAGGTACACCCACAGTGCAGCTAGGGAGGGAGTTCCAGGATTTGGTCCCAGCAACAGTCAAGGAATGGTGATATATTTCCAAGTCAGGATGGTGAGTGTCTTGGAGGGGATCTTCCAGGTGGTGGTGTTCCCATCTATCTACTACCCTTGTCCTTCTAGATGGTAGTGGTCGTGCATTTGGAAGGTGCTGTCGAAGGAGCCTTGGTGAGTTCCTTCAATGCATCTAGTAGATGGTACACACTGTTGCCGCTGTGTTTCGGTGGTGGAGGGAGTGAGTGTTTGTGGATGGGGTGCCAATCAAGCAGGCTGCTTTGTCCTGGAATGTGTCAAGCTTCTTGAGTGTTGTTGGAGCTGCACTCATCCAGGCAAGTGGAAAGTATTCCATCACACTCCTGACTTGTGCCTTGTAGATGGCACACAGGCTTTGGGGAATCAGGAGGTGAGTTACTCACCATAGGATTCCTAGCCTATAGCTTGCTTCTGGTAGCCACAGTATTCATATCATTACTCCAGTTCAGTTTCTGGACAATGGTAAACCCAGTATGCTGATAGTTGGGGATTTAGTGATGATAATGCCATTGAATGTCAAGGGGCGATGGTTAGATTCTCTCTTGTTGGAGATGGTCATTGCCTGGTATTTTTGTGGCACAAATGTCACTTGCCACTAGTCAGCCCAAGCCTAGATATTGTTCAGGTCTTGCTGCACTTGGACATGGATTGTTTCAGTGTCTGAGGAGTCATGAATGGTGTTCAACATTAGGCAATCATCAGCAAACATCCCCACTTCTGATCTATGATGGAAGGGATGTCATTGATGAACAGTTGAAGATGATTATGCCTAAGGCACTACCTTGAGGAACTCCTGCAGTGATGTTCTGGAATTGAAATGATTGACCTCCAACACCCAGAACCATCTTCCTTTGTGCTAAGTGTGACTCCGACTAGCAGAGCGTTTTCCCTCTGATTCCCATTGACTCCTGTTTTGCTACAGCTCCATGATGCTACACTCTGTCAAATGCTGCCTTGATGTCACTCTCACCTCACTTTGGGAGTTCAGCTCTTTAGTGCATAATTGAACCAATGTTATAATGTGGTCAGGAGCTGAGTGACCCTGGCAGAACCCAAACTGAATCTCAGTGAACAGGTTATTGCTAAGCAAGTACCACTTTATAGCAATGTTGATGACCCTTTCCATCACTTTACTGATGATTGAGAGTACACTGATGGAGCAGTAATTGCCTGGGTTAGATTTGTTCTGCTCCTTGTGTACAAGACATACCTGGGCAATTTTCCATTTTTCTGGGTAGAGGCCAGTGATGCACCTGTACTGGAAGAGGTTGGCTAGGGGTGCAGCATGTTCTGAAGCACATATTGTCAGAATATTGTCAGTGCTCATAGCCTTTGCCATATCCAGTGCCTTCATCCGTTTTCTGATGTCACTTGGAGTGATTCCAATTGGCTGACAACTGGCACCAGTGATGCTGGGGACCTCTGGAGTAGGCCGAGATGGATCATCCACTTGGCGCTTCTGGCTGAAGATTATTGCAAATGCTCCAGCCTATTATCTTGTGCATTAATGTGCTAGGCTCCCCCATCATTGAGGATGGGGATATTCGTGGAGCCTCCTCTTCCAGTGAGTTGTTTAATTGTCCACCACCATTCACAACTGGATGTGACAGGATTTCAGAGCTTAGATGCAATCTGTTCGTTGTGGAATTGCTTAGCTCTATCACTTACTGCTTAAGCTGTTTGATACGCAGGTAGCCCTGTGTTGTAGCTTCACCAGGTTGACACTTCATTTTTAGGTGTGCTTGGTGCTGCTCCTAGCATGTCCTCCTGCATTCTTCATTGGACCATGGTTGATACCCTGGCTTGATGATAGTGGTAGAGTGGGGGATATGCTGGGCCATGATGTTACTGATTGTGGTTGAGTACAATTCTGTTGCTGCTGATGGCCCACAGCATGGATGCCCAGTCTTGTGTTGCTTGATCTGTTCAAAATCTATCCAGTTAATAGCTGAAAGGGTGACATAACAAGATTTCATGTTTTAAAATTTCTACAGTAACAAAAGATAAAAACACTAATGATTAAACAGTGTCTTTGTAGGCAACAATGCTGAACATTCCCCTTTTTCTTTTAGCACAACTGATAACATACTTCTCAGATATACTTTACACTATCCTTTAAGTAGACATTCAATTCTCCCGGAACTAATCTAAAGGGATTCTTAGCTCTCGGGGCTTGACTTCAGTTCTCTTCCTTTCTCAGCCTGGGAACTTTTAATCTCAGAACTATCTTTGTGAAGTTTTTTCCCCTGGAGATTCTTCCTCTGGTGCAAGCTAGGTTAATCTTTCAGCCTCATTTTAACTCCTCCTAAATGTGTTCTTTTCAATCTGAGCATAAGCTCCCACATGTGTTCCTATGTGTTGAATGATAGCATCTTGCTGACTTTTGTTGCTCTCCCTTTCCTGAGTCCTGGCAGACTAAGCCTAAATGTGAATTTTCAGGGATATCTTAGATCTTTCCCCTCTCAAAGCCCATCTCCATGACAACATGAATCACATGGGCCTTGTACCCTAGTAGAAATGCTGATTAGCTATCTTTGATAGTGCAGCTCCCTTTTATTTGAGAATTCAATGGACAGTTTATAGCACAACTGTTTACAGTTCAACATTCTCAACACTTTTCTGGGACTTTGGAGGCTCAGAGTCTAACCGCTGTAAGCACACAGGCTGCTGCCATTGTCTCCAAATGTAAACACTTTGTACCTTCTTCCCAGTAAAACAATATGAGCTTCACTTAACTTCTAACAATAAAACCACTCTGCCCTGCTGTCAGTCAGATTTCAGAACAGGTCACATGAACCACTTCATTTTACCTTAAAATAAAGATACAGTCCGAAAACATAATTCTTATAAACCTCATAATTGTAACACTTTATTTCCTGTCACCTTTGTCCTACCATCGGTGGCTGCTGTTTCAAACATGATACCCCTATCTATGGGACTTTATGATTTTTCCCCTTGCTTGTGTCTGTTTTTCTTTCTGACCTGTGGAGAACTCTATGATGTCTTTCTGATATTGAGAAAGTTATATAGATGCAAGTTGTTTATGTAAGAGTGTGTAATATTTTGATTACACCAGTAGTAACCTACAAAACATAATTTTTTAAAAAAACCTATCTCCAATCTTTATAAAACAACCATGGGAAACTGATGAGTGCTGCTAACTCTCAGCAAAGATGGCCATTTTCAATTGGGCCACCTGAGGACACTGTAACAGTGCATACCTGCCCCTATTACAAACTGACACTGTTTCCTAGGCAGTACAAGTGTACTTTTCATGTACTATGCTATCTAACCCTGGCAAATTAGGGATGAAAGCTACAACTGAGAATGTCTCATTTTGATCATGCTGAAATCTAACTATAACCAAAAAATGGATAAATCAAAAAAATGAGAAGTGCTGCTCTTTAGAGAATAATGGGTCACAATAGAATCAAATAAATGATGATACATGAGGCCATTGTGCTAATGCTATCTTATCTCAATTCTCAACCTTTTCCAGATCCTATTACAATTTCTTATGTTGAAGTTTATTTCTAATGTTTTATAAAACAATAATCTAATCAAAACCAGAGATGGTTATAACACAAGAGAATGAAGATGGAACAGTTTTGTACATTATTTAAACCCTGAAATTGGATTATCTTAAATAACTTGAAATCGATATCTAAACAATAATATTTTTATGCTGTGGTGACTTTTCATCATTGTAACATAAAAGTAGCAGAAAGTGGCACAAGGCATGGAACACAAACAATTTTATATCAAAACCAGAAAATGTTGGAAATACTTAGGAGATCAATCAGCAACTGTTTAGTGAAAGGACAGATATCATATGTTATGGGTGTAGACCATATGCTAATACTGGAAACTGGAAGACAAGCAAGTCCCTAAAGTGGAACTGATCAAAATAAATGGGACATAGGGAAGAGAACAACAAGAAGACATTGTAAATCAGCAATGTTAATTCCTGTCGCAGAGAGGAAACAGATTTTTGGAAAAAACTGGTGGGATAAAAACTGGTGGATGATGTATTGATATAATCTCAGCAAGACAATGGGAACATATTACAAGAACAAAAGGATACAATAATAGTGCAATAATGCTGAAAAAGCAAGGGGAAATCTATATTGGTGCAAGACGGACATCTGCACTGCTCATTTCAAGGCTAATGCAAATCCAAAAACAAATCTGCGAGGCACGTTAAAGCCTTTCATCAGGGGGACCTCATAAACCGGTCTTCTCAGCATCTAGCCCCAACAAGTCCACTCCATAACCATACAATGCCTGTACACAGAAGGTAGAGTCCCCAGCACCCCTCCAAAAGAGAAGCCAATTTGTTTAGGGAAACAATTCAAAAATGTGAATTTTGTAAAATCTGAGATAAAAGGAACTAATTTTATAATGCAAGAGCCTATGCTGCATTTGAACACAACAACAAACAACAAAAACTTGTATTTATGGAGTGCCTTTAGTGTGGTTCCAAGGAGCTCTACAGAAACATTATGAAACAAATTTGACATTGAGCCACATAAGGAGATATTAGGGTAAGTGTCCAGAAGTTTGGTCAAAGAGCTAAAGTGAAGGAGTGTCAGAAAGGAGGAAAGTGAGGTAGAATGGCGGAGAATTTTAGAGAGGGAGTTTCAGATCTTAAGGGCCTTGGCAGCTAAAGGCATTGCTATCAATGATGGAATGATTAAAATGGGGGATGCTCCAGAGGCTAGAATTAGAGGGCATAGATATCTTTGAGCATTGTGGGGCTGGATAGGTTACAGAAATGAGGAGAGGCAAAAAGGATGAGAATTTTACATTGAGGCATTGCTTAACCAGGAGCCAATGTAGATCAGCAAGTACAGGGACCTAGTGAGTTAGGACTCATGCAGCAGAGTTTTGGATGGCCACAAGTTTACCCAAGATAAATTTGTGGGTGGCCAGCCAGGAGTGCATTGAAATAGCCAAGTTAAGAGGTAGCAAAGCCATGTTTGAGGGTGTTACAGTAAGTGAGTTGAGGCAAGGTCAGAGTCAGACGATGTTTTTTTTTCCATTCATTCATGGATGTGGGCGTCTCTGGCTAGACCAGCATTTACTGCCTATCCCTAATTGTCCTTGTTCAGAGGACATTTTAAGAATCACATGTAGGCCAAACCAAGTAAGGATGGCTGATTTCCTTCCCTAAAGGGGATTATGAACCCGATGGGTTTTTACAAAAATCAACGGTGATTTCATCGTCATCATCAGATTTTCAATTCCAGGTTTTTTCTTATTGAATTCAAATTCTACCATCTGCCATGATGGGATTCAAATCTGGGTCCCCAGAGTATTTCCCTGGGTCACCAGTCCAGTAACAATACCACTGTGACGCTGCCTCCCCAAAGGCAAAGGTGGAAATAGTTAGTCTTAGAGATGGTGCAGATATGTGAGGCAGCTCACCTTGGGATCAAATATGGCACCAAGATTGCAAACTGTCACATACAATACATGCAATATTACTGATTTTCTTTGTCATGATGCTACAGAGGAATTTAGAGAGGAAAATTCAACTTAAGCGGGGGTGAAAAATAAATGGTTATGGATTGGTTACCTGATATATACCCAACTCATTTTTTTCCCAGTGACTGGGGCAGGATGTATAATGGCTGTCTTAGACCTGGGCCAAAGTTGAATTGTACCCTCTTCGTGTCAAGAATATATTATATAGTTGTTTGTATATTTATCATGAGTCATGCCTGAAAAAAGCAGTCATTTTCTGTGGCATAATTGCTGAAGACTACATCATGTCTTATGACAAATAAGCACCCAGATATACATATATGAACGCAATCTCAATAGCCCTCCATGCACGCTATAATTCTGTTGGGCTGACATCATTATTAGCTACCATAGCACTATCAATATTGCCACTACAAATAGAATTGTTTTAAAACTTAAATACCTGAATTGCAATGCTGATCTCCCTCCCTGAGAGTGGTGAAACTTGAATGCTGCTTTGTAAGTACATCAGATGATACAGAAGTTCCATATCTGATGCATTTTAATTTCAGATATTAGGACAAGATTCTGTAACACCTTGTTCAGGGCAGAACTGAGGCTATGTTGTTAAGGGTACACATTGGATTCATCAAGGCACTTAATGATAATAGCCTCTAATTTATTGCCAGAACTGTGTATACTCACAGCTAAAGACAGAAAACAGTCCAGTGATGCCAATGGAAGAGACTACAAAGACACTCTAAATCAGAATACCCTGGAAAATCACAGTTAAGGTATGGAGAGTGGAATGGAGAAGGTAGACTAACTTGGATCTTGGCAATACAAAGAATTGAGAACATTGAGATCTCAAAAATAACAAGGACATTAGAACACAAAAATAGGAGCAGGAGTAGACCATATAGCCCAGTGAGCCTGCTGTGCCATTCAGTAAGATCATGGTTGATCTTAGGCTTCACTCAACTTTCCCACCCACTCCTCATATCCCTTGATTCCCTGAGAGACCAAATATCTGTCTATCCCAGCCTTAGGTGTATTCAGCAATGGAGTATCCACAACCCTCTGGGTGAGAGAACTCCTAAGATTCACAACCCTTTGAGTGAAGTAATTTCTCCTCATCTCAGTCTCAAATGATTGGCCCCTTTATCTTGAGACTGTGCCCCCATGTTTTTAGTTTCCCCAATGAGCAAAAACAATCTTTCAGCATCTACCCTATCAAGCCCCTTCAGAATCTTGTATATTTAAATGAGATCGCCTTTCATTCTTCTAAACTCCAAAGAATATAGGCCTAATTTACTCAGCCTCTCATCAGAGTACAACCCCCTCATTCCAGGGACCAATTTAGTGAACCCTCACTGTACCAACTCCGATATTAGATCAAATGGAGGTAAAAACTACACACAGTATTTCAGATGTAGTCTCACCAAAAGACCATACAATTGTCGCAAGACTTTGATATTCGTGTACTCCAATCCTTTCACAATAAAGGCCAAAATGCCATTTGTCCTTCCAATTTCTCTCTGTACCTGCATGCCAACTTGCTGTGTTCCTTGTATGAGCACACCCATGTCTCTTTGGACATCAACATTTACAAGTTTCACATCTTTTAAAAAAATATTCTGTTTTTCTATTCTCATGAAAAAAGTGAATAACTTCACACTTCCCCACATTATACTCCATCTACTATCTTGTTGCTCACTCGCTTAACCTGTTTATATCTTTTTGCAGCCTCTGTGTCCTCCCCACAGATTACCTTTCCACCCAGCTTTGTATCATCAGCAAACCTAGATACATTATATTCTGATAATTCAGCTAAGCTACTAATATAGATTGTAAATAGCTGAGGCCCCAACACTGATCTTTGCAGCACTCCACTATTCAAAGCCGTCGAACTTGAAAATGCCCCATTTCTGACCACTCTCTGCTTCCTGTCCTATGACCAACTCTCTACTCATGCAAATATATTACCCTCAACTCCATGAACCCTTAGCTTGCCTTTTAACCTTTTGTGTGGCACCTTATTGAATGCCTTTTGGAAATCCAGATATACTACATCTGCTAGTTCCCCTTTATCTACCCTATTAGCTACAAAAAACTTCACTAAGTTTGTCAAACATTATTTCCCTCTTGTAAAACCTTGTTGACTTATTCTAATCATACTGTACTTTTCTAAGTGCACTGTTAAGACTTCTTTAATAACAGGTTCCCGCATTTTCACAGTGACTGATGTTAGGCTAACTAGCCTGTAGTTCCCTGTTTTCTTTCTCCTTCCTTTTATGAAAAGTGGTGTTACATTTGTCAACTTCTAACCTGATGGGACCATCCCTGCATCTAAGGAATTTTGGAAAATCATAGTGAGTGCATCCATTATAGCTGCAGCTATCTGTTTCAGAACTCTATGGTATCAGCAGTTATGTGGAGGGGATTTGACAGAATTTAGCCCTTTAAGTTTCTCCAATACTTTTTTCTCTCTCTGATATTAGTTATCCTCTTCACTCTTTTTAGCTCCTAGGTTACCCTCTATTTCTGGCATGCAACTTGTATCTTCTACTGTGAAGACAGACATAAAATATGTGTTCAATGTTTCTGCCATTTCCTCATTCCTCATGATAATTTCTTTGTCTCTGCTTCTAAGAGAACAATGTTTACTTTAGCTGCTCTCTTCCATTTTAGGTACTTAAAGAAGCTCTTACAGTCTGTTTTTTGTGCTCCTGGCTAGTTTACTCTCATTCTATATTTTCCTTTTTTAAAAATCAACTTTCAGTTACCCTTTGCTGGTTTACAAAACATGCCCAATCCTCAGACTTGCTCCTGTTCTTTGCAACATTATAAATCTCTTCTTTTAACCTGATACTATCTTAAACTCTGGATTGAGCTACGGATGAGTTTTCTTGCCGAGTTTTTGTTTTCCATTGGAATATATTTTTGCTGAATATTGTGAATTGTTTATTTCAATGTTTCCCACTGTTCCACCATACCTTTCAGTCTATTTACCCAACCAATCTTAGCCAGTTCTCCCCTCATACCAATGTAATTACCTTTGGTTAAATTTAAGATTCTTGTTTGTGTTTGGAATATGTCACTTTCAAACTTAACATTGAATTCAATGGTATTATGATTATTATTCCCCAGTGGATTTTTTTACTATGATATTGCTAAAGTTCTGCCTCATTACACAATACTAGATCTAAGGCATCTTCATTCCTAGTTGGGCTCCGCAATGTATTGATCCAGGAAACTGTTACAAAAACATCCTACAAACTCATCTTTTAGACCACTCTTGCCAATTTGACTGTCCCAATTTAAATATTATAGTCCCCCACAATTATTACATTGGCTTTGTTACAAGCTCCAATAAGTTCTTGTTTAATGCTCTGTTCAATGGTATAACTACTCTTAGGGGGTCTATAAATTACTCCCACCTGTGTCTTCTGACTCTTGCTAGTCCTAATTTCCACCCCTACTGATTCCGCTTCATGATCTTCTGAGGCCAGGCCCTTTCTCACTAGGATAAAAGCAAAATACTACGAATGCCTGGAAATCTGAAACAAAAACACAAATAGCTAGAAAAACTCAGCAGGTCTGACAGCATCTGTGGAGAGGAAAACAGAGTTAACGTTTCGAGTCTGTATGACCCTTCATGAGAACGGTTCTGATGAAGCATCATACAGACTCGAAACATTAACTCTGTCTTCCTCTCCACAGATGCTGTCAGACCTGCTGAGGTTTTCCAGCTATTTTTGTTTTTACTTTCTCACTAGTATTGTTATGTAATTCTATACGATCAGGGCCACCCCTCCTCCTTTGTCATTCTGTCTGTCTTTCGGAATTATTGTGTAACTTGTAATATTCATTTCCCAACCTTGATCATCTTGCAAACATGTCTCTGTAATGGTGAATAAATCTATTCAAATTTAATTGTGCCATTAGTTCATCTACCTTATTACAGATGCTTTGTGCATTCAGATAAAGAACCTTTAATTTAATTTATTTAATTCTATTCCCTGCAATGACCTTATTCACTGGTGCACAATTCATGCTAAATCTCTGTCCCTTTCGGCTTGTCTTTACCCACATTGCTACATTGTTCCATTGCCTCGAACTTTCTCTTTGGATTTCTGAATCTCCCTTCACCTGAATCCTTTCCCCTTCTTATAGCTTAAAGCCCTGTCCACAGTCCTAGTTACACGACTTGCCAGGACACTGGTTCCATCCTGGTTTAAGTGGAGCCCATCCCAAAGGAATAGCTCACTCTTTCCTGAGTACTGATGCCAGTGCCCCATGTATTGAAACCCCATCTTCTCACACCACTCTTTGAGCCACATGTTTAATCCTCTAATCTGCTTGACCCAATGCTAATTGGTGCATGGCCTTCATAATCCAGAGAAGAACTAATGAAAAGTTGTGAAAGGCCAATCAATGACAGGCAATTTAAAGCAGGCATGTGTAAAGTACAGAAAATTTATAGGAAAAAATGGCCAACGTGCAATCTTCATGAATGGATGAATGGTGTTGAAATAGCTAGAGATGAAGTTGAACAAGAGTTGGAATTCTTAGTTGTCTCCATGTTCTTGTGTTCAGCTTTGGTCACTAAGAAACACACTGGATGTACTGCAGAGAAGAGCCATACCACTGTTATTACTATTAGGGATTTGAGTTATGAGGAAAGACTGGAGAAACTTAGGATAATTAGTCTAGAATACAGGGATCTGAGGCAATGACACAAAGGTATAGAAGATATGAAATGGCCTGGAAAACGTGAATTCAGAGTACAAGTTTCAACAGTAGGAGTAGGACAAGAGATATGGGTATAAAACATTAAAAGATAATTTTAGGACTGATATCAGAGGTTCTTCTTCAATCAGAAAGTGATCAATACTTCAAATGGATTTTCATGAGTGGTGGAAGTGAAAACTCTGGCATCATTTGAGAAACAATTTGATGCAGCAATGGGGAGTTGGGGGTGGGCAGGATTTCATAACCGTTTAAGACTGATAAATTAAAATGGGTTGTAGCTTTCAGAGAACAGGCGGAGGACAATCATTACAACGGGGGGCGGGGGAATAATCGGATTGAAAGACTACAACGACCAGACTGCCTTGTGGGCGGCACTGGCGAGCATGCGCAGCGAGTTCGGCAGGCACCCTTCAGGCGGAGCGCGGGTATTGGCGGCGGAGCTGCGGCTGCGGAGAGGCTGCGGGAGAGGCTGATCCGCTCCGCAGAGAGAGAGAGAGAGAGAGGCTGCTGTTAGCGGACAGCACATCAAATGGACAAATGAGTGCTGCTGCTGCTCAGAATAATCAAGAAAAACCTGAACGATGCTCCGCAGTAGGAAGGAATAATTTGCAATTTTGTTTCGTTTAAAGAGAAAGTATTGTTTAATTTTATTTATTTAAAAAAAATGACTAAAAACGCGGAAGGCTCGAGGGAGGAGCTGTCTAAAATCGCGGACGAAGAGCTGATGAAGTGGAGCAAGGAGGAGCTGGTGAGGAGACTCCGAAGATCGGATGCCGAGAAGATGACGGTGATGATCGATCACAGTAACCTGATCAAAGAGGTGAACCGGCGGCTGCAGGTCCATCTGACCGAGATCCGAGGGCTCAAAGAGGTCAACCAGAAACTGCAGGAGGACAACCAGGAGCTCCGGGACCTCTGCTGCTTCCTGGACGATGACAGGCAGAAAGGCAAGAAGGTGTCCCGGGAATGGCAGCGGCTGGGCAGGTACACTGCGGGAGTGATGCGCAAAGAAGTTGCCCTGTACTTGCAGAAAATGAAGGAGCTGGAGGTGAGGCAGGACGAGGTGGTGAAGGAGAATTTGGAGCTGAAGGAGATGTGCCTGATGCTGGACGAGGACAAGAGCGCCGGCGCCGGCAGTCGCAGCTCCATAGACAGTCAGTCGAGCCTGCTCCACCTGAACGCCACAAGTGGTTTGAGGGACGTTGGGGACGGGAGCAGCACCTCGAGCACAGGGAGCACAGACAGCCCTGACCACCACAAACAGTTAGCGGGAGGTAGCCCCGAGCACCTCCAGAAACACCGGGCTGCGAGCGGGGGCAGCCCCGAGCACCTCCAAAAGCCCCGAGGCGGCAGCCCCGAGCACCAGAAGCACATCCTGAGCACCGGGAGCCCCGAGCTTCTGCCAAAGCACATGGTCAGCTCCAGCCCCGAGCACCCAAAGCACATGATGATTGGCACTCCGACTCCGGAGCATCTGCAGCAGCACAGAGGTGGCAGCCCCGAGCGCCTTAAGCAACACTACGGTGGCAGTCCGGAGCATCTTAAACACCTGGGCGGCAGCAGCAGCGGCAGCAGCAGCAGGGAAGGAACTCTGCGGAGACCATCGGCAGCAGCAGCAGACGAGCTTTCGCCTCATCACAGAAGTGTGTACAATGGGATGAATGGTGGGTTGGTTGACCTACTGAAACCACAGGTGTTTTTGCAGAGACTACAAGCACATAGCCACAATATCTGAATTACCTTTGGGTCTAATGCATAGATTTCAGTGCATTATTAGAATGCGTTGTCTGACCACATGCAGCAATAACGCATGTGCTCAATAATGACATGAAACTTACTGATGCATGTTTGTTTGCTTGTGCATCATACCTATCTCTCGTGGTATTGTCATACCTACAAATTGTTAATTTTAAAATTAGGCAGGAGGCCAATTTGCAGGTCTTTTACTGTAACACTACAATTTCTGCATGAAATCAATGCATTTATATTACAATATATAAAAACAATTCTTACTTTAGAGCAAAAATATGTTTTCAAATAGGAGCTAAATCCACAATAGAGTAGCACTTTTTGTTTGTGAAGTTTCATGAGATTTCCATTTAAAATTCAGCTACACAGGTTATTGCACTGTTTATAAATGGCAACCATTTATTCTCCACTTGGAGAAATAATTTCCATAGCACGACAAATTGATGCCCCTTGTGTATGGCACAGTGCATCAGTCTGACAGGACACACATTGTGTAAATGTATTTATGTACTCATTTATCTGATAAAAATGAATTTAAGATCTCTTCCATATCAACATATTAGGCAAATAGTGTACAGCCTGTCTGCAGTAGAAATATCTAAGTATGACCCTAATGGTGGGTTTTTAGGCCTTTGGTGCTGTGTATATAATTAAAGTCCATTAGGATTAAAGACTTTATATTGCTTTTGTAATAATGAAAGCTACTTATTAGATTACTTGCAATTAGTTGAATTGCAGATGATTTAGGAAAAAATAGACTTTCTTCCTTGAAATGGTTTGTGCCTTTTTGCATAAAAATATATGAAACAAACTCCCATCATATTGAGACAAATATCTGAGCTTAATTTTTGAGTCTCATTCAATTATGCATCCAGTTACATAAAATTTTTTTTAGTTACAGCCATGTTTTATAAACTTTGATTCAAGCTAGATTTCATAGTTAATTAATTGGAATTAAAGAGGAAACTCTAAAATTTTAACAGTATCTAGCATATGGATCAGGCAAATGAAATTTAATAAATTTACTTGCGTAACTTTAAGGCTCTAAAACAAACTCTGTATTTTATGCTGAATGATGTTCCATTTTAATAAGGTAATACCCAGATTTTATTGATATATGTTTTACATTTTGTTAATTAATCTAACATGAGGCACCCTAATTATTTGTAATTTCCCAGAACATTTGTTTCTGTTACAGTCATTGTTTGTGTGACTTACTTTAACACCAATGTACAACTGGAAGATCATGATTGCAAAACAGAGAGGTTTGAGGTTAAGAATTTTATGACTGCTCAGCTGGACTAACTAGAGTCATCAAGCCAATTTTGGCTTCAGTGAAATTCATATTGGTTTCAGGAGCCAAGTCATAGATTGTTGATTTAGTTCCAAGTTATTAAAATTTGACACCTGAAGCAGGATCTTGAGTATTCTTGGATTTCAGTATGCCACTGCTTAACATTGGATTGAATAGCACACTGAGTATCAATTTTGCCCTCTCATTTCCAAGATCTAGGTCTGAATCTAGCCCAAACTCTTACCAGCTGTAAGAGTTCCAAGTGAAATGGATTTGTCCAGTTTCAGTTCATTCCAAATAGATGTGAGTCTACAGCATAAAATTGCCTATATTTTAAAATTAATTTATCATATTACTAAGTAAAGCTACAACTATGTGCTTGTCTGAGGTCAGATTTAAGGCATGTTGTTGGGAGCATTATTGTAGAATCTTTACTCTGTATGTAATCTGCACTGTTAATGATTTGTCTTGATGCTAATTCTGTGCAATAGCAAAAACATTTTCAATTCCTTATTAAGCACAAAACAATTAAATTGTTTGCTCCAATTAAGGAAGTGGAATGCTTAGAATAAATCAAATTGAAATCAAACAGTGAATACAATCATCAGTGGAAACATTAGGGAGTTACTTTGCAATCTAAACTGGTATCTGCTTGTCTATAGCATGGTCCTTTATGTCCAAATCACAGATGTGTATACGGAGTGTCACTCGAGGCTGAGTGGAGTGGGCTGCACTGAACATTGTTGTAAAGGCTTTGGGATGATGGGACTGATTAGTAGTGCTTTTATGGCAGGACATAAGTGGAACAGAATCCACATAGAGGACTAAGAGTTTGAAACTGCAAATCAAACAGGTCAAGAGCCATGTATGATGTCACTGGGACTGAGCTCAGGCTGGAAGAATTCACAATGCAGAATCATAGAATCATACTTCAAAGTAAAAGGCCATTTGGCCTATCGTGTCTATACCAGCACTTTGAAAGAACTATCCAACAAGTCCCACTCCCCTGCTCCTTCCTTGTCCTTCAAGTTTTTTTTCCCTTTTTCAAGTATACACTTCCCTTTGAATCTGCTTTTGTACACTTTCGGGAATACATCCCAGTTCAGCGTAATTTGCAGAACAAAAAAAAATCTCCTCCTCCTATCTGTGTTTAAGAAAGAAAAAGCATGTATTTATAGTTGGGCAGGGACTCAGAATTACTTGATAAATTATTGTGAGTCCAGCAGTTTTAACATGGCGCATTACAGGTCAATGCTATAACTTCATGGGGAGAGCATTATTAAACCTAACCACTTGTCTGCTATCGGGCCCTGAAGCTGGCAATGAATAAAACTGTAATTAAGTTGGGGGCAAGTACCTTCTTTGTTCACCAAGAAACATGACATGGTTTTTAATATAGTTTGCAAATTCTAATAGTTTTCCTTGTGTTTCTGAGCTTTAAAAATACATACACTGTGAGAATCACAAATATTGGTGAAAAATGCACCTGGAAACAAATGCAAACATAGCCAGAAATGATTCCTACTTTAGGAATGAAACTGAGTTTACCATCTCCGGTTTACTGTGGCAAGTGATTGAACAGTGTTTCTGCGAGAAAACCAGTGCCAGGTTTTATTGATGTAATTTGTAAAGCTGGAACCCCTTCTTCCCTCTTTGATAAATTGATGAATATTATCTTTTAAACATTGAGGACAACAGATATTCTTATAGAAACTGCTTATTCTTGTTACTTCAATGCTTAGATTTTGTGACCTTTGATATCGGTGTTCTTCTCATAAGCTACAGACAAACTTTGTTAATGCAAACTAATAGACGATGTTTTCATCATACAGACCTTGTGTAACCTTAGTGTGATAATCTTTGCAAGTGTACGAAGGGAATAAATAGCCCATATACCTGTTCATTTTTATTTCACTATATTTTATTGAGGGAGGCAATGATTGAGGAAAAGAAGCACCTATTGTATTTTTGTGAAAGTAATAATTCCTATCTACTCTGTGGCCTCCAAGCTAGGTAGAAGTGTAGGTACAGTAAACTGTTAAGTGTAAGAGGAGCTCCAATCCTGGGACAGCATTGGTAGATGAGTTCCATTTCAGAACTATTTGGTGTGTCTTCTTGAGTTTGTATTGATGAGCTTTGTTTGTATAAATAGTCAATGGTTGTCTAAACATTGTATCATATTGTTCAGTACAACAGACTCTCCAAAAATATTTCTGTCCAGTGTTAAATGTCAGTAAACGTCCTTATCTGATAATCAGTATGGTGGTGTGTTGACTGCAGTTATTCTGGTTAAGCCTAATTCTCTGCATTCTCCTGACCTTTAGTACTTTATCTAATTCTTTGCTTTTTCATGACTTTTACATCTTATAATTCATTATGCTGCTTATTTTAATGTCCATATTAAGTGTTTTTAACTGAGCCAAATATTTCAGCAGTGATTTTTCTTGCTTCAGTATCTGGCCTTAAAAAAGGTGTTGATTATTGTAGGATCATGTTTCCATGGCTGTTATCAGCCACTTGGCCAATCTGCCTGTGTAAACTTGGGCAATGATGATCAACAGGCTGTTCTAAAGTGTGGCATTCACACTTAGTCTGAATATGTTATCACTTGAAGGCCGCAACATGCATTTTCCAGGAGGGGTCGCTACATAAATGATCAGGAGTGTGAAACGTGGGTTAATTATTGTTTTATCCTTCATTACCCAGAGGCACTGATTGGCATAACTATCACCTGTTGGAAATAAGGTGACTCAACAAAGTCTAGGGCCTAAGCCTGAAACCTTCTTGGTCTTGATGGCTTAATGCCACATTATATAGTGGATTAATCACTGAACTATCGGATAAGGTGGCCAGAGGACTCCTTTTTTTCTTTATCTGATTTTTAAGTTATACTATTCTAAGGCGGTTATTATTTAAAGTATTTATAAGTGAGGTATCTATGTTGCTTGGCTAGTTAATCAGTGCATGTTAGTTTTAAGAACTTCTGAATTGGATTTCCCATTGAAGTATTTCTTCCGCTGTGGTTTGTTTTTCTTCTTTTCTCCCCACCTCTTTGGAAGACATTGCCTTCTGACTGAGGAATGATTTCCCTCCAGTACCTAATCAAATTGGTTGGCCATCATGCCCGAGTCTATACTGTGATAGTCAGCGATTTCTTTTCTCACAGTGCATCATCAGTGAACTCAGACCTGACCTCACCTGATATCCACACAAACACACTTCTAGCAGGTGTAACTGGTGACAATGGTCCAGAATCCATGCTGATTTTCACCATTAACGCAGGGGTACTGAAGTCAATTCTAGGACTCTCACACCCTGATTAAAACCAGCTAACCTGATTGCATGTGGGATCTTCCTAGAGTGTATGGCTTAGGTACTCACTGATTTAACTGTGATATTGGAGGAGCTACCTGTTGTTTGTTTTAGGGCAAAACTGTAGCTTCCTGAAAGAAGATGTTGACAGTCAAATCAAAAAATAGATTTGCCAAATTGAAACCTTATACGGTCTACTGGTGGAATTAGTTACCAAAAATCATTTTCCATTTTCTTAATTAAAAAGAAAACAGGGTGAAGGGCCAAGGCCTGTGGTGCAGAACACCATCGAGGTTGAAAACAGTAAAAGGGAAGTCAGAAAGTAGCAATTCAGCCACCAAGTTTGGGCTTTGAAAACATGGGCATTTAAGAGGAAGGAAAGACAAATGTAAGTAATTAGTTCCATAGTTTGAAAATTGTGGGAAGAAACAGATTTGGAGTAGGAGACTGTGAGGTGGTCTTGATTTGCCTAAAGCGAGAAGGAAGAGCATGTGGGTGCTGTATTCACTGCTTAGAATAGACAAAGAAGGATAGTTAACATTAACTATGGTAGTATGGATAAATAGACAAGGAATGTTGTAATAAAGAACAAGAGGCTGGGAGTTAGAAGTAAGGGACAGATCACCTGTCATGTGACAAGCTTGTTTCCTGTCTAGTAGTGTTAGGAAAAGTTTCCCAGATATGACAAGGGCATTGAAAGCTTGGATTGGTTTGGACTTTATAGAAAGTTATTAATAGCTAAGTGTTCCTTGGAGCTTTAACAATGGAGAAAATGTTGGTGTTCAATGTGTCAGAGAAGAAGGGCCAAAAATGTTGATAGATGAACAAAGATGTAGAGCTAGTAAAGTCTGAGGTGGTTTCTTTTTATTAGACATGTGAGAGAGGAGAAAAATCTGTGCCTTTGAACTGAAAGAAACAAAATTTTCATTGTTCCATCAAAGGGGCTGCAGGCAAAGCAGTAATTCAACCATTAGGTTTCAGTAATGGCACACTTGTCTCTTTTAAATAAGAATGGTGACTGGTAACACATCAAGCTGTTTCATAAACTGTACCCACCTCCAACATACAAATTAGCAAGTAGAAATTTTATTCAAATTTATGAACACAAACAGCTTTTGAATGAGAAAAGTATTAAACACAAAACTTTCAAAATAAAGACCATATTGAGAAAAAAAAGCAAATTTATATACATTGATCAGGGTTTAATTGAAATTAACAATGGCAGTCCTTTTAATTCTACAGTTTAAACCAAAAGAACATTTTAAAAAGAATGTCCATGGCCACAACTTGTAATTGTGATTGCTATTCCTTATCACTTAGTAATTTTCTGTAATTTTTCTCCAAAAGCAGCTTTTATTGCTATGAACTTTGTTGAATTTTACAAGACAGACATCATTTAGCGCAGTACCTTTCGAAAGGGTAAAGAGAAAAAATTGCAAGGCTATGGAGAAAATGCGGTGTGTGGGATTAGTTCTGTTGCTCTTGCAGAGAGCTGGCATGGACACGACTGGCTGACTATGCTGCAATTATTCTATGGTTCTGTTCTATGCGTGGCATCAGACACAAGTGGTATGACCACAATTGGAACGAGAAGGGAAAAGTGATCTATTTTCAGACCATTCAACATGAAAGGAACTAAGAGGAGATGGGATGGAGTAGGGGAAAAAGTAAAGGCCACCTTTTCCTTTTTACTGTAGATGGGCCTTTTGAATTGCCTGGTTGAAACACACATCGGAAAGTTGGGATGGGAGGAGGGTTGCACACATGTAAAAGAACCCAGCTGATTTTCTTGTATCTGTTGCACTCAAGATGCGAAAAGTCTTTCCTGTTGATAATGTGGGATTCACCTTTTTCCTTGAGTTTACAGATGTCTATGTACCATGAATTGATGGCTGTCTGGTCCAGAAAAATTAGTCTGGGATGTAGTAGTTATCAACTTTCTCACCTCCCTGTACCATGAACATAAACATTAAAAAAAAACATGCTGCATTGAATAAAATCAATACTAATGCAGTGAGGTAATTATAATGTTGATAAGTCAATATTCAAGGTTGAAGTTCTTGTAATTCAAGTCTTCACAAAACATCATTCTGAAGACCAGTGAAGTTTTATCTTACTATCACCTGCATGCTAATCCGTAGGTTCACATCTCCAGTTCGATGATTAATGTCAATATTCAGCAAAGTTGGCAAGATTAGGATTCCAGTTAGATATTTGGTGTCAGTAACCATCAAAATTTCAGTTGCAGTTTCTCATTTCTTTTCCTTGCTGACAGTTGCGGTGACAAAAGGTTGTTCCCTCCTCTGCTGCTGGCACTTTTCCCTTTGACAGTGAAATCCTTGCTCCAAAGAAGGCTGAATTCCAAGATACTTTTGTGCAAATCCCTTTGTCACAAGTAGGCTAACTCATTGACATGCTGAAAAACAAACACAATCAAGAAAATATTGCACTTAAAATCAAATTTACAAAAAGCTTGTGATACAAACACGCATGATAAAAGCAGGAATACCATTTGTATTTCTTGGATGACGATTACTCATAAGCTGCTCATGGGTAGTCAAATACAAATTTTCATAATTCCTTTGATGAGTTTTTAAAGGAGTTTGCTATGCTAAATGAAACCATGGCTGCAAATAATGGAGCTGTCGGGGTGGCGGGGGGAGGGGTGAGGGGGGTGGTGGGCAGCGGTGGGTGGGGTGGGGGGGGGGTGCGGCGAGGTGTGGGTCTAATTTGGAAGGCAATTTAACTTAACAAGGTTTCAAAAAAGGATATGGATTTGCTTTGGAAGAATCCTGAAGTGGAAGATTCTTGTCTGAGGGAGTGACATTAAAATGCAAACCATGTTGTGAAGGGAGTAGAATGACAGGTGTGAGTAACTAATGATTTAATGATAAAGGATGCACAGAACAGAATGCACGTAACTGTGAGAGGTAGCAATTGAGAAAGGATCAACGATCATTAAGAATGTCAACAGAATAAATGAGCAAATGGATGAAAGACCGAGCATGGACTTGGTCTTGGTCAAAGATTTCAGGACGTGGGGGTGTTAGGGGGTGCACTGGAGTGGGAGTTGCATAAATTTAATATGTGGTGAGCATTCCCATAATTGTTTTTTAGGGCTAAACAAAAGATGATGTGTTTTTTTCACATTTTCAATCATAGTCATTTTTAAGGTAATTTGGCAACAGAATATTGGGAATTGTGCAATTTAAATATTTTTCATCTAATGTGTACCCTAAAGAATCAGGATTTAAGAGCTTAATCAGGGCTGTAAATAAATGGAAACGTTATGCTTCCTGGCATGGATTCCTGCTGAGGAAAATACTGTAAAACAATACTTTAAAATGTTTTCCTGTGTAAACTATTTTAGTTACTAACCATGAAAGAAAAAAGGGAATTGTGGTTAAATACTTAAATATTTATCTGACTTAAGTGACGCATTGAAAGCAACACCTGCAAATACATTTTAAACAGAAAGGAGAACAATACCATGAAAGGAAATTATGAACCCACCTCTCATTTTTGATATTTTGGAACAAGCCCTCTTAAAACAATTCTGTGTTGCGTGCTTGTATTGCAGCATACCCCTCGGCATTGCACATGAAACATGTGATGGTCTAGAAATCTCAGTACGATTAAACTTAGGAAAAAAATGCAGGAGAATTAGGTAAGGTCTGTTTGCTCCTTGCCTTAAGTCTCTTCTTGCTTCCAACAAAGTGCAGCAGGTTTAATAACTAGAAATGTAGTCATTGAAACAAACTGTTTCTTAAAATGACTACATTACTGAATATGCCTCAATCTGCTTCTAGCTTTTGCAGTTGCAGGAGCTACTCACTGTGAATAGTCACTGATTTATTAGGACACAACACGGTTTATGTGTCATTAATGGTTTATGCTTCCTGCATTAATAAATAGTTTTTAGGAAATGCTTGTTCATACCATGTGCTCTCACAATAATGCACAGCAGGATATTGCTCCTAAAAACAATAATTTGGAAGATTATACTGTGAGAATTATCATTTCCTTAAATGGAACAAAGACTTTTTATGCAGTTGCAGTGTCATGAAGAGATATTAATGTATACAATGTTATTGGAAATGATTTTTTAAAATAGAATTCTAGTAGGGGTCTATGCCTCAGTGTATGTCTTAATTGGATTAAAGCCAGCTAGCCTGGGCACTTTGAAGTATAATAGTCTTGAGATGTTAATTGGGTGAACAGTAAGGAGAACAGTAAGGTAAAATGTTCATTTGCATTTGCAGAATAAACCATTCAAAACTATAGATAAAATCTTGCACCTAGCTAGAAGAAGCCAAACGATGTGTTTGTTTTTTCAGCTTACCAATAAAGTGGTGCTATGAAAAGGGTTTTATTGTTAGAAGATCTGAAGTTCAAAAGACCTAGTGATACAATGGAAAATTTACATTCAAAGGGAAAGCTAGGTATAGAAAGAAAGGAGTTTGTGTTTGTAAGGGAGAGGCATTTAAGACCTAACCATTCAGTATGCCTCCAAACCAACTTGCAAAGGAACCTCATTTAGAATTTTTAAGGTCAAATGTGCTTTGCCTGGTGTCTATTTAAAGTCTATGGGTTACTGTTGCTGTAGTGGAGATTTACTTGGGGGTGATTAATTTGGGGATTTGTTAAAACGTTATTATAGTAGGATTTGTTAAAACGTTATTATAGTAGTATTTGTAGCCATGTGTATGTGTTTAATTCGTTGCTGAATTAATAAATGTTTAATTTAGTTATATATAAAAACGACGAGACTCAGTGGTCTTATTCCTACTGAATTCAAAGTCTGCATCTTGAAATTACAAATTGTAAAACTGGGTTATGACAGTTGTTTCAAGTTTCCCTCTGGGATTTGAACAACTCAGGCTGTGTCATGATACAGCTGTTAAATAAACTGACTAGACAAGTGGGCTTTATGTAGGAGATAACATGGAAACAGATTTCTTAGCATGTGTTATAATCAAAAAATGGAATTTCACAAAGAAAAGTTTGGGTTGCCTTCGGAAAATTTGATTTGTCAGCTTAAGGGTTGCTGGTGATCTTAATGATTTAGCAGTCTGTAGGGAAGTTGACCAGAACTGAAACCATTTCATTGGCTACACTGATGACATTTTCACACCAGCCTGATATCCTTGCCAAACAATAACTGCATTTTCAGCTAAAACTTCTCCATTCCAGTCATACTGAGCCCTTATTACTAATTTAAGTGATTCAAAGTCTCCAAATTGGTGTTTAAATGTATTATTTGAGACATGCTATTCATGCTGTCTGTCAAGTGGTTAAAAGTATTTGCACCTGTGAATAAGTCACACCCTTTTTCATGAGTCACAAGAATCAGTGTAAAATGTTGATTCTTATAAGTCCTAAGCTCACTTAATAGCTCCGTTAAAAAATTGGAATAAAAATTTGTAAAGCCACAAAAAATAGTACAGTAGTTAGCATATACTTTATTAGTTCACAAGTTCAACAGTATTTACCTTACACGTGAACATGGTAATGTTGAAACATTGACCCAATTTCTATGGAAACAGATGTAGAGAAAGTTAGAATGTGATTAATTATTTACAATAGAAGTGCTTCTATAGTCCACAAACAAGAAGCTGGTGAATTATAGCCTATAAATTGGCATCATTGGTTGTTTTATTCTAAATTTTGAATTTATTTTTTAAAAAGTGTGTTTTACTGCTATTTGCTACAGTTATGGATTAGCTGGCAGCAGTGAAAACTAGTTTCTTAATAAATACAATCTGTAGCCAGCCACAGTTAGTGTTTTCCCACTTAAACTGTAGCATTAATGCAAAGTGATTTCTACAATCAGTTTCATTCCAGAATCCTGTCGAATGGTGACTCCAGATTTACAGTATACAAATGGAAACCATGTCACACTGATGGCAAACACAGTTGCACAATGCAAATGCAGCTATGCTATAATTTCCCTGGGGATTCTGACGATTGCCCTATCTTCAGTGAAAGATCCTTAGCAGGTGCAAAGTTATGGCCAGTGATTGGGAGAATCCTGTGGAAATGATAGCCTGAATTTTCATACAGACAAAGAGGCTCTCTGTCTTTGCAAAAATGGCTGTGGAAGCCGGATCCAGAAGTCTCACCCTGAATCATGGAGGCAACTGCATATGTTCAAGTGCATTGCCTTCAGGCTGATCTGATTTTGACAAGTGGTATGTCCAAAACATAACTTGTGCACTTTAGACCTGGCAGGAGAAAGTCTAAAGTTAACAGTTATTTGGAAAGGTAGGGTACCCTTTTGAATATGGTCCTGGGACACCTTTGAGAGAGGTATAGTGCCCTTTGGGAAAAGTGAGGTGCTGTTTGGGATTCTTAAAAGTAGACATGATGAGCATAAAAAGTGGATACATTCATTGGAACTGTCAAGAGAGCTGTCAAGAGAACCATCAAGAGAAATGTCAAGGGAACTGTTGAAAAATTTCAAGAGAACTGTCCAACTTTCAAGAGATTTGAATCTCCTGCTCTTTAAACATTTGAAAAAAACTAGTGTTTAAAAATATAGTGGTTTCTATTTCACTCTGTTGACCCAGCTCTGAGGATTACCATTAGTGGATTAGTGTTGCATGACTGATTTCACGATCTATCATTGCAGTAGGGTGCCTGTTTGTTGACATGAGTTGGCACTAAGTTGGCATATATATGGGGTATAAAGTACTCATCGGGTGGATGAGGACATAGGTTGGCCGGGAGGGTATGAGGGCCAAGGGGGTGGGGGAGTGCTTAGTTTGGCATGGAGAGTATGAGGGGCCATGGGGGTGTGTGGTGGGGCATGACGTGCCATGTGTTGGTATAGATGAGGCATGGAGCGTGTATAGAGGGTGAGGGAATGGGATGAGTGAAGGCTGTTTTGTGTTTTATTCATTTCTTCAATTCTTTGAAAAAGTGACAGAACACAGCCAGCCTTTTGCCCAGTCAGCCTCTGCACCCGACAGCCTACGACTTCTTTCTGGGGTTGCCTGCCACAGCTCCATTTTCACCCGTCCCTCGTCCCACCTTGCCCTAGACCAAAATGCAAACTTCCGGGGCACTTTTTCCTGCATTAGGTTTGCGGAGCTGGGAATTGCCCCAACTCTGTTCTTCTGACCCGGGAGCAAAAATTCAGGCCTATATCTCTCAAAGTTTTGTACAAGGATATATTAGTGGGAAAAAGGAATTGAGAAAGGAAAACAATGCAGTAATTGTCTAAGCAATACATTGAAAGGCAATATGCATTCTGTTGCTATTGGATAATATTTCTATGTGTATCTCATGTTGCTTACCTGAGTGGTAAAGTATGTTTTTACTGGGCCTGTAGGGAGGAGATCTTAGTTGGTCCTTAATATGAAATTTTGTACCAACCAAGAATGGTGTTTGACCTGTTTATTACAGTCAGATAAAAAAAGACCTTTGTATAGCTACACAATGTACTGTATTGTTTCAAGCCTCTGTTGCAGATTCTGACTTTACCACATTTTAGACAACTGCTCATTCTTCAGTAAAATCTGCATGGGATTTCTTTCTTGAGATGTTGGTATCATTTTTATGCACTATAGTTAGACTACACAGAGTATAGTGCACAGTTCTGGTCTCCATGTTATATAAAGGATATAGAGACATTATAATAGTTGCAAAGATGATTTATAAGGATGACACCAGAACTGAGAAGCTGTACCTCTCAGAAAAGAATGAACTAGCTGGGGCTCGTTTCTCTAGAAAAGAGAAGACTGAGGTGTGACCTGTTAAGGATCTTAAGGTTATGAAAGTGTTTGGGAAGGTAGATGTAGAGAAAATGTTTCCAGTTGTGGAAGAGACTAGAACCATGTGCCATAAGTATAAGACTCTCATAAATAAATCCAATAGGGAATTCAGGAGGAAATTCTTTATTTAGGGAGTGGTTAAAATATGGAACTCATTACAGGGTACTACAAAGAGCACTTGAGGTGAACATTGTAGATGCATTTAGGAAGAAGCTAAAGGGTTAGAATGGAAAAAAAGGTTACGCTGATAGGCTGAGATGAAATAGGGTAGGAGGAGGATGCTGTGAAGCACCTGGGTTGATTGGTTGGTTTTTGTGCTGTTAATTTTATGTAATGCTATAAAATTCTACATCCCATTAGATAACTACTAGTTCTGCTTACAAAGGTTGCAACTGTTAAGTTCAGTGAAATGATAGACTTCGAAAGTCTTCCTTTGCCAAAACAGTTGACGATATTTAATGCATAGTCAACTTATACAGATTCATTTGGTCTTTGATCTGATTCTATAGTATTCTTATTTTTATGTTATATTAAATTGTGTGGTAGGTAATGTGTATATTCTGAATGTTATGTGCTATTTACTGAGATATTTGGCTTGAGAACAGGATATGTTTGTTTCATTAATAAGAATTTTATCATGGTTTCAGGTTTGATTATTGTTGTGTGTTGTTGACAGCCTGATTGTTTTGGACTAGGAAAGGGAAAAATCAGCCAGGGCTTCCTCTCCTGATACTCATCCAGTGATTTCTATAAGTATGTATGTACAGAAGTTTTGATAATTCATAGAATCACGGAATGTTTACAGTGCAAACGGCAGCCAGTCGGCCCATCAAGTCAGATTATTGTCCAGAGTGCATCTGGATTTCAAGAAGGCTCAAGAGAAAGAGCTGGACATGAAAAGTGCAGTAAGAGATTCAAAAGCAATACAGGGTGCCCAAAATGGCGCTATCCTCTAAATTGGGTGAGACTCTGCCAAGAAGCGGGAAACAGCCCCCACTAGCCTAAGAATAAAGAAAAATAACTTAGAAGCAAAATCAAAGAATAATTTTAATTGAGGTGGAAGCAATCAGTCTTTTAACGATTGGCAGTTTAAAAAAATCGAATGCTACTATTGTCATAGAAATGGATATATAATGAGGCAGTGCAAGGAAAGATCCAAGCAGGCTTGTAAACAAAAGAAGAAGCCCAATGAAATCTACAATGTAGAAGAGCCTGAAACAACAAATTCAAACATTTACTTGTTTAATCTGAAAGTTGTAAAGACAAAACCAATATTTGTCACATTGAAAGTAAATGGCAAACTTGTTAGAATGGAAGTGGACAAGGGAACTCCCACTACAGTAATTGAGGAATATGCCTTCAGATACTTGAATAATGGTGAACATCACTTAAGTTTGGAATGAACAGCTGCCAAGTTAAAGACGCATACAGGTGAAGACATTCAAGTATAAAGCATAAGCAGAGTAACTGTCCATTATGGAAGCCAATCAGCAAAGCTACGAGTGTTGGTATTGAGAGGGCAAAGTTGGCTAAGGGAAATCAACCTTGATTGGCCACTGAGATTCCAAAAGGAAGCTGGAAACATTCCTGTTTTGAAGAAGGAGTGTGCAAGGACTCAACAACCTGAAGAAATGCAGGCTGTCTTAAGCCAAAACCTGGAAGAATAGTAGAAGGAACTCAAAGAGACCCTGCTTGATAACAGAGTTCAAGAAGAGGTGAGCAACCTTCGCAGGGAAAAAGAAAAGCTGTTGAAAGACCTTCACACACTATAAGATTCTCTCAGGTCAAAGTTTGTATCTCTTGAAAAGTGTCAAGAGAAACAGAAAAAATTCAGCACCTCTCTGAACAAACCGAAGAATGAGTTGGTAGAGAAGACACAACAATGTTCAATTTTCCAGGAGGCAGCAAACAAATACAAAGAAGAGGTGGCAGAGCTGAAGAATCAGCTAAATGAAGCCAAGGAGGCGTTGGAAGCAAAAGTTGCAGAATTTTTCAAGAAGCAGACAGATAATGAAATTTTGGGAGACTTAGCCACTGAGCTCAGACAAGTTGAGCTTGTATCTGAGAAAAGCCTGGCCAATAGTGAAGTCAAAAAGAAGGCCAAGGTTAAAGTCTGTGCTAGAAAGTAGAAGAAACAACTAGCAACATAATGTCTGAACTTTGGGAGAATTATAGTGATTTATTTGCTACTGAAGAGTTCCTGCCCAGAGATATTTCAAATTCATTTTGTGTTAAGGTTACTGAATCATGTGAAGAAGGTGATAAAATAGAACCAAGTGAAGTTCCTGAAGAATCTGAGAGGATGTTGATGAATGCTGAGCACTTGACGATAACAAAGAATATAACTGAATCTGACATTGTTTTGTCAGCAAGACAAAAACAGCATTGCTTTTTGGCTGATGGAAGATATGAGGAAGAGCTTTCCTCCTTCACTGAGTAACAGCAACTCTTTCACTACTAACAACATTTTTGGAGTTACTCTTAATGAGCTACAGCATCAAGAACATCATCCAGGGAATGGAGTTCGATTTATAATAAAGCATATTTTGGAGCATCCAGAGGTATATGACAATATTGAGGGCGAACTTGGAAGGAAGTTGAAATGCTTCTTAGATGAGCTTCCAGCTGTTAACTACAATCTCCTGAAGTTCCTCTGTAGATTCCTGGTTAAGGCAACAATACAAAAAGAAGAAAAGTGGGCTTCAAGGAATCTTGCTGCTGTATTTGGCCTTAATGTTTTTCATATTTGCACAGATGTGGAAGATATGAAAGAAGATACAGAAATATTAATGGGGCTTTAATTCTGGCAGCATCCGAATACACTGTTGTACATAGACCTGACAATCAAATCACAAATGCTGATGCACTAAGTCGTTTGCCTTTACAAGAAAATGATGAGCTTGTCGCAGTTCCACAAGAACTTGTTTTACTGTTAAATTTCTTAGATTCCTCACCGATATGTGCTCGGCAAATCAGAGACTGGACAAGTTGGGACCCAGTCCTACCTCAAGTATGAGATCAAGTGCTACATGGTTGGTCACAGGAGCCCGTATCTGATGAAATTAAACCGTACTTCAACAGAAGACATGAAATACAGAAGACATGAAGAAGACAGAAATGCCAGCCAGGATGGCATTTTATTGTGGGGAGCAAAGGGAAAGGAGCCACTTTTGATTGAACTACACAGTGCCCATCCAGAAATTTCCCGAATGAAGACTATAGCATGCAGCTATCTATGGTGGCCTGGGATCAATAACGAAATAGAGAGTTTAGTAAAGCACTGTGTGCAATGTCAGCAACTGCAAACGTTGCCAGTGACAGCTCTATTACATCTATTGGAGTGGCTAGGTAGACCCTGGGTGTGGTTACACATTGACTACTTTGGACCTTTCCTGGGAACAATGTTTCTGCTCGTTGCCGATGCCCATTTGTTATGAGACAGCCTTTCAGTAAAGCTGAGTTATTTAAAAATCCCAGAGGGAAACTTTAAACAACTGTCATAACCTATATTTTTTAAGTGATATGTTTGAGATGCAACTCTAAATTCAGGAATCAGACCACCAGTTCTCGAGAGGTTTTATATTAAAGTAAATGAAATATTTTATTAACTTACACAAGTTAAATATATACACATGGCTACAAATTACTACTATCATAACTTTTAACAAATTCCCAAACTAATCTCTATTAGGCCAACAGCAACCCATAGAATTAACCAGATGCCAGGCAAAGCATTTTCACCCTATGAATTCAAAATGAGGTCCATTTCACTTTGGTTCCTGTGGAGACAGCTATATGTTTACAGCTACTTTGATCTTACATTGCCTCTGCTCCGCACATAAGAAAACTGCTGAAGTTATACCTAGCACAGCTCATTGAATGTAAATACTCATGGTATCACCTACCTCTTCTAATAACAAAACCCCTTTCATAGTACCAATTTTATTAGTAATATAAACATATTGCTTGGTTTCTGCAATCTGGGTGCCAATTTCACTCGTCTTCTTGAATGCTCTATTAAAAAAATGCAAATGCATTCTGCCTCTCTTTTATCTCAAAATTAGTACACATCAAAGCACCCACACTAGCTGGCTTTAATCCAATTAAGACCCACCCACGGACTAAACCTCTATTTTAAAAGGAAAAAGAAAAATATTTTCCCATAATATTATATACATCAAAAGCTTCATGACAGATTCAAAATATGAGGTGAAGTCACTAACATCGGCCGCTACAATTGAGAAACTACATCAGAGTTTTGCCATTCATGTACTACCAGAAGTAGTCGTTCCCGATAATGGCATGGCATTTATGAGTGCTGAGTTTCAACGGTTTATCAGCCTCAATGGTATCATTCTTGAAAACTGCACCATAACACCCTTCCTCAAACAGAGTGCTCCATGGATCATGGACTGGGTGGTTCAAACGTTCAAGGCAGGCATGAAAAAGCTAATTGGCAATTCCTTGGCAACCAAGCTAGCAGGCTTTCTTTTTCATTACAGGACTGCTCCTCAAACAACAACAGGTGTCACACCTGTGGAGTTATTATTGACACGCCGTCTCAGAATGAGATTGAGTTTAATAATGCCAGATTTAGGAGGGAAGGTGGAAAGGAGTCAGGGATGTCAGAAAGCTAGACATGACTGGCATTGTAGCGAAAGGAACTTTACCAGGGGACAGACGGTATACGTAAAGAACTTTGGGGAAGCACCAAAGTGGTTACTTGGTGAAATAAGTGAGGTGACTGGACCTCTATTTTACCACGTGGAGGTGGAAGACCGGATCATCCACAAACATGTGGACTATTTAAGGAAGAGAGAGACAAATCACCAAGATTTGGTTCCACCAGTGATCATGATTGGGTCTGCTTTTCCTGTTGAGGATACTCAACCCAGGACTGACATGTCTGATGATCCTATAAGAGTTGAGGATACAGAACTGCAAGTGCTCACTGAAACACCTGATGTTCAACTCCGGCAACTCTGGAAAAGGAGGTTCCTGACAAAGAATCTGAAGTTGTGGAGCTGCGACATTCCACAAGTAGCAGGAAACCACCTGAAAGGCTGAACTTGTAAACTCCTTACCCAGTATAAATATTATGTTGTCTTGAAAAATAGGTAATTGCAAATATAATGTGCAGAGCCGAGTTAAAGGGAGAGGGATGTGGCAATTATGGTTTTATTTAGTGTGTAATGTACCTTTAAGAATATTTGTTTGGAAAGATCAAATGATCTGTAGTAACTAAAAGGAGAGTAGCATGGGCTACCTCAGCAGTCAGTGTAAAGTTAGAGTTGGAGTTAAAAACACATGTGTGGTTGTTGCTGAGCATGTTGTAAATCAACTTAATGTTTCTACCCAAGAAGTGTCTGCAGATCAACTCTATCACTAAAAGTACCAATCGGTCACTCTACAACACCTGTCTTATTCCCATAACCTTGCACATTCTTGCTTTTCAGATAACAATCCAATTTCCTTTTGAGTACCTCAATCGAACCTGCCTCCACCACCCTCCCAGGAAGTTTGTTCCAGATTCCAACCACCCTCTGGGCGAAAAAACTTTTCCTCACATTACTTCTACTCCTTTTGCCCAATATTTTCAATCTGTGCCCTTTAGTTCCTGATGTACTCTTGGATGAGTAAAGTTTCTCACTATTTACCCTGCCCATACCCCTTAGGATCTTGAATACCTCTATCGAGTTGCCTCTCAGCTTTCTTTTCTCCAAGGAAAACAGTCCCAACCTCTCCAATCTATCCTGATAGCTACCGTTGTTTATGCCTGGAATCATTCTTGTGAATCTCCTCTGTACCCTTTCTAATGTCCTCACATCCTTCCTCAAGTATGGCACCCAGAACTGTATGCAGTACTCCAGATGAGGCCTAACTAAGACATTTTATAAGTTTAACATGACATCCTTACTCTTGCACTCAATGACCCTATTAATAAAACCTAGGATACCATATGCTTTATTAACGGCCCTCTCAACATGCCCTGCTGCCTTCAATGCCTTATGTATATATACACCAAGATCCCTTTCTTCCTGCACCTCCTTAAGAGTTTCTGCCTTTATTTTATATTGTCTTTTCACATTCTTCCTGCCAAAGTAAATCACCTCACACTTCTCTGCATTGAACTTCATCTGCCCAATCCACCAATATGAAGTTCAAGACTATCCTCATCACAGTTGAAAATGCTTCCAGTCTTCGTATCATCCGCAAATTTTGAAACCATGCCTTGCACTCCACAGTCTAGGTCATTAATATATATCAAGAAGAGCAACAATGACCTCTGGGGAACTCTACTACAGACCTCCAATCTGAAAAACAACCATTTATCACTACTCTATTTCCTGTCACTTAGCAAATTTCCTATCCAAGTGCCTACTTTCCCTTTTTTTCCATGAGCTAGAATTTTTCTCACAAGTCTATTATGTGGAACTGTATCAAATGCCTTTTGAAAATCCATATACACCACATCAACAACATTGTCCTTATCAATGTTTTCTGTTACCTCCTCAAAAAACTCTAGCAAGTTAGTTAAACATGATTTTCCCTTAATGAAACCATGCTGGCTTTCCTTAATTATCTTGCACTTGTCTAAGTGACTATTCATTTTGTCCCAAACTATAGTTTCCAGAAGTTTTCATACCATTGAAGTCAAACTTGACTGGTCTGCAGTTGTTGACATTATCCTTGCACCTATTTTTGAACAAGGTGTAACATTTACAATTCTCTAAGGAAGAGTGAAAGGTTATCACCAGTGCCTCTGAAATTTCCACTGTCACCTCCCTCAGTACCATCGGATACATCTCATCTGGTCCTGGTACCTTATCACTTTTAAGTAAAGATAGACTTTCTAATACCTCCTCCTTCTCAATTGTAAAGTCCTCAAGTGTACCAGTTACCTTCTCTCCCACCTCGGCCTGGGTAGAATCCTCTTCCTTTGTAAAGACAGATGCTTAGCTACTTCTCCTGACTCCACATGCAAGTCTCCTCTTTTATCCCGAAATGACTCTATCCTTTCTTTTACCACCCTTTTATTATTTACATGCTTATAGAAGACCTTGGGATTCCCTTTTTTTGTTAGCTGCTAGTCTCTTTTCATTCGCTCTCCTTGCTTTTCTGATTGTTTTTTTTGCTTCCCCCACTGGTCCATCTATATTGTGGGAGAAGCTGTTCCCACTCATAAAAGGATCGAGGAGAGGGCACAGATTTAAATTGATTTGCAAAAGGAGCAAATGCGAGGTGTGAAAACATTTTTCACACAACGAGTGGTTTGAGACTGGATTGCACAGCCTGGAAGTGTGGTGGAGGCAGGTTCAATTGAGGTAGTCAAGAGGGTAATAGATAATTATCTGAATAGAAACAATGTGCAAAGGAATGGGGATAAAGCAGGAGAATGCTGCTAAGTCATTATGCTCATTTGGACAGCTGGTGCAGACACGATGGGCTGAATGGCCTCCTCCTGCGCTGTAACAATTCTGTGATTCTGTAATAATTGTTCTATAGTTCTTGCACCCCTCTGTAATTTCTTTGCAAATTTGTGTCTCTACATCCCTTCTGCTAGTTCGTGGCCTTTTTCATTCCTTCCTCTAGCCAGAGAGATTCCGCCCTTGACTCCTCTGGAATATCTTCTCTTTCCAAAAATGTAATACCATCCTTAATCAATACTGCCACTCCCCATGCACATGCCACCACCACCACCACCAACCCCCACCCCCTCCCGCCCCCCCCCACCCCACCCCACCCACTGCCCCCATAACCTTTTCTTTCTTTCCTGTCCTAAATACCTTGTATACAGGAATATTTAATGCCCAGTCCTGCCTCTCTTTGAGCCAGATCTCTGTTATAACAATAATATCAAAGTTCCATTTGTCAACCTGCACCTGTAGTTCATAAATCTTATTAACCACACTCTGTGCATTCACATACATGCACATCAATCCTGATTTAGGCTTTTTAACTTTTCCCCCTTGTTCTGACCCCATCTAATGACTTACTTAGCCTACTCTAGTTCTATCAAACTTTTCGAGTATTCTATTTACCTTGATGTTACTCGCTGATATACAAACATACAAATATACGAACAAGGAGCAGGAGTAGGCCATTCAGCCCTTTGAGCCTGCTCTGCCATATAATAAGATCATGGCTGATCTGATAGTAACCTCAAATCTGCATTCTGCCTACCCCTGATAACCTATCATCTCCTTGCTTACCAAGGATCTATCCATCTCTGCCTTAAAAATATTCAAATACTCTGCTTCCATCGCTTTTTCAGGAAGAGAGCTCCAAAGACTCACGAACCTTCGAGAGAAAAAAATTTGCCTCACCCCTGTTTTAAGTGGGCAATCCCTTATTTTTAAATAGTGAACTCTATTTCTAGATTCTCCCACAAGAGGAAACATCCTCTCCACATTCACCCTGTCATGTTCCCTCAGGATCTTATATGTTTCAATCGTTGCCTCTTACTCTTCTAGACTCCAGCAGATACAAGCCTAGTCTGTCCAACCTTTCCTCATAAGACAACCTGCCCATTCTAGGTATTAGTCTGGAAAACCTTCTCTGAACTGCTTCCAACACATTTAAACCTTCCTTAAATAAGGTGATCAATACTGTACACAGTACTCCAGATGTGTTCTCACTAGTGCTCTGTATAACTGAAGCATAACCTCCATACTTTTGTATTCAGTTCCCTCACTATAAATGATAACTTTCTATTAGCTTTCCTAATTACTTGCTGTAACTGTATGCTAACCTTTTGTGGTTCATACACCAAGACACCTAGATCCCTCTGCATCTCAGAGCTCTGCCATCTTTCACCACTTAGGTAATATGCCTCTATTTTATTCTTCCTGCCAAAATGGATGTTCTCACATTTTCCTGCACTGTACTTTATTTGCCAAATTTGTGCCCACTTACTTAATCTATCTATATCTTTATGTGGCCACCTTATGTTCTCTTCACAAGTTACTTTCCTACCTATCTTTGTGTCATCAGCAAATTTGTCAACCATACCATCCATCCTTATCGGTTAATACTTTTGTACTTCCCACTGCAAATTTTTCTCCTCTCCTCTCTGAATTTCTCCTCAGGCTTCCATCTCCCTGCCAATCTAGTTTAATCCCTTCCCAGCAGCACTAGCAAACCTCTCCACAAGAACATTTGTCCCAGTTCTTCTTGTACAGGTCCCACCTGCCCCAGAACTGACCACTATGCCTCAGAAATCTAAAGCCCTCCCTCTTATTCCATTTCTCCAGCTGCACATTAAACTGTTCAATCTTCCTATTCTTATGCTCACTAGCACGCGGCACAGGGAGTAACCTGGAGATTACTACTCTTGAGGTCCTGCTTTTCAATTTCATTCCTAACTCACTAAAATCTGCTTGCAGGATCTCATCCCCTTTCCTGCCTATGTCATTGATCTCAATGTGGGCCACGACCTCTGGCTGTTCACCCTCCTCCAAAAGAATGTCTTGCAGCCACTCTGACACATCCTTGACCATGGCACCAGGACGGCAACATGCCACCATGGAGTCACATTTACGGCCACAGAAATGCCTGCTGCTCTTTCTATGGAATTGTCTACCACTATAGCACTTCCACTCTTCCATCTCCCCTCCTGTGCAGCTGAGTCACCCATGGTGGCACGAACTTGGCTCTTGCTACATTCATCTGAGGTACCATCTCGATCACCATAATGGAAAAGCAATTAGAGAGTGAGATAGCCTCAGGGGATTCCTGCACTCCCTGCCTATTTCTCTTAGATAATCTGGTAGTTACCCATTCGCTCTCAGCCTGTGTACTTCTTAGATCCGGTGTGACCACCTCGCTAAATGTGCTATTCACGTAATCCTCAGTCTTATAGTTGTGCCACAGTGACTCCAGCTGCCACTCAAGTTCTGAAACCTGGAGCTCAAATTTCTACAGCTGATGACATTTCCTGCAGACGTAGTCTTCGAGGGTACTTTGTGCCTGCTTGACTTCCTACATGCTGCAGGATGCACATTCCATATGAGTAGCCTTTTGGCAATTGCTGTTTAGGTTCAAATATGAAGAAAGGCTACTTGGTAATGATGCTGGAGGCTGGTGTTCATCTTTGGGATTGTACAGAGGTAAATTTTCTCTCCTTGTCCTTCGTGAGCTGTCGGCAACCTTTGACATGGATAACAACATCATCCTCATCCAATACCTCTCCCCAGGTGGGTGGGACTGCCCTCATCCAGTGCCATTCTCATCTATATAATCAGAGCCAGTATATCACTTGCAACTGTTTCTCTTCCTGTACCACACTGTTACCTCTGGTATCTCCCAAGGATCTGTTTTTAGCTCCGTTGTATTTCTCATCTACATTCTGCCCTTTGGTGACATCATCAAAAGCATAGTGTTAGTTTTCACACGTACACTGATGACACCCAGCTCTGCCTGATCACCATCTTTCTCAACCCCTCCTCTGTTGTTAAATTATCAGACTGTTTATCTGAAATCCAGGCCTGGATAAGCATAAATGTCCTCAAATTCAATAATGGGAACACAGAAGCCATTGTTTTCAGTCCTTGCTCCAATCTCCGTTTCCTAGCTACGGACTCCATCCCTCTCCCTGACAACAGTCAGTTTAAGCCAATCTGTTTGCAAACTTGGTGTAATTTTTGACCCTGATATGAGCTTCTGACCTCATATTCACATTATCACTAAGATAGTTTATTTCCACCTCCATAACATTGCTTGACTTTACCTCTATTGCTCATCTGCTGCTAAAACGCTCATTCATGCCTTTATTACATCTAGACTTGACTATTCCAGTGCTCTCCTAGCTGGTCTCCCACATTCTACTCTCTGTAAACTTGAGGTCATCGAAAACTCTACTCCCCGTGTCTTAACTAACACCAAGTCCCATTCACCTATCACCCTGTGTTTGCTGACTTAAATTGGTTCCTGATCAAGAAACGTCTTGATTTTAAAATTCTCATCCTTGCTTTCAAATCCCTGCATGGCCTTGCCTTTCATGTCTCCACATTCTCTTCCAACCTCACAGCCCTCTGAGATATGTGCACACCTTTAATTTTGGCTGCTTGCACATCCCAATTTTAATTGTTCCACCATTGGTGGTTGTACCTTGTGTTGTCTAGGCCTTAAGCCCTGGAATACCCTCCCTACACCCCTTCACCTCTTTATCTCACTTTCCTGCTTCATTATACTTCTTAAAACTACTTCTATGATCAAGCTTTTGGTCATCGGACCTAATATCTCCTTATTTAGCTCGGAGTCATCTTTTGTTTTATAATGCTCCTGTGGAGCGCTTTGGGACATTTTATTATATTAAAGGCACTATATAAATACAAGTTGTTGTGGTATATATTAGCAAGCACTGTCAGGGAAGGAGGTGAAGGGCCCAAATAGGAGAAAAAACAAAACAAAGGCATTAATTTCCTAATAAATTATTTTACAAGGTTTATAACCCAAGCATGGAGTGGCACAATTGATTATGCAATAAGATAATTCCATCAGCTGTTGTGTCTACTGCTGTTTACACAAACGTTCCAAATTCATTGCTGAAGTTTGCTTGATTAGGATTTCCAAGGGCCGATTTTCCTCATTGTAGTGCATCGGAAACACTCCATTCCTAAGCACAGTGGAGCAGATGAAAAGACAGAGATCTGCATATAGGTGCAGGCCCAGTGCCTTTTAATTGAGAACAAATAAAATGTTCATTTTTCTGATACTGTGCTATTCTGGTAGTTAGCTTACCAGGTGAAGTGAGTTTGGATGGTCTATAGGGTGGAACTTTCAACTTCTGTCATCATGTGACCGGCCGCATGTTGTACATTTTTCTTTCTCTTACTCAACGACAAGGAAAATCAGAGGCGGTGTATAAACAGTGACTAATCTGGTATCACTCCATTTACATTCCCTGTCCCAGTTGATACTTCTGACTATAATGTTTTCTGGATGGCTGTGCAGCTTAAAAGAAAGAACCTTAATTCACATTCTGCAAGCTCCATAAAATTATAAGTTTTTAAATCAACAGTTTGTTGAAAGTGTACGATTTTATGAGACTTGCAGGACATGATGTGGAAATGCTACTGAATACCTCAAGGGTATAACTGATATTTCATGTTCTTTTGGTACTTGTATCTATGTGTAAGTGATGTGATCGCAATATTTAATGCTCTGATTATGAAGAATGTTTCTGAGTGAAAGTAATTCAATACAAGGAGTTTTAATGGATGCAGCATCAGCAAATAACCTTGCAACAGTCAGACATTGGTAGACACACAGGAAATGAAGTGAGCTTTGGAATCTCAGTAAATCGAGCAGTTCATTAAAAAGTATCTTGTCTAAATTCTTGATAGCATTAATCATGGAACTTAGAATAAATTACTAAGAGTGAGTGTGGAGGAGAATCCAGCTGTTGATATTCCCTATTTTTGCTATGTTTTATTTTCATTTACAAACGTGAGCTTAATTTGATCTATTTGATGTTGTGCTGAAAAACTTTCTGGTATTGAAGTGAAGAGAGTATAAAGATTTAAATAATTTGTTTCTTTGTAAGGGGCTTATTAGCCATTATTTGTTTTCTCCAGAGACTTTGTAAAGATTCTTGATAAAGTTCTTGGAGGATATAATAAGGATGCATAAACCCCAGAGATGAATTGGCACCTATTTACAGAACACTTTGGGGATGGGAAGGGAGGGTTTATGGGGCCCATAAGAGCAGGAAATGCGGCGTATGGGATGACTAAATTAGGCAAGAAGTGAAATTTTAGTTTTCCAATGGCGGGTTAAGAGGTATAGATTAAGTCAGCAATGTGTTTGCGGCATGTCAGGCCTCAAGCTGTCCTGGTTTCCTGATTAGGATTTATGGTGGTTTCCAAGTTGTAATACATTTGCGTGCAATGAATACAATTAGTGTGAGACTATTTTAAATTAAGACCTATGTGGTAATCTGAAGTGTAATACACCTTTAAGAGGATGTGAACAGATTGACCACGTGATTGTAAGACCCAATAGCTGTGTAGTGTGGGCTACTATGTTAATGTTAGTCTAGAGTGGGGTCTGGTTGGGGAAGCACACATCATGTTAGTGCTCTGTTATTTGTGTAAATAAATAGCATGTGCTTCATTTCATATTGGTCTCTACGTCTGCAGTATAATGTAATCCACTCACCTGCCGACAGGTTAGCCTGCAACTGGTTCACGAGCAAAGTGACCCCATAGTAGAACATCACAACCTAATTAAAGATAAAGTCAATGGCTCACAAGAATTGCATGGCAGCCGGTTCACTGTCGTATGAAGGTGATGTGCACCACTCGGCTTTGGGCAATTATGTCTAGGTTTGCGGTTGTCCTTGTTGAACTCTATGGCTCGGTGTGGGGGTGGGGATGTGAAAAGGTAGGCATGTGGTTGCAGGGAAATACAGAGGAGAGAAGGAAGCGAGGACTGAGAGTGATATTTGTGTGCAGGGAGGTGCAGAGGAGGGAAGGAAAGGAGGAGAGAGAGTGACATTCAGGTGCAGAGAGGTGCAGAGGAGGGAACAACTTATAGCATCCTGGATTTGGTGATCCTGTAAGGATGGGGGAGAGGGCTGCAGTTCCAGACAGAGATGGGCCTAAATGGTGGAGCTGCTGCTGTTAATGTTGGGGTCCTGTTGGTCGAATTGTGGGTGTTGGGTGGCAGAGGGAATAGTCACAGGGTATAGGGTCCATGCTAATGGAGGGAGGTTCAAGGATCACTGAGGAAAGGTGAACGGCTATGTTGATGGGTCAAGGGTGATGGGGGCAATCGTGAGGGTGATGGGAGGAGGGTGGAAGCTGCAGGAGCAGGTCTGAAATGTAACATGAACCATGGTTAAGGTGTTGTTCAAAACGCAGCTTCTCTGAATGGAATTTCAATTGAAGTGGAAAGAAGACTGTCTTGGGTGGGTGAATTTATGGGTGCCCAAAGTTGGTCAATTAAAGGGACTCCCTGACCATCAATTTTATGGATAAGATCCATGGATGAGCATATTCTTATTTCCATGTCCACCCTCTTAATACAGTGTATTAATGCAATAAGCATAGGTCTCATTCACCCTTGAGAACAGGAGGAAAGGATGTGATGAAAGAGAACTCTTGCTGTCCAACAATAGAGGCCACAATGCCAACAGTGGGCAGCACCAGAGGGGAAGGCTAGTCTTGATGCAGACATCCAGGGAAGGCATTGTCGAGGAAGGGCACTAGCGCATCAATGCATCCAAAGAACAAGGACAAACTGCCTCCAGATTTCAGAGAGGCGTTGCCAGAGACATCTAAACATGTCCCCGGAAATGGTAATTAAGATACGTTGGATTGTGCATCAAGACCTGCAGTCATGCGGATTGGTGGCAACCCCATGCCCGTGATCTTCAGGTTACAGTGGCGCTCAACTTCGATACCAGCGCTGGCTTCCGGGGCACGATGGGTGACATATGTGGCATCTCACAGGCTGCCACACATAGTAGCATGCAGAAGGTGACCAATGCCCTATTCCATTGTGCAAATGACTTTAACCACTTCTCCACCAATGAAGGCAGCCTGGTGGCAAGGTTAGTTACATTCAGTGTCATGGCTCAGTTTTCTCAAGTGCAAGGAGTCATCAGCTGCACTCTTGAGATCAGTCAGCTGCTTTTGTGGATTGTGAAAGCTTTCCAGTCTTTGAATATCCAATTGGTGTGCAACCACAGGAGAAAAATAATGCAGGTCTGTGCTCTTTTCCCAGGGAGCCATCATGACACCTACATCTTGCAGTTCACAATTCACAGCTTCCAGAGCTTTTTGAAGACTCAGCCCAGGCTGGCAGATAGATCTTTGCTGACAAGGGCTATCTGCTGTGTACATGGCTGATGGCTGCAGTGAGGCTTCCCCAGAGCAATGCAACAGAGGGCTACAATCAAGCTCATGCCTCCACCAGAGCCATCATAGAGCACACCATTGGCTTGCTTAAAATGCGCTTCCACTGCCTTGACTGGTCTGGAGGGGCTCTGCAATATGCATCCCAGAAGGTGTCACGAATAGTTATCTGCTGTGCACTGCACAACCTGGCTCTGCAATGTGGACACACGTTACAACAGGAAGAGTGCGAGGATCATCAGCCCTCATCATTTGATGAAGATTTGTCAGAACATGAGAAGGAGGCCATAAACGTGGATGGCCTTCTAATGGATACCAGGGCCATAGATAGACATTCAAGGTATGCCAGGGACAACCTGATCTATTCAAGGTTCCCCTATCAATAAGGCATCTACATGACCAC